>NC_142592.1:21942206-22607622 GCF_965207765.1 Zootoca vivipara | reverse complement strand
ATTTCTCAGGAGACAGATGAGGTGATCAGGCACTCCCATTTCTTTAAGAACTTGCCAAAGTTTGCTGTGGTCGACACAGTCAAAGGCTTTTGCATAGTCAATGAAGCAGAAGTAGACGTTTTTCTGGAACTCTCTAGCTTTCTCCATAATCCAGCGCATGTTTGCTATTTGGTCTCTGGTTCCTCTGCCCTTTCGAAATCCAGCTTGCACTTCTGGGAGTTCTCGGTCCACATACTGCCTAAGCCTGCCTTGTAGAATTTTAAGCATAACCTTGCTAGCGTGTGAAATGAGCGCAATTGTGCGGTAGTTGGAGCATTCTTTGGCACTTCCCTTCTTTGGAATTGGGATGTAGACTGATCTTCTCCAATCCTCTGGCCATTGCTGAGTTTTCCAAACTTGCTGGCATATTGGGTGTAGCACCTTAACAGCATCATCTTTTAAAATTTTAAATAGTTCAGCTGGAATATCATCACTTCCACTGGCCTTGTTATTAGCAGTGCTTTCTAAGGCCCATTTGACTTCACTCTCCAAGATGTCTGGCTCAAGGTCAGCAACCACACTACCTGGGGTGTATGAGACCTCCATATCTTTCTGGTATAATTCCTCTGTGTATTCCTGCCACCTCTTCTTGATGTCTTCTGCTTCTGTTAGGTCCTTACCACTTTTGTCCTTGATTATGGTAATCTTTGTATGAAATGTTCCTTTCATATCTCCAATTTTCTTGAACAGATCTCTGGTTTTCCCCCTTCTATTCTTTTCCTCTATTTCTTTGCATTGCTCATTTAAGAAGACCCTCTTGTCTCTCCTTGCTGTTTTTTGGAAATCTGCATTCAGTTTCCTGTATCTTTCCCTATCTCCCTTGCATTTTGCTTGCCTCCTCTCCTCCGCTATTTGTAAGGCCTCGTTGGACAGCCATTTTGCTTTCTTGCATTTCCTTTTCCTTGGGATGGTTTTCGTTGCTGCCCCCTGTATAATGTTACGAGCCTCCATCCATAGTTCTTCAGGCACTCTGTCCACCAAATCTAAATCCTTAAACCTGTTCCTCACTTCCACTGTGTATTCATAAGGGATTTGATTCAGATTGTATCTTACTGGCCCAGTGGTTTTTCCTACTTTCTTCAGTTTAAGCTGGAATTTTGCTATAAGAAGCTGATGATCTGAGTTACAGTCAGCTCCAGGTCTTGTTTTTGCTGACTGTATAGAGCTTCTCCATCTTTGGCTGCAGAGAATATAATCAATCTGATTTCGATGCTGCTCATTTGGCGATATCCATGTGTAGAGTCGTCTCTTGTGTTGTTGGAAGAGAGTGTTTGTGATGACCAGCTTGTTCTCTTGACAGAACTCTATTAGCCTTTGCCCTGCTTCATTTTGAACTCCAAGGCCAAACTTGCCAGTTGTTCCTTTTATCTCTTGATTCCCTACTTTAGCATTCCAATCCCCTGTAATGAGAAGAACATCCTTCTTTGGTGTCATTTCTAGAAGGTGTTGTAGGTCTTCATAGAATTGGTCAATTTCACTTTCTTCAGCACCGGTAGTTGGTGCATAAACTTGGATTACCGTGATGTTAAAAGGTCTGCCTGGAAGGTTAAGTGCAGTCAAAGGCAACTATGGGGTTGCAGTGCTCATCTCGCTTTCAGGCTGAGGGAGCTGGCGTTTGTCCACAGACAGTTTTCTGGGTCATGTGGCCAGCATGACTAAACCACTACTGGCACACGGAGGACCGTGATGAGTGCCAGAGCACATGGAAATGCCGTTTACCTTCCCACCGCAGCGGTACCTATTTATCTGCTTGCACTTTGACGTGCTTTCGAACTGCTAGGTTGGCAGGAGCTGGGACAGAGCAATGGGAGCTCACCCCGTCATGGGGATTTGAACCACTGACCTTCCAATCAGCAAGCCCAAGAGGCTCAGTGGTTTAGACCACAGCACCACCCGCGTCCCTAACATTTTAAATAATACCATGCCTCATGTGTAGTGGTGAGAGCAGAAAAGAAGGCTCACTTTGCTGACTTGATTGCAACCTCAAGCAACTCTCTGGCATAGATGTTCGTACGGTTTGCTAATGTATGCCCCAGTGATGGGCACATCTATGTTCCCCCCCCCAACCTCAGAGGAACGAAACGTTCTAAGCCACCACACCTGCTCAGGCAATCAGTATCTAAGGCTTCACCGCCACAAATGCAATACAGTAAATATTAATTTGGCAATGGCATGGCAATTAAAATATTTAAGGTATAATCAAACCTTGTCTGATTACAAAAAAAGTGTATATAAAAATACAAATTAACATAGATTAGCAAGTGCTGAAGTGAATACTAACTGGTATAAAACTGATTTAAATGCAAAATTCCAGCAAGGAGTATTTTGGTTTCAGTTGTATCAATCGTAGATCACTTTTTAGCCAAAGCTCGGCTTACAGCACCATTTTAAACAGGTTCTCTTGCCCTATATGTGCACATTTCAGCAGTTGAACCTGTGATACAGGCACTGTTACAATAGATCTCTTAGTGTGGCAGCACCTATTCTCTGGGGATCCCTGAGGATGAATACCCAGGCATGTAATTTTATTATGTATATTTATCTTTTAAAGTAATGAATACTTTCTGCTATTATGCAAACTGCTCAGATACTTTTATTAATATTATTAAGTGGTGAACATACAGACTAACCCTACCAAAGAAAAGTTGCTTATTTCAAGGCATATTCTGAGTGCCTGGGACAAATTTACTGCCTCCCTCTTCCCCAACAACTGTCTCAAAATCAAGTTGTAAGAACTAATTTTGGTGTGAAGTACAACTCGAAAGTTAGTGCTTTAGTAAATCAAACCTGCTTGTAAAACATCCACAGCAGCCTAAAAATGATGTCCTTTTCCACATGACTGCTACTGCCATGGAGTCTCCAGGGCAAGGATGAAAGAAGCTAGATTTGAATTTAAGCAAGCAAATCAAGCCAATTGGCTTAGAATTATGATGGTTGATCTTCTAATGCATATTCAGAATATGCTGAAAAGAAAGAATGAAATTTAATTGTACCATAAAGCTGTTGGGAGGAAATATATTGTTGAATTTCAAATAGGATAACACTACTTCAGCACGGATAATCTGCAGAGGGCTTTTATTTTATTTTAGAAACTTGTGTTTCATCTTAATGGTATATAACTGTACAAAAATTGGGGGGGGGAGAAACCCTGGAACTAAAAAGAAAGTTGAGCTGCAGTTAATAATAAATAATTGCAGGCCAAATTAATTTCAAGCAGAGGTGGCCAACCTCTTTTTTTTTGGCCCAAGGACTGCATTTACCCTGCAGAAGCTGCTTGCCTGTGGCAGATGTAACCACCTTGCCTCCATCCTTTTACATGTGGAAACACATAGCCCCTTCCCTTCAGCTGAGGATGGAGGTTATGGCTGCCTTGCAGTGTAGTAAATACGGCTTGTCTTTTTATGAGATGTGCCTGGTCTGTAATAGAAATGCTCTCCTCCTCTTCTTGGGTGTGGCTCCCTCTACGGTTCAATGAGAACTAGCTGGAACCTTGTTCTTACCTACGGAAAGCTCTAGCTACTGTGTTGAGTTGTTGATCTGTTGTCCACAAATTAATAAAGCTATTGAGGTTTTCCTGACTTCTGCTGCTTCCTGATATTAGGGCACAACGTGAGCACCCTTAAGCATACTACACTTTACGAAGAACATGTGAGGGAGTTGGGTGTGTTTGAGCCTGGAGAAGTTTGGGTCCTAACATCTGGAGCAGAAGAAAACGTACTTGCATTATCTTCCATGTCAAAGCCCTTCAGATATTTGAAGATGGCTATCATATTACCTCTCAGTCTTCTCCAGGCTAAACATGCTCCTTCAAGCATTCCTCAGAAGTCTTGTTTTCCAGACCCTTTGTCATATTGGCCGCCATCCAAATGGAAGGACCACAACTCTTCTCTCCCTCAGTAGAAAGAGGACAACTACAGTCATTAGAAAGGAGCTCCTTAACCTTCTCTTCTGCAGGCTAAACAAACCTGTGCCATCCAAGCCCAAACTAAACACCTGAGACGAATGCTCTGTTGCTACCAAGCATGCTCAAAGCTTCAGTAGTTTGCAATTTAGAATTGCAACCCGAGGCTAAAAAATGTTTACAGTCAGAAAACAAGGCACAGTATTTGTAAAACAACTCTAAGACTGCTGCAGAGTGAAAAATGCCATGGCAGAGTTGAAGAAATTCATTAAAAACAAAAACAAAAAGCACGTCCTCAGTCACAAAATGGGGAGGAGGGTGACAAAAGAAAGTTAACCCCCAAAAAGGGTTGAAAAATGCAGTGGAGGATGGCTGCAAAATTATCCTATGTTTTCTAGCAAAGCAGCCATCTTGCTGGAAATTGCCACTTACCTGCTGGGCACCAGGGAATATAGAATCTCACAGGTAGTGGTGGGAGTCTGTCAAAATGTGTAACCTTTCACTAGTAGCAACCATGAGTTGCAAAATCCAAGGTTAGTTGTGTATAAAAGGGATGGGGCAATCTTTCAATTTCTTGGGGGAACAATGTTCCATGGGTGCCCACAACACCAAAAATGCACTTGATTTCACATCCGGTGTATATTTTGTGACTACCCTCTTCCCCCTATCCCCACCACTTCCTGGTTTGAGTCTTACATCCCCGGGGTATATGTAGTCCTTGATTTTGCATTTATTCCAGCCTGTCCCATAGGTTCCCCTTATAGATGGGCATTCATTGCAGGGCCTGTTGATTTAATGATTGTGGTTTTTCTTGATCACAACACTGAGCTGAAGGCAGAAGGCCAGACATGTCCATTCAACTGTTTGCTTGCATGTTGGAATTCAGATATATTTCAAGAAAGGCAAAAACTCCTGCTGCGACAACTGGTTGAATTTAGGAGGCCTAAAAGGCACAAATGCAACCTTCCATTGGCCATTGTGCTGATGGCAGAAACATTCAGACATGACTGCTTCAGTCTTTTCCAAAGGAGAATGGGTTAAGGTTTAGTCTAACCTTCCTTCATGGGAAATGGAAGTCTAATGGAAAGATACCCAAAGTGAACAGTCTTGATGTTAAGCTACCTTGATGTTTTCATCTCCCTCAGTGAAGAAAACACCTGTAATCCACATTTCTCTTGATGTGCGCCAAATTCCCACCAGGCTAAGGGTCAGTAGAAAATGGTATGTGTCAGCCATGATCTATAGAAGATATATCAAAGGCATGCCTGCAGAAGAGGAATAACCTGCTGAGCAGGAGAATAACTTAACCAGCAGTGTTTTGAAGGCTGCCTATATACAGAGCTCATATTAAATATCCTTTTCAGTGCCGATCAGAATTGTATGCTTTTTCTTTGATCCTCTTTGAAACTCTTAAATGGACATTGCATATGTTGGGCTTGAGCTAGTCAGTGAGAGTGCAGAGTCCCATATAGTCTGTGCTGACAGGAGTGTATAGCCATGTACACAGGAGCATAAGGAGACATTGGAAGGAATGGAAGATCTGTGCAGGTTCCCTATTTGCTTCTCCAGAGTTTCTTCCATTCATTACACAATGTGCATCCTAATTGACTAATGCTTACAGAACAAAGCTATCTAATTTTGAGCTGAAAAGTTCAAGGCCCTGCATTGAGAATCCCCTCCGGACTTTTTCCGGTGGTTAATTACTTGCATTGAAAAATGCTTTCCACATTTCTCAGTTGGTTTGAGGGGGTCCAGGCTGCATTCATGGGTTCACTGGCACCCCTGTCAGATTAGACAGAGCCATAGGAATCCATCAATTTTCTTAAATAAAAGGCTTTTCTCTTGAAGAAGACACTAGGATATTTTAGAAATAAATGCTCACCACAATATGCTATGAAGTTTTTTTTTAAATGAAATGTTGTGACATTAATTTTTTTTCCTCTTTGCTATTGAACTCACTGATGTATTGGAAACATCCAGACTGGTTAAACTGCTCAGTTCAAAGAGTAGCTTAGAAAAATATCACAAACAGGAAGGTGGTAATAAATCTACATATTATTGTCTAATACTGTACAGTGTTTGCAAGTCTTCAAACTCATTGGCTGTGCTGCTGCTGCTTGATCTTTGTAGAAGGGTTCAGATGGCTATTACTCTTTCCACACACATTGTCCCACTTTGCACATAGTGCTAAAAATGTATATATATTACAACAAACTTTATGTACATGCCTTTAACAGTTTATGAAACATATCTGTTTCTTCCTTTGTGAAACTGTGAGAGTCACAATGCAGTCATTTCCTATTTATTTTTGTAATACACTTCATTGCATAAGAGATTAATTCTGTTTAGTTTTATTTGGTAACTGGCTGAAATTGTACTTAAGCAAATGGTACCGTTGAAATTTCCTATTATCCTTTAAAGACCAGGACAAGGTCTCACTGCCTGGCACAAAGCACTATTCATTATTTTACCCCCCCCAAAAAAAAGCGAAAGAGAGAGAATAAAAGTGTTTGTAAAAAAAGAGAGGTTAGTCCATTCTGATCACCTTTTTAAATGCAAAGCATATTAATGGGAAATTAGAGGTTAAATTTCTAGACTATCTTGCTAAGCTTCTTATTTTTTTAATCTACTGTCAAGAAGATTACTGACCTTCCATTGATTCAGCCCAAAAGTTAGAACATTGAATAATAAAATTTCAGACCTCTTAGTCACACATGAAGCTTTTTATTCAGAGAGGAGAGCTGGTGCACGCATGTGCTTAGCCTAAGAAATGAAGAGCTTTATTAAGCAGCAAGCGGGTTGTAACGTGGCTTCTCTAAATGAAGAAATCTGACTATGCAAATGATGGCACTGGCTGAAAATGTAATTTATTTAATTCTGATGGAGGCAGGCAAGTTATGTCGGGGAAATAGGAGGGAATGACTAATATAGAGGGGTAGAAGCCAAGCAGAAAGCTGTGATGTAACAAGAACTATCACAAGGACTCCAATCAATATTGCTCATATCCAGCCAACTCTTAGAGTTGCAGGCCCTCCAAATGTCCCTATTTTCCAGGGACAGTACCGGAAATATATAAGTAGTCCCGGTTTCTGATTTGATCTCGGAATGTCCCGCTTTTCCTTAGGATGTCCCTATTTCCATCGGACAAATGTTGGAGGGTATGGAGTTATGCAACCCCTGAGCCAAGGAGATAAGTAACTATACAACCTTTAGAGGACATCTGAAGGCCGCCCTATATAGGGATTTTTTAAAAAAAGGTTTAAGATTTTATTATGTTTCTATGTATGTTGGAAGCCACCAAGAGTGGCTGGGGCCACTGAGTCAGATGGAAGGGAATAACAACAACAACAACAACAACAACAACAACAACAACATCCAGAGAAGCGGACACGGAGCAATGGATTCAAACTACAAGAAAGAAGATTCCACCTAAACATTAGGAAGAACTTCCTGACAGTAAGAGCTGTTCGACAGTGGAATTTGCTGCCAAGAAGTGTGGTGGAGTCTCCTTCTTTGGAGGGCTTTAAGCAGAGGTTTGACAGCCATATGCCAAGAATGCTTTGATGGTGTTTCTTGCTTGGCAGGGGGTTGGACTGGATGGCCCTTGTGGTCTCTTCCAACTCTATGATTCTAACAACAACAACAACAACAACAACAACAACAACAACATCCGTATTTTCATCAGAGAAATGTTGGAGGGTATGAGTTTGCTTGCCCTGCGACACCATACCCTTTGCTGTCTGCTGTACCTCTGCTTTCATCAGGGCATGGCAGCCTGGAAAGAAGAAATAAAAAATACATCATCCTCCATTCTAGCAGAACAAGATACCACAAACAGATTGGTCCAGAGACAGTGGCTCTATAAGTCTTGGGGTTTACTCAGACTGGGGTGTTTAAATTCTAAAGGGTTATTTTTATCATTATTGGGAAACTGAAAAACAAAGTGAAGTTTATCTCTGTTTGTAGTTAGCAGTTGGAAGTGGCTGGCATGGTTACCGCAGAGTTCCTCATCACCCCCAACACTGGTGTCACTGTTGCTTACCTGGATTGAGTGGGGCAGGGCAGGAGTGCAGTCAGAGCTGCGCCCCAGTGGTCCCAATAGAGCACTCCTGGTGGTGTGCCTGTACCGTCCCAACCTTGCTATCACCCTACCTTGTTGGCACCTTTTATGGTGGTGGTGGTGGTGGTGGAGGGAACGTTCTTATAAGGCAGCTTCCAATAATATATAGCTGAAACCAATTTATAAAGATATACAGATAAAAACTAAAAACACGCAGCCGTGATAAAAGTGAACCATGGCAGGTGGCAGCAATACCATCAAAACATTGAATTTGCACTCAGCCCAATAAAACAGCAACACAATAACAGCCCAATTAAAACCCTTGAAATTATGAAAAAGAGGCAGCAAACCATGTTTTCAGTGCCCACATAAAGACCTGTTACTATATGCTACTTGCGTAATAAATTTAAATCAACCAATGGCCAACCTTTAAGCAGGCAAAACAAAAAATAAAAAAATTCCTTCCAGTAGCACCTTAGAGACCAACTAAGTTTGTCATAGGTATGAGCTTTCGTGTGCATGCACACTTCTTCAGATACTTTAAGCCAGGGGTTCCCAACAAAATTTTCTCGAGGACCCCTTATCGAGCCGCTATTGTGACAAGGACCCCCATTAATTCCTAATCCTTAGTAGAATGCGTGCGCTGCCTCTTTGCAAAACAGTAGTGTTTGTAAAGCGCCACCTAACGGCATACAGCAGAACTACTGCCTCTATCTAATTCTAGTTTTGCGCTAGACTCTGCTCATGCAGGAAGCAGCCAAAACAAAAAATCTGTTACCATACGAAATATATTTAATATATTTTTTATTCTATTTTTATATTTTTTATTCTAATAGCATCTTGCGGACCCCTCTGGCATAGCTCGCGGACCCCTGGGGGTCCGCGGACCACCTGTTGGGAACCACTGCTTTAAGCAGGCACTTACGGTATATATAAGTCTTGCTGACTGCTTAATCTGTTATGTACTACCGTAGATATGGCTATGACAATTATGTGAGACAATTGTTATACAGGTTGGTCATTGGTGGAATAACAGAGTTGGTCAGACTTATAACATTTTCTTTCAATGTATGTATGTATGTATGTATGTATGTATGTATGTATGTATGACTTCCTTTCATCTTGGCAGGACCACGTTTTCTCAGGAGTAATCTGTCAGTAGTGACAGGCTGAAAGAAAAAGTGGGAAGCATTGGAACCAAAAGTAGGCAGGGCTGGGACCAAAGTTGGGGACACCCCCTTTAATCTCTCTGAGGAGGCTGAGCAAACTCTTGGGCTGGGGTGCTGTTTAGGGGGTTGTGGGGGGGAAGGGTGTTGCTACTATTGGTATTATTATTTTTGAATATTTTAGATCTTATGATGTATGTGGACAGTGCTGTCTTATGCATATCGGGCGCCACTGTGCAAAGATCCCTCCGGTGCCTCCCCCCACCCCCGGTTTCTCAGAGTTGTTGACCTTTTCCTAAGCCTTTGCGGGGATCACTCTCCTCCTGCGGAGGCTTGGGAAGGAAGCTGCATGCCTGCCAGCGATATAGTTGGCAGGGCACAGCTTCCATCCTAAGCCTCCGCAGGAGGAGAGCGATCCCCACAGAGGCTTGGGAGGCAAGCTGCACGCCCACCAGCCATATGGTTGACAGGGCAAAGCTGGAAGGCGTGCAGGGAAAGGGGAGGCCGCTGGCAAAGCCGCGCACCTCCCCCACTCGCTGGGGTGCCCCCCAAGAGGTCAGCGCCCTGGCGCAATGTGCCAGTAAACCCAATAGGAAAGATGGCTCTGTATGTGGAAATGGTTCCATTTGGTTATATGCTGTTTCATAGAATCATAGAATCATAGAGTTGGAAGAGACCACAAGGGCCATCCAGTCCAACCCCCTGCCAAGCAGGAAACACCATCAAAACATTCTTGACATATGGCTGTCAAGCCTCTGCTTAAAGACATCCAAAGGAGGAGACTCCAACACACTTCTTGGCAGCAAATCCCACTGTCGAACAGCTCTTACTGTCAGGAAGTTCTTCCTAATGTTTAGGTGGAATCTTCTTTCTTGTAGCTTGAATCCATTGCTCCGTGTCCGCTCCTCTGGAGCAGCAGAAAACAACCTTTCTCCCTCCTCTATATGACATCCTTTTATATATTTGAACATGGCTATCATATCACCCCTTAACCTTCTTTCCTGCAGGCTAAACATACCCAGCTCCCTAAGCCGTTCCTCATAAGGCATTGTTTCCAGGCCTTTGACCATTTTGGTTGCCCTCCTCTGGACACGTTCCAGCTTGTCAGTATCCTTCTTGAACTGTGGTGCCCAGAACTGGACACAGTACTCCAGGTGAGGTCTGACCAGAGCAGAATACAGTGGTACTATTACTTCCCTTGATCTAGATGCTATACTCCTGTTGATGCAGCCCAGAATTGCATTGGCTTTTTTAGCTGCTGCATCACACTGTTGACTCATGTCAAGTTTGTGGTCTACCAAGACTCCTAGATCCTTTTCACATGTTTGACGTTTTATGTATTGTTTATGACTGTTTTTGTTATGTCCCCCCTCCCCCCCCCCATGTTGCAAGCCGCCTCGGACATGGTTTCAACTATGGAAAGGCAGCACACGAATATAAATGAGGCATGTATGTATTTATTCTTACAGGACCTATGTTCATGTATCAGAGCACACATGGAATTTGCAGCGTAAATCCAAAGAAGTAAGAAAGACTTAATTGATCAGAGATATTATGAACAGTGCAATTTCCATCAGGGATGCAGATCATAGCTGCCAAGTTATCCCTTTTTTTAAGGGATTTTCCCTTATGCTGAATAGGCTTCCTCGCGAGAAAAGGGAAAACTTGGCAGCTATGATGCAGATCTGTGTTTCATAGAGGGGAGTTATGCTTAGTTGAAAATACACCATATATCACCTTTTGTTCCATGTCAAAAATCTAACCTTGATGTGCGGTGCAATTACAGTTGCCCCATGTACTTTCAGAAATGGTCCTGAGTGTTGTGCCCATAAATATAGACTATATTATTGCAGCCAGAGGTTTTATTTTAGGGTACTTTGGGTGCTGTGTGTATTATAGCTTCCTGAGAAGCTTCCATTTGTGAAAGGTGGTGTCAAACCCCCTGTATTTTTTTCAAATTAAAGCAAATCCTTCCCTTGCCAGCAACTCTATTAACTGATCTTTATGAGTCTCTGAGGTGTTCCATGGCTTTCACAGCTTTGATGCAAAAGATGAATCTGAAAAGTGTATTAAGGACAAGGAGAACAAGTGAGAGAGACTTTGGCTAGACCAATCAGATCACTGACTCTGCAGAGCGAGTGCTTGCGCCTCTGAGACATTACCGCATAAATGCTTGGAGACAGAACTGAAGTTTTACAACATAACTCTGCATATCTTCTTGGAATGATGTCCCACATATATCAATGGGAAATGCTCCCTGATAAGTTTGCATAGGTTGACAGCCTTGCAGCATACTCATATAAGACTCTTATATGAGTCTTATATGGCTGTTATATACAGTTGGACAGTGTTCTCGAAGCTATGAACATGAGTTTGACCAAACTGCGGGAGGCAGTGGAAGACAGGAGTGCCTGGCGTGCTATGGTCCATGGGGTCACGAAGAGTTGGACACGACTAAACGACTAAACAACAACAACAACAACATAAGAGCCAGTGTGGTGTAGTGGTTAAGACCAGTAGACTCGTAATCTGGGGAATTGGGTTCACTTTTCCGCTCCTCCACATGCAGCTGCTGGGTGACCTTGGGCTAGTCACACTTCTCTGAAGTCTCTCAGCCCCACTCACCTCACAGAGTGTTTGTTGTGGGTGAGGAAGGGAAAGGAGAATGTTAGCCACTTTGAGACTCCTTCGGTAGTGATAAAGTGGGATATCAAATCCAAGCTCTTCAGAAATAAGACCCACTGAGACCAACAGGTCTTATACCTAAGTAAATGGGTCTAGAATTGCACTCTTAATGGCCCAAGTTTATGAACCATTCTTTCTTGCGTTGCATTGAGCTAATGACTGTCTTCATGTCTCACCCCTTGTGGTACATATGCAACATTCTTGCAACAGCCTTGTTGGAACCAGCTGCTTCTCACTTTGTTGGTGGTAGTGGGGGCCAGGGGCGGGCAGTGCCCACCCCAGCGCTGGCTTTCAGTGAGATCTCACAAAGCTCTTACAAGAGCTTGCTGGAAGCCACAACAGCTTCTCCAGCAGCGCTCCAGCAGCGCTGCTACTCAGTCATCATTCCATACCACCTAAGCATGCACAATCCTAACTGGGCTGTTTTGGAGAGGTTTATTTTCTAAATATATTTCCTATTTTTGCATAGCTTGCTGTTATCCCAAGCATGCTGACACCTCCTTCTTATACATGGGTGTCCGAGGAAAAAGCATACATTTTTCTTCCCAGGATCCCCTTGTTACAAGGCCTGCAGACTGAACATTTCTCTACTGGCTTGTTGACAGTTCCCTGTCAGCCTGAAGGGCCAGGATAATCTGAGGCAAGCTCTGGTATCTCTGGTCTGCAAAATTGAAAACGAGCTCCTGGAACATCCTAAGAAAAGAATTTGTCACTAAGTTTGAAAATCATTGAAATTCAATTTAATTTTTGAACAGGCCATTCTGTTTAGAATTTCATCTTTGTGAGGTTACCAGTGTTTACTTTGGATCTTTTAAAATAATTGAAGGGATAGATGAATCCCTCTTGTCATTAACTGTTGGGTTTTTATGCACATTAAGTGCATTTAGCTAAATTGAAATATATCTTTTAAACTGCTGAGTGGTTTATATTTGGAAACAGCTGCCGAGCATGGTTCAAAATCTCCTTTTCCTCGCATTTTATGATCTTGACAATGTTGGTAATGGAGATTCTTTGTACTGCCACTGACATCTTAATGGGTGCAGTAACAGGACCGCTGCTGGAGAAAGTATATGGGCCTGACTTTCCCATCTGTAATGATATGGTAATGTGAGCCATTACAACGTCAGCCATAGTTTATTGACATAATGGCTGATGATTATGAGAGCTTTACAATAGCCTTGCAAGCACGATAACTCTGTTTCTCGAAATAAAGTAAAACATGCCCCAGAGAAATAGCAAAAGTTCTGGCATCTGAAAGCTTCACCTAAGGCAATCAGGCCAATCACAGCTCCCAGAATTCACCGGCATTCTCCATCACTGAGACTCTTTCTGGTATAACAGATTGAACAAGGGGTCATGGTAACAAGCAACTGAACATTCCCATCAATGTATCATCACCCTAGCAAGAACATAGAGGAGTAGTAGCAGTAGTGATATTTATACCCTGCCCATCTGGCTAGGTTTCCGCAGGCACTCTGGACAGCTCCCAACAAAATATTAAAAACACGATAAAACATCAAACATTAAAAACTTCCCTATACAGGGCTGCTTTCAGATGTCTTCTAAAAGTCAGATAGCTGTTTATTTCTTTGACATCTGATGGTAAGGCATTCCACAGGGCAGGTGCCACTACCAAGAAGGCCCTCACTAACCTCACTTCTCACAGGGAGGGAACTGCCAGAAGGCCCTTGGAGCTGGAACTCAGTGTTTGGGCTGAAAGATGGGGGTGGATATGCTCCTTCAGATATACTGGGCTGGGGCTGTTTAGGGCTTTAAAAGTCAGCACCAACACTTTGAATTGTGCTCGGAAATGTACTGCCATAGGAATCTGCTTATGCCAAATAAGTCCATTGATAAATCTAGCTCAATACTGTTGACACGGATGGACTGAAGCTCTTTTGGATTTAAGACAGGGGTCAGCAAACTTTTTCAGCAGGGGGCTGGTCCACTGTCCCTCAGACCTTGTGTCCCTCAGACACTCCCATCTTGGACTCTTGCATGCAAAACAGATACTCTACCCCTGAGCTATGACCAGGAATCCGACCCCCCAGCTGGAACTCACCAGAACTCCATTGCAGCACCTCTTAGGTGGGCACCATTGCCATTATAAGAAGAAGAAGAGTAGTTTGGATTTGATATCCCACTTTATCACTACCCTAAGGAGTCTCAAAGCGGCTAACAATCTCCTTTCCCTTCCTCCCCCACAACAGACACCCTGTGAGGTGGGTGGGGCTGAGAGACTTCAAAGAAGTGTGACTAGCCCAAGGTCACCCAGCAGCTGCATGTGGAGGAGCGGAGACGCGAACCTGGTTCCCCAGATTACAAGTCTACCGCTCTTAACCACTACACCACACTGGCTATAAGAGAACAAGAGTTCATAGTGAGTTCCGGCACCTCTTTTTCTAGAAAAATAGCACTGGATATGACCCTTTCCAAAGACGCAGGATCGTACAAATAATAAGGCAAGATTTGGTTTAAGAATATTCACATTCATCAAGGGGATGATGTCTATTGACTGGGAAATGTGCACCTTTCCTCTCTGTGGATGGATTAATGAGCACATTCTCAATGTGACCAGGTGAATTTGCAATGGTTGGTTCCTAGGCACATGAACCACTCAACTTGCACCCCCCTGAACAGGCTCGCCAACTCTAGGGGGCCGAGGTGTCTTTGGCCTCCTTGATATTTATTTGAAGGGGGCCCGGCCTCCTCGATGTGGAGGGGCCCCGGTGTGTATTGTGCTCATCATGCATTGCATGTCGCAGCTTCAGTGTCCGGCTCTGCCTCCTCCTCTGCGTGGCAGGCTCCCTCCATCTTGGGAGCATCCTGCCACCTCTGCCCTGTAATGTATATGCAGTGGGGAATCTCTTTGTGTTACAGCAAAAGAAGAGATCTTAAGATTCTTTTAGCAGACATTTTTTAAAAGATAGGGGATGGAGGAAACGTGAGCTAAGGGGGAGTTTGAAGGGGAGTAGATGGTGAACAAAATAATAATAATAATAATAATAATAATAATAATAATAATAATAATATATTATTTATACCCTGCCCATCTGGCTGGGTTTCCCCAGTCACTCTGGGCGGCTTCCAACAGAAAAATAAAACACAGTAATCTTTTAAACATTAAAAGCCTCCCTTCAGATGTCTTCTAAAAGTCTGGTAGTTGTTTTCCTCTTTGACATCTGTTGGGAGGGCGTTCCACAGGGCAGGCGCCACCACAGAGAAGGCCCTCTGCCTAGTTCCCTGCAACTTGGCTTCTCGCAACGAGGGAGCCACCAGAAGGCCCTCGGTGCTGGACCTCAGTGTCCGGGCAGAATGATGGAGGTGGAGACGCTCCTTCAGGTATACTGGATATATTATTTATACCCGCCCATCTGGCTGGGTTTCCCCAGTCACTCTGGGCGGCTTCCAACAGAAAAATAAAATAAAACAATAATCTATTAAACATTAGAAGCCTCCCTAAACAGGGCTGCCTTCAGATGTCTTCTAAAAATCTTTAAAAAGTACATATGTTTTGTGGGTAATGACTGTAAGGAGAAGAGATATCTTAGGGCCAGACACTGAAGAAGCATAGTAATCAAGACCAGACAATTATTTGGGCACCTGTGGCAGAAAATCCACAAGTGCCTCTTGCCCTCCCTCATACTAAAAGGGCAACAATAGTGAATAATTAAATAATGAATAACTAGCTGTGCTTTCAAACCCTGAAATCACCTGTCTGAGGCAGTCCCCCCACTCTGCTTAGGGGTTAGGGTAGCGCTGCACCCCCCCCCAATCAAGGACCATCCATCAGTGCTAGTTTATTACCCTTCATTTCCCTAGTGCTACAGTATGGAGCTATTAGACAGATAAGAACCAAGAACCCTGATATTGTGACCCAATTTTTCACGATGGTTCCTGAGATCAAGGAGCAGATTTTCATCTACGGTTGGAACAGTTGGGCGCCATTTTGAATCAAAGTGGCAGACTGACTCCAAACTGCATTGATTTTTTTGGGGGGGGGGTTCTGAGAATTCCCAAGAAACACTGGGTATGAGGCAACCACCACTATAATATAAAATGTGGCTTATAACTCGTAGGAGAGATATAGTCTTCTTCTTCACAATCCTTAGCTGTCCATCTGTACAATCAGAAACGATTCTACAGCTTTACATTTTCTTACAAGCATCAAAATGAAATAGGAACAGACACTATTTCAAAGGACTATCCTGTATGGATTTTGTAAGAGTTCACAACATCAAAATATCTACCCTCAAATCCCTCTCTTGAGCATGTTAAGTTCAGGAGCACTATTTAAAGACAGTTTATTTCTCCTTTAAGTATGGAGTTACCCACTAGAAAGATGCTCAAAAAGTCCATGGGCTATAGCTGAATGGGTTGATGACTGCACATCTCCCTCTTATTTTCTGTTCCCAACTGTCTTTTTCCCACAGACATTTCCTTTGGTATCTGATGTAATGCATGCCCCTTTCTTTGCACCTCGTTTCCACCTCTAGTATCTAATAGCCATGACAATTAAAGGCCATTAGAAACCCATCAATCTGCTTAAAGTCTGATAATTTATTTACTTGATAGAATAGCCTCAAGAGCTTGGGGGAAAAGAGTGGGGTACAAATTTCTTTAATGAAGGGACAACAGATTAGCAATTCCATTGCAGTATTCCATTGATACAATGCTCAACAACAACAATTTTAAAACAAAACAATTGACTATATCGAGAGAATCAATATCCAAGCATTCGTTGGATGCTATTGAACTCCAATTCCCATCAGCCTCGGCCAGAATGGCAAATGGTCCGAAATTATGGGAGCTTTAACCCAAAACGTATGAAGGGTACCAGGCTGAGAAGGCTATCATAAATGAATAGTACGTAGTTCAGAGCCTCACTTGAATAACAACGCACACAATGCTGTGTTCTGTCTAATTTTTCAAAATCCATAGCTTATAAGATTAACCTGAGGAAACAGCTTAAAATATAGGTTTCCATTTCAGTAATGATGTTAACCTTGAAACCAGTCAATAGCATGGTTAGTGGTAGGTTTGTAAAAAGCAGCCCTAGGCAAAGAGCTCAAAGAAATTCACTTGACTGATAGAAAGGACGAATTTGTCAAGGATTATTGATAGGGCCTTCATGGAGTAAGCCAGCCTTGATTTTGAGGAAAGAAATGTTGTTACTAAGGACAAAAAAGAAGAGAGGAACTGGCATTTTAATATAAATGTGTGATTTCAGAATATCTGAAGAGATATTATAGATATTTGCTGTCCACCCTGCAAGGCACTTGTGCTGGCGGAGTACATTTGGCTGCTGCCATTAATCTGCTTACAGATATTGAGGTGCATCCCATGGCCCACTTCCATTTTCTGCATAGACCTTCAGCTCAGTGAAGCCTCTACAAAGAATAGGGGGGGAAAAAGCCTTTTTCAATGGAAATGCTGCCACTGTGACACCCTACAACTCCTGAAAATCTGCTGCAAACATTTGGGGGGGGTCATAGAGGGGTGCCAAAGCAGTAAGGGCGAAATTGGTGAAACTTGCTTCCCGCCTCCCCACACTTCTATTTGTGGGCTTCTGCTGTGCTAAAGGTTCTCTCGTTAATGAAAGTTAATGAGTCCCCTTTTCTTATCACACTCTGGTTACCATAACAGTTCTGTGAGAGCGGTTATGCCAGTCGTATCTTGAACATACACACCATAAGTGCACTGCTTCAGTGGCGTAGCATGCGGGAGCCACAGGGGTGGCTGCTCCGGGGCAGAAAACAGGGGTGCAAAATGTCAACATCTGGTTCTGTCTCAATACAGCTGTGAGCTTCTGTCGCTGGGCTCCGTTTCGCTTCTCCTCTCCAGACAGCAGAACGACTCTTCTCTTCTTATCTCGGTGGCTGCGATCTCCTGGGTGAGACGAATGCTATTAGGCAGTTGAATGTGCATGAATACTGTCTGTTTCCCACCCACCCCGCTTCCGCACAGCCCTGAGTGCTGGCAACCCAGCAGGGGTGTAGTGAGGCGCCGCGACACCCGGGGAGGCAAATTGCCATGGAGTGGGCTATCTGCCTGGAGCCGTTTAGTCGCGCGCGGGGGGGGGGGGGTTGTGAGATTCCCTCTACGTTGTACGTATGCGCAGCATCCCGCTGCACATGCGTGCTAGGTAGAGGGGGATCGCGCCCCCGTGACTTCTAAACGGAGCATCCAGGCTCAGGCGCCGATCGCAGGGTGGGGGTGCGGCCCGCGCGTGCCACCCCCCTCCAGTAGGCACCCGCGCGGTGCCCAATTAATTGCTCAGCCGGCGCGCCTGCAGTTTTTTCTTGTCCCCCCCCCGAGGCTGTTGTGCAGAGGCGAGGGGCGGGGGCGCGGCCCCGTGTGACACCCCCTCCAGGGCGGTGCCCGGGGCAGACCACCCCCCCGCCCCCACCTGCTCCGCCCCTGCAACCCACACTATGCCACTGCCCTGCTTGTCTCCTATGGGATTTACAGGGTGAAATCCAACCAGTGTCCCTGTACAAACAGAATGGACTTCTGTGTGTGCAATGTGATTTCAGCTTCCTCTTCTTGCCTTTGTGTCCCCCCCAAAGTCTGCTCCAGAGGGTTGGGATACCCTCTGGAGCATATGCAGTGGTGGATGTGGGAGCAGGAGAGAAAGGGAAAATTCCAAAATGTTCTTGCCAAGCATAGAATTCCACCCACAGGCATTTATAACTCCCTGGCACATCTCTGCCACATACATGGTATAAACATCAGTATATAGATGACAAACTGTGAATACAGTAATCACGTACAAAAAGAACATTTACTTGAATTGGAAGTCTTAAGGTTAAACATATATGGTTTTTGGCTCTGGCTATTATTGATAGGCCAGAGCTCTCTCCAGAGGCCTGGACTGATGGACTGTATTGAAAAGTTTTGGAAGGACAGCTTTCCATTAGATTTTCTTCCTTCCTTTCTGTGTGGTGCGTTCCTAACTCACAGCTTTCAATTTTTTTTATTGGACAGACATTTCAAAGATGTGACTATCCATTTCTGGTAAATGCTATCCAGTGTCACATATTTTAAATGGTTGTTACTCGATTGCATTTACCAGAGAATATAACTTTAGGGAAATATATTGTCCTGACATAAAAAATGGCTGTTTTCCTCTCTCATGTGCAAAGAGTTTGAATAAACAGTTAAAGTGTCTACTTGGAAGTGGGTTCAATCATTTAGCAAGCAGATAAATAATGGGACAGTCACCCTATTAGAATTAGAGTATTATAGCTACACTTTCTTTTGTGCAGGGATAGTGTCTATTTTTCATTAATGCAGAGCACCAAATTGAGCCCGAAAAAATTAGCATTGTTCTCTCAAGAAGAAGCTTTATTGACTTAGTTGTTAATAGTTTGTTTGCATGAATAATTCACCATCTACATGCTATATCTCTATTTTAAATGTATTACAAAGAATATATTAGACAGAGATTGACCTCCACTGTGGTTAACATCAGAATTTATTGTTCCTGGAAGCCCCAGATATATCGACTTAGAAGCAAAGCCTTGAGCTTCAATTAAGGTTGATACAGTATTAGCAGAAGGACCCAAGATTTGTCGTCCCCCCCAAACCTTTATGATGAGATATCCTTGCCTCATTTTCTATTAGGGATGGGTGAATGTGTCAATTTTGGATTCTCCCAGTTTCTAATATTTCTAAGGCTTATGTTCAGTTTAACTTATGTCCTTGTCAGTTCACTATTTTACGTTTTTAAAAAGTTCTGAAATTTTATCAGCATTTTACTGGACATTTCTTCTAACAGACACATTGTGTGTGTGTAATTTTGCCCGATACGCCCATTTTTGAATGCAGGTTAAGCTTCCATAATACAGTGTGTTTTGGTAAATTGTTTTACCAATAAGTGCATTCTAATGAACACTTCCCGCCAATATATGCATTTTTAAATATATATATTTTTTCCTTGGATAACTTGCAAAATTGGGGGCAGTGCAGATTTTTGAAGGATGGCTTCATTCTGCTTCAGGAAGTGCAGATGAAATGTGTTTACATTACAGCACAGACCAAACTGAATTTCTTCCTCACTCTTATCCTCTCTTGTTTAGCAGTGTGAATATGACTGAAATTGCAGGCCCCAATTTTACATGCTTTTGGTCCCTTTGTGCAGTTTCAATGCCTTTGAGGCATCTGACCCCTCTCTGCTGTAGTCTTATTATGAATTGACCTTTCTCTTTTCCAGCCTGCAAAATATGCGTTTCCTTTTATTTAAAAGACTGTTATTTTCTTTACAGAATTATGCCTTTGCTGTTTGCTTCTTTCTACACCTTTGCACTGTAGGTAATTCCCCACAATAACGCGTATGATTAAAAGAAGATATTTGGCACCTTATCACCACGCTTTCCCTGTAAGGTCAAGGGGAAGTTCAGATAGAAGATTTCTGACACAGCCTGGGCACCTTGCCCTCTCCTGCTTTTGTTTTCTCTTAACATCTGTGCATTAAAGAGGATCTCACACATCTCCACCCGCACCCTAGTTTCCCTAGTTTGCAGAAATGTCCTTTCAGGGTCTCTCTGCCATTTCCATGCACTGTATTTTGCAACAGAGCAACAATTAGCGATACGGCTCCGGTGTGAGCTGCTATTTTCAATTTGCGCTTCACAAACGTCTGCTCGCTTTTATCCCTGAAACATAGCAATGCTCTTTGCTGCTGCTGCTGCTGGAGCTGTTGCTGGAAGGAAGTGCCCCCCAAGCAGAGAAGGAGCAAGGAAATGACAGTAGGCATCCAGGCATCTGTGTGAACAAGTGTTTTGGGGTCTTGAGAAGCTATTCATAGAAGGGTAGGGGGGGAGGCATGTGGAAATACACACTCTAATTAAGACACACACAAAATGTGGAAGTCTTGTTAACGGTTAGCAAAGAGTTCACAAATCTAACAGGGGAAAGCACCGATTTGAAGATGGGAAATGACAGGGGTTTGAATAGTTCTGCAAGCTACGAATAGTTGGCTGCGGGCAAAGATTTCCACAAATGTGCAGAAAATGCTACTCCACATCAAGCCAGGTCTATGCAGACAAAGAAAAAGATTAGGTTTTAAGGCCCAAATTGTCTTTTTTGAAATTTCAAACCCGCATAACTAAAAAACAGGATGGGACAAATAAATTACAATTTTAGATTTAAACTTCGTTTTGCTCATTCAGTAAGTATACAAAATATTAAGAGAATTTGATGGCATGAGGTAAAAAAAAATGGATCACTTGTTATGGAATGATCCAGCAAGGTATTGCTTGTGTGATGCTGACTAAAGCGGCCCCTACATTCACTGGCACTTCCTAATCATGGCAGATAATGACCTCCATGCTTGCTCAATCTGAAATGGTGTCCAGCTAGCAAACTTCCTCCCTGATCCCCTGGCCCTGGGTATGCAGATATTCCTGCTGCCATTACGTTTTCCACATGAAATCTTCTTCCATATCATGCGACTCACACAAGTAGGCTACCTGTTCCTGCACTTGTTGTTCATGCTAATTGGCCCTAAGTTTTAAAAGCCAGAAGGCAAATAAAACAATGCAATGACATTTCAAGATTTCAGTGTTGTTTCCAACAGGGACATGAGAATGACTTATGGATGGAATTCATAACCATTGCATCCTTGAAGAACGCAGTGAATAATCTTGGTGATTACTCTGTTGTGTACATCTTTTGTCTTTTAACGTTGCTCCTGACAGACCGGCATCTCTCCTAATGTTCCTACTAGTGGTGTTCATTAATTACTACACAGAGAGTACTTTGTACATTTCTGTTAAATGTCAACAACAAAGGTGTTTAGACAGAAATGTTGTAATGTTGTTGTAATGTTGCTGCCACCAATTCATAGCTTCTGCCTGATTAACAGTCTAATTTTTGAGCTTTCTATACTTGCAAATAAATTCTTTTTGAAGCAGTAGTAACTGATCTGGCAGTACGATGTAATAAACAATGACATTATACTGCTCTTTTGTGATTGTTATTTTCAAGCAGTCTAGAAAGAGATGGTGGTGAATATACTGATGACTGGATTATTAGAAAGATTTGACTTGGAAAAAGAGAACATCAGCTTGGCAGTCATCCAGCACAGCTATTGATGGATGCATTTCGGATTCATGTTTAAATTGCATAATGGACGCTTACCCCTTCCACTGGGTGGGAGGTTGTTGTGGATCCTCACACTTGGTCACCATCCTGGGGCAGTAAAAGACAGAATGCACATGGCCAGGTGGCCATGGAGGGAATTCACCTTGGCTGCCTGGGAAGATGGTTCAAGTTCCTGCCAGCTGCTGCAGTTCAAACTGGCCAATGAGTGGCCTCCTCGGAGGGAGGTACCTCGCTGGCTGAAAGGGCATTGGCTGCATGCATGCCCTGGCACCTGATGGGGCATAAAAGCCGGCAGTGCCTTCATTCCATGATGGCTATGTTCTGTCTCCATTGCCTCTGAATTCTTCTGTTGTTGTTGTTTAGTCGTTTAGTCGTGTCCGACTCTTTGTGACCCCATGTGCACAAACTGAATTCTAGTTTCTGGTAATTCCAAGTGGGAAGAACACTGTTGCACTCAGATCCTGTCTGCAGGCTTTCCATAGGCATCCGATAGTGAGAACAGGATACTGGACTAAATGGGCTTTTGACCTGATCCAGCAGGGCTTTTCTTGTGTTCTTACGTTCACCCGTATCTACTCCAGAAGGACCAAGACTTAACACTTGCATTTCCAACAACAAATAAGCAGCACTAGATATTCTGTAGTGCTGGGAATGGGAAACGCAAAGGGGAGAAGATTCCCCGACAAATGTGTTTATTATTAATTTGTTTAGATAACTCTTGCACCACTTTAGTTTTGGGGAGAAAAAATATATTTAAGACCTCAAATGCAACATTACAAAATGCCAGATTAGAACATTACAAATGAAAATCTGATTAAAAAATGCAATAGAGACCCACATTGAAAGGAGGACAACCTGGAGCTAGCCTTGATATAGGGACTTGGACAGTGGTATTTTTCTAGAAATATATGTGCTGGAACTCACCATGAATGCATCCCTTGTTCTCTTATAATGGCAATGGCGCCCAACTGAGAGGTGCCGGAACTGAGCTCCAGCAAGTTCTGGCTGAAAAAAAGCCCTGGACTTGGGAGCTGTATGTAACATGGTGGCCCTTGAATAAGGAAGCAGAGCCCCATTTTGGCCAACATAATGGACCTGTGAACCTCTAGAGAAGTAAAATATTGTGATGGGCCCTGAGCTAATGAGCCTGCAAAATCAAACCCGTAACATTCATCCACTTGACTGTGTCTGGATAACTCATTCTGTCCCTTCACAAAAGTTGAGGAACAGAGCTCCAGATGACCCGGGAGAGGCATGTATTATTTTTTTTACTGACAGTTGGCTTCACGTCAGTTCCATCAAATTGTGACAGGCGCTGTGTTGGAAGTTGATTGTAGGACTGAGGCGCCTCTGAATGAGGCAGGTTGGGGCAGTGCGAAAGTGCCAGAAGGTTGCCCATGGAGATAACAAATGTGAATGCCTTTGACCACAACCGTGACTCAATGCTGCAGGGTATCAGAAGACATGCCATTTATGTCCCTCAAGTTGGAAGCTGGCCTGATGATAGCACCGGCTAATATGTAGCAGACGTTGTTAGCTATTGGTCGTTAGTTTCCTTGTCCCTGTGAGGCTATTGAGCACCTCTACACTTAGCTGAAATGCCTATGTCTATTAGAGAATATCATTCAAGGTATGCCACAGTCTCTCTGGATATTTGCTGTAGTCTCTCCTAGGGAAGCAGCTGAAGCAGGAATCTCTATATGAGACTACAGGGACAATTTTGGCTTCTGGCCTGACATAAAAGCTAGGGAAATTCTAGTACCTGCAGTTTTGGGCTTCTTACAGTGCAGGATGTCATGATAGATTGTCAGTGTCTTGGTTATAATGGATACGTCTGAGCTGAGCGTACTCAGCCTGCTTTTAAGCATCTGGTTTAATTGCTTCTATCATGCACTCAGCTTGTGGTATATCATGTGTTTCTCTGAGCTGATGGCACTTGCAGAATCAGGCAACTACCGCCACAAGCCTTTATTTGTTGTTATCTTAGGTATAGATTTCATCAGGCGTACATCTCTTTTTGGATCTTTCATTTTTTTTGCTGGATATTTCACCAGCATTGTGATCACTTGCTCAGATGTGAATGCCATATGGTAGGGTGGTGACGAACTCAACTGCCATGCCATCAATCCCAGGCAGTATGGCCAACAGTCAGAGGTGGTGGAAGTTGGGAATCCAGCATTATTTGGAGGGACATAAGTTCTTCGTCCTTGTGCTATGGTGCTCTTTTCATGGTGCTAAGGGAAATCCTTGGATAGGGTGCTGTGTGCATGTCACAATTTTGCAGTAGTACAAGAAAAACTACAGGGGAAGTCACCAGAATTTGGATCAGCTTTGCACAGGATTTAATTTTAATTTTTCTTTGTTTGGAGTATACAAAGTTCTGAATGTGATCATGTGTGGGTTGACCATTTGGAATCCCACTTTTCCTTCTAATAGTTCAAACTGCGCACATGGCTCTCTCTCCTGCGTTTTCTCTCAAGAATCCTCTGATGCAGGCAATTGGTTCAGTCACACAGCTTCCTGGTGGTATCTGGATGCAGTGGCATAGCGTGAGGGTGCGGCACAGGGGCTGTTGTCCTGAGCACAAAATTGTTACGAGCATAAAATCTAAACACTTGGTGCTGCCTCAATATAGCTGAGCACTTCCGTTGTTGGGCTCCGTTGAAAACGGCTTCCCCATGCAACCAGGAAATGACCTCTCCAGACAATGGAACAACTCTTCTTATCTCTGCGGCTGCAAACTCCTGGGTGGTGTAGATGCTGTTAAGCAATTGAATGCTCATGTGTACTTTATCTATTTCCCACCCAACCTTCAGGACGGCCCTGGGCACAGGCAACATATCCTATGCCACTGTCTGGTTGTCTCCTTTCCTAGACTGCACACACACCATACTCTTAAAGCACCCCCTCCCTCAAAGAATTCTAAGAACTGTAGTTTGTTAAGAGTGCAGGGAATAGCGAAGGGGTAAACAGTGGGTGGTGCTGTGGTCTAAACCACTGAGCCTCTTGGGCTTGCCGATCAGAAGGTTGGCGGTTCAATTCCCCGTGATGAGGTAAGCTCCCGTTGCTCAGTCCCAGCTCCTGCCAACCTAGCAGTTCGAAAGCATGCCAAAAGTGCAAGTAGATAAATAGGTACCGCTCTGGCGGGAAGGTAAATGGTGTTTCCGTGCACTGCTCTGGTTTGAGTGTTCCACTGAGCTAGAAGCGGCTTAGTCATGCTGGCCACATGACCCAGAAAAACTGTCTGCAGACAAACGCCAGCTCCCTCGGCCTGTAAAGCGAGATGAGTGCCGCAACCCCAGAGTTGTCTGTAGCTGGACTTAACTGTCAGCGGTCCTTTACCTTTACCTTTTTAAACAAAAAAATCTCTCTATATATGTGTGCGCACGCACACACTTTAAATGTATTATGTGTATGACTCTGAACTGAACTGTCATTCCATCTACATTTCTAGCCATATGAGATGCTAAAAGAGCTGCTGCTCCCTTCCACTGTCAAAACATTGTCCTAAGTTCTACATCTCCAGCAGAGGGAGTAGTCCTTTGTCACCACTCCACATTAACTGGATTAATTTATTATCATCCGTGACAAATGCCGTTGTTTCTTGTTTCGACACCTAGATGTGGCTCATGATGCCTCTGTGCAAAAACACCCCCAGGGTACGATCAAATCGATGGCAATATAACATAACATGAATCACAGTTTACAGGCGGGGTGGGGGGTGGGGGGCTAGGATGAAAGTAGCCTCAGGTCTGTCTGTCAAATAAAGTTTTTAAAGAAACCTTAGCAAGTGAACCTATGACAAAGTTGGGATGGGATTTTTTTTTTCCTTCAGAAATTCTTTTAGCACTAACTCACAAGGCTTTTCTTATAAATAAGCTATTAGAAACACCACTACTGTGTTTGTAATAGAAATGCTCACTGATCCTTGACTGTAGAGGTATCATGGCACTTTTGAAATGAATTCCATCCTTATCTAAAGTTGCTCCAACCCAGAGGGTCCTTGTGGAGGAAACAGCTCTGCTACATCCAAGAAGTTTGCCTAATGCAAGAGGTTGTTCTCTCTCTCTCTCTCTCTCTCTCTCTCTCTCTCTCTCTCTCTCTCTCTCTCTTCACTTCAGTGTCAAGGATTACTCTGCACCAAGACTGGCTCATTCATAAAGGCAGAATGGGCAGTACAATTTAAGAAGCACGTATCATCTTTGAAGTAGCATGTAAATCCAGAGTCCTGTGGGGCATCTGGTATAGCGAATTTTCCACTACACCTGAGAATGTACTCCAGAATCATTTGATATTGCACAGCGACTGGTTTGCACTCTGTCAGTTTGCATTTCTTACTGCAGAAAGTATTGAACTGATGTGTAGAGATCTTTCCTATTCTACTTAATTCAAGAGGGTTCTGGAAGCTTCTCTGTGTGAAAGAAACAAGCAGAAGGTTCATGGTGTTTGGGTTATTCTTTCAGAAAAGCTGAGTACAGCTGGCTTAAACTGGTTCTGTTATCTCCAGGGCCAGCCCTAAGGCAAGGCTGGGTGGCGCAATGCGCCAGGGCGCCGGGCTGCCAGGGGGGCACCGCGCTGCTGTGCCTGCCAGACAGCCGTGCTGGGAAAGGGGGTGGGGTGGGGCGCCAGAGGGATCTTCGCACCACGGCGCCAGGGTGCCAGATATGCTTAAGACGGCCCTGGTTATCTCTTTCTGTCAAGGTCATGCTGACTATAATAGTGAGGCCAGAAGGAGCCTGGGCTTCAGTTTCTCTTTTGTTATGGTGTGGTGATCTATATATAGTGTTAAGGTTTTAGACTTATTATACGTTATTGTAAGTTTAAGTTAAGTCTGCTGCAACTGCATTTCTTATGGACAGTGCCAATCCTGAATGTATTTGTGAACATTATGCTCATTTGCCTTCAGTAGCAGTAAAGCTCTGCTGGATGAAGTACAATTGCCTCTGGTTTATTTTGGGGAAATCCTGCAACATGTTTTAAGTTTTTACTTTGCTAGCTATACATTGGAATCTACTCTGGGTCAATATTGAGTAGAATTTCAATGACACATTCCTTCAGTCTAAGGAGAAAGGCAAAAACACCTGCTTTGAACAACACACCGGTGCACTGCAAATACGAAGCTTCTCCTGGTGTTGTTGTGGATGCAAAAGCCATAATACCACCCATGGATGTTAAATGAAGATCATTTCCATGCCATCCAAGAACCTCTATTTGGCTGTGGAAATTTCTGATGGCCCAGAGGAATGAGGCAAACCCAATATCACACTGGAAGGACACCTCTTTCTGACACTATGGCTTGTATTCAATGTAGCACTAAAG
Source organism: Zootoca vivipara (assembly GCF_965207765.1). Taxonomy (NCBI): domain Eukaryota; kingdom Metazoa; phylum Chordata; class Lepidosauria; order Squamata; family Lacertidae; genus Zootoca; species Zootoca vivipara. The sequence continues at coordinate 22,580,345 of NC_142592.1, read as the reverse complement.
GTGAGCTTCCATGAATGCAAGGATGCACTACGTTGCCTCAAAATCTGATCTGGGGATTCCTCCAGCCTCCAGCTCAGATTCAGAGGCAGCACGGGGCATGCATAATGGGAGGAGAGGAGAAAATTCCCAGTGGCACTACTAGGAATCTTTGTGCAGGCGTCCACTAGCTCAATGGTTTGGTTGAATATGGCCCTCTGGTTCACAAGTCCACAACTGAGGTATGAGACAAATAATCCCACATTGCCCTTGTCATGGAAGAGTGAGAAGACACCCTATAGTCGGGAAGCTAGAGGAGAACGTTATTGCTTCTCTCTAGCTAGAACAGAGAAGCAACAGGAAATCCTGCAACACGCCCCTGATACAGCTACATCAGGCGCCATCTAGTGACTAAACTACATAATGACACTATCCACACAACTGCCTCCTCATTTGTTTGTAGCACTACTTTGAAATTGTTTTGAAGTTCACTTCCCCAGAAATCAAACATCAAGCAATGCCTATTCCCTCAAATAAATGCAGGCATTATGGTATGACTTTAACCTTGAAGGGAACAGACTGACTTACAGGACGCCAGAGTTGTTTTACATAGCATTGTCATTAGGAAGTCTCTTGAGCAGAAGCCCTTGGGAAATGGTGCTGAACCAGTCGGCAGTAGCTGCTATTCACAAGTGGTTTTCAGGGAGAGATGCAAATAAAGATGACTGCAGTAATGAGTATTATACCACTCCTAGGAATAATACCATGAACAAACATAGAGGTCAGCATACGGAGACTGGAAAGAAAGGCTCCCACTAGTATCACAGAAAACATAGCCGGAGTCTTAAAAAGTAAAGCCAGGCGGACAAACATGGATGAACTGTGTTAATGAGTTCCCCTGTTTCTACAATAAATTATGCATTCTCAACTGAAGATCAGTGGTACAGTGTACATTAACAGTTTTCTTTTACAAAATAAGTTGAAGAGGCACCTCTTCAAATCATCAGAGATCAAGTTCAAAGGAAAACGAAGCTATAGTTCAGTACTCTCTCCAACATGTTCAATTTCAACTAAGACCTTGCAGGAAAACACACACACACACACACACACACAAACAAACAAACACACACCACCTCCACCACCACAACTTCTTGTCAGTCAAGAGATGGCCTTCTTCTGTCCTCACTTTAGGCCCATGCCCTTCAACAATTCTTCAGTGAAAATAGGGATGTCCTATTCAACAACAATTTTATTATTTATACCTCGCCCGAGTGGTTGGCGCAACCCAGTCAGATGTAATCCTGTGCATTTGAATGGCTTCTTCCTCCCATATTAACCTGCCCATTCATTGAGAAAAACTTCTTCTTTAGCTGCTCTCCGCAATGGGGCATGTGATGCTCCACTTCTGGAACACATTCACCAAGGAAGCCCGTTTTGGAACCTATCCCATTTTCCTTTAGGTACCAGGATTAATTCATTTTTAATGTGTGTTGTCCCTGTTATATCTAGTTTTATTTCTCTTTACTTTTTTTTGCTTTATCTCTTTAATTCAAGCTTCTTAGGATAATTGATTGAAAAGGTGAAGTTCAGATATGCTAAATAAATAAATAAAATGGCTTGGATTCAACATAAGAGCTCCTCCTAGCCCAATGGGGCTGTCTTCCCTCTCCTCCCATTGCACCTTCCCCCAAATCCACTCTGGAGGGTCAGGAAACCCCTAGAACAGTGCGGAGGAGGGAGATTGTTCTGTCTGGCAAGTAGAAATGCTTCCGCCGACAGAATTATCCGAACAGCATGATGTTGAATTCCTCCCTATGTTTACCAATGTAATCATCCGGTAGGAGAGACCTAAATTGCTTTAAACTTCTGTTTGGAAAGACACCTGGAGGTATTGCACATGGTCAGTTCCAACAGGGAAGCCGTATGCCTACCGAAGTTTGATTTAAGCACAACAGCAATAAAGCCCCAAACATTTTCTAAGTATTAATGAGAGTCTCGGACTTGTTAAAACCTGAGGTAGAACCTTAGGCCATTAACCCCAGCTGGCCGTTAAACCTCAAGAAATGCCCAGGGCTTAGGTCATTACAATTATTCTGAGTCTCCCGTATCCACTCCCTGAAACTATTCCATTTAATGCTTCAGTCTCAGCAATGTTATTCTTTTAGCTTGCCTATTTGTCTTGTTTATATTAGTGTCAGTGTAAGGAATGATGGAATAGTCCGCAAAGTTTGAAATGCAGTCTACGTCTGAAAAAAAGTAAAACTCGGGAAAGTTTGTATTTACAGGCATGGATGGATTGCAGCCTGATAATGTGCCAATTTGTTCACACGCATGCTTGGGCTCAAAAAGTACAAGGTCAAATCAGCAATGCTGATTCAAGACTTGACAAACCGGACTGTCTTAGGAAAGTGGGAAATCTCATCAGAAATATCTATAGCTAATGCTTCCCCCTGTTGTCAAAAGTCTGCTTTGAAGGAGAGATAATTGGAAAGGATTGTAGAGTCATAGTAGCCCTGTTCTCACTTCTTTGTCCATTTGACTGAATACATATGGTGGGATTGGGGTCACACTGGCTGGCCCCAACCTCAGCCTCTACATAGGGAACCTTCAGTTTGAGGAGCCACATTCCCTTCTAGACCGTATTGCAGGGGACACATGCTGGGGGGGGGGTGAGCTAGGCAAGAGGCAAAAGCAGACAAAGCAACAAATACAAATTTTGCCTTTCTATGCTGGACTAGTTTCTGGACACATACCTTTCACCTAGGTGAGCAAGAAGTGTGATCAGAGATCAATGACAGATTCCAGCCAGGCAAAAACCAGGAGGGTGCAAAGCAGGGACTGTGAGGGCTGTGTGGCCTCTGGATGTGGGCTCTGATTGCATAATGGCATGTATATAGAATCATAGAATCATAAAATCATAGAGTTGGAAGAGACCACAAGGGCCATCCAGTCCAACCCCCTGCCAAGCAGGAAACACCATCAAAGCATTCTTGACATATGGCTGTCAAGCCTCTGCTTAAAGACCTCCAAAGAAGGAAACTCCACCACACTCCTTGGTAGCAAATTCCACTGCCGAACAGCTCTTACTGTCAGGAAGTTCTTCCTAATGTTTAGGTGGAATCTTCTTTCTTGAAGTTTGAATCCATTGCTCCGTGTCTGCTTCTCTGGGTCCTCTATAGGTCCTCTACTCTTGATCAGGCCTCTGGCATAGCCAGTGTTGGTGATAGCATCTCACCTTCACCCAACTGGGTGCATTTCAGGAAGGTCACCTGACATGATCCCATCCATGCTGTACTGTCAATGGGTGAAGAAGAAGAAGAAGAAAAAGGTAAGAAGAGGGCCACAGTCTGTTCTGCTACATGAATGCAGAAGAAAGTACACAAGCAAATTAGTACAGTTATGTGAAATTCTAAACTAGTTCCCAAGACAGGTAAAAAAAATAAAAATCTTTTCTCCCACCCTTTTACCCATGGACAGACCAGAAATACTGTTCACAAACACAAGTGGGTGTAAGGTATGCTTCAGATTTTGGAGAATCTTGCTGCATTCAACTTGCTGCTTCATTCTATGACCAAACCATACCAAAGACCAAAAAGGGCAGTCCACTTTGCACATTAGCAATCTAAACTCCCAGCCGATGTTTTTTAAAGCTCAGCATGAAAGCTGAACCGTGAGAGTTTTCTTGCTTCTTGCTTTTGTTCTCTTGTGGTCACTTTATAAAGCAACAAAACAAATTAAAAATTCAGCACCATGTTTTAATTCTTTCACTCATTTCTCCATTCTTGTTTCATACCATGGCTTCTTTCCCTCAGACGCTGCCCCCCTAAGTGTTTCTTTAAGTCAGAGGCTTCAGCAAAAAAAATTTTTTTTGAATGCCCTGGGTTGACATATCTGTCCCTGATTTTGCATTCTGTAAATAAGAGAGTGTATTTGCCAAATCAAAGCCTTTCAACCCCAAATACACCATATTCTTTCATTGTCTGAAATACCCAAATGATTTTTCTGTGAGAAATCTTTCCATATCTGTACTAAAAGAATCGCTTTAGGCCCTCAAGGTAGCATGTCTAGACAAGCAATAAACTACCTAATGTGCCTTTATAAAGTTAATTAAAATGAATTTTACCAAAGGGCTCAGATTAACCATGGCCAATACATATTAGTGCATGTGGCAAGCAGTGTCTCTTAGCCTCAGCGGTATAGCACACTAATGAAAACCAAGTTGCATCATTGGGGAAGATATTGACTATTTAATTTCTAACCAAGCATGTTGCCTATCATGAAATTGTGGAAGCTGCTTGAATATGCTCACATGTGATTTATGTATTGTAAGGGGGAGGGCTTACAGAGAACTGCCCCCCCCCAAATCCAAAGCAGCCCGTCTCCCAGCAGTCACGAGAGCGAAGGGTCTGATGGAGGGAGTCAGGAAATGGAAAGGGAGTGTCAGGCCTCTGGCAACATCCAAGAGCCCCTGCTCCATAGGCAGGGAAAGAGGGAGGGGGAAAGAGAGGACAGGAATCAGTCAGAACGGAGACCCTTCCCCCCCCCCCCGATGCCGGAATTGAGGAGGAGGAGGAAAGGGAGGCGCTTCACAGTTCAGAGGCTTTTTATGTTGGTCTAAAACACGGAGGGAGGCAGTGCAGGAATCTGACTCGAGCGAGTAGACATGAATCCAGCAGTTTGTTACACTGTAAATAATGTGCACTAATAAAAGCTTCCAAAAGACAAGCATGTTGAAGGTCGTTACTCAAGAGTAGTCACAACAACCCTGACATGTATATTGATTGGATTAAAGAGGCAGCTTGTTCAAACATCATTCCTACTATCACAGCATTTCAATACAGAATAGACTTAATGTAAGGAATAGCATAAAATGTTCTGTGTGTACATGGGGTGCCCATAATGTGGTTTGCTGCACTTACCACCCTAGATCAGGGAAATGTAATTTGATACACAAACATAGTTGATTGACACATGTGACAACATGTGTGTTTTCTGCTGTTTCTTGGGCACAACGATTTAAGCTCTGGGCGCTACAATTTAAGAAGAAAATTCACCAGCTGGAACTTATGCAGAGGAGAGTGACCAAGATGGAAATCAAGCCTAATGAGGGATGGTTGAAGGAATTGGGTACGTTAAACCTGGAAAAGAGGAGCCCTAGAGGAGATATGATAGCTATCTTCAGATATCTAAAAGGCTGTCAAATGGAGGAAGGAGCAAGCTGGCATTCTCCTGCTTTGGAGGGTAGGACTTGAACCAATGGATCCATGTTACAACAAATGAGATTCCAACGAAACACCAGGAAGAACTTTCTGACAGTAAGAGCTGTTTGATAGTGGAACGGGCTCCTTAGGAAGGATGTTGGATAGCTATTTGTCATGGATGCTTTAGCTGAGTTTCCTGCATTGCAAGGGGTTAGGCTAGAACAGGGGTGTCAAACTCAAATTCATCGGGGGCAGCATCAGCAGTTTGGTCACCCTCAAAGGGCCGGTTGTATCTGTAGGACTATGTGTCCACTCTTTATTATCATAAATTATTGTCACTGCATTCAATTATTACTGTTTTTTGTAATAATGTAAGTAATAACTAGCTCTGAAAGCAGAAACATAGTCAGAATAATGGCAAGTAGATATTCAAATGTACAATTATTGTACAATTTATTGAAAAATGATTTTTGGCAACTGCACTGGGTGGTGGAGGCTCGCTAGGGTTTCATGCAGGACCTTTGCAGAGCTACTAGTACCTGGAGATGCTGGGGTCCTTCTGCATGCAGGACAGATGTTCTGCCAGTGAGCCACCACCCTTCACCAAAGGGACTGGCTGAGGTTGACTCACTGGAGCTGCTCTCCTGGTTACAGGGTTTAAGGGCCAGAAGTATAAAGCAGCATCCTATGTTTCTGAGGAGAGGGAGAGGGAGGGGAGAGGGGAGGGGAGGGAGGAAGGAAGGAAGGAAGAAAAGAGGGAGTGGGAGGTAGAGAGGAAGGAAGGAAGGAAAGAGGGGAGAGAAAGAAGAGTAGGAAATAAGGAAGGGAATAAAGAAGGAAAGAAAAAGAAAGAGGGAGAGAAGATGGAAAGGGAGAAAGAAGGAAGGAAGTAGAGGGAAAGAAAGAATAAGAATGAGGGAGAGGAAGAAAGATGGGAAGGACGGAAGGAAGGAAGGAAGGAAGGAAGAAAGAAAAGAGGGAGCAGGAGGGAGAGAGGAAGGAAAGAGGTGAGAGAAAGAAGAGTAGGAAAGAAGGAATAAAGAAGGAAAGAAAAAGAAAGAGGGAGAGAAGACAGAGATAAAGAAGGAAGGAAGGAGAGGGAAAGAAAGAATAAGAACGAGAGAGAGGAAGAAAGAAAGGGAAGGGGGGGGTCGCCGCCTTGATTCAGCGCCAGAAAAGAGTGCGAAGGGACCCAGGGGCAAAAAGCATTTCCCGTGCAGCGTGAGGCAGCGGGTGTCCGTTTTAGGAGAAGTGCATAAAGCCTCAGAGTTGCACGTTCGTGAGGCTGAGCCGCTGCTGAGCTCATGTTCATGAGGCTGAGCCACGGCAGGAGGAGGAGGAGGTGAGGCAAGAGGAGGAGGAGGAGGCGGCTTGCTGGGTCAGTGCCCGGCAGCACCGTGCGGAGAGTCCCGAGCCTCTGGGATGCAGCAGTGCTCTGTAGCACTTTGAATCCTCATCCTCCTCCATGCGGCGCTGCTGGGTGCTTTGTCTGTGCTGCAGCAGCAGCAGCAGCAGCCGTTTCCAGGCACCGAGCCGTGGCAGGAGGAGGAGGATTCAAAGCTGCCTCCTCCTTCTCCTGCTGTGGCTCGCGGCGCTCCACACAGCGCTGCTCCGGCCGCCTTTCTCCCCCCCCCGCCCCTGCTGTTTGTCGGCGCTTTGTCGGCGCGGCGCTTCAGCAGCAAGGTCCTGCTGCTGGGTCCCACTGGCTGGGGCGCTCGGCGGGCCACATGACGAGGTCTGGCGGGCCGGATTTGGCCCCCGGGCCTTGTGTTTGACACCCGTGGGCTAGAAGATGACTAGAAGCTGATGCTGTGCTTCCTGAATTACGTCAGTGGCCTTGGTGGAGGCCTTGTGGCAGAAGAAGCCTCATCACAGCAGTGGGTGTGACCTTGGTCTTGCCAGGGCATTGAAGAAGGAAGCGGGACTTCTATGATTGACACCAGAAGCTAGGGAGACTTCTGTCAATCCAAGATATCCTGCTCAAAACAGGACAGTTGGCAGGTTTGCATAACTTGCTGGCTCCTTCTCCTGGGTCACTCTCCTAGCCCCCTGCCTCCGCTGCCAGTCCCTGAAACCAGTCATCCAACATGACTGGAAGCCAGCCTCATATCTAGTTTGGTTCAACAACCAACAGCAGGAGAAGACCATGTTCATGGCTACAAGACTCCTTAATGCACACTTAATGAGGTTGTTGATTTTAAATAAGAACCTGAACAATTTACCTCTGATAACTTGTTATGTCCAGACCTGTAAATAAGCCTTTGGAAGATCTCTAAAAATAATAATCAGCCATTATTCTTTTTGAGCTAGAAGTAATCTTCAGCAACAGCAAATGCTTTGCTTTTGAATTTATTCCTATATTATTCTTTATTTTCCTCCTGACAGAATTAGTTCATATTGTCCCTTAAACTAAGAATAGCTTTCCTTTCACACAGTGCATGATTTCAGTAAAATCTTCCCATTCATCCTCGGTCTTGATTTTTAGCATTTCCATTATGGAGTATTATTTCCTGTTGTGGTTTTTCAGCTCTTTGAGAGAAGGCACGCTTTAACAGCCCCTTTGTTTAGGGGAGGGAAAAAAATAAAATAAAAAGAACCCAGCAATCACAAATCTTCAAGTGTGTTTAGTAAGCTTCTTCTTCTATCCCCCCCCCAATTCACTGTTTACCACCTGTGGGTTTTCTTCATTTCTAGAAGACGCTATTATCTCAAATGGCCTATTTCTAATTGTGATGGATTTAATTGCTTGGATACAAAAGTCTGTTGCTAGCTGGACGAATTTAGAAAGAGAGGCTACCAGGGTACACATGTCTTGGGATGAAATGGGAATTCTGCTTATTGCTTCTGTCCTTAACGGCAGTGGATGTCACCAGGTTTATGAGACCATTTCTGGAATTATTGTCCCCTTAAGAAGTATTTCAATTCCGGACCATCTCGGTGGGAGATCTCCATAAAAAAAACCTTCCTTCCACCATATCTTTTCCCACTCTGTACTTTATTTGAAATGTGTGGTGTCACAGCAGCAACTTTGCCGCCAGCCACTGCTGCTTCGGCTGGTTTTGGAAGCTGACAACAAAAGCACATATGCCAATATTTCTTGATTTAGGAAAAAAAAGAAGAAGACAAAATGCAAGTAGAAGGGGCTGCGTTGAAATCTCACCAGCCAGACTGAAGCACTTCTAACAAAAAACGTTCAAATATGGATGCACACCAACAGTATAAGTGCCAAGTTCAGCTTCACTACTGCTTGTATATTACTACTACTACTACTTTCATTTCTGTAGCGCTTTATATTTTAAAGAAAAAAAAATCTCAAAGCAGTTTACGACACATTAAGACGTTCAATAAAACAAATTCAGGCTTCAAGGAAAATATTCCAGATCCTTCTTCTGACTGATGTTTTGCTTTCCTCAGTTGCCAACCTGGCACCCACATGGTCACAATTGGATCCGCACCAGTTGCAAAACGCATCTGGCATCTGGCTAATTTCTAACACTGCCCCTGAAGTATGATCACTCCTTAGCATGGCAGAATGTTAGGAGCTGCCTCTTTGAGACTGACTTTTTATTTGTCTTCAGCTGATTCCGAAAGTGTTAGCTAGAGAAAAACAGGGTGGCGTGTGGAAAAGAAAGGAGATGTTGGGGCTGAGTGCCTCTACACCTGAGGGCTCCTTAGGTAAACGAGAGCTTTGACTCCAAAGGAAAGCGAACTTGGCTCATGCACCTTACATTTGAACAAATCCAGGTGATCATCCCAGGATCTTTGTGGAGTATATATGCAGCGTGTACATCATAAAAAAAGATATCTCTTGTTTTCATATATCACAAGGCATGTGTGAAATACTATTGGCACTAATGGTTGCAATATGTGTCGACATAGTTCTCAGCCCTTGCCCACCTCGAAGCAGTTTAAAAATCTTCCACAACATGCACGTAACACCCTGCTCAAAAAGAGCAAGCACGTTTATTATAATGGTGCCAACTGAGGATGGAGAACATTCGCCGCTTTGAAAGAGACAGTGTCCAATGGACCCACATCAAAGCCTTGTGCAGCATTAAGCCATAATTTACCTGGCACAGTTGTGGAGGTGCTGTGATGGACCTAGACGTTTTGCTCATATCCTAGACTAAAAAAACCGCAGTCTTTCTGAACCACTGGGAATCTTTCCATATTGGCATCCAGGGGAGTTCAACACATGGAGGTGAGCAATCAGTGAAACTCATAATAATGCTGCTGCTATGAAACCCCCAAGACGGAACATAATCCAAGCTAGTAAATCCTCTGTTTGAGAACAGCAATTCTTGTTTATGAGCTCTTTAGAAATTCTATTTATCAGCAGAAGGCTGCTTGCTGGACTCTTTGTGTTGCTGTTTATTAGAGTATGATCTGATAATGCCTTTGTCCAGCTTTAATTATGCAAGATTCTGCTCCCCACCCCACAAATAAAAACAGACAGTAATTGATCGTGGTTTTTTCATTGTTTTGGATGGGGCTTTATCATCTTGCTGGGGATCAAGAGAAAACACAGTTAACTGCCTTTGTCATGCATAACAAATACAACCAGTTCCAGCCGCAAACATAGACTTCTCCCCATCTTTCTCTCCCCTTCCATATTTTTTTTCCTTTCTCTCTTTCTTCATTTTTTACAAGGATCTCCTGGTGGTTTAGATAAGCTGTTGATTGTATTAATTTTGTTATCAAAACCAGTAAGGTAACTGCACCTTCTAATTCAGTGATTTATTATCCTTTGTCAGCTAGGTAGAGATGGCCTTTGATAGCAGGAGAGAAAGAGGTAGAAAATTGTGGCAGACCCTTTCTGTTTTCATTGGGGGTTTGGGCAACCATTTATTTTGCTTAAATTTGCAAACAACAGCTTGAAGTAGCAATATGAGATTTTTTTTAAAAGGAATTTTGGTAAAACACCTTTCATTTCAGGTAGTTGTATTATAGACTTTGGATATTCTGAAGAGGAACTTCTGTGACTGTTTCGCAGAAACATACGTGCTTGTGTGCGCATTGAGGTAAATACTTGTCAGGCTTTGAGGAATCTGATCCCTCCCACGGAAGCAGCCAAGAAGCAGAGAAACAATAAAAGTTCTTACCATGTAATTTGTTGATATTCACAGAGAGAGAGACGAAGGAATACAGTCTTCCCTAAATAATGGCATTGCTCCAAGTAAAGTCCCACCCCCCCATGTCTCTCCTGTTCTACGTCACCCCTGTGGCAGCTAATCTGAGCTTTCTGCCTCTGAGCTCTCTGTTCTACTCTCAATGCTTGCCTGGTCCTGGGAGAGGGGGGTAGGGTCAGGAATGCTTTGTAAGGACACTGATTCTGTCAGCTGTCTCTCCCCTGGTGCTGCTTCTTCCTGCTGTTCCTCTCCCAATATTTCCCAGCTTCTCCCCTCTGCAGCCTCTGAACTATGACCTTCTGCAAACCAATGTTCTAAATCTATACTGTCCTCCTGTTCTTGGGAAGTTCAGGGGGGGGGGCGTACGGCAAGTTTGTTCTGGACAGAATGCATGATGACAGACAAGGAGAGATGACCACAGGAAATTAGTGAGATCCACTGCTCAAATTTTCAGTGAAAATTATAGATTTAGGACACAATCTTAAACTCCTGAACTTAGAAGGACTTATTTCTGAGTAGACACATGTAGTTCCCAGAACACAAGGATCTATAGGAAGGGTAACTGTGACCTCGATGCTGAAGTGAGGTGTGTGTAGAAGCATTCAAAGTCTAAGGAACCATGGAAGCTATACCTGCCATGCGTTTTTGCACCTGAGACGCTGGCATGGCAGCACTGAAGGTCCAATGGAGGTCCCATAGGATGCATTTTCACCACACCCAGCTTGTAAGTTTGGATGTGAAAGGGAAAAGGATAGGCAGCATTGGGGAAGGCTAACATCTGGCTAGGCTTGCTACGAATTGGGCCTGAACTTTAGCGAGGACATGACTTGTTATGGGCTCAGGGTTCTGAACTGGGAAATCCATTTCTGAAACTTTCAGACTGAAACTTTGGCACATTTGTGAACCAGAAACTTTAAACCACTTGGGACTAAAACCATCTTTTTAGAACTGTCTTCTGTATGAAACATTATTTGTCACAAGTGTTTTGTTTTGTTTTTAAATGAAGTATTGTTATTCCAGAATCTTTAGTTCTTTAAGGTACCATCTGTGCCTTATCTGTAAAAGGGGGGGGGGAGTCCACTCTTCACTGATGGATGCTGTATAAATATTATGGTCAGGGGTGAATTCCAAGGTTAAACAGGGAAGGTGATATATACTCGTTTGATGAAAGGGGCAGACGTTTGTGTTCAGATCAAACCCATGTGCAATTGGGCTGTGATTAGTCACAGTCCATTCAAAGGGCATACATAACACTGACAAATATTTCCAATGACAAATGCCTAAAGCATAAAATAGACACTGGCTATACTTGGCATGCTGACCTCTGTCCATTCAGAGCCATATTTGACCTCTTAAAATAATGAAAAGTTCTGAAAAATTGTTCACATATTGAAGAGCAATGGAGGGTACAAAGCTACAAGATTATGATGAAATCATCCATTCTCTTGAAATTTCGTTCTAGCCAAGTAAGGGTTAGGACAATATGGAACATGAGATGTCTTTCTGAAGGCAGCCCTGTACAGGGAAGCTTTTAATGTTTGCCGTTTTCCTATGTTTTTAATATGTGCTGTAAGCCACCCACAGTGGCTAGGGAAACCCAACTGGATGGGTGGGATATAAATAATAAAATTATTATTATTCTGGAATTCACTATGCACGCTTTTGACCCCTGCACTGCAAATCTGGCTGGACCAATTTTACCCACCATGAGAAAAACACACTGCTTGTTTAACAATATATTTGCATAACTCACAGGTGCTTGAGTAAAAGGAAATGTTCATTGCTTTTAACCTTTTTTCACAAATGCACATCACAACAATGCACACAGCAACAAAACACCCTACCTTGCTCCATGACCTACAACATTTCCAAATTTAACAAGAAATAGGAAATGATATAAAAGAGCAACTCAGAATGAAGAGAAGGATGCCTAGGCATAAGGTGAAGCAAGCAAAACTTCATTCCAGCAGATGGGAACGGCTCTCGCCCGTATTCGTAGAATGATAGACTTGTAGAGTTGGAAGGGACCCCAAGGGTCATCTAGTTCAACCCCGTGCAATGGAGGAATCTCAACACATGGTCCTCAATCCAGTTTGAAAACATACTGGATCCTGCTTAGCTTTGCAAACGCACTAGCAGTTTTATTGCTGCACCACTAGGAGGTCATATACATTTTGAACTTCTGATAGGTCACTAGTGCTAAGTTGTTCATGTTTAACATGGATGATTTCAGTAACCACTCACAAACATTTTATTGCATCCGTAAGATTTTCCACATTGAAACAAAGAACCAAAACGTTTAACTATTGAACACCAGTTTGGGCAGAGTGGCAATAGTTCTCCCTTCTCTTCTACCTCCGTCTTCATAGGATGCAAAATGCACAGTGTTTTACAACCCATGGCATTAGAGTCTTGCTACTGAGGCATGTTGTGATTTGCAATAATTTAGACGCAGGTGGCGCTGTGGTCTAAACCACTGAGCCTAGGGCTTGCCGATCAGAAGGTCGGCGGTTCAAATCCCTGCAAAGGGGTGAGCTCCCATTGTTCGGTCCCAGCTCCTGCCCACCTAGCAGTTCGAATGCACGTCAAAGTGCAAGTAGATAAAAAGGTACCGCTCCGGCGGGAAGGTAAACGGCAATTCTGTGCACTGCTCTGGTTTGCCAGAAGCGGCTTAGTCATGCTGGCCACATAACCCGGAAGCTGTCTGCATATAAACGTCGGCTCCCTCGGCCTATAGAGCGAGATGAGCGCCGCAACCCCAGAGTCGTCCGTGACTGGACCTAACAGTCAGGGGTACCTTTACCTTTACCTTTAGACAGCTGTTTGCACTTTGAATCTTTTTTTCATATAAATACATATATACCTCAAAGATAAAATCAATAAAGTGTGTACAGTCATAAATCAGTCTCTCCCGCCCCCATTCTTCTACAATACAGTGGTACCTTGGTTTACAACCACAATCCGTTCCGGAGGTCCGTTTGTTAACCAAAACAGGTTGTAACCCAAGCAGGGCCTTCTTAAGCTCATTGGGCGCCCTGGTGCAGAGATCTCTTGGGCGCCCACCCCACCCCCTCTTTTTTTTTAAAAAAAAATGAAAAATGAAAGCTCTTACCCTCCCTGGAGGCGCTTGCATCGGAAGGCCTCGGGGCTTCCTGGAGCCCTCCCGCCGGCAGCGGAGGCCAGGTGGGTGCGTCATGGAACCAGCGGGGAGAGCCTTACTGGCACAGCATTAGGGTCTGGCATGCCAGGCGGCGAGGGGAGCCTCACGGCGGCCCCCGCACCTCACAGCAGGGCCGTGTTGTGCCGGAGGCCGCCCGGCGGCTTCTCCTGTGGGACCAGAGATGCCGGATTGAGTGGGGGAGGGGGCGGCACTGCTCTGCGCAGCCTTCCTCCCTTCTCCCAGAGGGCCAAGGTGCCTGGGCAGGCCTGGGCCGCACCAGGGCCTTCCCGGCTGTCTCCCGCGACTCCGGCGCTTGCTGGGTCCATGTGGCCTCCCCCCTTCCATGGGTGGGCCGCAGGGCCCGGGTGGGCCCGGATGGTGCCAGGAGGCCTCCCGGCCATTTCCTTGCGCCAACAGGGCACTGCGTTCCTTCCCGCCAACAGGGCGCTGCGTTTCATTGGTAGAGCTGCTGCCATGTGGCGTTGCCTCTACCAATGAAACACAGTGCTGGGGTGAGGGATGACCCTGGCGCTGCAGAGCGGAACAGGCTCCTAGTGCCCCTGTTCCCTGCTATCCCCTGAGCGGCATGGCTGGCGGGCGTGCAAGACTCAGAGGAGGGAAAAGGGAGGCCACCGCGCAGCTCCTCCACTTGCTGGGGTGCCCCTCAGTGCCCCTCAGCGCCCCGCACCACCAGAGCCAATGGGCGAGCTGGCCCTGAACCCAAGGTGCGCTTTCACCAATGGGGCCTCAAAAAAAAGTTTGTTCATAATCCCACCCCCAAACGAATCTGAACTTGCTGCTGTCCAACTCCTAATGCAAACGAATCTGAACTTGCTGCTGTCCAACTCCTGATGTCATAAGGCATCAAGTGATGGGCAGGCAGGCAAGGTTGGCGCTCAAGCAGATGGGGGGGGGGGGGCAAATGGTGGGCTTAGTTAGGCCTATTGACTAGAGGTTCACCACTGATGATATATAGCTTCCTTCAGCCAAATAATTCTGCACATAGGGTGGACTGCATGGAGAAAATAAATGGCCCCTTCAGATGGAGAGCATCTCATGAAGGTACTTCACACAAATCTAGTAAATGGCAAAACTGCATGAAAAGAGATTCATTATAGGTATTATTTACACTTGAGACACTTCACTTTTTAAAAATAAAAATAAAATAGGCCCAGCTCAGGTTTGAGATACCTGATGAACTTAATGAATAGAGGCTTAACCCAGTTATCTATTTCTGAGCCTCTGGTACATGTTGCTATCACACTTTTCAAGCTTACTCCCCCCTGATTGTAAGAAAACAGAGTTGGACATGGTACATTGGGCTAGAAACTTTTGCCCTCATCTAAAATTCATTCATTCAAAAGGTAGAGGCAAATAGCAAAAATCAGCACAGATGCTCTTTGCTAGCAACTGATGGAATTTTCAAGACGAGCTTTAAATAATTTATGAGCTTTTCCGAAGAGATTTTGTTTGTTTGTTTGTTTGTTTGCTGGTAAAGGTGGTACTATCTATTAATGGCATCGCCTTTCCTTCCCCCAAGGTATTCGTTCGATATCCGGCATTATGTTTTGGACCGGCTTGCATAGCACAGAAGAGACAGTTGCGGGGAATTCTTTTTTAAAATTGCCATTATTTAATCATAAATTTGCATCAGTGGAGTTTCGTCACTGATGTCACTCCGAGCCTCTTAAAGATAAGGAATCGCAGCTTCATTTGGCCACTTACCCGGCATTTGGCTACAACTCAGTGGTAGAGCACACACTTTGTATATCATTGGTCCCAGGGACAACGCCTGCCTTTTCCAGGTATGATGGACACCTGCCTGAAACCCTGGACAGCCACTACTAGCCAGTGTTGAGGCAATACTGAAGTACCGGTAAATGGTGTGACTGTGTAAGGCACAGTCCTATATTCCACCCAAAAGAAATACTCGTTTCATTTAAAATGTTACATATAATCCCACACACTGTCCAAAGTGAAGAATGTGTAAAAAGTGTAATCTTACTCCTACAGAAATCAACAGCAAAAATCCATTTATTTAAATAGACAAGGAATTCAGGGCAAAGTAACAGACCCTCCATATGCCCCTATTTTCCAGGGACAGTCCCGTATTTACGGAAGCCATTCTGGTTTCTGATTTGAACCCAGTATGTTCCGCTTTTCCTTAGGACATCCCTATTTTCATCAGAGAAATGTTGGAGGGTATGGAGTTATGTAACCCCCAAGCTGAAGAGATAAGGAGATAAGTAACTATACAACCTTTAGAAGACATCTGGAGGCAGCTCTGTATGGGGAAGTATTTTAATGTTTAATGTTTTATTATGCTTTTATATATGTTGGAAGCCGCCCAGAGTGGCTGGGGCAACCCAGTCGGATGGGCGGGGTATAAATAATAAATTTTTGTTGTTGTTGTTGAATAGGACGTCCCTATTTTCATTGGAGAAATGTTGGAGGGTATGAGAATGTGCTACAGAATCATAGCTGCCAAGTTTTCCCTTTTCTCGCGAGGAAGCCTATTCAGCATAAGGGAAAATCCCTTAAAAAAAGGGATAACTTGGCAGCTATGTACAGAATCATGTCCAGTATTGTGTGATCTGATTCATGAGATGGTTAAATCTGCTGAGAGGGGAGATGGTCTTTGTAAATGAGGACTGCTAGCCCTGTGCTTTCTATAGTGAGTGATGCTGGCAGGCAGTCCTGAATAAGAATAAGAGGGGGCTCCTAGACTACGGTGAATTTTTTGCTTGTGAACAGAATGGCCTGAAGGGATAACCATATGTCAGAACCTGAGGACGCAAACACCGCTTTCGTTTTGCCATAATTCACAAGGCGCATAGGGCATAGGTGCCAACTCCCAGATTGAAAAATCCGGGATCGGCAGCGGCGCGGCACCGGAAGTTGCACTGCGGCCATTTTGGAACTGGGCAGAGCAGCACCGGAAGTCGCTTCTACGCATGCTCTGCCCATTTCCAAAATGGCCGCAGTGCCGGAAGTTGCACTGCGGCCATTTTGGAACTGGGCAGAGCAGCACTGGAAGTCGCTTCTACGCATGCTCTGCCCATTTCCAAAATGGCCGCAGCGCCAGAAATCGCTTCTGTGCATGTCCAGAGACTCCAGACATGCACAGAAGGAGCCTCCCTCGGCTGGTAAGAATCCGGGGGGGTTCAAAATCTGGGCTGCCATTGGGAAACGGCTGGAAAAAACGGGAGTTTCCCGGGGAATACGGGAGACTTGGCAGCTATGGCATAGGGGCGTTTGTAGCAAACAGCAGCAGAGGGGGAAGCTCCCAAAACATACATATGGAGCCTCTGACTGCTCTGTTCATTTCTTTCTAAAGAGATGTGCGTGTGTGTTTGAGGGAAGTTTGAATGGATGTGATAAAAGAAAAGCAATTACAGTGGGTCAAGAAGCTACTCTTGTGAAATGTTAAAACAGTTGGGAATCTCTTTATCCCCTTCCTAATCACTATTGAATTCATTTAATGTTTTTTTTTAAAGGAACTCTAACCCCTGACATGGACAATCATTTTAATTCTTCAAATATGTGTCTAATGAAAGGTTTGGCTGCCAATAAATCCTTTCAGAAAGGACGGAGATGTACGTAGGACAGAGAATGGAAGATTAAAGCAGCACAGGAAAAACTACAGATTTGGTAACAATGAGAGTTACACTTAGCTTACGTTTGTTAGCAAAGAGAGCTGGAATACATGAGAACGGCGTTCATTCCTTTCCCGGTGGCATTTTGCAAAATGTGGCTTATGATTAAAGGGGGAAAGGTTTTATGCTGCTCCTTTCTGTTCTCCCAGGAGGTATGCCTGCATTTAATCATTTTTTTACACAAAGTAAAAGTCACAGAATTCTAGAGGAGTGAGCAGGGAAAAGAGACAAAGAACAGTACGAGGAGTATCTGAAAGATGGAAGAGTGGGATAATCAGAAGGATTACATTTTTATCTATAGATTGTTCCTTCCATGTACATTCCACTTCCCTTTTCCTATGGCTAAAATTTACTGTTCATATATAACTCACCAGAGATTTTAACTTAGCCTCTTTGCCCAAATATTCAAAACTGATTCAGTCTCAATGATCACCCAAATGGTGCAGAAGCATGTGAAGAGAGCATTCTGATTTTTCATTAAGATCTATCTAGACATGCTCACAGGAGGTTGCAGGTGCATTATCTACATTATCTACATTTAGGGTTGCCACACATCTGGAACTTCCCGGACACATAACTGGAATACTGCAGTCGAAAGCAGTATCTGGGTGGGAAAAGGCTAAATGTCCGGGAAAATCCAGTGTCGGCAGTGTCGTCTTTGCTGATTTCCCTCAAAAATAACTCAAAAACATCCAAAATAAAAAAATTCCTTCAGTAGCACCTTAAAGACCAACTAAGTTTATATTTTGGTATGAGCTTTCGTGTGCATGCACACTTCTTCAGATACACAACAAAACATCCAATCAAAAACATCCAGTTTCTTCACAATTTTGCAAAAAAAGCTCAACAACTTTTCTGTCCGGATTGTCACTTTTTGAAATACAGCAACCCTAAACTAGACTCACTGCCACTGTGCTTTTTCAGGACCTGAAAAGCAGAAACAGAAGGAGATTGAATGCAGTGATTTCTTATGGAGGTGAGAGCTTCCTTGAATGCATGGATCATTGCTACCTGCAAAGGCTCTGTGTATACCTTGAAGTGCACAAGAGGCTCTATAATTTGTACCCCGTCTATTTGCCCTAGCCACTCTGGGCAGATTCCAGCAGATATAAAAGCATAATGAACACCAAGCATTCCATCCCTGCTGTAGAACCATTTCCTGGCCAAAAAATTATGAAAAATGAAAAAATATATCCAGATTTTGCATGAAGTTAGCCTGGCAAACTGGTGGAAGGACACACTATACATACTTTTCCTGAATACTGTCTGAGCTGAGTCAGTACTTGGCACAATTTGCTCAGGTTTAATGTCCTGCAACTCAATATTGCCCACATATCCAAGGAATATTCTTGGTAAGGAATACGCATCACATAATATTTCATGAGAATTTAGTTTGGTAGGTCATTTCTGCTTCTGCTTCTTCGCAATGTCTGCAAATATTGACTAGATTGGCGTGAACAGCCACCTTACTCCAATTTTATTTTTAATTAATAATTTCACAATACTTAAGACTGATCTCTAAAGAGGAGCGTGGCTGAGTCAAAAATGGAACTTAACATTCATGGATATGTCTCTAAATTATGTGACCAGCTCTTGAGATGCTTCTCCTTATTAAGACCCCCCTCCCCTCAATATTAATCTAATAGAAACTTAATCAAATTGTAGAAGCTTTCTCTTTCATAATATTGAACCATCTTATCTCACATTGATATTCACACACAGCTCTCATTAACAGTAATGGCAGTAACATGAAGATATCAGGGGAACAATTTAATTCCTTAAATGATAGCACTCCGAGTTCTAAACAGATGAGACTATTAGCAGAATATATGTGCTTTTCTTCATATTCCTGCTTTGTGATTGTAGAACATGGGCATATTCCTTCCTAGGATCTAGTCATTTATCTGCTCTGTTTGTCAGTACTTCTGATTAGCGATCAGATATGAAGAATTTCCAAAAGTTAAATAAAAAGGAAAGCTCCTTTGTTAATATGGATGGAGAATAGTTGTTTATCTATCTAACCAGCCCGTTGTGCTGGGTGGCTTACAGGCAGCTAGTGGGATGCTTTAAGGGCAGGCCGGGTCATCCTCTTATATACCTGCTGGGATTCACAAGGCATCTGACCCTCACCTAAATCTCATAGCTCTCCTGATGAGTGCTTTGGTCTGCCTACCAGATACTAGGCACTCTACTATTCAAATTAGGCCCAAGTGTTTTTGTTACAACCCCCTTCTCAATTAAGTAATCAATTGTAATATAGAATTTAAATTCTCAAAATTTTCTTATTTGTTAATTCAAGCAAGTACACACAATATGTCTGTGGAGACAAATCATAATTGGGCAAAGATATATATATATATAGCACCCCAAGGAGCTGTGTGGAGCTTCATCATTGTCCTGCGCCACCATCTCTCTATGCTACAAGACTGGCCACCTATTAGAGGAACAACCTCTATAGAGCATGTGTGAATACAACTGAGATCTTCTGACTAAATGAAATTAATAAATGTTTTTTGCGAACTGGTACCAGTGCATGGGTCTCTGTGCATGATACCCACTTGCATTCATGGCAAGTGCAATGTGGTGCAGAAGGTCAAACCCCTTCTCCCCCTTCTTCCAATGGTCTACTGCGCTAAGCAATAAATACAAACTAGAGATGAAAAACAGAGAAAATATAGACATCAGATGAGGCCGAAAATTATGCATAACGGTGATTGCCAATAAAAATCAATAACCAGTGGAGTTAATACAATAGAATAATTGACTATCATAAAACCATTCAACTGTGTTAAATTAGTAGGTAGGCAAAGTATGATGTTACCAGAGGCCAAAGGGACTAGGAGCAATATAATGGCAACCTTTTCTCCGTTAAATACCATGGTTTTAAATAAATATGCTATAAAAGGAAAGCAGAGCCTGCCAGTTCAGCACCGGATATCAGGGGTGCTTTCCCAGCCATCTGCCATAATTTGGGTCACTTTGGTAAGAGTTTCAGAATGACACAAAAAGTACAAGAACCAGTTTACCAAGCAACTTCTTGAATGCACAGAGCCCTCTTAATGAAAAAGGCCTATTTGGCCCCATCTGTGTAGCCAGAATCCAGAATCTTTGGGGCTTTGATGATGTAGATGTGAGTGGGATTAACAAAATAAATTAAAATAGAATGGGAAAACCTAGCAGTACAGCAGCAAAGTCCATTTTTGACCTGAAAAGCCATGGCTAAGTGTATATGGGCAAGTATACTTAGAGAGGATTATCTCTGTCTGAAAGCCCATTGAGCAGTGTACCAAGCTGCTTTGCATATCATTTCCTAATTTGACAGGATATCTGTCAAAATTTTGCTCATTATTTCATTTGACACCTACCTGTAAATTCATCCTGGTTGATCGGGGAAAAAAAACCTTGAATATTTAGGTCCAAGGTATGAATCATGTACCTCTAGTGATCCTTTGCAGACACAATCATTATTATGATCATGATGACAACAGCGACTCCTATTTCTTCACTGATAACCATCACATCTGCCAAGAATGTCTGGGCAAATGGACAGAAGCAACTCCATCACAGATCCCTTTAACAGGACATCCTATTTCTGGAGGGAAACTGAAGGTACAACCACCCCACATCCAACCAAGACTAAGGTTACCCTATGCTTAAACCGCCGAAGTTGTGAAGATTGCTACGAGGTAGGCAAAACCTCCACGTCATAGCCAATTTGACTGATAGGCAAATTCCCACCCAGCCCTGAAAATACAGCAACGGCCACTCCCATGGCAAGGTCAATTCAGTGAACAAATGTAAAATTACAGGTGTAGGTGGGTGGGTTGATCTGATGAGAAAGAGCTGGGTGCTGGTGACTGGCGTGGGCTGAATTCAAATCCCCCGGAAGCGGACCTGATTGTTCCCTTGGGCCCACCCCCTGAGAGCCCAGACCTCTGCACCAGCCTGCCATTGGCCAATCCGGCAAGCTGACACGGAGCAGGATTTCAAGCCAGGAGCGCGAGCCAAAGCTCACGATCCGGCAGGAACAATCCTGCATCGTTGGCAGGGGGAAGGTGCCGGCCATCCCACAAAGCAGCCACACCCCTAAAAGGGGGTAAGCCGACTTAGCTCACATAGCTCACATAGCTCACATAGCTATGGATGATGAATTAATGAAAACACTGGAGATTGTTCCACTACCCTCTCACCCACCCAGCAAAAGAAGCACTTCTGAGGACTGCTATGATATGTCCAGCCTGAACTGAGAGTCAATATTCTTTCCTTAGGACACTGCTACGGTACATTCCTGTGTTGCCAGATGTGAACTTCCAATATTGTGCCAGTATTATGGCTTGAAGACTGTAGCAAGGAAATCTAGACAGACAAAAAGAAAAATAAATAAATGAATCTGCTGGATCAGAGTAAGGGCTCGTCTAGTCCAGCATCTGTAAAATCTTAAAATCGGTTTTTTAAAGTTTTTGTTTGAAAAGGAAAACAGAGAAGGAAAGGGAGCATGTGGTGCTGTGAAATCTAATAACACAGTAACTTTCTTTTATCTGCATGCATTGAATGACACTGATCACAATGCCTTGGCCCTGCCATTCTGTTGAGGTTGGCAGCAAATGTCACTGTTATGGGACTGGTGAGTACTTGAGTCTGACAGGCTAGCCAGTGACAAAGATTTATTGCCTAGTTTATCTAACAGATGGAATGTTGCCCAGTAGCGACAAGTGAGGGTTCTGAGGCTCGGTGTTATGACCAAAGTAATGAGATGATTCTCCCGAATGCAAACATGATTCTGGGCGAAGAAAATAAATATGCGGAAGTAGCTCCAGAGGAACAGTTCAGACACTAGCGTCATTCTGTGTATTTCCAAATGACTTATTCATGTAGATGCATGGGTGCAAGAGAGTCATTTTTTCAACTACTTATCCAACTACTCTTCCTTCACCAGGGAAGGAAGAGAAAAGCACACCAGCTATTTACCACAGTCCTTTTGAGGCCTATGTGCAAGAAGCTTGCAAAGAAGAGATAGATGTGCAGCAAATGTCAAAGGTGTGTGTATGTGACAGAAAGAGGAGGGCAGGGGGAGAGAGACCAGACACAGGTGTGTGTGTGTCTGTGGGTGTGTTCCAAACTAAGGAACTCACAGAGACTGAGTGGTTGTCGGTGCATGTTCCAGCCTCTCCTCTCTCACATTTCACATGTCACAATCAAAAGCTTAAGGGCATAAGCAGTTCACACTGATTGGGCAGTGGCTTTCAAAAGTTTCAGATAGGGGATGTGTCTCACCCTACCTGGAGATGCGAGAGATTGAACCTGGGGCCTTCTTCATGCAAAGCAAATTCTCTACCACTGAGCCATGGGAAGTTATGGCTTAGCTGCACATGCAAAGGATTGCACTGTGTGTATATATGGACCATAGATGCTTCCCTCATCTTTCTTCTCTTGGCAATTCTAGAGAGGTTGTAGAAATGGTTCTCCTCACTAATGCAAGCTTTTCTTTTTCTTTTGGCAGCATCTGCAAAAGATCATTTGCATCAAAATGCCAGCCTGTATTTAATTCAGATTTACCTCTTCCATGGGAAATCTGACCAGTTAAAACAAAAACCTGCTGCCCATGATTGTAGGTGATATCTGAACGATCTGTTTGCAATATTAAACACCCATTTAGAAGCTATACACATTACTAGAACTTGGCACACCTTTATCTAAAGAGGTTGGGTTTTCCTCACTCTGTTCCTTTTCAGGTAAACGTGGATCAAACGAGATGATTATTGTGGCACAAATATCACAAAGCTAAACAGAATTATTTTTTTCAAAGCAAAACATTTTTTTATTTAGAAGATGGAAATACCAATTACCACGACACTTTTGAGAAATATATTTCTATTTATAGCATCAGCATCTGCGCAAAGTTGGAAAATAAAATACTTGTTTTCTCCTGTTCTGACCTGTACATACCCCAATGATGGAACAGAGTAGTTTCTAAACTTGTACATTACAGAGCAATGCTGTATGTTAGTTGCTTTCAGCAATGTAAGCTGGCTAGAGGGGAACTTCAGTGCAATATATTTTTGGACACTTGCTTTCCTGTTTCTCAGTTCACAAATACCACAATATTCAATTGGGTGTGATGCTTTTCAGTAACGTGGATGCCTTGCATCCAATATTTCTCTAACCTACCTTGAAACATAATACTATGGTGAAATAAGGGATGCTCACATCCTGTGACATTTGTTTGTAAAGCTGACATTATTGTGTTGAATTTAACACACTGTATATATCGCTGTCCATAAGGTGGAGCATGGATGCTCTGGCAATACTTTGCTCTCCTCCTCTTTCTCATGGGACTCCATGAAACTGCAACACAGAACAAAAGGATTGCATCTCACCCTTCAGCCCAGCCACCCATTTCTTCCAGATAAAATTATTAACAATAGGCTGGGAGGATCTGCAGATCAACAGCCTGTCTGTGCTGATCCCACAGCAGTTAGTCCAGTCCTGAGAGACTGGTTCTTCCAAACATCAGCGCCTAGAGTACCAAAAAGGAATTTTCCCAAGAGAAATAAGAAAGTTGCCTATAGGGCAAGATATAGCCTATAGGGTACTAAGGCTCTGTTACATACTATAGCTCTGAAGCTCATTCGAAGTGCATTTTTACCCTCAAAGAATTCTAGGCTTGTTGCTCTGAATTCTAACTCTGTGAGGGGTAAACTACAGTGCCCCGAATTCTTTGTGGTGAAAGAACAGGCTTCAAATAGGTTTTAAAGATATAGTGTATGCACAGCCTTCAGGTCCTTTCACCTGAGGAGCTAGCATGAAGAAGAATTAAACTTGAAGGCACCCACAGATATATGCAAATAGATGCACACTGTCTCCCACAGAGGTTGGCCCCATCCTTGAATGATGGTATGAATGATGTTATGTGTTTTGTCTCGTTCTCTTTTCGTTTGTAGCTCTGCAATATTTATGATGTGGTAATGCCCAGAAAATCCCAGCCACGGTACCACTATAAATTAAATAGTATTGAGCAGTATTGACTACATTTCCCATTCTACACTAAGGTTTTAGAACAGAAGGTAATTTGTTGTTGTTTCCCCACCCACCCCTTCCCTACAGAGCCTCCACAGACTCTGGGAATGCTATGCACTCATTAATAATGGGGCAGGAGACTACTGGTAAGTGGAGTGACTGTTTGATCAATGCGGTAGTCATTGGTGTGAGCTCTGAAACAATTCTTCCACTGACATTTAGAAACTGCACTATTGAGACGAGGGTTCTTGGGAGCACTTGCTTTTACTCAGCTCCAAATGTGGCATAAAACTCTTAATAGAAGCTCTGCAAGTTCAACTTCTCCAGCCCCACGTGTACCAAAATATAATCGCGTGTAAATCATGTGTAAAACATATAGAGTTATGGAATGGGAAGGAACCTGAGAATCTCCTTCCCCACCAGAGACTGAAACCTTCACGTAGGCTTACTTTGAATGGTTGCTCTCCAGTGTTTTGTCTTTTTCACCATAACCTTAAAAAAATAAGAGCCACGGGGGTCTTTTTTTCCAGCTTCCATACAATTAATGTCTGAGTCCTACTCCTAATGTTGTGCACCCTAGCAGCCTCACCCCCCCCTCTCTAATGTCCACACATTGGTGATGATACCTGAAAAGGAGATGTCTGTACAGTATGTATGAACCATTCCCAAACCCTCCAACATTTCTCCGATGAAAATAGGGATGTCCTATTCCATGATGATGATGATGATAAAGATAGTAATGGTGATGGTGATAATTATAATGATGATGTTGTTGTTGATTATGATGATAATACCCTACTCATCTGGCTGGATTTCCCCAGCCACTCTGAGTGGCTTCCAACATATATAAAAACATTAAACATTAAAAAGCTTCCCTATACAGGGCTGCCTTCAGATATCTTCTAAAGGTTGCATAGTTACTTATCTCCTTGACTGGAGGGGGTAGCCTAACTCCATACTCTCCAACATTTCTCTGATGAAAATAGGGTGGTCCTAAGGAAAAGCGGGGCGTTCCAGGATCAAATCAGAAAACCAGGACTGTCCCTGGAAAATAGGGACACTTGGAGGGGGTCTCGGTTCCATACAATAGGGAATCAAGGGTGTATCAGGCTGAAACCAGAGCCTTTCTGTTCACAACCAAGGTTATGGATCCATCATAAACAGGTTTATCTATAACTCCAGACTTGGGCTTCAGTGAAACAGTATCATGCCCCCTTGCCAGGTCAGGCTGTCGAATAAATCCTGCCGCTCCTCCAAAAGAGGAAGCAAAGAAAGCACCGCAGTACAAGGTCCTTCCAAGGAAGAGCAGAATGGTTAGTCAAGTGCTGAACATCTCACTGCACAGTCAGCAGTGGGTGTAAATTCTAATGCTGGTGGTCGACTTGTTTTTACAGGCTTTGGGTGAAGAAACTGCAGAGCATGTAGCTGTTAATAAGAAGCACTATAATGGATTAATAATTTACGTGCCATGTGAGGGAATAGTCTGAGGGCATCCAGACTAAAAGAAGAGAGGGACATGCCTTCCACTTGTCTTACGCCACAAGAACTGTGTAACTGCTATTACATAAAATTAGATTGTTCTTCCAATGTAATGGCAATTAAATATATGGTCCCTTGCCATGACAAGTCATTCGACCCCAGAGAAAAGACCTCACTATATAATTTGATATTGTAGTAGTGAGGCCTGAGTAGGCAGTGTGGAGAAGCCCTGGAGAAAACCTCGTGAGGGGGAATGTTTTGACAATGTTAGGCCTTCTCTCTGTAGTTTATCACCACAGCAACCATGTAAGTCATATTGATGTCTTCCACAAATAGAAGCCTCTTCGCAGAAATGCCACATTACTTTCTGTAGCCAGAGCCTTTGAAATTGAAATTGGAAAATGTGATTCTTTAGCAAAGACCAGCTATCGGGGTGTATCCCATTCTCTAAACCTACCTTCGGTTTTGTCCTCCCAACTTGAGAAAAGTTGGCTGTTGATGCAAGTGCTTCTGATTTCCTCCACCTGGCTCCTCTGTTTAAAACGGTAGTCTGAATACTTGTCTACTCAGAATGTAGGCCCCACTGTGACTTGCCCTCAAATAAATGTGTGCAGGATTGCAGCCTAAAGAAACAGGAGGATAGAAAAAGATCCTTCACCTCTCCAGTTGATTCACAGGCGTAATGGCCTCAATGTCGGCATTGCAAGTATTAATAAGGGTTCAGGGTTTGCCCAAGCTATAGCGAACAATATGCAAGGTATGTAAATATTAATCTATTTTGTTCTATATGGGCAAGACTGCATATTATACATGCATGGGATTGCACTTGATCACTTTGAAAACACCATTAAGCCAAGCGGTAGTCCCTCCCACCCCCCACCCCAGTTTATGAAATAACTCCCTGAAAAGACTCTGTTTTCTATTCATTGCATTTGGCAGTTCCCACCACATTGTAAATGATCACATTATATGCAGCATCTTAATGCTGTGCAGAATGTAGATGCCAGGGAGGATAATGAATAGGGCAATTGGTGAACCAAATTACATTTCCTACGTAAAGCCCTGATCAGCCCTAGTTAGCATACTCATAAGTAAAGAGTTAGTTATGGGAAGGGTCCTGGTGATTAAACGAAAGGAGAAGCCCATCTGTTTCAGAAAGCGGAAGGCATGGTAATAAATGGCGGCCTTGGACAGAAATCCCAGTGGGCAGAAGTGGGTTCTGTGGAAACTCTGTTGAATGAGAGTCATAATTTTGTTTGTTATTAATAGCTCTTTACTGTTTCAGAGCTGTTTATACATGCAATCCGGCATTTCTTCCCATCTGTTTCCCACTAATCTGCAGCGTCTGGCTGGATCCTGTCAGTTTCTAGATATTGCATAGATTAATGGTTGGCACAGACATTTTAAAGTGGTGAAATGTGGGGTGAGTGGATGTGAGCTGAATTTTCCCCTTCCTTGGACACATACGGAAATAGCCCTGTGATAGTTTCTCCATGTACCCTGAACTCAATTTTTCATACTACTATAAAGGTGTAGGTCATAAAGTTACCATAAAGCTGTAGAACGAATAGTTGCCAGCAGAATGTAGCCTCCCAGTAAAAACTGGGACCTGAGTAATCCAGAACACATGAAGCATTAACACAGTCATTTCCATTTCAGTAGTGGAAGGGGAATGGAAGGGAGTTTTTTTTTCCAGAACAGGAAGAAGAGGAGGAGGAGGAGGAAGAGTTTGGACTTGATATCCCACCTTTCACTCCCCTTAAGGAGTCTCAAAGCGGCTCAAATCTCCTTTCCTTTCCTCTCCCACAACAAACACTCTGTGAGGTGAGTGAGGCTGAGAGACATCAGAGAAGTGTGACTAGCCCAAGGTCACCCAGCAGCTGCATGTGGAGGAGCGGGGAAGCGAACCCCGTTCACCAGATTACGAGTCCACCTCTCTTAACCACTATACCACGCTGATGATGTCATCTGCTGGAGTGCCCAGGTGAAATTGACATTAATGTTCCTTGGCCAGTGAATGAAGTGAAATTGAGGTTTTTCAAGCCCTTTTCTCTTCTTACAGGGTTTCTAACTTACTCTTTGCAAGATTGTTTTGCATTTCTAACTCAAATATGAAAGCTACATTTCAGCTGTCTGGAGCTCTTTTGTTCAAGCTCAGTGTGTTTAACCTATGCAGTCAGACAAAAGTGTGACTGAGCTCAATGGAAGTTACTTCTCAGTAACCTTTCTTAGGTCTGTAGTACCGTAACACAACAAAAAAGTTGAGTCTTTAGGACTCAGCAGGACTCCTTCTTGAAAGATTAGCTGTTCTTCCTGTTGGAAATCATGGATTCCAAGACTGGAGCAAGTAATCTTTGGTGAGAGAGCCTTAGCAGAGATTTAACATGGCAAAATACGCAGCAACGAAAAGTGTGGGAATATCGGCTGCAAACCCTTTATAATGTGCCCTTTCAGGTGAATCTCAAAGTATTCCATTTCCCTAGCACACATATAGACCACATGTTTGGTAAGTTAAAAAACGGTATAGGAAAATGCTAATTTCAGACTCCAGTCTTCTTTAAAATAAAAAGTCTGGTTAAGGCCATATAGCTGGAAGAAGTAGCTCAGAGTTCATCACACACCGAATTCACATGTAGACTGAGTACAACAAAAGGCTTGGTTGCTCACTTCCTCCCAAGGGGAAGTGACGTAGGCTAAGCCTGGCAGGACAGCTTACTAAATAATAATAATAATAATAATAATAATAATAATAATAATAATAGTTTATTTATACCCCGCCCTCCCCAGTCAAAAACCGGGCTCAGGGTGGCTAACACCAATAAAATTACTATAAAACATAAAAAGCAATTAATTAAAATACAGATTAAAATACAATATTAAAATTTAAAATGCAGCCTCATTTTAAGTAGTCCATAAATCCAAACCATGAGGGAGGAAAAACACAGGGGTCAGACTAAGTCCAGCCCAAAGGCCAGGCGGAACAGCTCTGTCTTGCAGGCCCTGCGGAAAGATGACAAATCCCGCAGGGCCCTGGTCTCCTGTGAAAGAGCGTTCCACCAAGTTGGGGCCAATACTGAAAAGGCCCTGGCCCTAATAGACGCCAATCTAGCCACCTTATAGCTCGGGATTTCCAGAATATTGTTGTTTGTGGACCTTAAGGTCCTCCGCGGGGCAAACCAGGAGAGGCGGTCCCGTAGGTACAAGGGTCCCAAGCCGCATATGACAGTAACTCCTCTGTGCATTAATTAGACTCAAGAATATTGGTTATATGAGGCAGGTTACCATATACTTCTTTTTTGGTGTAATATTTCTTTACATAGTCGCTGGCAGTTTTGGATTAAGAACACAAGAGCCTGCCTGATCAGACCAATGGCCTATCTAGTCCATCATCCGTCTCTCAAAATGGCCAACCAAATTCCTGTGGGAAACCCACAAGAAGAACCTAAGCACAAAAACACCCTTCCCTTCTGTGGTATCTAGCAACTGGCTCCAAACATGGTTAAGTGGCTTGGAATGTCACTATGGAGGGCTGTCATGAGGAGCTTCTGAACTTCTAAATGTACCACCACACCACTGCATTTGACCCAAGAGAAATGATTTTTTTTTTTATAAAAAAAATCAAACTTGGTTCATTCCTTTTCTTAAAAGCTACTAAATCACTGGGTGACTCCAAATTCTAGTTTAGTGAAAGAGGGAGGAAAACATTATCCATCTACTCTATCTGCCCCATTAATTACTCCATAAATCTATATCATGCCCCACTTTTTAGTTATCTTTCCTCTTCTAAAAGCCCCAAATGCTTTACCTTTCCCATGTAGATATCCTCCATTATGTAATTGGTTATTCTGAAATCCGCTTGACTCTACATTTATCAGCAATATCAGTTTCTAAAAGATATTCTGAGTAGGGTTTTATAGCTATAATGTAGTCATGAGAAGCAGTTATAAATCCTTCTGTCCAAGGTTAATTGATACTGTTGCTATTGTTACTGCTACTGTTACTTGTCATTAGAAGGCAGAATCCCCAAGAGATGACTCTGTTGACTACGGCTACTTATCCCTGAACTGAAATCAGTTGACCACAATGACAATTAATTGACTTCCGTTTGTTGAAGAAGCATGTTTGTAGAAAGAGATCTACATTGAGTGTTTCTTAAACCGGAATACGTTTAGAAATACACTGCTGATTTTGTGGCATCCCTCTCGTTTCCATGGTAATGGGCACAGCACATCTGTGGATCTACATTTAACTGAACTGGAATCTGAAGTTGGGTTGCAAGGCAGAATGTTTTTAATCAAATGCAAATATCTAACATTGAGATAGTGGGGTGCTATTTCTCTCTCTCTCTCTCTCTGTGTGTGTGTGTGTGTGTGTGTGAGAGAGAGAGAGAGAGAGATGACTGTTAGCCATTCCTAAATGCAGAAGCTCCATAGAGCCTGAATAGCTTCACTCCTGATGCCAGGATCCTTTCTTGAATTACCTAAATATTTAAGAGCCTGATTCTGAACAAATTCAGGCTTTGTCCTTGCTCCCCATTATTGCACTTTTGTAGGAAGGCATCAAAGCCTTCTGCATTTTCTATCCTCATTGGAACACTGGAGTAGCAAACCAATTCAAAGGGTGTTTTTTTTTAACCTTCGAAAAAGCATTTCTATCTCTGGTGTGGCACCTTGTTAGTGGTTTTAGGAGAGAGAGAAAAAGTATGAGAAGTAGGAAGGGAGTGCTGCTTCCTCTCTCCATCAAGACCTTCCAATATTAGTGCCAAACCAGAGGGAGAAATGATGCTCATCAAAGGTAAAAAGAGAGAGGTAGACCACCCAAAATGGCTTTGTGGGCTCAGTTTATCCACCTGATCTAGTGCCTTATGCATATTCAGCAGTGTTTAGTATGTTCACCATTTGAGGCTAGCAAAATGGGACATTTCTCAAAACAATGGGCCAAATGAGGTGTGTTTCCATTTATGCAATTGACAACTAAATGATTTTTTTAAAATGTACACAGTACATTTAGGGATTGGTAGCCTGATGTGTGGGTAAGGGCATTAACCCTTTGCTTCCCACAGGAGAGGGCCCCGATCTGCATCAAGATGCCTATTGACTTTTATTTATTTTTTAACAAAAGTGGGCAGGAAATAAATAAATATGATTAAAATTATTATTATCATTCAAAAAAAAATGTTATTATGACTAGTTGGGCCCAAAGTTATAATGTTGTTAGGTAAAATGTAATAGCTGAAACTGAATAGCTGAGGTATTTGCAAACACTGGGGTGTAAGGAATTGTCTGACCCAAAAGCTGGTAAGTGGAAAGGGAGACAACAGTTTCAAACTGGTGCTTCAGGAGCTCTAAAAAATAATAGTGTTGTGAACTGGCAGGTCAGCAGGGAGGAGGAAGAGGATTCCTGGTGGGGTGGGGTTAGCCAGGACTGGGACACACCAGGACAAGCTGGGCATGAGGATAGGGTTGCCAGACTCAATAGAGGACAGGACGTCTGTGCCTTTAATTGCTCTGCTCTCTTTTGAGTCTGGAAACCCTATCCTCATGCCCAGCTTGTCCTGGTGTGTCCCACCCCTACATGAGGAAGGAAGTTCTCACAGGGTGATGGAGAATGCCAAGGGGATGGAGATCAGTGCATAGGAACTAGAGCAGCAGAACCCATCACCAGAGCCAGAGGGACCCCTGTCTCCACAAACACAACAGGCTCTGAGGTATAGGGAGCAGCAGAAAGGGTGCTCCAGGAAGCTGAGGCAGGCAAGGACCCTCAAGCCTAGCAAACTCGCTGGCCAGGTGTGTCTCGCTAGCTCAGGGAGGAGGCGTGTGATTACTCATTTGGAGTAGACTTGGAACAGGTGAGGGTCATCTGCCTCATCAAGCCCAGGTGCGGCAATTAGCAGGCAAAGTGCAAAAGGGAAGTAGAGCTGAGGTGCTGTTACTGTTCAACTGCCCCGTGTTGATGGACCTTGACTTAGATGTTCCTGGATTGCCACAGGGCTGTGCTTTGGGTTTGACTCTGGACTGTGCCCTGACTGCTGGACTTTGGACTTGGCTACTTGGATTGACGCTGGACCTTTGGACTTTGCCTGTGTGGATTGATCCCTCGGACGTGGCATACTGACTTCCTGCCAGGTAGGACAAGGGGTTTGGGACAAAGAGCAATTCATACAAAATTATCCATGGACTTAAATCATACATCATACTCACAATCATGAAATAATAGCAAAACAAAAGTAAGGGCTCGTGCTCATTTCCATTTGCTCTGCCACTTTCCTCTGGGAAAACCCATGATTTAGCACTGAATCCAAACAAAGGGGTTTTCTGCAGGGTGCTGTTTTGATTTAGTGACAAAAGGTGTGTTTTTCAGAGGAAGGTGGTGGAGCAAAGGTGCAACAGCTCAGAAAGCAGGGGAGAAGCGGGAAGCATGGGACAAAATGCCTAGGAAGCTCAGGACAGGTGGAAGACCACTCAGACCTGTGGTTTCTGGGACATTGGAAGTGTGGCTGAGCCCTTGGACTTAGTCCACATTACCTATAAGAATAATACATAATAAAAATTATTGATTGGTTGTTAACACTTCCTACTACCCCTGAAGATGTCATCCATATCACAGTGGACTTTTATATACTTGTAGTTAAATTTCCCATACTGCTCAGCTTGCTTGGTGCTGCTCCCTTTTTGGGGGGTTTTCCTTGGCCAAAGATTGGTCAAGTGGATAAGAAGAAAACTGAAATATGCTGGCCTCCCAATTGAATCTCCAAGACTGTCCTCGGATTTAGCTGTTTCCTGCCTCCCTTTAACCTAGAGCCTGTTTTTGGCAGCTATTGTCAATGTCAAGTGTATTGCAAACGCTTCACAGCAAAATGGCCAGAACACTCAAAGTTAGAACAAATCAGAGAAGTAGCAGCCACCAGGAAGGTAGAGGGGCCATTAAATGGAAGGAGATGGGAGGCAGAAGGACATCAGAATAGTGGTCCCTGCTGTTAGTGTTTGGATGTGTGAATAAAAATAGAAGTTCCTCTGCACAATGCTGAGTTGGAATTATAGTTCGTATGGCAAGATTTAGTTCGTATGGCAAGTTTGACCAAACTGCGGGAGGCAGTGGAAGACAGGAGTGCCTGGCGTGCTATGGTCCATGGGGTCACGAAGAGTTGGACACGACTAAACAACATGGCAAGATATATCGGGTAGCTCTCTATTTGCAATTGTGTGAATCTGCCCTAGTGGAAGAAACAAATTGTTGCTGTATAGTGTGAAGATTCAGAGCCTTCATCTGCCTTGGGAACAAATCTTGGTCTATAGAGAAATTTGTAAGTAGTGTGAACGGAGGATCACAGGACGATACGTTTTTCTTCTTTTGTTTGCCATCCTTTGGTAATGTCAATTTCACTGTGTGACTGAGAAATATATGTTAAATGGCAATATTCTGGTTCTTTCATTCTCTTTTCTGGGTAGAGAGATATTGGCTGAAGACATTTTCCTTGTGCCCATGAGCTACAGCTACGATAGTGTTTTACAGTAACAAAGAAGACTATGAGGTTAGCAGATATCATGATTATAGCTAAAGGAAGCCAGCAGCCATATAATTAAACTGCCACTTTTAAAATATGCTCTCCATCTACATTTCTTTTCCATTTGAAAGCTTAATTCAGATGCTAGGAATTAATTTAAAATTATGTCTTCTGCATCAGTTTCCTTTTGCTCTTGGAAACTAATTTTGCTAAATAAAATATTGCAAAAGCAGTATGGAATCCTAAATGCTCCACTGTGTAGAATGACTTTGACTTTGTTCTTATGATTCTGCAAATTCTGTCTTGTGTCTATAATGTCAGCCTTATTCCTTATTATCCCAGGAAGTCATTTTCTTCGGATCTCACTTATTTTAACTATAGTTTTGCAGGAATAGGTCTGTTGAAGATGCTGCAGAGCAAAGCTATTAATAAACTTGGATACATGCACATATTCTCAATAATTGTGGAATAAATATAATATGCAAACTAAAAGGCTACATTTGGAAGAAAAATCCAGCAGCTGCTCATGAAAGGGAAAGACAGTAAACCTAAAAGGGAGGGATTCCTGAAAATAGCAATGCCTTTTAAATATTTCAATCTCGACAAACCCTTTACTTCTTCAGGGTTGCTTATGACAGAATTTTAAAGAGAGCTGCATTGCTGCATCTGAGGGCTTCAGTCCTAAAGACAGGACTATAGCAGCAGGCAAATCTTATACTTGGCAGATTCAGTCTTACTTTATTGTTATATATTTTCTAGATTGCTGGTATTCCAAGTTAATGTCAGCCTTGTTCATTTAAAAAGGAGAGCTCCCTTGCTGGCTTTTGCAAGAGTTGACATCTTATCTAGGTTACTAATACATTTAGTCATTAATACCATAGAACACTTTTAAAAAACACTCCTCCTCCCAATTTGCTATTAAACATTTATCTTGCTTTTGTCTTGGAGCCTAATTCTGCTTGGGAGAACAAAAATAGGCTTTATTCATTTTAGTTCTGCCTTGCACAGCCTTAGTTACACAAGTGGTCCCCTATGAGATCCTATCCTGATCTTGTTGAACTCAAGAGAGGGAAATAAAACCCATTTGATTTCAGTGAGAGGTCCTCTGGGGCTATTCAGTGAGGTGGGGATTGAAGGATCATCCTCTTACTGTGAAATGTTAATTTCTGTTTACGGTTGTATTTGTGCACCAATGGATTTGGTTAAGAATTAAGGCATAATATTGCTGTAAATCTTTGCAAAATTTTAGGAATATCAATTTAAATACCAAGCTCTACCTCTTTCAAATCAGAACCAGTGAAGGTGGTGAAGGTCCTGTGTGAGTGTCTGGAGGTTGGATGGCGGTTAACAGATTGAGGTTGAATCCTGACAAGACAGAAGTACTGTTTGTGGGGGACAGGAGGCGGGCAGGTGTGGGGGACTCCCTGATCCTGAATGGGGTAACTGTGCCCCTGAAGGACCAGGTGTGTGTGCAGCCTGGGAGTCATTCTGGACTCACAGCTGTCATTCTGGACTCACAGCTGTCCATGGAGGCGCAGGTTAATTCTGTATCCAGGGCAGCTGTTTATCAGCTCCATCTGGTACACAGGCCCTACTTGCCCGCGGACTGTCTCGCCAGAGTGGTGCACGCTCTAGTTATCTCTCGCTTGGACTACTGCAATGCACTCTATCTGGGGCTACCTTTGAAGGTGACCCGGAAACTACAATTAATCCAGAATGCGGCAGCTAGACTGGTGACTGGGAGCAGCCACCGAGACTACATAACACCGGTCTTGAAAGACCTGCATTGGCTCCCAGTACGTTTCCGAGCACAATTCAAAGTGTTGGTGCTGACCTTTAGAGCCCTAAATTGTCTTGGTCCAGTATACCTCCACCTCCATCGCTCTGCCCGGACACTGAGGTCCAGTGCTGAGGACCTTCTGGCGGTTCCCTCGCTGCGAGAAGCCAAGTTACAGGGGACCAGGCAGAGGGCCTTCTTGGTAGTGGCACCTGCCCTGTGGAACGCCCTCCCAACAGATGTCAAAAACAAAAATAACTACCAGACTTTTAGAGGACATCTGAAGGCAGCCCTGTTTAGGGAAGAAATTAGTGTATTCTAATATTTCTGTTGGAAGCCGCCCAGATGGGTGGAGTATAAATAATAAATTATTATTATTATTATTATTATTATTATTATTATTATTATTATTATTATTATTATATATTTGCTGGATTCAAGCCAGTTTGACTGCAGGCACCATTTCCTCCTTTCCTTCAACAAAGATGTGGTCTTATACCCTGATCCATTAGGGAAAAGTCTGTGCATATATATATGCACAGTGTGTGTGTGTGTGTGTGTGTGTGTGTGTGTGTGTGTGTGTATACACACTGTGTACACACACACACACACACAAAAATTAGATGTTTGTGGATATGCATCTGTGCAGTGACCCACATTCAGATGGGGAGCAACTCATGTTGTCCCCATTAGACCTGTCACATGTGAATAAGGAAACGGGTACCATCTTGTTTTGTAAGACAGATGAGAATGTGATCTCCAGCTAGTACTCTTCTGCTACCAGATAGAGAGACTGCTTGCCATGACTCTGTGGTTGTGACTCAACGAAGCTGCCAGCAAGCCAGCAAGCCGAGTGTGGGAAGAAGTAGCCCTGTGCGGCCGGCTGACATCGGCTCTGGTCTTGGCCGGCTGTGGGGGCTGGCAAGATTTCCCACCAAGAATTTATGATGAAAGTTTTGCTTCAATGTATATTCATTCCTTTGAAAGCAATTACACACTGGCAGATTACAACAGAATCGTTTTTGCCCATGTCCATACCTTTTGCTTTTAAAACCTATAGTGATTAGTGCAGCCGACCTTGATCTCCACTCAGGCTCCGCCCCTCAGCTTGCCCCTGATAGAGCAATTTTGAACTCCCAACCAGGGAGGCAATATTAAACGGAAAGACGCCATGGCGTTCATTTTGTCCTTCAGGGGTCTGAGGGGCTGCCGCCCTGGGCCGCAACTGCCGCGCATCTTCACATGGCCATTGTAGTTGCATTTGTGAAAGTTTAAATGGAAGAGGAGATAAAAGTAAAACTGTGTACATAGCATGACTGATTAGATGCAAGTTCTATACAAAAAGAGTTAAAAGAAAATACAATTCAAACCTACCCAAAATATTGTAATGTCAAAAATGCAGTTTTTATGGTGGTTGAGCAGCTTTTGGTAACGTGAAGGAAAATAATCCATCCCATCTCTAGGGGGAAAAACCCATAAAAGAATAGTTTTCAGGACTTATCTATTGCCAAAAGAGGCATTTATTGACACAAAAAGTGCAGTATAGTGATTCACAGGAATTACTATTACAAAAATTGAAAAGAGCACATTGTGACTTTAGGAATGTAGCCTGTTAATACATAATGCTGGAGATGTAATTTCAGAGATTACCCCAGGCATAAAATATTATACATTCAGAATAAACACCACTGGGTGATTAGCTCCCATCCTGAAAGCAAATAAGTCATCTTGTCTTTTAATTAGCAATTGATCATATTTATGATTTAATAACTGCTCCTATGAGGAGAAAAAATTAGCTATCCTTGACTATAATTCGATCCTTCCTTCCTTCTGGAAATGCCCTCCTTAGGAAATTAAAAAGCATAGGTCAGTGCTTCATAAGGATTGCCTTGTATTATTTGCTGACACTTCCCTTAGAAAGAAAAAGTGGATAACCCTCTACTCTTCTAGTCTCATTGACCACAATGGCTTTGCCCATAATGGATGACCCTACATAGCCATAGAAACCTTATTAAAGTATATTTTAACGATTGCACCAGAGATGTGAGTGCCCTGCTAACAAATTGAAATGTCAGGTACGCTGCGACCCTCAAATAATATTAAAGCTCCCATTGAAATGCTTACCTGAGGTATAATGCTGTGGCAATACATCAGTTCAGTTCCTGGTACTGTTAAAATTATTATGTGGAATGTTGCAGAATGAATCCTCTCACCAAAGGAGAGGGGTTTTTTGTGTTTTTGTTTTAAATAGACTGAGTAAAAATGAGATGTTGTCATAGAACCTTATGATGAACCCATTTCATTAACTCTGAGAACCATTTTGAGAAAGTGAAGGAGTGAAACGTTGATTGATACTCACTCAGGCATGTCATTTTGTAAAGAGAAAGAAGTAACATCCAAATCTGGATGAACAGCCCTTTCTCTTTTTTGTTTTAAATGGATGATTTTATTACATAAGCCATAAGCTTCTCATACAAGACGTGGAAGCTTCCACTTTGTTCCTGGGTTGCCACAAAAGACTTTTTTCATCATTACTTTTAAACTGCTCCCCTGATGCTTTTACATGGATAGTGGGGCAGTTATTACTTCTCTGGCAATGCTGCTTGCAATGAGAAATATCAATGAAAAACTCATAATCATAATCATAGCAGGCCCGAACCAAAATAACAATGATAAGCAATAATAATAAAAACAAAACAAAAAATGCATTTTTCTTCTTTAGCCCTGGCTCCTCTCTGAATCATTTTAATGCAAGAATGGCGATGGTACTCATGCATTCAGTCTGCCACAGTAATTGCAACTTAAATTAGTATCTCATCTGTAGATTTACTCATAGGGTTAGAGGTATATAATGTGATCTATCCTGTGCCTGTTCAATATAAAGTTTAATAGAGGATAGAACTTCACTGGTTTAGCATAGAAAGGCATTGCTCTGACTTTAGCAGATTGTACTTTCACTTCATAGTGCCATCTAGGAGGCTAGTCAAATCAAAGCCATGCTCTGTAGCTGTCACTGCATTTTCAAGAAGTGCTAGCACCTTCCATGCAGTGATGAATTAGTACAGGAGTAAGATAAAACTGGCGTTTTATTTAGGTCACATTTGCTTGCAAATGTTTTGCCACTCCGAAATGGAACGCTTCTACATGGCAGTGTCCCTGTGCTCTTTTCAATGGATTAGGTTAGTCTGAAGATTACTCTGCCAAGGTACTCTTATGCCCTATTCCTAGAGCTCAGGGTTCACAATCGCCCCTCATCTCAACACACACAGCTTAACTAGTATGACAGGAAAGCTAATGCCTATGTTCCATCAGGAGTCACAAGACAGAGAAGCCAGCAGGAGAACAGGACATTCGATACAGGATCTCAAAGCAGCTGCCTTATCACAAAAGAATTTCAGAAATAGACTTGAAAGAGAAGTTTCTGAATTACAACTTATTACTAAACTGAAAACTATGGAGAGACCTGGTCTGAATAGAGAGATTGGATTCTTGTCTCATTACATATGCTAAAGCTATTTTTGGTCATCTGCATACTATCCCTTGCTTTCTGCTGTAGGACTAATTGCAGTCGTTAACAGTTGTCAACAGGTTTACCATACCCATTGAGTCAATCACCCATCTCCTACTACCCTTCTGAGAAAACCCCCACCCCACCCTCCCACTATATATAAGGGTCTGGTGACTTCTGTTTCAGTGTATCGGAAGAAGTGTGCATGCACATGAAAGCTTATACCCAGAACAAACTTAGTTGGTGTCTAAGGTGATACTGGACAATTTTAAAAAATTTATTTATTTATTTCAATCGCCCCTTTACCACTGTCAATATTTTTTGTGTCCACCTTGCAAAGCTTGCCCTGGGTTTAGAATTCCACTATGTGCCTTGATGAGAAGGCTGTGGAGTGATAGAGCATGTGCCTTGATTGCAGAAGTTCCTATGTTCAATCCTCAACATCTCGGGTGGAGGTGGGAATGACTCCTGGCTGTAATCTTGCCATCAGTTGATGCAAACAATCTTGAACTGGATAGACCCAGCATTAGAAAGCTTCCTAGGAGTGCTGTGGGTCTTAGACAGAACACTTGCAACACAAATAATGTGCTGACATGAGTAACAGTACCATATGTCTTTGAACTGGGATTAGCCCAGTCAACAAGGTAAACAAGACACATCTCTGTTCTCCTTTGGATGCCGTACTTTGAGGAAGGGCTGTTGCTGAGTGGCAGAACATCTGTCATCGTGAGGTTAAAATGGGGGCTGGACAAGAGGCAAGCTCTTTGGAGGAAAAATGTGATATTGATTCAATAAATCTATGCATGCCTTTGGTGGGGGGGGGAAGTGATGCCCTTTAGCCTCACCTTTAAAATAAACAGTAGGTTCATTTTCAAGGAAATGAAGAAAACAAACAAATAAATGGGAGGTTTATCCTCCCCTCATTCCAACACACACAGCTAAACTATAGTATGACAGGAAAGCTACAGCCAATATTTTACCATGTGCTTGGATAGGAGAAGAACAGCACTTGAAGAAACAATTGCCCCCACAGGAAACTTTGGCATACCTCAAAATATGTTATGCCTATTTGATGGAGACCATCAGCATATTCAACATGAGGCACCGTAGAGTCATAAATCGGCAATTACTGGAGCAAATACTGACTTAGCAAAATTTCCACTGGTGATTTGGAAGTGAAACTTCTTTGTCCAGCTTTGTTCCCTTGAGCTATTCATTTTCTTGTTTTAATGATAATTATTGAATATCTATACTCATTGGTAGACATTGCCTTACAAATGCTGATCGCGCCATGTTATGGCGCATTAAAGTGCTGATTCTCCCACCTCCCCCTCTGCTGAATTTGATATAGTATAATTGCCTTGGCTTGTTAAAACTGATTCAAAATGAAAAATAGAGAAAAGCACTTGTTTAGAACGCATAAGGATTTTAGCTGAGAAATGTAGTTTTTGGAACTTTGCTATTTGCAGTGTATGTGTTTTTTGTTTAACTTGATACTGTAGAATCAGAACAGAGGTTGAAGGCCACAGTCTTTCTACCTGGCTTGTGGGTTTCCTGAAGACAAAATGTGGGGAGAAAGGTTGAGGATCCATTAGTTGCCTCTAGCATGCTGCCTCAAGCATCTCTCAGGCTCTCTATTCCCTCCTCAGATAGTCCTGTCTACTGGGAACCAACAGGAGATAGCTCCCATTCATTCTTGTAGTTTACCTACCTGGATTGTTGGCAAATGCAAAGATTCCATATCCTTCTCAGTATGCTCTGAGATGTCATGCTTCACTACAAGGAAGTCGTTTTCTTTGCTGTACCTGATTGGTGGGTTCTCTCCCCTCTGCCTTGAGGACAAGGAATAAAGATGAGGCTGTTCCCCTCTTAAATGTGTTGCTTCTTTGGACATATTTTTGCTGTATTGGAACTCATGGGTGATCTGGGTGTCTTGGAGCCTCTGTTTAGGGTTGTATAGCCTAAATCAGGCATCCCCAAACTTTGGCCCTCCATATGTCTTGGACTACAATTCCCATCTTCCCCGACCACTGGTCCTGTTAGCTAGAGATCATGGGAGTTGTAGGGCAAAACATCTGGAGGGCCGCAGTTTGGGGATGCCTGGCCTAAATAGAGTGAATAGTTTTGCATAGTTGGTTACACTACCTTTTCAAATTTCTTTCTTTTCTTTAATCTTGATAGAATCTCTTAATTAGGAACTGAAGTCTGACTGTGTGCTTTAACACCCCAATGTCTATCTCCTACATTCCAGTTCACTTGTCCATTCAGGCTGCATGCTGTAGTCCAGACAGCTGTCTCCAACTCCAAGATCACCTCTGGACATTGGACACACTGGTTAGGTCTGAAAGGAGTTGTGGCACACCAGGCTGGGGAAGTCTGTGTCGTCTGTGCGTAGGAAAACCCTAAAATGTGTTGCAGTTTCCAAAAATAGACCAGAGGCATTAGCATAGCTTCCAAGTCTCCCATTTTCCCCGGGAAATCCCCGTTTTTCCAGCTGCGAGGGCGGGGGCGCCGGAGCGATCTCCGCGCCTCAGCGCCAGGGCGCGTGACCTGCTCGAGACTGCAGGAAAAGATCTCCACACATCGGAGCAATACTTTCTGCATTAAGAAATGCAAACTAACAGTCTAGTATGGTCAGGGCCGCCTCGAGCAGGTCGGGCGCCCTGGCGCTGAGGTGCGGAGATCGCTCCGGCGCCCCTGCCCCGCCCTCGCAGCACAGCTTCCGCATGGCTTCGCCACGCAGCGCCCCCCCCCAGCCCGGCGCCCTGCGCCACCGGGAGTGTGCCTAGAG
Source organism: Zootoca vivipara (assembly GCF_965207765.1). Lineage (NCBI taxonomy): Eukaryota > Metazoa > Chordata > Lepidosauria > Squamata > Lacertidae > Zootoca > Zootoca vivipara. Next base: position 22,539,147 of record NC_142592.1, on the reverse strand, counting down.
CCGGGGCTGAGTATGGTATCTAGAAGTAGAATAAGAGATCACTGTCAGAGTTGCTCCTTCCAAAGTAATGAATGCACAGAGGTTGAGATTCATCCCAGGGTGCACTGAGGGGGCGGCAGCTGGAAAATTGGAGGGAAGCATAGCATGCTGACTCAGGTGACATTTGATGGGCAGTTAGTCTGGTCCAGGAAGGTGTTTAACTTTCTTTCCCAAGGATCCACAGGGACAGTCAAAACTGAAATGCCTAATGGCTCCTTCTATACATTAAATTCAGGAGACCTATAGAAAGGTGGCTTAAGTGTCTACTCCCTCTTTGGATAGTCAACAAAGTCTAAACCCAAGGACTGTACAACTGATTATTTAGCTTGGACTCCCCCCCCCCCAGTTTTAGAAGGGGTTAGGCTTGGAAGTCATTGTTCTGCTTTAATTGCAGGAATAATTATTACGAAGCAAGACTTGTTGGGATTTCCTCCTTTTAAAGTTTTTATTTTCAGAATAACGAATGCCAATCAATAGGTAAGCAAATCAATAAGAGTTAAAACTTGAAGACAGGGGAAAATAGAGGTAGCAGAAGAATGTCTTGAGATAATCCCCCTCCTTATTTCATAGCCAACATAAGAAGAATAATGAAAAGATTCTCCAGAGGGAAGGAAGTGGGATTTGCTTTTGTTTTACTTTCTAGGCCAGTACGCTGCTCTTTATCTCTTTTTAAATCATCTTTCACTATAAAGATATGGAATTGGTTCTGTTGACAAGATTCGGGCTTGGAATTGTCTCATAGAATATGCATTCATTGCAAGGACCTCACTTTCCCCAGTCTTTGTATGACTTGAACTTGTCATAAATCAAAAATGTCAATATTTTAATACATGTATAGCTCAGGCCTTACTAGGTGAGCCATAGCCAAGTCAAGTCATATAGCCTAAATTTTGTGTCTTGGATTCAGCTGCTCACTATAGAGGGAGAAAGACTATTGAGTGTGTCATGGAATGCTTTGGGGTCACAAATAGTCGGACATGACTAAATGACTAAACAACAACATGGAATGCTTAAATAGCACACAAGACAAGAACTGTATTGTCTCTTTGAAACAAAAATGGAGGAGCAAGAGAAAAGTCCTAACCCCGCCCACAGCCTGGTGCAAAGGGATTTTAGATTCCACCCTTTGTCTAATTCCAGCAGGCGACTAAACTGTATAATGACAGTAGCCGCATAGAGTCCACTTACAATGCAAAATAATTGCTTGTGGAAAGTGAATGTGTCTGATATGATTAAAGGTCATCACATCAGACCAGGAAATTCTGTTGTGATCATACAGGGTGCACATACAGGATGGGGCTTACGCAGGGAAGTTTAATCCCAGTACAGTACACTGAAAATCATGTAAGTAATGTGCTATAGTATTATGTGCTATACTCCTGGTATAGTTGGGTTTCTTGAAAATATGCTTACAACAAGTGTTTGCAGAATATAGCTATGGCTATTTGACTAATATAGAGGATTTTATATGACAATTGTATTTGGTTGTCCTGTTTCCCATGGATCAAAGCTGATAGAAAATTGTACCTGTAATGATAAAAAGTCAGTATATATACTTTATTCTAACTATACTCTTTTCCAAATTAGTTATTATCACTATTAATTAATTGCTAGTTAGATGATTAATGTCCCATAATCCCAAACTGCTGGTAATGAATGGTTTCATGGGAATCAGTACTTAATGAAAGCTACTCTACCTATCCCTTGGGTAGTTTGTGTAGGCAACCATTTTACTGTCTATTTCAAGGCACTAAAACTCAATTATTATTAATATTAACAAAGCCCTTAAGTGGGGTAAAATGTACAGTACAACACTTTTTTCTGGTGATATACTGCTCTTCCTTTGGGGAGGGTATTAATTTATAGTTTTGCTTGACAACCAGAAGTACAGTGGAACCTCGGTTTATGAACACCTCGGTTTACAAATTTTCGGTTTACGAACGCCACGGACCCATCTGGAACGGATTAATTCACTTTCCATTACTTTCAATGGGAAAGTTCGCTTCAGTTTATGAACACTTCAGTTTATGAACAGACTTCTGGAACTAATTACACCCATGCTTCGGGTTAAGTACGCTTCAGGTTGAGTACTCCGCGGACCCGTCTGGAACGGATTAATCCACTTTCCATTACTTTCAATGGGAAAGTTCGCTTCAGTTTATGAAAGCTTCAGTTTAAGTACTCCGCAGACTGTCTGGAACAGATTAATCCACATTCCATTACTTTCAATGGGAAAGTTCGCTTCAGTTTATGAACGCTTCAGTTTATGAACAGACTTCATAAACCAATTGTGTTCATAAACCGAGGTACCACTGTATACCTTAAAACTGCTAAACAGGCTGAGCCAGAAGATGTGGCGGTGGGGGTCCTGCTTTTAGCTCCTTGGGGAGGGGGTTATTCTTTCAAATTTAGCCACATCCAACACCTCAACTTTATTCACTGATTTCTTATGATTTTAGATGGCCTTCAAGAGAAGTGTGAACTATTGGTTTGACCTGATGAGGCTGTTTCCTAGTATATAAGTCTCAAAGAATCCTTCTGTCCTAACTCACTCATTCCGTTGCTTAGGTGAGCTTTGCAAAATCGCCAAACAAACCTGCAAAGAGAACATTCGGTTTTGTCCTTTGTTCTTGCAAGCTGCAGCATTTCTTGAAACCTGGTGAGGAACTCTTTTTAGATGACTATTGCCGTGCGCGTACATACACCCACCAACACCAACACACCCTCCCAATGTTATAAAAAGCTTTGCCAAGTGAACATGGACATTGTGGTATGTTTGGCTGGTGGCACTTCTTCAGTAATGTCCCAGGTCACTTCAGGACACACCTCACGGGTAGCAGCCTAGGAGTCACTATGGAGTAACTGCCTGGTAACATTAGTAAGCCAAGCATACTCGTATGGGCAGTGTCACCAGCATAGTTGCTTCCATTGCCCATGTTTCTAGTTCTACCAACAGCAGTTCGTACATGGACTGGGTCTCTGGTGCTGCTGTTGCCAGATCAGTTTACTAATATGCAAGTCTGTGCTTGTTGATATGCCATCCTTTCATGTGGCTGTCTTTTATTTCCCAGAGAAAGTGTATGTGTGTTTGTGGGGGTCGGAGAGACAATAATATTTTGACTAAAAGGGAATGCTTGTAGGACTCCAGTGGGCCACTGTTGCAATAGCTCATTAAAAATAATCACCAGTTACTTTCCACCAAATGAATCCTGCCCTGTTTGTAGGGTATTTGTTCCCATGACTGTCCTAGGGAGCTTCTCTTCGGTAATGATAAGCTGCGTCTTCTGATCTTGAGCCTAAATGTATCAATAGACAGCTTATACCCATATGATCTTTCACCCCTTTCTCTTTTAATCCAAATTGCTTTGTGTGAATAAAAATGTGCACAGCTGCATATTAAGGCTTGCAGAGCTGGACTTGCACTATACCTTCATCCAGAGATGTGCACCTATTTATATTAAGTAAACGGCTCCGTCATTTGTCTTCCAGAGGCGCTTCTCCTTTCATTTACGGTCACTCTTGATTAATTTTGGCTTTATATATCCACCCCGTTGCACTTTTAGCTTCCGCCAAAGAGAAATCTAAAGGCAATGTTTGAAAAGGAAGCCCTATGTACAAGCAGATGGTAAAACCTCGGATGAAATTAAAAATCAAAATTAGTAAAATTAAAAACCATTCTTCACTGTCAGAGGAAAATTCTAGGGTCATCACACAGCGGAGCTGGTCTGTGCGTTCCTTTGGGCATTCCTGCATTCACTCAAACACATTTTGGGCCACCAAAGTATAATTCTTTAATTTACAATGAAGGCCTACCATCTGTGAACATTTGGACTTCATCTTGCTATATTGGTTGGGCAAATGGTACAAAGTCTGTTTTAATTGCGCCTGGTTTAAGTACCAGAGCAATGAACAGACAGTTCTGTGTGCAATTTCCCATCTTGTTCAACACATAGGCTTGTACTTGTTCCATTTTATTTGTTCTTATTTTATGTCCAGTAAACCAGTCAGATTGATGAGGTTCTGTGCTACTGGCAATCAGTTTATTAAGGATTTGGTCAAAAGCACCACATTCGGACAGCGTTCACCCCTCTTTGCAAAAACAAGCCAGCAATACAGAGCCTGCCATCCTGTTCCATGTTGGTGGCGGAGGAAACAACAGGCAATTAATAATAAAAAAAGGCTTAACCTGACATGGGTTAAATGTGCCTTATCAGTTAATTTGAATGAAGATCTCCAGAGTTAAAAATGCAAGCACCTCATCATAGTACCCAGTACTATTTGCCGAACAGATGCAGTCGCCCATGACAGCCGGTTAGTCAGCCTCTACTTTAAAATGTCAAATTAAGCACATCACACAATTTACCTAGGCAACTTGTTTCTTCTCGCTTTCTCAAGATGGAAACGGTCTATCACACAGACAAGATAAATCTGCTCTCGTACACGGCAGGCCCGTTTGATAATTCACTTCATTAGTGGATGCAACTCTAGGTTTGAATTGGAGGGTTGAGACTACGAAGTTCTTAGCTCTTGCCCTCTGCCCATGAACTAGACCTGGCACCCCCCAAACTTCGGCCCTCCAGATGTTTTGGACTACAATTCCCATCTTCCCCGACCACTGGTCCTGTTAGCTAGGGATCATGGGAGTTGTAGGCCAAAACATCTGGAGGGCCGCAGTTTGGGGATGCCTGAACTAGACAATGTCACTGCTGCAGGTACCATCTTCCTTTTTCCTGCTGAAACATGAGAAGGGCAGCTGCCACCACAAGCCTCATTACAGAGCAAGAGCACTGGGGAGGCTAAGACCCCTGGGAAATGTACTTGCCCTGGGCCTTGGCCCATGTTCACCCTGAAGTTGATGCTATCTTATGAGCACTAAAAGGGGATTTCTTTTCATTGGCTCCAGAGTTTGGCGCGGCCTTGGGCAATGTCACTTCACTCCCTGCTTTCCTCTCCATCACCGCCCATTTGCTTGACCTCTGTCTCTGGGCCCAATCTCAAACTGCTGTCCGAAAGGAGAAGGGGAGGGGAGACTGCTATATATTTTCCATGCACTTGTCACTGCTTTCAGGCAGGGCCGTCTTAAGCATATTGGGTGCCCTGGCGCCGCGGTGCGATGATCGCTCTGGCGCCCCCCTGCCCCGTTTCTCACCGCGGCTGTCTGGCGGGCGCAGCGCCGCTGCAGCGGGCGCAGCTGTGCGGTGCCCCCCTGGCGCCCTGCGCCACCCAGACTTGCCTTAGAGCCGGCCCTGCTTTCAGGCTTGAAGGAAGCAGGGGAACAGACAGGGGAAAGGCATAGCTAAGAACTTTGTAGATTCAGCTGTGCTGCAACCCCAACCCATGTTGCCAGCTGTGCTGCCTCCAATAGATTAGGGCAATGCTTCCCCCCCCAGGGGTATGCAGGAGTACACATACCTCCCCAAACATTTTGTGAATCTTCGCATGTTCAGACACAGAGACCTCCCCCCTAAATAAATTCACACTTGACTCAAATTTTAGTTTGGTTTTTGACAGAATTTAGGCCACAACTTTATTGATTACAGAGTGGTTGCATAGGTTCTGGTTTGACTAGTTCCCTGCATCCTTGCAGGTAGCGCTGACCCAGGGCACCAGCATAGGTCAGCCAAGGGTGAACACCTGGATAGGCGGAAAGCCGGGAACAGACTACGTCCGCCACCCAGATGTCCCCCTGGACTCAGGCAGTTGGGAATAAAACTAGAGGCCTCATAGCTTTGAGGTGTTCCTTGTGACATCACTGGAAGCACAATGAAACCCAAAGTTCAGAACAAGCCTGAATTTAAAACAAGCTAAATTGGGCCCAATTTGAACTTATCTTGGATAGGAAGGTCTAATGTGAGCTTAGTCCAAGGAAGCTTCCTAGTCACTGTTTTAAACTGCATATTGTAGCAGTTACTATCACTTTGGGGGAGAACTACACTCATGGTTTTTAATGTTAAGGAATGGTTTTCATAATATAGATCAGGCATAGGCAAACTCCAGCCTTCCAGATGTTTGGGACTACAATCCCCATCATCCCTGACCACTGGTCCTGTTAGCTAGGGATGATGGGAGTTGTAGTCCCAAACATCTGGAAGGCCAGAGTTTGCCTATGCCTGACATAGATGGACACATGACACCCTACTTTTAACATTCATAATGTGTTGTTAAAATGTGAAACCAGAGGGCACTGCAGAGCAACCAGCAGCAGGGAGACAGCATTTTGATGGAGCAAACGATGGTCAGAAACACTTTTAATTTATAAGTACGCCCTGTGACATGTTAGAACGATATATCTAATAGCATTGTAATAACGTTAAACAGGCCAGTGTTGATCCAGCCGTTGTCTGTATTCGTGGGGATCAACACCAAACATTTTGAGACATGGTTAGCATTTAAAAACTTGGGAACTTTTTAGAAATCGTTAAGTAATGAGGGGAACTATCTTGTCAACCACAACCACTACTAAAGTTCAGAAGAATTTCTCTACACTTCAGTTTCTTCTTCAGGGACCCTTGGTCCAACTCTAAAATGTTAATGATTTTATGGAAAGAATTTGGATTTTCAAAATAAATTGGACATCTACTATTGGAAGAATTATTGCGGTAAAAGAAACTTTAACAAAATCAAGCCCTGCAGTCAAAAAGCCACTTAGGTTGACAAAATTTTGATTTAAAATGTTTTGATCAGCTTGAGTTCCTTACCTCACCTCACAAACTTTGGGAATTTCTGTGAATTTCAAAAGCGGCTACTTCTGAAAAACAATAAATATATAGTCTTGTATGTTGATCTTGGCCTTTTTTATTGGTTTTTTTTGGGGGGGGAATTGAATGAATACAAAGGAAGTATTAGAAGTGCATGGTGATATATCTATATGTTGTCAATCTAATATAAATTCAAAGAAAGAAAATGCAACTTGCATTTCTCTTGTAATGGTGGAAAGGAAGGAACATTCTTTAGGATTGAGATTCTCTATCTAATAATGTTTGAGAGCTAGTGTGATGTTGTGGTTACAGTGTTGGACTAGGACCTTGCAGTTCAAATCTCTGCTCAGCCATAAAGCTCATGCCTCATCTTAGACCGGTCACCATCTCTGTCTAGCATACCTGACAGTGTTGCGAGCAGGGAGGACCATGTGCTCTACCTATTTCTCCTCAGAAGAAAGGTGGAGTAGAAATGCAACAGTAAATTAAATATTTCCACTTACACTTAGGAAAAACCCAAAGTAACTCCAAAATCTATCCATCCCCTCCCCTCCCCCCTTCCAGTATCAAACCAATTACCTTAATGCGCTTCGTGTAAAAGGTAGTGCTCAGATCATTTTAATGCAATACTAAACATATTTTGAATCCATCTTGGTGAAATGCTTTAATTAACTAAACCATTTCTTTCTGCACCCCTGTGTACTTGGTGCAAATTAATGGCACTCAGCATGCCCATTCTCTCAGCCTTACTGAAGCTTGCAGCCGCTGAATCCTATCTCCCATTCCACACACCTTCCATTTGCACAAATGATTAACTACCTTAAGAACTCGTCCTGCCCCTCCCCCAATGGATTTGAATGCTCTTATGTACTATAAAGCAAAAGGCGGTCCAATTGATTCAGTGATTCCATTCCAATCATGCTACTTCTAAGTATTCGTGCCATATTGGCTACGGACAAAAGACATATTTATTTGTTATACCAAAAAAGTAGGAGATAAGAGAACAAGTATATCTGTAGCTGCACCACCAAATAAATTAGAGTCGCTGTGAAATCTTGTCTAGTTTTGCAGTTCAAGGGGAAATCCTCATATTTGGCTCCTTGTTTTGATAGGGCATGTTAAGAAGCGATCTGCAGAATACTGTGGAGCACATCCTCCAGAATATTAATGAGGAGCAGAAAGTGTAACAGAGACATTATTATTTTTTAAAATGAATGTACGTTCTAGCCAGTGGAGATTTTGTCTGAAGATTTTGCTTGGGGAGTTAAAAATTAAAACCCTAATTTTCCTGCTTGTGTTTCACCATATTCAGGTGCTTTCCCATAATGGAATAGAGATTTGGTTATTTTTCAGCAAAGTAATTCTGTTCATCATTTCTTTTTCTTTTCCTTTTTTTGCACGACTCTGGGGTTGCACGCTCATCTCACTCTATAGGCCGAGGGAGCCAGCGTTTGTCCGGCAAACAGCTTCCAGGTCATGTGGCCAGCATGACTAAGCCACTTCTAGTGAACCAGAGCAGCGCACGGAAATGCTGTTTACCTTCCTGCCGGAGTGGTACCTATTTATCTACTTGCACTTCATGCTTTCGAACTGCTAGGTTGGCAGGAGCTGGGACTGAGCAATGGGAGCTCAGCCTGTTGCAGGGATTTGAACCGCTGACCATCTGATCAGCAAGCCCTAGGCTCAATGCTTTAGCCCACGGCGCCACCCGCATCCCTTTTGCAAGATAGAAGCATGTAAAAAAGAGCAAAAGAAATGAAATTGCACTTTAAGATCCTCTTACTTATTTCGATTTCAACCCGTCATTCACTCCCATCCAACTTCAATACCCCACTTAACAAGTTCAGGTGGTGGTAAGGAGGGCTCCCAAACTCTGTCATTGCAGTCAACCTCCTGCACTGAGCATGGAAGCATCTAGGCTTGCCAAGAACCATGGGAAATGAAATCCCCATGGTTACCATTATCCACAATACTGCCGTGAGCATGCTCCTAAGCAGCTAGGGATGGACATATCTGCCAAATTCAGTTTCTCTCGAAATTTTTCCTATCTCAAGTTCAGTTCCGTATAGACTCGGCTACATCAGTAAAGAAAATGTGTTTTATATGTGTTATAACACAATGACAGCAGATGGCGTTGTGGAGTTCCGTCTTTCGCCAACGTGATTTTCCACTTCGAGGTTTACAACATGTTTTCCTGAAATGCTTTTTTAAATGTGTCTAGATCCAGCCTCCATTACTCCATCAACTTGTGGGTGTTTTAGCACCCACAAAAAAAAATGTCAGTATTTTAATGCACTTTTATATACTTTTATCATCTAAACCTCTTACTTGCCTTTTCTCTAAACTAAAAAGTCCCAAAGGTTCAAGAGAAAAGGCAAGGAGGTGGCAACATGAAAGGTGTCTATAAAATTATGCATTGCATGGAGAAAGTGCAGGGAGCAGGGGTGATATGCGAGGGGACATTTGGATCGGGGTCAGCTCTTGTGATCACACACCCTTTAGACACACCCTCACACAATCTTGTGAATGCCTGAATAGAACTCATTAACCAAGGTGACTGGCTGAATGGCATTTGTATTTCTTTGGTTGATGATATGATATAAAAACAGACAACTTATACACCAGAGTGCTTTTCCTTTTTCAAGCAACTGAAAGCTAAGACAGAAAAACTTGTCACTGTGGCATGCAGGGGGGAAAAACCCAAAGAGCTTTCAGAATGAATGGCAGTTAAAAACAAATAACAAGAAATGTCTTCTAATGTGTTGCCTAAAATTTAAGGGCTTATCCCCAATATTCATGTGACGTTGATTAAACAAGAAGCCTTGAAACTCCCCTTGGTTCTCATTAATGTCATTGACACAGAGATGATTGGGCTCAATAGTAGCTCCATTTATGTAGACAAAAGCGCAGTTGTAATTAGCTTGGGGTTTTTCCATGGCCAATTCATATTCAGTACTGGCTTCAGGCTCTAGATGTTACCATGGACAAGTTCCTAGCAGTGGCCAGGTATGTTGGGAACCATGGGAACTACATTTCCTGTAAGTTCCGGGGGCTCTGGCCACTGTAGAACACAGAGGAGCCTGGGAACACATAGAGCTTCCCATGCCTTCCCCATTATTCAGCAATTCATATGGGTGGTGGCAGTGAAAACCCATGCCAGCATTGGATGTCGTTTTCAATTAGCTAACTATACTGTGTAGCAGCAGTACTTTGCTGCCTGAACAAGTGGCCAGCCTGGTGAGAACATGCCACAGAGCATCCTTTCCAACCCTGGGGTTGCTACTACTTACCTGGATGGTGTGGGGCAAGGCAGGGTGGCACTGAGGATTGGGCTGAATGGCTACACTGACAAAGACAATCTGGTGTTTCTGCCAGTGCACCCACACAACCCTGACCTCACCACTGCCCAGCCGTATCCCTGCACATTCCCAGAAACCAGCAACAGTGGTGTCAAAAGGGTGGCTCCATTGCGCTGCCCCATGACTCTGGCTGCTCCTTCCTACCTATGTTTCTTGTTCCCTCCAGTGCTGACTTATCTTCCCTCCCCAGACTTATGGAGAGGTCTCTTCCTCAGCTGCTCTGGAAGAATGAAGGAACCTAACAGGGACACAGCAAAGTGCTGCTCAATACAGTTTGCTTCTTTGAATGAGTGTCTGGCAGTGAGGATGCTCTTGCTAGGAGTGCTGGGTAGCCCCAAGTGAAAATGGGCACTTGGAAAGAAGTTATCTAGCTGCTGCATGCATTGGCAGCTGGTGGGGAGGACGGAAGCATGATTACAGATAGCTGGCAATCTTCATCGCTCATGCTCCCTTTAATAATGTGTGAATTGGCCCTTGCAGATCCACTTTGAGTGCCAAAATGCCGAAGCCAGTAGCGTGTAGAAAATCGACACGCAGATGAACTCGGTCAAAGCTCAGGGGTGTGAAGATACATGGTTGTAGAAAACAGAAAAGTCAGCTGAGGGCAAAAGCATAGGTCAGGTTATTTTATTTGCTGCAGCACTGCCCTTAAAGAAGAATTAAGGAACATAGTCTTCCTTTCAAGCGACACATAACACATTCCTCTTTCCCTTTTATGAAAAAATATCTGGCAAAGGTATAACTTTCAAGTGACGATTGTAGCCTGACCTGATTGATTTGGATAATAGACTTTAGAAGTCTTTCTGTGATAGATGATTCCTTAAATCTTTACCTTTGCTTGACAAGAAATGCCAGACAGTTGCCAATCAATAATCAGTCACTTTGAATATAGCCATTCACTGAACCGGTAGTAGCACTGCCATTCCTTTACTAATAGCTATGGCTATTGAGGTTTCAGTTCTGAAGTCTCCAAAGCTTTATGAAGCCAGTGTTAGTACTGTGAAAGACTTCCACAATGAACACCAGGCTAGCCCACATTTTATGCATGACCCGGAGAAATGGTGATAGCGAGAAGACAGATTCCTTTGCAAAACTTGACCCTTTTCACCTTTTCCCCCTGCTATGAATTAATATGGATTTCCTTTCAGAACATGCTGCCTGCAGTACTATTTGGAAGAGGAATATTTTTGATGATGATTGCTATATATTAACCACTTTCCATCTATGTCCCAAGGCTTCGTACAAAATATAGCAACAGCTAAAACACTGTTACGGAACTAAGAGAATATGAGTTTTAAAACAAAGAATGGACACCTGTGTCAGAGACCTATTCATCCAGCTGGGAAATATTATTATTATTATTTTATTTATTTATACCCCGCCCATCTGGCTGGGTTTCCCCAGCCACTCTAGGTGGCTCCCAACAGAATTAAAAGCACAATAGAACAACAAACATTTAAAACTTCCCTAAACAGGGCTGCCTTCAGATGTCTTCTCAAAGTCAGATAGTTGTTTATTTCCTTGACAACTGACGGGAGGGCATTGCACAGGGATGGGACCACTGTCGAGAAGGCCCTCTGCCTGGTTCCCTGTAACCCCACTTCTTGCAGGGAGGGAGCCGCCAGAAGGCCCTTGGAGCTGGACCTCAATGTCTGGGCTGAAAGATGGGGGTGGAGACGCTTCTTCAGGGGAAACTTGATGGAACAAAAATGTCTTCAGTTTGTTTCCTGAAAGTGCAGCTAGTTAGTGCCCTTTTTGTATCTCAACAGGGATGCTGTTCCACAGAACAAGGGCAGCCACACCGATATATTTGAAATTCTAAGGAGAAACTCGAGGAACACAGTGACCAATTAGGTATATAAGGGGTTCCACTCCTGGCCCCCGCACTTCAGCAGAAAATGCAAAAGTGTGCCCCCCCCCTTTCTATCCTCTTCTGGGTCCAAAGGGACCCATGTGTCACTGATCACGCATCAGTTGGACATGCCTAAAATGGTTGCCGACTGTATTACACTCTACAATACTGAATGTGGCATGCCATAGAAAAGGGATAGGAATAAATATTTTCATCTTTATCTGACCATGCTCTAGGAGATAATAAGGACATAAATTGAAGTTAACCAACACGGAGCCCTTTGTCATTTGACATAAGACCCCTTCCTTTCTTCTTTTCTGAAAAAAAAAGGCTTCCTAATAATACTCAGAGTCCCTTCCTCTGAGCAGGTCCCTGGCAGATGCTTTATTGTTGTCTGTTGTTTTTCCTCTGGGGCTGTACATTAGGTTAAAATATCACAAATAGCTGCTATTAAAGTGTGAATCACAGCAGCTGTAATTTTTCATGACAGCCAAAGGAAATGTGACATGTTGAGGAAGCCTCTGCCACTGATACGAATGCTCAGATCTTCAGGCAAGTGTTTAATGACATACTCAGTATGCTGTGCAAACTTCCCTATCTACCCAACAAAAGGTTACTGCTAGAGTGCTATAAATATTTGGAAATGTCACTACACAATGGCGAAGGAGGGCTCTTTATTGCTTGATGAGTAAAGACAAGGTGACAACTGTATTCCTTCCCTGTTGCCATCCCATCCTTTTCAGTTTAGTTTTATGTATCATATAATTTTATTGATCGATTTGTTAACATTTATTGGTCACTCTTTGGGTGATGAAATAATTAAAACAATTGAAAACACAAATCAAATATCTGAAGAAGTGTGCATGCACACGAAAGCTCATACCAAAATATAAACTTAGTTGGTCTTTAAGGTGCTACTGAAGGAATTTTTTTATTTTACAAATCAAATAAGACGCTAATCAAATAACAATAGATAAGGGGGTGCAAATCATACAAAACAAAACAGCTGTATCAGAGAAGAGATTAACAGTCAAGTAATCTAGTGTTATAGGGACCCAGGTGGCGCTGTGGTTAAACCACTGAGCCTAGGGCTTGCTGATCAAAAGGTCGGCGGTTCGAATCCCTGTGACGGGGTGAGCTCCCGTTGCTTGGTCCCAGCTCCTGCCAACCTAGCAGTTTGAAAGCACGTCAAAATGCAAGTAGATAAATAGGAACCGCTACAGCGGGAAGGTAAACGGCGTTTCCATGTGCTGCTCTGGTTTGCCAGAAGCGGCTTTGTCATGCTGGCCACATGACCTGGAAGCTATACGCCGGCTCCCTCGGCCAATAATGTGAGATGAGCGCGCAACCCCAGAGTCGGTCACGACTGGACCTAATGGTCAGGGGTCCCTTTACCTTTACCTTTACCTTAATCTAGTGTTAGGAGTTTGGTGGCGGGGCAGGCTCACCATAGATATTGTAAAGATCTAGAATTTGAGTGCCAATTTATATTACTTAAATGGGCAACAGCAACATGCCAACTAACAGAATATTTGGAGACATTCAAATCAAAATGCCTGATGCAAAAATGTACTCCTGACGTTATGAGCCAAATATATCTTTATTAGTGACAAAATGCAATCTAACAATGAAATAGATGGCACACTTTATAATTAAGTGTATGTACATTTTTACAAAAGACAGAATCCAGTAAACTATTAATAGCATTATTAAGTAAAACTGAGCCATACTATGCAGAAGGAAGTAGTAGTGTTTTTTGAAAAAACATTTAAAAAAATCAGACAACTCCCAGAAAGATGATGCTCTACTTTCAACTAAGCTCAAGAGACAAGGATTGGCAGACATTTGAGAATTACTGTCTGAAATAACTTCATTGGAATGTATGATGCAAGGACCTTGCCTGGGAACCATAATAAAAGATAATGACTGAAGCTGAAGCAGCTTTAAACAAACATTCAAAAGGTACTTACTGAAGCAGACAAGAGTCTTCAGGTGTTTGGAGACAAGGAACTAAAAAATGGATGATCTAAAGAGCATAGAACAAAACCCTAACACAAGACTGAAACACCCTGGAAATGACAGACAGGAGACAGATACACTAAGGCTTTGCTTTGAGGCAAAGAAAGAACTGGCAATATATATATATAGAAAATGCATTAACAGTTTATGTTGCTTAGACTCTGCAATATTTGTGCTTTGTATATAGCTTCTATAGTTGGCCTAACTTATTTTGGATAGCTGCTGCTCTGATGAAAATGGCACAATTTATGCAAGCTGTGTCACAACCCTACACAGGATTTAGGCTAGAAGGTTGCAAACTGGTGTGTGTGTGTGTGTGTGTGTGTGTGTGTGTGTGTGAGAGAGAGAGAGAGAGAGATGAACTCCATATTAGTCCAAATCAATGGGAAGACTCCAGCGTTGATGATTTGAGATCCGTGCCTTAGTCATAAAAGTGTATCTTAATGTGACATTGACTATGTGTTTTCCATCAAAGAGGTAGAACTTATTAAGCCGCTCCCACTAGTTGTAAAGAGAACACAAGACGGCATGGCAGAAGCATCCTTGCATGTCCACATTTCTTTTGTTCCATTGCTGCCTCTGGTCAAACAAGTTTTGCAGGCTTTTGAAGCACAACTAAAGCAGAAGTGATGGTGGGACGTTTGCACACCATAAGCAATGATGTCTCTATGATACTGACAACAATCTGAAAAACGACCATCTGTCTCCAGCTGTAGTTGGTTTCAGGATTAAGTGGGCAGTTAACTCCACAGTTTATCCTTTTTCTCTAGCAACCCTAGAGTGGAACGAATGGAAGTTGCAAACATCAGAAATGTGTGTATGTTTGTATATGACTGTCTTCCTAGTTCTGGTGAGGGTGGCTAAGAGAAATTTTACAGAAAGAAATTTTGCTTTTACTTGTACTAAGAATTACTGAAATTTCTGGAGAAGGCATCTTGTTGCATCCATAGGTGTTCATCCTGTACATAAGCAGGTTATTTATCTTTAGTGCTCTGCTTTCCCATCCAAAGGAAACTCACTAGCCTGGACCCAGGGTTGATCACCGAGGTGAGCACTTAAAATGATAAACCAAGAGAAGATGATCTGGGGTAACAACAGCATCCTCAACCTGCTGAAAGCTTCATGGAGAAAATTGACCTCAACACGGAGAGAAGACGTTGGAAGGGAAAGAAGAACAAAGATGTTGCTGCTTAAAGGAATAATCAGTTCCCAAGCTCCCAGTTTCACGTCTAATACTAAAATCAATGGAAGCTCATATTTCATTGATTTTAAACCCAACAAAGATAGATTTGATCATGTATGTCCCTGTGGATTACAGTTACTGCTATGTTTGCCAATATGTTTCTTTATAGGCCACTCTCTTTCTTGCCACAGTTCATTAGTGTTGGCTAGCTATGATTTATTCAAGGCTGCCAATTAGCAGCTATTTTGCAGAGAGTTTCAAGAAAGAACGCTGGCTCTCAACAGAGGGTATGGCTCAGTATTTGTGTCTTCTGGTATACAGAAAATGTATCTTAGGCTGAAATGAATGACATCAAAGGAGTGTTTGAGAATGGACTCAGAAATGGTAAATCCCTTTTATGAATGTTGTATTGTTAGAGATTAATGGTGACTTTGAATGGCCTGTTAAGCAAAGAAGAGGATTTGCAATAGCTATGAAATGATGTCTCTCATAGGAACACAAAAATCTGCCTTATACCAGGTCAGACTATTTGTCCATCCAGCTCGGGACTCTCTCTTTTTTTTCACAGGGTCTCTGGCCAGAGTTCTTTTCTGTCACCTGCTCCCTGATCTCTTTTAACTGGACATTCCAAGGATTTGAAACTGGGAGCTTCTGCCAAACATGTGCTGTACCATTGAATTATGATTCTTCCCTTTGCTTGCAGTAGGACATAATGTCATTTCTCTGCTTTAGGTGTAGCTGGATGATTCAACCAGTTCTTTTTAGGGATTGAACTGTAAATTCTCTGTTTCTGTTTTTTCCATATTTCAGCAGCAATTTGCAGTTATTAAAAAATCCTCATAAAAATTCTTAGTATTTTTTCCTAATAGACACTTCTTGTATGCAGTTTTGACTAATGTATACATTTTTGCAAGCAACGTCTCCCAATGCAACACATTATTTTATGTTACTTTAAGAATTATATTCATTTTTATGCACATTCCCCCTCTAATGTATGCATTTTCATACATATTATTGGGTTGCAAAATTCAGATAAGTGCAAATTTTGAAATATGACTATATATTTTTTTGTTTCTCGTATTGTTTCAGAAGCTGTGAATTTGATAGATTCAGCTTTAAATGTGAACTGAATCAAATTTCTCTCCCACCCCATTACAAATATTACGTGCCCTCTGCACAGGTCAAGGAGTATGCCCAGAACTGACACAAGCAGAAATATAGGGAACTGGCACCTTTGAAAGTGGGAAACACCTTACATATTCAAAAAGCAAACTTTTTTCCAGATGCAAGAATGAATTGTGTTTTCAGAAAAAATGCACCCACTATGAGAATTCTGAAAAAACAACAACAACCATGATGGTCTTTAAATTTGAAACTCAGTTTGTGGTGGGTTTCATTGTAAAATGATATACATGTGATTGTGTCATATACAGTGGTACCTCGGGTTACAAACACAATTGGTTCTGGAAGTCTGTACTTAACCTGAACTTTCCCATTGAAAGTAATGGAAAGTGGATTAATCCAGATGGTCCGTGGAGTACTTAACCTGAAGCGTACTTAACCTGAAGCGAACTTTCCCATTGAAAGTAATGGAAAGTGGATTAATCCGTTCCAGACGGGTCCGCAGAGTACTTAAACTGAAAATACTCAAACCGAGGCGTACTTAAACCGAGGTATGACTGCATTCAGCAGGAATATGCATTAGCTTAAAGTAAACACCTATGAAAAAGTTATATTGCCCTACATTTTGTTTTTTCCCAAATCTATAAGGTAATCAGCATTGCCAGCCCAATCCAGAGTAGTAATTAAAGTGCTAGCTCGAGATGATGGTTTTTTTTAAATATGTATAAAAAAAAAGCAAATTGGACAAGCAAACCCAAGAATGTTCAGTGAAAAGGCAATGAATAATGCACTTTCCCAGTATATGTAGGAGAGTAATATTTTAAGTATAGGTAATTAAATAAAAAAATGTTTCGGGCCCCTGAGAAATGATGGTAAGAAGATACCACTTATGCCAAGTGTGACAAAAAGTGATTACAGCGTCTAAATGAGCTCCAAGTACTAAAAATGTGTAATTTCCAAACTATGGCATAAACCTCTTTAATTTAATATGGAAGACCAATGTAATTACTTCTACAAATGGGCAATTTCTTTGGCTTTCTCAGTCCATTATGTGGACACTAGGTTTCTCAATCTTTTTTCTACACATGAATAAAATAACACTCCAGAATCACATTGCTATTCCATGCTGATACAATGTGGGGAGTGCTGGTCTATTCTTTTGAGGCAGGAATGAGGAGCCCGTGGCCCTCCGGGTTCTTATCTCCTATCTACCACAGCTAGCACAACCAATGATCAGGGGTGGTATGAGTTGTAGTCTGGAAGCCCATATTTGACCCACCTCTACTCAAAGGGCTGCCTCATACATGCCAATCATGCGGTGCAATCTTGAGGGTGAATAGGGAAAGGGCATAAGTGTCCTTGGAGTCCTTTTCCACCAAAATAGTTCACTTGGATATTAAAGCAGCTCATCACTCACTAGTCCATAACTCAGGTCCTGAGGCCAACACAAGTGCCTTCATGGTTAAAATACAATGAAAAGCTTCTCCAGAATTTTACTATTCAACCAGAACGCTTTTTGGAATGCTCTCCAAAGTGACGCCCAAATTGCCATTAAATACTTAGGCCTTCCGGCGCCTAGCTGCTTTAAAAACCAAAAATGGCTCCCCCTTTCTGTTATTATTTTAATATGAGAAACTTCCACTAATAAAATGCAAGTGATAAAAAAACTCAATCAGTTTTATATATACACACTGTAACCTCAAATAAAATGTAGATCAAATGGAGATAATTGAGTTCATGTAGGTCCTGAGACACATAAAGGCTGTGAGTTGCTCAGTGCTTTTATGTTAATTAAATTATTAACTCATTAGAGAAGCTTGACACATAAAAAGGATCATTATTGTACAGATACACTCACTCATATAGATAGCCAGTCGACACATGGCAAGTACTTTCTGAAACTGCTTTACCAATAGTTCAGTGTCTTTGATCTCAACACTGTACATAGTATTTGAAAATACAGTACAAGAGAAAAATTACTCAGAATAGTCATTTTGTTAATAGATTCTCTGGGCAATTAAGGTGTTATCCTCTGCCTTATATACTTTGTAGTCTTTGTTTTCTTTCACAATCTCTTGATATTTCATTCCGATAAATACTCTTTGATTATTATTTTTGAGTCTACTGGGATTCTAGGTTAAATGGTTAGAATAAGTTGCTATAAGACTTGGGTGACAAGAATAATGAACTGAACACTTTCCAGTATGTCTTCCTGTGTCAAATATAATTGAATATAAGAACTAGCAGTGCTGAAATAAAATGAATTTTTAAATACATTTTGTAGCTTCTGAAAGCTGTATGGCAACTTCCAAGTTTGTTTGTTTTTATTTTTTAAATAAAGGTTCAATAAAATTCAAAGATCAAGATCAACAGCCAATGGACGTATAGGTTCATCACATGAAATTTAAACTTGATAACGTGTCAACATTAGTGAATCTTACAAGGCTGCGATTGTCAAAGAACACATAATGGGTGGGCAATAGGTTCTTATGTACATGGGTTCAGAAAACAACTCACTTCATTTAAACTGAAGTAAGGAACTGTTATCATCAATGTAACATTAAAACCCTAACTCTACAAAACAAACCTATTTTTACAAAGTCACAAGAGCAGGATAATTACTGTTTCACTAAGCATGGGGTGAAGTTGTTAGAGGCATGCTAAGTTTTCCGGAGAGGGAGGGATCAGGAATGAATTCTCAATGGCCGTGGCAACAACCCTGGAAAACTGTTGAGCAGGCATCCCCAAACTTTGGCCCTCCAGATGTTTTGGACTACAATTCCCATCTTCCCGGACCACTGGTCCTGTTAGCTAGGGATCATGGGAGTTGTAGGCCAAAACATCTGGAGGGCCGCAGTTTGGGAATGCCTGCTGTTGAGGGAGATTCAGGGAGATTCAAAGGAACTCTGAATTGTAAAACCGCTGACTTGCAACTTAGCAAGAAGTTCAGTCCCAACACCTGTAGCATTACCAAGATGATGGTGGGTTTGTTTGTTTTTATCCCACTACAGGTGGAATACCAGGATGCATGTGTTATTATTATCAACACTCATTTGTGGATGGTTAATGAGTTTATTGCACTTTGTGTACTTCATTTTCTTCTGCCTTCACTGTTTACATCCCCCCCCTGCACTTGTGTGTATATACCTGCCAACGTAGGATAACACTTCATTTATCTGATGAAATGAACTGTAGTCTATGACAGCTTATGTTAATCTTTGTTGTCGTTCCCCTCCCCCCCCCGAGTCTAGCTGCTCTATGTTTGATCAAAGATCAGATTGGGTGGGGGAAACACATCATAAAATGGTTCTAGACCTAGGCATCCCCAAACTGCGGCCCTCCAGATGTTTTGGCCTACAACTCCCATGATCCCTAGCTAAGAGGACCAGTGGTCAGGGATGATGGGAATTGTAGTCCAAAACATCTGGAGGGCCGAAGTTTGGGGATGCCTGTTCTAGACCATGTTCTGCCTCTACTGAGGAAGTCACTTGATTTTAAAGGAGGGGAGGGAATGCATCGGATCAAAGTGCCACCTGACTCTTGACTATCTAAGTTCTTTCATCCTTAAAGTAATTGTGCGAAAGCGCTAAAGCAGTGCCACAATGTGCTGTTCTGTCTTGTAAGAAAATTACTCCAAGTGCCTATAGCATATATAATATTTCCATGCAGCTAAATGAAATGAAAGAAATACTGGCAGAAATGGTCTGATGTCTTTGAAAATTCATTTTGTCCATTAACTACTAGCAAGACTTGCATTTCTATAACAGACTTCTTATAAGGGAGCTCAACTGTGAAAAACGTCTTCAGTCCTTGCGTTAGTCTGATTTTTTCCCCTCTTCCTTTTTTTTTAAGGCAGTGTGTGTCTTTTTGAAGCTTTGAAGACAGAATGGTTCAGACATCCATTCAGAACTAGGTTTTCGGGAGCTAGTCTTGAAAGAGCTTGCTTAACAGTAGCTACGCTCTGAAATCTAGTAACACTGATGGCATGTCCTGATAAAGAATTCCACCCCAGACTCACCATTATTTGACTAGGCATGAATTTCTGCAGTATTCAGCTTCTCAGTGCTACAGACTAGCATTGGTATTGGAGAATATGGAGGTGGAAGGGGAGAGAGAGAGAGAGAGAAGAGAAGCGGGAGGAGGGAAAAAAAACTCAGTAAAAGGAATAGTTGTAGCCATAAATGTGATGAATGGCTTGCTAGAAACTACATTAAATAGCAGCAATATCAGTTCCAAGATGAGATCTGCAACATTCTTATTGCCAGGCTATGTGGCTGGATGATTCACTATATGCTCACTTTTCATGGTCATCTTTTAATGGTATGTCCTGTGTCACTAGTCATTTGCACTTGTACTGCAGAAGACTCATGTGCTACTGCCTACCATTCCATCACACATTTCTCATTTGCCAGAGTATTATTAAGGGATGGGAAAGAAAATTAGGAATCTGACTGGTTGTGCCTCCTGTTCCTTCCACTAACAGTGGATTTATTCTCCGCCTTTTATCTAGCCTGGCAGCCAGCTCTCAAGTCCTTCTGCCAATGAAATTACTTTTCTCAATTTTCCTCCTGCACATTACAATCTCACTGTATCACGAGTTTTGGGTTGGCAGAGGCATGCATTTACAATACAGCAAACCAGAAACATCGCCCTCCGGATGTAATTTCTGCTGTTTTAATAGGGGTAATGCTTACAGTTTTCAGCTTAGTGACTTTAGAGATCGGCTTCCTAAACTAGCTACACATTTTGGTTCAGCCATATGGGCAGTGCTTCAGGTTGCTCTGATCACAGAAAGAATATTGTAGAGCTGGAAAAGATACAAAAACAACTAAAATGACCCTAGGAAGTGCCTTTGTGGCCAGGAAAGGTTAAAGAGCTTGGGACTTTTTAGTTTCGAGGGAAATAATTATTAAGGGGGAGGTGACAAAACTGTTTGGTGTGGAAAAAGTGATAGAGATTTATTTCCCCCCTCTAGCTCTTATAATATTAGAACCTGGAATCATCAGTACTGAGAGCTGCCCTGTGAAAACAGTGCAGAAATCAAAGATTTCAATGGCACTGGGATTGGACACACATGTGCACCCCCCCTGTAAAAATGGTGGCGGAAGAACAGAAGCCAATGCGAACTGAGCATGCTCAGTGGGGATGGAATGAATTTAGGAGGTGAGGAAAATCAAAAGTATGGGAGTGGAATGGTTGGAATTCTGACCTGAAGCACTGCATCTGTTTTGATACATATTTCAAACTATCACATCTAGATCTGTTCCTACCTAATTCTTTGACCTTGACAATACTTTATTGTTTCAAAGTACTGTTAGGTCTGCACTTTCATTAAAAGTCACTAGGGGGCATACAACCCAGAAAGGTCTTGGATAACTTTCAGATGAAATTATATTTAAGGCCACCTCCATTCATTCCTACATTTGCATCTCATGGCTCTAATAACAGTTACTGAATAGAGTGAATAATTATATCAAGGCATTTTTGATTGTGTTGTTGAAGATTGCTCAGTAAATCAGTCAACTCTTCCTCCGCCCTCCCCTGATTGCAGGCTATATGGGTATTGTTTGGCTTCCAAGTTCTATTTTTGAAACTTAACTTGGCTGCAGTTACTTGGAATTCAGTGCATTTATCCACCTTCTCTAAAGCCAAACATTGCTCACAAAAAAGCAACTTGAAAGTTTCCCATAAGGGCTGTGAAATTTCTAGCCTGCTTCACTGGAACCCAGACACTTAAAATTAGTACTGTACTCTGCTAACACTCGTTTAAAAATTCATCTTGATTTACAGCTTTAAGCCAAATCTCTTCTTTCTTCTGCTTAGGAAAGCTCTCCAGGATCTCAAGCAGAGATTTGCCACAGTCCTCTTATCTGTGCTGTGATCCTGGAAACCGAAGTTGTTCTGTGTAAAGGCCCTGCATTTTGTTTAATAATATACTGTTGAAGTGTGAACTATTTTTTTCTTACCATGGGAACCTATTAAAGGCAAGGTATAGACGCTGGTGGTGCTGTGGGTTAAACCACAGAGTCTAGGGCTTGCCAATCAGAAGGTCAGCGGTTTGAATCCCCGCAATGGGGTGAGCTCCCATTGCTCGCTCCCAGCTCTTGCCAGCCTAGCTGTTCGAAAGCACGCCAAAGTGCAAGATAAATAGGTACCGCTGCGGTGGGAAGGTAAGTGGTGTTTCTGTGCGCTGCTCTGGTTTGCCAGAAGTGGCTTAGTCATGCTGGCCACATGTCTGCGGACAAACACTGGCTCTCTCGGCCAGTAATGCGAGATGAGCACCACAACCTCAGAGTTGTTCGCGACTGGACTTAACGGTTAGGGGTCCCTTTACCTTTATAGATTTTATATAGGCTATAGCACTATATAGCTACAGCACTATATAGCTGGCTATTTTCAGACATTCTAATTTTATCAGCCTTGTATAGGGAAGCTTTTTAATGTGTAATGTTTTATTATGTTATTATATATGTTGGAAGCATCCCGGAGTGGCTGGGGCAACCCAGTCAGATGGGTGGGGTACAATTATAATCATCACCATGTTCACCAAATTATCCAGGTTTCTTTCGGGGAAGGCATGTTCAACTTGAATGATTGGAAATAATAATAATAATAATAATAATAATAATAATAAATAACAATTTATTACTTATACCCCACCCATCTGGCCAGGCCTCCCCAGCCACTCTGTGCGGCTTCCAACAGAATATTAAAAACACAATAAAATAAGGCAAGGCAAGTCAATCAAATTTTAAAGTAGGTCATGATCTTCTCGGCAAAGTGAAACATTTTTGGTGTGTGTGTGTGTTTAATCCTGATTGATCAACAATACTTTAAAAGGATTGTGCTTCAAATGTATAGACTGAATTTCCCATTGGTCAGGGTCTAAATTCACTACCATCTTACAATTTGCCATAAACAATTGCAAATTGTGGGTAATTCACTAAATGGCAGAACAATAATGCACAATTAACAATGACAGTGTTTTAACCATTTCTTTGGCATTGAAAAATGAGGGAACACTACTGAAATTTATTTTTAAAATATTAGCAGCACAGTGAGGAACAAAAATTGACTCTCAGGAAGAAGGCAAAAATCAGCAATCAGCCAATGAAAGTGATAGGTAGGTAGCAATTTAACATTGTACAAAATGAAGCACTAACTTCTATAACGTGGCTACACTTTCTGGGACACATTGCAAGTGGATGTTCTGATGGCCAATGGCATAACTAGATTTATACAAGAATCCCCTACCTACATAGAGGATAGAATTCCAAATGAAGGAAAATCAGCTATAACAACACCAGAAATAAAACAATTACACAAAAGGGATTTGCAATGTGTCATTCAATAGAAGGGATTTACGTTTCTTGATAGCTAAAGTGCAGAATTTAGCCACGTCATATGACACTGGGCTTGAGGAATCTTCCAGAAGGAATTTTCGTAAGAGTTCAGGGGAAAATTCCAAATAATATTGCAAGGGTGTAAATTTTGATAAAAGGGGTAAAATGGATAGAATTATTGGTACCGTAAGTCTCCAGCAGCTACCCCTCTTTTTATAAACATACCTTTGAATACCACCTCTGAATACCAGATATAGTCTGGGGTACCTCGCCTTATTGAAGCAACTGATTGACCATTGTAGGCAGATAAAACATTGAATAAAGTAAACCATCAGTCAAATCTATCCTTGGAATCCTGCTTAAAATAAAAAAATCAATTAGATCCACACACTGCTAGGTTATATTGAAATGAGAAAGACCATCCAGGAATTGATTAAAAAAAACATTTGATTGGGTTTTAATAACAAAAAACCCAGACAGCTCAAATCCAAGATGTAAAGAATAAGCATAGGAGCCAACTCCTAGGGGCCATGGGGGCTTTGGCACCAATACACTATTTGAGCTCCCCACCCCCATTGATTGGCACCAGTGTGTGTGCACCGCATCACATGATCAATTATGTGGGGCGGGGTTACCTGGGTCCCCACAATATTTTATTCAAGCTGGCGCTCCTCAGAATACAGAACAATTCTGCAAGGTCTAGCAAACTAGCATGCATGCTTTTTCTTTATGCACTTGACTCAAAAGGCTGCAGTTCTTTGATGATGAACTGTACCACCTGTCAGTGGTTACTTCTCCTCGTGTGATGTAAGGATAAGTTGTCCATTGTTCTGATAAAATATTTTGACACCTGAAGTTTAGAAGCTTGTCAGAACTGTGTGTGTTGGCACAGAGGTTGCATGTTAACTGCAAATGCCACAAAATACTGTGGAAATGCCCCATATATTTGTGTAGCATTGGGCGGCCTTTAAAAAAAGCACCACCTAGTTAAGGCAATTTACCTCTCTCATGCGAGATCTTCTGTGAGATTATTGCACTGCAATGGCCTGTGATACATCAGGGGGTCTAACATGATCTGCCAGTGATGACAGGCCAGTAAATGATTAGAAATCCTCTATCTCCGTAAACCATATGGCAGATGATAGGAAAGCACTTTAAAAAACACACAACTGTTTCTTAAAGATGTTCTTCTCCTGGTGCTCCTCTCTAATCTTTGACCTGATCTGCAAGAAAGGTATCATTCTGGTTGCCTTCCTGAGAGGTTTCTGTGAGTCACACTGAGGTGCTTGCAATCCATCAAATGCCCACACAATAGTGCCTGTACAATATTTAGCTTGCAGGTCTGCATATATCTGAATTGACGGGAAGGGGGTAGTACTCTCATTTTCTAGGTGCCAGAATCATATATCCAAAAGTTTATTCAAAAGCATAGAAGAAGAAGAGAGGGAATAACACACTATTTATTTATTTTTTGCAACACTTTTATTAAAAACACACAATCTGCGCTGGAAAATATAGCACTATTAAAACAGTTGGACTGATTATTAACATAAACAATAGCAATGTATAACTGTGTGCATGTAGGCCATTTGCTAATCTGGTCATCTATTGTATTATTGCTAGATAATCTTTGAAAAAAATAAATTGTTAACCTAACACAGCTCAAAAGGATGTTGGGTTTTTCCGGCCCTTTGTTTCTATGTCTGTCTGTCTTACTTTGTATTCCAATAGCACAATCTCAGGAATATCCATGACACATTGTTCTGATAATTAAAAGCTATTTCTTGTCCCCAACCGATCCATTTCACTGTGAGTGTGTTAACATGAAACATTACCCAGCTCTGAGGTCTGGATATTGATTACTTCCAACTGTACATCTGCTAATATGGTTTTTTTGTAGAATAGATAAATGTGTTTACCCCAACACAAAGAAACACACACACACATATATATCCTACTTTCATAGCCAAGAGATATATGAGAGGAAGAGGATGAGATCTACAGGAGGTTTAATTGTCCCATTCCACTTATTTCTTTACCGCCTCCTTTGAATCAACAAGTTCCAAGTCAAAACCCTTTGCCATTGTTTTTATGAAGGGCAAATTTTTGTTTGGAAGTAAAACAAACAGCAACACTTTTAATTAAAAAACAAACTTTAAAAACAAAAACGGAACTACTGAAAGATAATAATCCGATGGAGAAGCTGATATTGCTATTTTTCTGGTTGTTAAAAGAGTTTATATTACATTAAACTGACTCCAAGGGGTTTAATTTTCCAGTGCTTTTACAACCACCAACCTTTCTTATTGAGAAGGTCAATAGGCACAATATGAAGTCTTGTAAATCACAGCCTCACTATGCCTGTAATATCTAATGTGACCCTATTCACACATCTTAAAAATTATAAAGCCCAGCAAATGCAGTATATCAAACAAATAAATCAGGTGCCATAAATATAGGCTTCCTTTTAGTTCTAGACAGAATAATTCGCCCACATTTCCCATGTTTGAAATTGTTTTTCAGCTTCTCCAGCAAGTCTCCTCCTTGGTATTCAGAAAGCAGACCTCCTGCATTTAATCTTTTAAAACACTTAATAGGACCAAAGCTGTCTGAAAGCAGTTTCTTTTAAAGAAATGACCTCACTTAAGTCCTTAATGAGTACAAACATGAAAGAAATGAAACAATTATGTTGCAATCATTCTTAATATTTGATTTTAAATGTTATCATTTGAAACTGTGGTATCCATCGAAAGGATTAGAGTAATGGCAATTAAAGTGCAAGGGTGACCTAATTTTCTATTCCACTGTCTCAGGTATAATATTTTATGTGTTACATTTATAAGAGATTCTTTGCATGCAGACACCAAGCGATACAAGAACACCAGCCTTTTTATGTGGATCAGTTCAGGGAATTAACTCCCCCCCCCTCTGCCATTTGTTTGAGCCACAGCTGCTGCCACCTGTGTTGTAAATCTTCTGTTATAGTATTCAGGGTAAACTTCATACTTGGCTGAACAAAATCAGACAATATAAGAGCTTGCTAACATTCTAAAAAATACATTGGTGAGGGACCTAGTACAAGGCCACACATCCCCGTGGTTTTTTTTTTTGGTTTTTTTTGGTGGCGGTACAGAATCTGCTAGAAGGCCTGTGGCCATTTTCTAGCGCTAATGATGTGTTTCATGGAATATATTTCCCCGTCTCTCAGCCAAGCTTTAGTGCCTTACAGTAGAGAACCAGAACAAACAATATTGAAATAAATAAGGTTTGACTTGCTAATTTGGCTTAAGGATGAGTTTGATAGTTCTATGACTATTTTAGGAGAACTTATTCCACTGAGGTATGATATTTGTTTTATATGCCTAAAGTTCCCAGATTAAAACTTTGTTACCCTCTCTTAAGGGCTGGTCCCTTCTATTTTCCCCACTCCTTATCAGATCCACCCACCCGTTTTTCTGCTCCCCTGACCTACTGGTCTTTCTGCAAACAAATATTACCCTTTCTCAAATATTACCCTCTTTCTCCATTTTCCTATCCCAAATAGTTTCTTCCTTCGTTATTCTTTGGCCCACAGGTGGTGATGGAAATGAGCACATTCTTCTGATACCAAAACTACACACCTCTGAATGCAGCTTTGGATAAGCGATGGGATGTAATACAGAGGGTATTTCCCCATCTCTTCCTCCACTATTGATGATGATGATAATAATAATAATAATAATAATAATAATAATAATAATCTATTCATACGCCGCCATACCCGTCAACTCCCGGACTGAAAAATCCGGGATCAGCAGCGGCGCAGCACCGGAAGTCACTTCTACGCATGTCCAGACATGCATAGAAGCGACTTCTGGTGCCGGCGCTGCCCGATTTCTGGTGCCCAGACATGGCCAGAGCGGCACCGGAAGTCACTTCTATGCATGTCTGGTTGCGTAGAAGTGACTTCCGGTGCCACTTTGCCCGATTTTTGAAAATCCAGGGGAATTACAGGATATTTCACCGTTTGGGACAACAGCAGGAAACAGCTTTAAAAACGGGGGTTTCCCGCGAAAAACGGGAGACTTGGCAGGTATGTACCCCTCCCAATCTGGCTGAGTTTCCCCAGCCACTCTGAGCAACTTCCAACAGAACAGAACATTAAAATAAATAATCTATTAAACATTAAAAGCTTCCCTAAACAAAAGCTCTTCAAAAGAGCTCAGGAGTCCAGCCCCTTGTGTGGAAGGGGAAATTTCAGTATGTGTATGACTATTTATTTATTTCATAAATTTATCTACCTTTTGATTGCTTAACCTCCCCGCTCCCTCCCCCCGGCCAAGCAACGCCTCCTAAAATCCACTCTTCTACACAACTTATTAAAGACTCAGGAGCCATGAGCTCTTTTATATCAAGCCATCATATGTACAAAGTCATACTCCAGCCTATTCATAAGGGACAGGGCTGAGAAACTTCCATCAGCCCCAGCTAACCATCGCCATGGGTCAAGAATCATGGGAATAGCAGTCCAGCAACAACTGAAGAACCACAGGTTCCTCAACTCTGTTTTGTGGCATGTGCTCTGCAGTCAAAAACAGATGTGAGTTACGAACTACCAGCAGCACTTCCACTTCAGTTAGATTCAGGCTCTATTCAGAAGGCACTTTATTCTGTCTTCCTGTTTCCCTACCTGTTGATTTCCGCACTATGTGATCTTTCACATGACATAAACACCACTTCTGGAAGTGTAATGGAACAGAGCAGAAGGTTAGTGCTAATTTCCATGTTACTTGTTCCCAGAAAAGAAATCTGTTTGCAACTCCGTGAACTTGGTTTCCATGCAATCTCAGATCTCAGGACTGATCAGACCCAGTGGACCCTTAAGGCCCTTAACTTTATTAGCTGTGGCCAGGCTGTTAGTCTTCAAGTTTTAACATGTAACAAACAAACAAACAAACAAACACCCTCCTGACTGTGCTGTCTGCTGGAGGCACAGCCAGCGTTTATGCCTGGCTGGCAGACCCTATGGCGGGCGATTCTGCCAGTCCCTGCTGCTGTCCGGCACCAATGCTGACTGCGACGATCGGCCTCTGCCTTTCGCCTTTACTTCTTCAAACCTCTCAAATTAAAATAAGTACTAACAGGGGTTTATGAGGTAAAATAAAAACCTCCCACGCTTCCCTTTAGTCTTACAACACCCCCCTATAACTCTTGGGGTTTTAGAATAATTTGAGATTAGTATTTCCAGCATGTACGTGGCCAGGTACCTTAATGAACCCAGGGCTATAAGTGAGACAGTTCCTTGTGTACACAGATAAGGGGTTCACTCCACTAGAAACTCCCCTACTGAAAAGCTTTCCTCCTTCCTGAGGTAACTTTGTCACAACCCAGAACCTGTCTCCTTCCTGTCCCCTCCTCCTGGTGCACTCTCAGACACAAACTAACCCTTCTAGTTCTGAAGGCTGTTTTGTCTTTAAAAAGAGTATTCCCACCAAATGAGTTTCAGGATACCTTTGCTGGAAAAAAATATCACAGACGATGGTTTGTATAACACATTTATTGTATTATTTCTTGATGGTTGCTTTCGGGTTTTATTAGTACAAACTTAGTTTCATTGGCATTGTTCCTAATAAGCAAATATCAGATAACCTAACAAATACCACATCTACTCTAATACACCCTCCTCCCAACCTCCCAACTCCCACATCAAATCCCTCTCAACTGACATAATGGTTGCCCTTTCTATTTAAACCCTTGGCAGGTCACACCTCCCATTGAATGTTGCTGTCAGTTAACCAGGAGTCTGGGTTAACCCTTCGATAGGTCGGTTGCGAAACAAAAATATAACAGAACAGTTTCAAATTCGTCACACTGACATTGGCCAACCACGAGGGCTGATAGCTCTCCTCCTTCATTCCCCAGAAACCACACCGGGAAATCACCACCACTTTCTGAGTTATAGTAAGCAGTCTTGACATGTAAAAAAAAAAAATTGTAACTATAGCATCCTGCTTTGCTTTACTGTACAGTAAAGGATGAATCCATAGCTAAATTTTGGAACAAATTATTATTTTATTACAATAGCAACCTAAGCCTAATGGATCACACAATATTTTTGAATGCTTTCATATGAAAAGCCAAGAATAATAAATAAGCTTATAAAATTCTATTTATCTCATCTGACTATATGAACTATGAAGGTAACTTCCAAAATGCTTCTCTTTTCAAATCCTTAGGAGCATGTTTTCCTTTGCTGCATTTTTGCATAGATATACCTCATAAATATGATTGCAATTTTCTCTCTGATACACTTTCAATTTACTATTTATATTGGCCATATATTGAATATCAGTGTCACATCAACTACAGAGTGACTGGATAAAGAAGGGCATAGAAGTAGCCATTATTTTCATTTTTTAATTTGCTTTCCCCCGCCATGAAATTTTATAAGCTTAATATTCTTTTAAATTATCCTTTCTGCACCCATACATGAGGGATATGTATCTGACTTTGAATGACATTTGCAGTTTAGAAACACACAAGCTGGTATCTAAAATTCCCAGCTCCTGAGGGAACCCAGAGAAAAAGCAATATTCCCACAATGGGAAAGGAACACATTTAGTAAGGTTAATTAGATAATTCCTAAAAATGCTTACCTGCCTGGGCTGACCTACCATCTCTGCCATCCCTAGGCAATGACTAGAAGGATAATGTTAAAATAATTTTGTTGCTTAGAAAATGCTGTATTGGCTGACAGTAATTGTCTTTAGGAACAATCCTCAGAAGTTTAATCAAAGTGTCAGATGCCAAAGTATTATTGGTACACTCACAAATATACTACAACATAAGCTTTCATGGACTACAGTCTGCTTAATTAAAAGCATGAAGTGTTATCTCAAGTTGCGACTGGGAGTGGGAATTGTAAACTTCAAGGAAAATGGAATGCTGAATTTCTGTATTTCATTTCCCTCTGACTTCCCCATTTAAATAAGCAGCTAGTAAATACGGGGAGAATAACCACAATACTGTATTAATGACCACCCAGCATTTAAAAAACAAAGCCATACACCAGAGCCAGATTTAGGGCAGTATGATTGGTTCCGCCGCACTGGGTGCCAAGTGTAGGGGGCACCGCAGGGTGTCGCAACTATGACATAGTGAATTAAGCAGAACGGAGGGCGAGAGATGGGTGTGTGTGTGTGTGTGCGTGTGTCAAATGTTGGTCTCGAACAGGGTGATGCTGAAATTTTGAAAGACCAAAGTCTGCCCCCTGCTTGTAAGTATCTCCAATGAGTTCAATAGGACAGAATTCTAAGTAGAAGTGCAGCCTTATTTTATTGAGCTGAGGTGTAGAACCACATTTTAAAATCACCTCACGAGGAGATGTGAAAATGAGAGGCTGTTCAAACATGAAGTTGGTGCTTCTCTACACAGCCACTATGAGGAGAAGGCAGCCTCAAGCCCAAAAGGGTGAGGGAGGAAAGTTGCCAATGGGGGGCAGGTGAAAGAGAACATTTTCTAAAGTCCCCTAAACCATTTTCACAAGGGACAGATTTGTCATTACACATTCGCCGTATGCAAATTGAATGGAAGGAAATGGCAAGCGGAATATCAGTTTTTAAAATGCATATTTTTTGGGGGGGGGAGGGGTTAATTCTCTAGTCTAGATTAAAACACTCAGATGTAATACACCCCAGTATGCCCATAGTGTCATTTTGTGAGATTGTCTTCAGCTTTACCCGGAATCTTAACAAAAAAAAAAGAGAGAAAGAACAGTGTCAGGTTATTTGTTATGCTTCAAAATCCCTTGGGATAGAAAGATTGGGAGGGAGATAAAAGTGTGCTGGGGATACCACTGAAGACCTACTTCAGACACTTACTGGCTCATCAATCCTTTTGTGTGGTGGAGGAAACAAGTGCCTCCTTCTACCACATACCTAAATTACATGTCATACAGACCCTTCATAAAGCAACTTATCAGTATGAAGCCCTAATTTGCACAAAAGAAGAAGGGAGGGAGATTGTGACAGGGAGCACATACACACAGAGCTTTTTTTCTAGCTAAAGGGGGGGGGGGTCGAATTTGTAATTATTTCAAACAAGTAGATTCCAATAAGGCATTGAAATGTGGCTGGCATATATGAAAGAAATAGCCAATTATCTCAAAGGTATGTGGTACGAGGGAACAAAAGCTGTGAAATTTGCATCTTTCAGGCTCCTTGTTTATACAGCTGTAAGCAAAAGACAGATGTGCAAAGGAAAGGTTGTTTTCTCTGAGGATCAGAAAATATAACACGGTAAACCTCACCTGTGTTTTATGGCTGGCTTTCTGGGGAAACAGGCAAAGGGGTCTTTAAAAATGTAGGCCACAGATCTTAAAGGTTCTGAAAGTCATTATATTTTAGTAGGACCAAATATGCTGTGGAATTTAAGGTTCCCAGCCGTCCTTCATTCTACACGGATGTCCCTTTTTGCCAAGTCATGACATCTCCACAGAATATAACAAATGTCCCTTATTACCACACTCCCAAGTTCCAGGGCAGCTTATTAAAATTTTGTCACCCTCTAGAGTGAAATTCAAGCAGGCTCCCTTATGTGAAAAAAGCACTAGCAGCTCAGACGTGAAATGGATTGTTTCATATTTTGCTAGCAAGGTTAGATTTCTGAACGACTTGAACCCAACTGAACAGCATCTTGCACTTTGCAGCTGAAGAGACCTTACTTTTTCCTAAGGAGTTAAGCAGCTCTTATCTTGATATTTCAATATGCAGATATAAAAAAACATAATACACACCCTGCTGAGGACCAAAACTCATCAGTGGGATGAACTCTTAGTCATCAACAACTGGAGCCAATCTGGAAAATCATGAGAGTTGGTGTGAATGCTCAGGCTTGACAACATCAGGGAAATTCCTAACATGTTCTGGTTTTGGGGTGTAAAAATGGGTTTCTTTTTAAAAAAATGGTGGGTTTCTTTAAAAAAGCTCAACAACTTTGCAGGTGTCAGTAATTTTACTTTTTGAAATGTGGCAACCCTATGAATGCTTATCTTTGGCTGCTTTGAATGATGATATGTGCCTGTAGCCACATAAAATAATAATAATAATAATAATAATAATAATAATAATAATAATAATAATAATAATTTATTATTTATACCCTGCCCATCTGGCCGGGTTCCCCCAGCCACTCTGGGTGGCTTCCAACAAATTAAAATACAGAAATCAATCAAACATTAAAAGCTTTGCTAAACAGGGCTGCCTTGAGATGCCTTCTAATTGTTGTTCTCTTTGACCTCTGGTGGGAGGGCATTCCACAGGGTGGGTGCCACTACCTTATATCCCTTTGCTTTCTCCTGGCCTTCAGGCCTAGGTAAAACTCTGCAGTACCAGGTCTGAGAGATGCCCTTATGAGAAGAATGTAGAGGCCAACTTAATCAAAGCTCCCAAAATGAAACATCCAACACCAAACCAAAGTAATTTGTGCTAGTATAGTCAGTGTCAACTGACTTTTTATGAATCAAATCCCTTAAATGGCCAAATGCTTCCCTCCCCCCCGTATGGAACTCAAGTAAGCTGAAAAACAAGGGTAGACTGTACATTGATGTCAGTATTGTGGGTAGCAGAGGCAAAATCGCCCATCCCATTGGTATTATGCCATTACTTTGAGAAGTAGACTTTGTGGGTTGGTTTAAGGTAATTCATATCTCCAGAAAGTTGCCCCACTCCCATTTTGACTGCCACTTCTGTTGTTTCTGACATTTGCTTTAACACCTGCTTCACTTTTTAGCCTGAGATAGGACCTTCCACCAGACAGCATCAAGCCTCTGAACTTAAGGAGAAAAACACTGGGGCACAGAAACAGATAGGCCAAACTGGTTCACTGAGCAGTGAGGCGTCAGGAAATATATGTTCTGTCTCTTTTCTAATACTACGCACAAAAACGCCCACTGTGAAGAGGCGGGGAAAGGACTAAAATTATGCCAGATGGGATTTCCTCCCTCGTAAATCATTCTAAAATCACAGAGTACACTTTTCAGAACCCATCAATTAGATCAGGGTCCCCAAACTAAGGCCCGGGGCTGGATGTGGCCCAATCACCTTCTCAATCCGGCCTGTGGATGGTCCGGGAATCACCATGTTTTTACATGAGTAGAATGTGTCCTTTTATTTGAAATGCATCTCTAGGTTATTTGTGGGGCCTGCCTGGTGTTTTTACATGAGTAGAATGTGTCCCCCCCCCTTTTTTTAAAAGACTCTCTTGGTTATTTATGGGGCATAGGAATTCATACATATATTTTTTCAAAATATAGTCTGCCCCCCCACAAGGTCTGAGGGACAGTGGACCAGCCCCCTGCTGAAAAAGTTTGCTGACCCCTGAATTAGATATTAAATTTCAGGGGGAAATTTAGGATGAGGGAAATGCATTTTATTGTAGTGTTATGAGTTTGTGGGTGCTAGACACTTCTAGATTCCTGGAACCAGTAAGTGTTAGAATTTAATCAAGGCTTGGGGTGTTAAAACTGGCTGCCAGACCCGTGTGTATCAAGCTGTGTAACTAAAGCTGTGTACTAGACACTTCTAATCCCCTAGAATCAGCAAGTGTCAATAGCTAATTGAGCCAGGCTACTGGTAGCCTCCTGTATTGAGGTGATAGCCTGGGTGGTGAGCCATTAAGACAACAAAGGATGAAAGGAACTTGGTGTGATACGGCAAATGAATGTGGCCCCTCCCTCAACAGATAAAGCCTGAGCTTAGAGTAGAATAACTGAGACTCAAAGCAGCAGGTAGAGTATAATGTTTGATGTCTATTTGGAACAAAGGCTGTGACTGTGAGAAAAGCAAGACCCTCTTGGAGTGTTAATGCCATGAACTCCTCCCTTGCAGGCTGAGGCTTTATGTATGTGTAAATAAACCATAAATCTTAGATAACACAGTCTTCACTGTACCTCATTTCCAAAAGGAACACTAAAGGGTAAAGGTAAAGGACTCCTGACAGTTAAGCTCAGTTGCAAACGATTCTGGGGTTGCGGTGCTCTTCTCGCTTTACTGGCCGAGGGAGCCGATGTTTATCTGCAAACAGTTTTTCCGGGTCATGTGGTCAGCATGACTAAGCCGCCTCTGGCAAAACCAGAGCAGTGCATGGAAATGCCGTTTACCTTCCCACCAGAGTGGTACCTAGTTATCTACTTGTACTTTGAAGTGCTTTCGAACTGCAGGAGCAAAGGAACACTAACCCTGGGTAAAGTGGACCTGGAACCCCTAAAATCTTGCACCACTCGGAGAATGGAGTGGCGTGCAACAATATGTATTTAAGTCATATACATACTGTATATTTAATCAGATGGCATTTCTGTTTCACGCATTTCCACTGACTTTTACTGTACATCAACAAACATGGGATGCATGTGGGTCATGCTGCAGAAGCAAAAATGGTGCTCTGTATTTGCCAAATGGTGCCAATATTCCTCCTTTCTCTCACTTGCTGCATTTTAATTGAAACTATAAGGTCAAGTCAACAAGACTGAAACTGGTGCATATTTCATGTGCCCAAGATGCTCAGATTCATCTTCTTTTTCTTAACAAAAAACAAAGAATACTTTTTACCCCTTCTGAACTATGCATGCCAATATATGGACATATTTAGCAAAGTGCCCTTGGGAAATAAAACAACATGCGAAACTCATTTTTTATTTTCCAGTAAACTTCACAACACTCTCTGTGATTCCATCCTTTCGATGGATTTCTAGTTTATCTTATGTGTGAGAAATGACCTTCTAACCTATGTGTGACAGTTGTTTGGCTTTTATTAAGTGCCTTGTTCACTAGCAACGTTGGGGCATTACTCATATATATTTGTGTGTGCTACCTCAGTAAGCTATGGAGAATTATTTTTATATTGTTAAATGCAGTGTCTGGCTGCATGCCGCTTAAACAAGGCTGGTGTCAGGGAGAAAGCTTGCCAATTTGGTTTTCAGATGGGTCTGAAAGACAGCTTGGATTTTCCCTTTAGATGCGAATTTGTGAACATCTTCAGTTTCTTTCTTTGGAAGTACAGCACCATACAAAACACACACACAGAGCAATCTAATCCAGGCATCCCCAAACTGCAGCCCTCCAGATGTTTTGGCCTACAACTCCCATGATCCCTAGCTAACAGGACCAGTGATTGGGGAAGATGGGAATTGTAGTCCAAAACATCTGGAGGGCCGAAGTTTGGGGATGCCTGATCTAAACCTTACAGCTGAGGGTGCTTTAGGAGGTGGTGTTAGGGCTGATGTCAGAATGTTCATTACATTGTGGGGATTTCCCCAGTGTGCCAGTAGAAGGTTCCATTGCCTTAGATCAGGCATCCCCAAACTGCAGCCCTCCAGATGTTTTGGCCTACAACTCCCATGATCGCTAGCTAGCAGGACCAGTGGTCGGGGAAGATGGGAATTGTAGTCTAAAACATCTGGAGGGCTGAAGTTTGGGGATGCCTGCCTTAGATATTCTGCCTGCAAAACAGGAGGGAAATAAGGTGGGCATGGAAGCCTCTCTCCATTTCCCAGACATGCGTACAGAAATGGTGCAACTCTAGCAATCAGCAGGAGGAAAAAGCTGCTGGCTGCACCTCCTGTCATGGCTACAGCACAACAGCAGAGTGACAGATCCGGTAGTTGCTCCATAGATCTGGGGTATCCCCTCCCTTTGGCATAAACACAAGTTAGGAATACTCTGGACATTATCTATTAAAAGAATCAGCATTAAACTTCACTGAAAGGGCAACACTCAACAGCCCTTTCACATCCTCCAACATTTATCCGATGAAAATAGGAACATCCCATTCCATGATGATAATTTTAGTATTTATACCCCCACACATCTTATTGGGTTGCCCTAGCACTCTGGGCAGCTTCCAACAGACATAAAAACATAATAAAACATTAAACATTGGGGGGGGGGAACCTTCCATATACAGGATTGTCTTCAGACGGTTTGGAGGTTGGATAACTCCGTACCCTCCAGCATTTCTCCAATGAAAATAGGGACATCCTAAGAAAAAGTAGGACATTCCAGGATCAAATCATAAACCGGGACAGCTTCTCTAAATCACGGACATCCCTTGAATATAGGGACACTTGGAGGGTCTGCCCTTTGATGCTGTCAACCATTCTTTGGCATTAGAAGAGAAGTGATTACTGTATGGTTTATAATGAAAGCCAATATTAGCCTGTAGTCCTGTACTGTCGCTGGGGTTTACTTCTGGGTAGGCATGCATAAGATGGAACTGTTGAAGTTGTTTTGAAGTCATTGTTATCACCATCTCACTGATTTAACAAAGGAAAACATTTTTAAAAAGCATCCAGTATTAGCAATATTCCAGACAATGCAAGCTGTAAATTTACAATTTTGTTCTTCAAAAATAATAGTTCTAGAAAAGCTGACAGACTACTCTAATTTGCATAGCAATTTATTTTGCAAATGAGGCTTATATAGTATTTTCCAGTTTCGTTTCACAGTTGTGCACAAATCACACTAGGCGTTGTGTGCTTGACTGAGAGCATCCTTCTGGCCATTCAGCTTGTGCATCAGTATTCTGATCCAAGGTTCCATTTATGTTCTCATGTTCAGATGGAGTTCCTGCACAAAAAGAATTCCTAATTCAGTTGAGTGGAAGAACGTACCCTGCATGCAGCTCTTTATGGACACAGAGGCAAAACCTCATCTCTAGAGAATGGAAACAGCCCTACAGAAAGGAGAGGTAGGTGTGCGCATCGGAGCCACCACACATAGAAAGAAAACAGTTCAGCAACGTCATACACCAGCCTCATACCCAGCGCTGCCCTTCCCACGTTGAGCATATTTAGCTAAATGTGCTCTGAAGCCCCCTGATGATTGGGAACCCAATTACAAGGAGGCTGTTCAGTCAAATACACATAGAAACCCCCTTCAGATCTTCTTGCCCAGCGTGGGAAAGCTTGGGTGGTACAGTCAGGTCAAGTGAGTGAAGAGATATTGGGAGCAAAGCTGACACTCGCAGCCAAATGAGAACCTGAACAGGACTCACAGATTTGGGAGACAATGGTTTGTTTATTAGTGAGGTTCTGTTCAGCTCCTTAGCACGGTATTTTCCTAGGCCAAGGTAAGACTGAGGGGTCTGGAGGCTGGGCTGTTAAGGACAGCACAGGGGACCCCCCTACCTATGTGAGGGTTACGCTGTGGGGTCGGTGTGCATAAGTAAAATCATGTAAAGTGGGGAGCATCCTCCAAACACCCTTTCAACATCCTCTCCGCTGCTCTCTCTTCAACCGACACCAAAAATGCCGTATCCAAAAATACCCATAGCTAGAACTGAAACCCTGGAGGCGGCAGGAGGCTGGAGGACATGTGGGAAATTGGCTATTGCTGCTGTGCTACCCTGCACATCAGCTGTTAGGCGGGGAGGCTGAGCAGCGTAAACAAAGCCCCACTACATCTCTTGTCTCTTTGGGGCTTCCTCTGCCCCCATTGACGTACTCTTTGGACTCCATGGAGGGTCTACTCATGAGCCACGAGGACTCTCCAGCTCTCTCCCGCCATTTCTGGGTTTGAGTTGAGTTATTTAATTATTTCCCGGCACTGCGTGCGTACAAGTGAATTGCACGTAAGTGTGGGGACGTCTGTACCTCGATTTGCCTGAAAACAACACACCCACTTAACACGTAGTAAGTTCCATTAAACCTAGTGAGACTTTCCTTCCGAGTAAAATGTGCTCATGATTGAACTGTCTGCCTTTTGCTTCCCATATTTGACTACTGGGAGATGGGAGCCCTAATAGCGCCAGTACTAAATGAATGCAGTGTAATCTCTTCTTCACTTATTATGTTTTAATTTCAAGAAATAAGATAAATGTGTGCTAATTCAAGTTCCTCTACGGGAGGGGAAAAAAGAGCATGTGGAAATCTCCATTAAAAACTCCCAGCTAACTGCTTCCCACACCTGCAAGAGATTTCAAAGACATAAATTAGATTGAGCCCAGCATCAGCTTTGTAATATTCAGCTCTTTGTGCATCTGATAGGAAATCAGATTGCAAGTCCTTCCAGGAGAGTGCATTAAAGGTGACAGAACAAAGCTCTTGTGGAGGCCTCATGAAACAAAGACAATACAGAGTATTAATTCAATGTCCATTTTGATTCCTTGCACTCAGAGGGGAAATGAGGATTGAGTGACAGCTTTATTTAGTAAGTCATAGGCTGCTGAAAATTTCATGAAAAGATGCAACTTGCATGCAAAACAGGAAGGCTTGTTATTAGCAGCCCCTGATAAGGTACAGTAAAAAAAGAGAAGTGAATAATTCTCATTAGATGTCACTTGTTAAACAGCATGAAATATAAATTAGCTGCAAATCTACATAAAACAGGCTTTGTGTTTGTGGTAGGAACCTTATCAGACCATCTTTCATTGACATGAGGACTTTTTTGTTGTATTTTTTTTTGGCCCTCCGTTTGGAATAATAATAGTTGCAGTGTTTGTTGTGCTCCCATTTGGTCACAAAGATTGCACTATAAATTTTGAGAGGTTTTTTTTTTGCCATATTTGCTTCTTATGTGTTCCTTTACATTTTTGTACCTTCCCTTTAAAAATCTGAGAAGTGACTACTAGAGTCTCATGTAAGGTAAAGGTAAAGGGACCCCTGACCATTAGGTCTAGTCGTGACCGACTCTGGGGTTGCGCGCTCATCTCGCATTATTGGCCGAGGGAGCCAGCGTATAGCTTCCAGGTCATGTGGCCAGCATGACAAAGCCGCTTCTGGCAAACCAGAGCAGCACATGGAAACGCCGTTTACCTTCCCACTGTAGCGGTTCCTATTTATCTACTTGCATTTTGACGTGCTTTCGAACTGCTAGGTTGGCAGGAGCTGGGCCCAAGCAACGGGAGCTCACCCCGTCACAGGGATTCGAACCGCCGACCTTCTGATCAGCAAGCCCTAGGCTCAGTGGTTTAACCACAGCGCCACCTGGGTCCCTTAGAGTCTCATGTAGGGTTGTCAAATTGGTATCCAGGAAATTCATTCTTGCCAGGGTTGCCATATGTCTGGATATTCCAATGACGGAATTAGCGTCCAGGGGGAATTTCAGGAAATTGGCACAATTTTTTACTTCTTGAAATATGGCAACCCTGTTATTGACTTTAAGGCTACATGTACCATATATTTAAAGCACATGACTTCCCTCAAAGAGTAATGAGGACTCTGGTTTACCCCTCATGCAGCTACATTTCCCAGCACCCTTAACAAACTACAGTTCCTGAGGGAAGTCGTGTTCTTTCAATGTATGGTGGGTAGGCAGCTGAGGTGTGGGACAACAGCTATCTAAGAGAAACTGATCTGATTTTTTTCATTGCTCTCTGGTTGTAAGATACTGTAATGTGATTGTCACAAAGGATGAGAGTCTCTATATGTGATATCCATAAATGAGAATTTTATGTCATTCTGAAACATTGTGCCAGGTTTGTGCCTTGCACTGGGTATAGAGTAAAAACATATGGACCACTGGGGTCATGAAAATGATCCAGTGTTATTTGCAGAGTGACGATCAGCATCAATGGCCTTCTGTGCCTTTGGATGCCTGTAGTGAGATGGCCTGATAAATTTCTGAGATGGTGATCTTTGTGATCTGCCACAGCTTGACACATTTACAACAAATACTTCTTTTGTCTGCTCAGTGATGATATTGTCGGGGAGAGGCAGGGCTGAAGCCAGGGTTCCCCCATCAGAAGCTTACTTATCATTTTTGCTGGGCAGGCATCCATTTGTTGAGTGTGTACCTCTGCCATCACGTAAGTGCAAGCAGTGTGCAGCAGTTTAGGGAGGAGCAAATTTGAATCCCTAGAAGTTATGTTCCCAGGGCATCCTTGAAATATCTGAGCTTATGTCTCAGATATTTGAATTCACAGGAAGCAGCTAGGCTTCTCAAACGTGCATGAAACGCACCCATGCGTTCCCCCAGCTTCTGCCTGGCCTGGTGGAACTTATAACCTCAAAATCAATATTTTTCTTTGGAGAAAAATGCTTTGTCAGTGCCTCCTTTGCACTGATAATCATAACCATCTCCTGCAGCTGCTAAAGCCATCAAACACTTGTTCTCCAGCATGGTGCAGAAAGACAGGGCACACTTTTTAATACTGTGGTCTATCTCCATAGCACAGAACAAAATTTCCAGTCATTCATTAACCCCCATGGTTGTATGGGAATCATGAGCAACAAATGAGGAGAGGTTGGGAGAGCAGCCATAGTAGGTCTAGTTTTCTCTTTTCAGTTTTAAACAAAGCAGGAAGGTGAAGTAACAACACTCACACACTTAAACTATCAACAGGCATGATATCCTATGCCCTTTTAAAATGTGTGTGTGTGTGTTTGGGGGGAGTGTTGCTTTTATTTTGATTATGAATTTTGTCATTTTATATTCTGATATTATTCTGTGAACTGCCCTGAGACCTGCGGGGTATAGGGCAGTATATAAATTCAATGAATAAATAAATAAATAAAGCAGGAATCTCAGCTAAAGTATCCATGACAGATGGCCATACAACCTCTAAGGAAGGGTTTTTTTATTATTAAAAAAAAGGAAAGGAAACTTGAGCATCATATGTAGAAAAACAACAGTTATCAAAGAAAGTCCACAATGCTTCTGTGGCTGTGCCGTATTAATTTCTAAAACAAAAATATAGGCCCCTTGTCACATCTAGGTTCAAATGTAGTGGCTGAACTAAATAAATCCTCCCTGGCAAGTACAATACTAATGGGCTATATAGAGTATGAGCAAAAGATACTCTAGATAACAGCACAAGGATGACAAAAATACCGCCAACTATAGCTATATCCAGTGCTTTTCGTCAGCTGGAACTCACCGGAACTCAGTTCCGGCACCTCTCAGCTGGGCACCATTGCCGTTCTAAGAGAACAAGGAAGGCATTCATGTTGAGTTCCGACACCTCTTTTTCTAGAAAAATAGCACTGGCTATATCACAGATTTGTATGCATTACAGTACTGGCAGTTTTCTTTTCAATCCCCAGTGTAGAATTTGCTT
Source organism: Zootoca vivipara (assembly GCF_965207765.1). Lineage (NCBI taxonomy): Eukaryota > Metazoa > Chordata > Lepidosauria > Squamata > Lacertidae > Zootoca > Zootoca vivipara. The sequence goes on along the minus strand of NC_142592.1, from coordinate 22,497,502 downwards.
CCCCCCCTCAGTTTCACATACTGGGTCAAGATTTTCACAGAGCTGTCCATCACAACCCAAAGTGCTCTTCAATTCTGTTAAGATTTTTTCCTAAAATAGTATGGTATGCTGACAGTAACAGGTGGCTCTCATAATTTCAGTTCTGTATTTCACATGGTAGAATTTAGAGATGCCAATAGCCCAGGGTTGATGTTCTGTTCTTTATAAATCTGCAGTCCACTGTCCCTCACAACACAGAGCAGTGTGGCCCTTCTGCACCTTACGGCTCAACTCATTCTGCACCCATGATCTAAAACGTGTGGGTTTCTGTAGTCTGACCTCAGTAACTGCAGGCATTCTACCCACACAGTCTGCTGCCTGCTCAGCCTAGGACACCTATCAATCGTGGAGCTGTACTCAGGCTCAACTCACAAAAAAGTGAACAGAATGAAAACACCTTCAAAAACATGGAATGGGCATGGCTCTTCACAAACCAGGAAGTCTGACTTGGATGCCATCCCTTCAAGGTTGACAAAAAATCCATGCATAGCACATGCCTTTAATACTAGGGTTATTATTATTTTTAACAAAAAAAACGTGGGACTTATATATTCATAGTATCAAAATTAGGGCCATCACACACAGTGTGCCATTGCACGAATTCTTATGAGTGGATGTGCCCATAACCCTGAGGTTGCACATGCAGGTGTATCTGTGATCTGCTTCTGTGGAGTTTGCCTGTTCTTTTGGAAATGTCTGCACAGGGGAGAGAGAAAGGGTTAATAGGTAGACCAATAGAAAAGTCCAGAGGAGACAGTTGGAAATAGAGAGACAGTTATTTCGGTTGGTTTCTTGTGGGTGAGAGGCATAGGAGTCAGAGTGGGTTAGAGACAGAGGGGAGAGAGTGAATCGGATTACAGTGTTTCAAAGTATTTAAAAGTTGTTTGCATTCACGATAAACTGGAAACTTTGTTAATACGTTACAACCTGAGTCTGAATATATTACCGGGGAAACCTGGTTGGTGGAAGTGGAAGAGAATATAACAACAACAACAACAACAACAACAACAACAACAACTTTTTATTTATACCCCACCTTCCTCAGTCAAAATCGGGCTCAGGGCGGCTAACACCAGTAAAATTACAATAAGACACAAAATAAAATAAAACAATTAAAATACAATATTAAAATTTAAAATTTAAAATGCAGCCTCATTTTAAGTAGTCCATAAATCAAAACCACGAGGGAGGAAAACACAGGGGTCAGACTGAATCCAACCCAAAGGCCAGGCGGAACAGCTCTGTCTTGCAAGCCCTGCGGCTAAACCCTAGACGTGGTGGCACAGGGTCTATAGTCCGTGGAACAACCGGGGGCTCTGTTTGAATGCCACAGCTTCCATCTGTTTTCCTTTTCATCTTCCTTTTCTTGGGGAAGAATAAAAAGCCCTCTTATTTTTGCAGTTGGGTGTTTTTGTTAAGGTGAAAAACCAATGGATCATCATTTACCAAAAGGCTTAAATATCTGCTGAGTTTTCTTTCCTGGACATGTTTATTGTCCGTAAGGTTGGGTTTCAGCTATTGTGCATGTTGGAAGGAGGCGGTTATGTTAAAAAAATATCAATAAACGAGCGACATGAGCAAAAAGATAAATGCTGCATTATTTAATGCTTTTATTTAATATTGATTTTCTTTATAGTGATCATAGCTGGAGCTTATGGTTATAACTGCTTTTTACAACGTGGGCATCTTGTATGAAATAAAAATATTTGATGACACAAGGCTTATCACTGGATAGTGCACACCAGGGGCTTTGTTAACCACCCTGAGTTTGTGCCTCAAGCTGTGTAACTTCTTCAAAGATATTAATTTCATATGTTAATGTCTGTATAATCAAAGGGTCTTATTTACAGACTGGGACTCGCTTAATTTGCACTCTATGCTTACCAGCAAAATTTTTACATGTTTCAGGCATTAAATATACAACTTTGTCCCATGATCACAAAGCTTTTTCTCTACAATAATGGTCAACCGGTAAGCTATGGGAATACGAAGACACTAATAATAAAACAGCTAATGTTGGAAAACTATTCAGGAAAAGGATACAGAAGTTACCGGTAGCCTTCTGCTGCTCAATACATACATGCATACTGTAAATTAATACAATGAATTCTCATTCAAAAGCAATTATATATCAGTGAAGTACATACGTGCTCTTCAGGCATTTTAAGTAAAGGAACCCCTGGCCATTAGGTCCAGTCGTGGATGACTCTGGGGTTGCGGCACTCATCTCGCTTTATTGGCCGAGGGAGCCGGCGTGCAGCTTCTGGGTCATGTGGCCAGCATGACTAAGCTGCTTCTGGCAAACCAGAGCAGCACACGGAAATGCCATTCACCTTCCCGCCAGAGCGGTACCTTTTTAGCTACTTGCACTTTGACATGCTTTTGAACTACTAGGTGGGCAGGAGCAGGGACCGAGCAACGGGAGCTCACCCCGTCGCGGGAATTTGCACTGCCGACCTCCTGATCGGCAGGCCCTAGGCTCTGTGGTTTAGACCACGGTGCCACCCGCGTCATAAAAGCAACATATTGAGGAGGGAGAGGTATGCTAAGCTCTGAAATCAGTCCACACAAATTTGAGTGTGAACTTGCAAGCCAAGACTTCGTCTGACCCCAACCCACCTAGTAGAATAAGGACACCATACAATGACTTTGGATCTTCTGAGGTGGGAAACCTCCTGTGCTTGTGAAGGCTCTCCACTTCAGAAGTTCACACTCCAGCTCATGGAAAGTAATAGGGACAACAGATTAGAGCACTCATGTCCACTCTCCCTCTTTGTGTGTTGCTTTTACAAGTGAATAGAATGCCTGAAGACTTGAATCTTTGACTACAACATTCATCTTGTATCTGTAGCGTTTAGAAGCAGTCAGATCTATTTTGGATCTGCTCAATGTCCAATACAATTTGTTATGTGTGTTTTGATCTGATCTGTTAAATCTGAAGGTCTCTCTCTCTCTCTCTCTCTCTCTCTCTCTCTCTCTCTCTCTCTCTCTCTCTCTCTCTCTCTCTCTCTCATACACACCTCAGTGATTACAATGGGGAACCTAAGAATGACTATAGCCTTTCTTTCCTGTGGGTGATTTTTGTAAGCAAAGGAGCTTCTCCAGAGTATACTTTTGATTTTACATTAATAAAAAACTTTAAAAATATATATTCGGCAGATCCAGTCAAAGGCTTTCATGCAGGAAACTTTAAAGTCCCCATTTTCATATTTCTGGACTTTATAAGCAAAACCAGAAGGAGCACAAGCAGTGAGATGAGCTAATCTTGCCATTGGGCAATGACAGTATAAGGCTGCGGGCTTGCAATGCTCACTTCTTTTTCGTGTTCAGGGGCCAAACAATTTGCCTGGAATATTTCTCAGTAGATATGGATCTATCTGTTAAGCTTTGTAATTTCTGCAAAGCCAACCCTTCTGATGGGTTGAAGCTTGCCAAATTTCATAAAGATGGGTACAGTGGTTCTCGATAAGGGCAGACTTTACAGTTGGGGTGGGGGTTAGTAAGCACATTCCCTCCCTTAGTTTTTTTTTGTGGGCAATTGGTTTGAAAAATGGGAACATGAGGAAAGTGCCCCCTGGATATTAAACTTGTCAAAGTTCAGACAAATAAATCCAGAAGCTATTGTGCGAGGTTATTTTACCCTCATTATAAATTGGAATAGTCAGGTTTTCCCCCCCTCACTGACCCTGCTTCTCTAACACATACAACCATGGTTTGCCATTATGACTCAACTGAAGCCAGTTATATGTAAGGCTACACAGGTGTTTTTGTTACCTATGATGTCTTATCAACCTTGAACCTATAATTTCAGATACTAAGTTACAACCAAACCATGGCTATCATTGGTGCAGACGTATAATGATAAACCTGGTTAATGCTATGAAGCAAAAGGGGTATGTATAGGAATTTACAAGTGAGATAATCCAGAGATCCATTTTTTATTCATATTGGCCAATAGATCCCAAGCCAGCTAAATATTCCATTTTTTGAACATGGATTAAGTGTATAAGCAAATCCATAGTTAAAATGAGGACCGAGTATATAAATATTTAGCTCTGTCAGCAGCTGAAATAGGAACTGCTCACATTTTAGCTTTGTGAAATAATATATATTCGACCTAAAAAAAAAAACAAAAAACCCCAAAGGATGCTCTGGCTAGTAATGTAAGAAATACAACTTTGTCCAATCACGGTAACTAAAGAGTTTCTGAAAAATAATGGAATGAAGTGGCTTTATTTGTATTATTTTTTTAAGAGGAAAGAAGTCTTTCCTTGGGCTATTATAATGAAGAAAAAGTGTTCCAAATGTGAACTAATGAAGTACTAAGTAATGAATATTTAATTTGTATAATTTACTGAAGTGTGCCACAGAATCAGAGCTCCATTCTTCACAAACATAACGTTCATTAGGCCCATAGTGTAGCCTGCCTGCAATTATTACTATTTTTTCCTCCTGGACTACTGCAATAAATAAAAGCCGCAAACTGAGAGGGAGGGGTTAGAAATCCTGGAAAGTACAGGAGGCAAATGGCAACGAAGGACTGTGGTGTCCACCAAAAAGAAGTAAACTACCTGTTTTCACTCATAATAGAAAAGGGATAAGCAGCCAAAAGAGCATGAAGAAAAATAGAAAAGGTAATAGAGGCTTAGCTTAGCAGGCTTTTTGCCCGTCAGTGAAAACATTATTAAATTAGCTTCGCTGATGGAAGGAATCTCACAAAAACAGAACAGTATGATGACTTGGTGTGAGATTCTAGCAGTATTGATGGCGGAGAGATAAGTGCTACCAAAACTGTGCAGAATAAACACATCAGACTGAGGCGATCATATTTTTCATGTGATGTGATGTGAATTTTAATATAAGCATGGAAGAAAATGAACATCTAAATAGCACAAGATGCCCATGAACAAAGGGGCAAGCTCCCATAGGCTGCAGCTGGAATGGTAAATATCAAGCATAACTCTTCTTCGTCTATTGAAAAGAATGGTGTTCTGTCATGCAAGAAATGCCTTGCTTCCCAAGCACAGATCCAAGCAGAATGTTGTATATTTGCATGAGGGCAGCTCCATATTTTAAGCAGAATCAAGACAAGAGGGATAAGCTGATGAAAGCCAACTCTTCATAAATTCATTTCGCATGATAGGAGAGACAATAGCAGGGAGTACCGGTAGTTAGGTTGTTAAACCAGGGACACCCAAGTTCAAACGCCCCCCCCCCAACACAGCCATGAAGTTCATTGGGCAAATCCTAGGATAATCACTTCCTCTCAGCTTAACCTACCTCACAGGGTTGTTGTCAGGAGTCAAATGGGCTGGGAGGGAAGGTGGGATTTACACCTAACAAAATAAAAATGAAATGTCTGTTCCTGGTGAGGCAATTTTCTTTTTCTTTATTTAGTTAATTGCAATGTTTTTAAGCCAGAGCTTATATACCATATAAGCCTCCATAGCAGGCATAGGCAACCTTGGCTCTCCAGATGTTTTGGAACTACAACTCCCATGATCCCTAGCTAACAGGGCCAATGGTCATTGATGATGGGAGTTGTAGTTCCAAAACATCTGGAGAGCCAAGGTTGCCTATGCCTGCTCCATAGCCTCCAACATTTCTCCAGTGAAAATAGGGACACCCAACATATATAAAAGCATAATAAAACATTTCAAAACTTCCCTATACTGTACAGGGCTGCCTTCAGATGTCTTCTAAAGGTTGTGTAGTTACTTATATCCTTGGCATAAATACCCTCCAATACTTTTCCGATGAAAAAAGAGACATCCTAAGCAAAAGGACATTCGGGATGAAACTGAAACAGGGATGGCTTCTATAAATTTAGAAATGTCCCCGGAAAATAGAGACACTTGGAGGGTCTGTTCTACATTCAGAGAGTGCCCAAGCAGTGCATACTTCCCTTTCCCTTTCCCTGCCAAAGTGTGCCCAGGTTATCTGAAGTTGCAGCCTCACCGGACTAATAACTTGCATTTCTTAGCAAAATATTCTGTCAGTGACCTCTTCTCTGAATACCTGATGCAATATGACCTGGGAGGAAAAACAGCAGGCAGGCTTGTCCTTGCTTTTCAATCGATTTATCCAGCTTGGGCTTTGCATTTCCCCCTTCCCTCATGCAAATTTCCCTATCTTCTTTATTATTTCCATAACTCACTGTTTGAGTTATTAGAAATGATTAATATGCACAGGTAGAGGGGGGTTGCTCTAGGCAATTATGATCTGTCAAAAGATGATGCCAGGCAGTATTTTAGCATAGTTTCCAAAAGGGAGTGAGAAAATAAAGAACAAATGTCAGGAAATCTGGGTGTTTTATGTGGATTGTGTGTGTCCCCCCCACCCCCGCTGTCTGTAGTTGAAAATGAGGAACCGTAATGTTGGAACTCTGACACTGGGAGGCCTCAATTACCATAAGAACTACTGATGCCTAAGGCTGGCACAGTAATCTAATAAGGTATTAAGAAGAACATGATTTTGACAAATTATATATTCTAGGGGTGTAAATAGGCATCACACTGTGTGCTGCGTTTCGTCTCCCGTGTCCCTGAATGAAAGGGTAAAATTGCCCTTGCTATGGGTCACACTCATCAATTTGCATTCCTTTTCTCAGTGCCGTAAGTTAGCAAAAGTGCTCCGTCTGGAACCATTTTTGGACAGCTGGCAAGCACAGTCTATGGAGAGGCCCCCTGCCTGTCTGCTATAACTCCTGCCCATTTCAAGACAGAATGGGCAGCTAGTTGTACATCATCCAAAAGGATCGGCCTTGGCAGCTTCAGGTATCAACATATAAAGAGCCTGGCAGGGTTCTGAACCGAAAGTCACTCCGTTTAACAAGCCATTTGCTGGAAGCAGCAGGAGGCAGGTTGTTTTCTGAGCAGGAAAGGAGGCCATGAGTTCTTTAGTGCATTATCTCAACTGTTCGGGAGAATCTATTTAGGCTACAGGATGCAAAAACATGAGAGCTGAGAAACCACTGGTGAAAACACAGATCAACTGTAATAGCAAGTCACTGATTCTAAGCCTCTTCACATGGAAGTTAGTTCTGTCAAAGCAAACATATCAGGAAACACTTTTAGGAAATGCCAACTGGTCACACATTTACAGAGTATCTTAGAGTCAAAATAGATATTGTTACAGAAGTTGGGCACCGCCCCTAAACACTGCCGAACTATGGGAAGATTCCAGGGGGTTTCCAGGCACTCACCCGAGGTCTGTGTTCCTTTGAGAATCAAGGTACGGTAGAGGCTGTTGTAGCTTGATGAAATGTGATCAGTTCACATATTTACATGTGACTTTGGATGGAAGGAGTCCAGATCTTACGGCATGGTGATCTCAAGAGGCAGGGCCGTCTTAAGCAGGTCGGGCGCCCTGGCGCTGTGGTGCGCGGATCGCTCCGGCGCCCCCGCCCCGTTTCTTCCTGTGGCTGGTGGGCGGGTGCAGCGTGGTTTCCACGCGGCTTTGCCGTGCAGCTCCCCCCTGCCGATCCGGTGCCCTGGCGCCCCACGCCACCCAGCCTACTCCTAGAGCCGGCCCTGTCAGGGGGGGGGGTTTCTCACAGCAGTGTAGCCCTGGAGTCCAAGGCATCTCTCCCCTTAGCCTGTATTTTTCCACTGCCCTGGAATCTTCCCATCAATACACCACATATTAACTAGATTCTGACATTCCTTAATTTCTTGGGTTTAGCCTCCATTTCATAACAATATGTTTCATGATTTAACATATCATAGGATGTATGCAAACAACCATGCATGTTCTTTCTGTTCCGAGTAAGATTTCATTTACTCATGTATGTTTTGTTATAAGAGAACTCAGTGCCTCCAGTTTAGCATCTAAGTACAAATGCTATTCAATTAACAACAACAACCACCCTTTGGATTTAACATACTGTGTTAAGGGCTTTCCATATTTATTCAAGCTCCAAAAATGTCAGAACACTTATAGCTATAAAGGGCTTAACATGCACATTATTTAGTTAATGTTTGTATGATATGATATTCTATCCTGTGGTTAGTTCGTTTCACCAGTACTTTGGGTCTGGATGACTGTCAGTAGCTGTAGAAGTGTGCGTGCACACGAAAGATTATACCCAGAACAAACTTAGTTGGTCTCTAAGGTGCTACTGGACAATTTTTGATTTTTATTTATTTATTTTGTCAGTAGCAAAGTGACTGGCCAAAGTCCAGATTTGGTATGTTCACTAGGATTGACATATAGACAGTGGGATCAATTGGAAAATTGGAGCCCTGGGAAGAGGAATAAGGGCCTCTCAGGACCCTTAACAAACTACAGCTCCCAGAATTATTTGGGAATAGCCATGATAGTGCTTTAAATGTGTGGCATGAATGTGGCCTCCACCACTTATTGAAATGACCAATACATCTGCCCTTTGTTTCCTACTTTCTCTTCCATTTCCCTGCCTTTATTTTCTCTTTCTGTTCCCTTTCGGCATGACTGTCCTATGGGCATTTCTTAATTCTTCTTATGGGCTTTGTTCCAAGTCTGATCTCCACTGGATGAGCATGATCAGTTGCTGCAGTTAATGATACATGTAAATTATCATTAGCAGCTTTTAGAGTTGACGCTTGGGTGAGAACCACAGGGACCGCTCGGTTGAGCCACTCAGAATGCTACAAGGCATGTCCCCTGCATGCATTTTGAGTTTGAAACACATTCTTCAACAGGAGAAATCAGAAGCTTTATATGAAAAAAACAATGAATTCTTGTAAACTCCTGCAATGGATCATGAGATACTAACACGAATGAGCAAGTAGTTCCCAGCAAGGGGTAACTGGAACTTTATCCTATGTGCCCTTTATTATTCCTGAAGCTAGTAATACAACAAAACTGACTGGTTTCTGTTAGGCATGCATTCAACCTTTTCAGCATAGTGTAATAAAGAGAATGGTGTCTGCAGTCCATGTCAAAGATGTAGAATCAGCCTGAAATGAACATCAGCCCAGGCATCTCTGCTGGTCCATGGAAACACTGGAAACACTTTCCAAAGGAGGATTTCTGTACTTCTTGCTCAGCTTCCATGTAGACATGCAGAGAGAAAATGTTCTTCTGTATTGCTACAAACCTCCCATCTTAAGATGCAGTGTTCATTTTCAGACATTTAAAAACATGGCTATTACTCTAGCACAGGCACCCCCAAACTTCGGCGCTCCAGATGTTTTGGACTACAATTCCCACCTTCCCCAGCCACTGGTCCTGTTAGCTAGGGATCATGGGAGTTGTAGGCCAAAACATCTGGAGGGCCGCAGTTTGGGGATGCCTGCTCTAGCACACAACCAAAGTTAAGATGTATTGGAAGAGCAAGGAATGAGGTAGAATGTTTCTCGAAAGGATTATTATCCTAGACACAACCATCCTTTGAAATTCACATTTCCCCCAATATTTCATTGCAGTTCTCTAACCGAATAATCTGTACAAAAATCTACGAAGGAAGGTTCATAAAAATGCATATATTCGCATGAAAATATCACACACAAATGCATTGTATTAAGTAAATTTGCTTTGAAAAAATGGGTATATGAGCCAAAATTGCTTACAGTGAATACCGTATTAAGATAAGTTTGTAGAAAAATGCCAATGACTTTTCCAGAGAATACTTTAAAAATAAAATAAAATTGCTAACTCATGTAGAACTGGGGTGAATTGAAAAGAGTGGAAAATTGAGAAACTCAAATTGACAGATTCTCCCATCCCCACCAGTGTGAGAGGAAACAGAGCAAGTAGAAGGAAGCAGTATTGGAAAGGAAGCGGCATGACTAGACTTGAGGCAGAAAAGCTACAGATTCTATCTACTGACACTATCTACTGTTGTTATTCACATGAGAATGAAGTGCAGTCTGTAGATCCTCTTTTTTATATATTTGAGACAATTTCAGTTGCTGCATTGCATACAAGGCCGTCTTAAGCATATCCAGCGCCGTGGTGCAAAGATCCCTCCGGTGCGCGTCCCCCCCCCCAGTTGTCGACCTTTTTTAAGGAAAGGTTCCCCAGAGTTGTTGACCTGAACTTGGGAATTCCACAAGATTTCACTTGTGGGAAGGAGAGTCAAGAGCTGGGGGTGGGGGGTGTTGGCATTTTCACCCCTCCCATTGCAAGAATCGCCTGATCTTTGTTTTACTCTCATGTTATGAGAAAGGAGGGGGAGGAAGCTGCTCTTTGGTTCTTCCCTCTCTTGCCTGAAAGCTTTCGCTCTTATCTATGTAGAGATAAGATGGCTGCATGGGAACTGCTCTTCTCATGTACGTCTGTAGTGTTTTGCAGTGACTGTTCGAAATAAATTAAGTATGCTTCAACACATCCACAGCTTTGCATCCGTTACTCTGCTGAGTTTGAGACAGGGGGACTCTACCCCTTCCTTTACTAGATAAAAAGAGAGAGAGAGAGAAAGTGGGACAGAGGAAAGCAGGAAGCCTCTTCGGGGCTCCCCTCCCGCGCTCCTGCCATGCACAGGAGGCTTGGGAGGCAAGCTACACACCTGGGCATGCCAGCAAAGCCACACAGCTCCCCCACTCGCTGGGGCGCCCCTGAGAGGGCAGTGCTGTGGCGCAACACGCCACTAAGCCCTATGGGAAAGACTCCTCTGACTGCATGTTTGGAACAGTCCATGAACATAGTTGAGCCACAAAGCAATCGAGTGTTGGTGTTTATAGGCACAGAAAGGTTTTCTCTCAAGGGAAGGATAATATCAAATTATATGTTTTTGGCAAGATGACAATCACCAGCATCTGAAATGATAACATAAGAACAATAACATTAAAAAATTACTTGGTACTTGTATGTTCCGTATATTCCATCCAGCATCTCTCTCTCCACCCGCCACACTGCCCCATCTATTAATGCTTCTAGTTTGCTACTGTGTCATGTTTCTCATATGTAGCTTAGAACTACCTATTCCAATGATAAATTATTAACTTTGATACAAGTTAATCCTTTCAATGTCACCTCTTGCTGCATTATTAGAAAATTCTGTCTTGTCAATTTCGAATCCAGGGGGTTGGTGGGGGGGGGGGAATAACCATAGATTTTGAGTAAAACTGCCATCAATGCAGAATATCCCAAGAGTAATTTCCATAGGAATAACAAAGTGTTTTTAATCTTCCTATCAATATTAGACTTCTTCAACTTATTCTTATCATTTTTATGCATATTCCCTCTTCCTAGGAGAATTTTTCTCCCTCCAATCTAGTCTTTTCATTTGATGGAATTATCATTCCTTCTGCACCTCCCCTGCTGTTTCATATCAGCACTGAATATTTGTTAAGTACAGTCAAATTAATGCATTTTTTAACCTGGCTTATGAAAAATGTTTGCTTATTCAGCAAATGGAGCTAAAGATGTAAATTATGAAATGATAAAGCATAAGGTTGCCACAACTTTAGGCCCCAATTCTGTATGGAGATGACTGCTTCAAACTGCTGCCTAAGAATATGGAACAATAAAACATGTTTATTACCTGTAAGAAACACTCAGCATCACACAAGATGGAAGTCCAGCTGGTTGGTAATTTTTAGAGATCTCTGATTTTTGTTTCAGATGTTCCCAAAACAATGCATTAAAAATCGAGACATTTATAATTTGCTGGTGTATTTGCTTGAAATGCTGTCTCTGTGTCCATTTACACTCCACACTGTCTCTCAATTCCCCTATTCACACACATAAATGCACACACATAAATACACTTAATAATCAGAAAAATCATTCACATGCAAATTCTCTCACATAACACTTGCACCTCTTTTTATCAAATACCCTCTTTTACAACATTTGACAAAAAAGGAGATCGTTCCCTTTTCTGTTCAATCTTAATAGCACACGTTCCCATCTGTAACTAGGCTTTATATACTGAGTTTTTAAAGTTCAGAGTGCCAATCATAAGCATATAATAACATCTTAAATAGGAAGTGTGTCAAAGCACAACAAACTAAAATGGTAGGTCTTATCGGCAAATATGTACAGAGGTTCCAAACACCTGTATTTTCCTTGGCCTGTATTTACAGTTCCCCCCCTTTTCCTTTTGCTTAGTTTATCAGGGGGACAAGAGGGTTATAAATGAGCAAAGTTCATATATGTATTCAGTGCTTTAACTTGATATCTCAGCAACTTCTCTATAGCTATAGGAACTGCTGTACAATATTATTCAAAGATGGCTTTGGCATCTCATTTAGATAGATAGATAGGTGATAGATAGATAGATGACAGACAGACAGACAGACAGACAGACACATACATACATACATACATACATACATACATACATACATACATACATACAGAGGGGGTTGTAGATAATCTGCCCCTGTAAATCAGCAGAACTTCTCTCGCTTCCAGAGTAAAGCAATCCCATCTGTTTTTACTGTGCCACATGCCATAGCTGGTTAATTTTATATGCCAAGTTTAGGACTTCAAAAACATTAGCTGGATCGAACAAAAAGATAGTTGAAACTATGAGCTCCATAGGGACCTAGCTGGAGGCTTCATGTATATCTCCATGCCAGAAACCGAGCTCCCATGTAGCTGTCCTGTTGCTGCCTCAGACAGTTTGTGTGACATCTCCATCCTCTAAAGTTCCGAGATGAACAGATGGATATAAATCTCATAAACTCTTGCTGGGGCTAAAATTTAAAATATGCAACAAAAATGATAAACAAGCAAGCCATCTCCTTTGTATGCAAGTAAATATGAATTTTATGATGATTTCCACAAATGGGGGACACACACGCTTTCCCTCTCTCTCAGGACTACAACACCCATAAATATCCAACTATTTTCTCTGAATGTGTGAAAGGAATGGTGTTTCTCCTTCACTGTTTTATTGTTTTAAACACAGAAAGCTAAAAAGCTGCTACGGTTGTCATGCCGTGGTGACAATGCTTTATCAAGAGCAAGGCAGAGCTGTTTGCATGTCAGCAAAGGATGCTGGGTGATTACAGCTGGCACGGTTGTAAATACTGCCAATAGACGTTCGCCCTAAGTTCACATATGTAATGGAGCAGCATCATAGTTCATGAGGCAAGAGGAAAGACCTGAGAATGAATGCTCATAATACAGTCCTTGAGGCTAAGCGCTAGTTTAGCTTTGTAATAGGCAGCTAGCTACGTTATACTGAGCCAGATCAGGAATTCATCTAATTTAGTACTGTCTATGCTGAGTGACAGCTGCTCTCCTGGGTCTCAGGTGCCAATCTTTCCCAGCCCTGCTACTTTTAACGTGAAATACCTAGAATTGTACAAAGTGTGTACTCTATTACTGAGCTGCCGCCCTCCTTCTAAAAAGAAGATGCAAACCCCATTGAACTCCTCCAATGCCAACCCCGAACCATGGAAAGAACTCAGGTTTCATGAGCTGTTAATGAGTTACATTACCACAGGTCTTCCTTGTGCTGATCTTAGGCTGGCAATGCTACCTTCAGTATAGGGCCAGGGGGTGATATTTCAGGTAGAGGGGATCAAAGGTGATTTAAGAATTGCAGCAATTTTTTTCAGATGATTGTGCATGGATAAATTCTGGAGTTTAAAAGCAAGCACTGTATTGATTTGTTGCATATTCTATTTATTAATACTTCACAATACCTGCATTTCCCCCCCTTTCACATTTATGAGCAAAAATGATTTGAAACCCATGAAGCTCACTTGGGTTATGTTCACATTAGTGGCTTAAAACAGAGCAAGGCCATTTCCCCCTGCTATGTTCAAGTCCCTTTTACACACCAAAGAGGAGGCAGGGATTACCTAATTTGTTTTCTCTGTGCCTGCAAGCCACTTGCATGGTGAGGCCCCAGGCCCCACGGTTCCCTTAGATAATAAACACATGGACAGGAATGTTTAGGTTAATGGGATAAAATAGGCCATAACTTTATTGATTACAGATGTGAGCGGTTTGGCTTAGGCATTGGGTGAAACTGGACTATATTCTGACTCCTGCCCGTCTGCAGGGAGTCTCATAAGGGTAAACCACTGGTAGGGGGAGTCCTATGATATACATCAAATCAGGGCACCCCCAGGGTCCCCGATGGGTTTGTGGCATGGCCCTAGCCCATGCCCAGGCTTTGGACAGAATCCACACCCCTGGATCCCTTTAATGGGATACCCTTAACATATAAACAGATTTTTTTCCAATTAATCTGGGACCCCCCCTTTTTTTGGAAGCTGAGTAGCAACAGGGAGTCAGTAGTGGGGATGGTGAGGCAAAAGACCCAGTGCCTAACCTTACAAAGTTGTGACGATTGCTACAAAGTAGGCAAAAACCAAATAGCTGATGCCAATTTGCCAAGTGGAAAAATTCCTACCTGGCCCCAACAATATGGTGGCCAACATTAGTCCATAGCAAGGCTGCTATCAAGCAAGGCATAAAAAGAGGGTGGGTGCAAATATCTATTTTGAAGGGAGTTGCCTTTGAGTCTTCACCTCCCAAACTTCATGGATTGAAGATGTAAATGAAGCTCTCCTGAAGGGAGAGTGAGGCAATGAGGGCTGGAATGCAGACTGTGGAGAGAGAGCTTTGCTTATAGGCCTGTTTGGATTATTTCATATTCTCTAAGATGTTGAGCCTGTGCTGGACAGCGCAAGACATGGGATGGATATTTTTGATGCACATTAGCTGTTTTAATTCTGTGAGAAAGAAAGTTCAGCCAGTAAAATTTGAACAATATTTTTATGGGTCTGGACCAGGCACCCCCAAACTGCAGCCCTCCAGATGTTTTGGCCTTGATCCCTAGCTAGCAGGACCAGTGGTCAGGGAGGGTGGGAATTATAGTCCAAAACATCTGGAGGGCCGAAGTTTGGGGATGCCTGGTCTGGACAATACTTCAGTTCCAAAAGGAGTCAGTTTCCATGCATGGTGCAATATTAATAACAGTAAATGCATATGGGAACTTCAAGATAACTTGAACCTGTCCAAAGTACAGTGAGCTCACCTAGCAAGGAGAAATATGCTAATGCGAGAGAAGCTGAAAGCTTCTGTGTGCACTCTAAAAAAAGGAGTGTTTCTTTCTTTCTAATTTCACAAGTCTATGGACAAAAATGGATCAAAGGACTGCCTTAAACAAAATATATTGCACTGTGAACCTTACATTGAAGGCTGGTGTCTCAAGTACATCAAAAAAATATATGCAGTCAGTGGCAAATTGCTAGTCCCAGCTAATTCTTTTGTGATATATGTAAAGGCAGTGTTGAGGGGGTCAGATATGATTTTCTAGATGTTTGATTTTATATGGAGATGACTATCATCATACATCCTCATTTGTATTTCTTTATCTGCCCCGTCCAGTTATGATGTGATGGCTGGATGAGTAAGATATCATTGATTTCTTGCTAATCTCACTTGCTCCTCAAAATTGTATCACTTCCATTTTGACATTTCTTCAGAGTATGCACCCATCCCATTTTGTGCTTCTTCAATTCACCACTACATATTACTATCCTTTTGGTAGCTTTGCTATTACTTTCCTGTCCTGTGATGATCATTTATCATGTTTATTGACCGGCTTTTAAATCCCAAGGGAGTTGGTTTTATGCAGTTTTTAATTTCCACGTGTGGATCTGTATTAGCATGTTTGCCTGTTTTAATTGCCAGACGTTCTTAGCCAATATCGGTGACAAGCGGCATGGTCAGTGGTCAGAATTTATGGGAGTTCAGTAGCATCACACTGGGTATCCATGATCTAGGCTAAGAAAAGTGGTCAACAATTTATACAATTGCAGTGAATAAAATGGCTGCCACAACAGGATTAGGGATTTGGCAAGGTGTCTTAGAAGCCTTGCTGAGTACATTGTGATTTGCTGAAGCCATACACCAACTGTGTTTGTTCAACACATGCCCAAAAGAGTAGGTATATATCATCTTGCTTAGTCACATCTGAATGTTTTCATGTTTTGTGTCTGTGGTGCATATAGGCTTCTCAAGGCTTGACTCAAAATAGATGAGTTCAAATGAATCAATGGCTTATTTAAAGCATTTTATAAAGCCAAAACAACAGGTCATACTTTTCTGGAGTAGCACAGTCCAAATTAGAAATGTTTGTCACAGGTGCCAAAGTTTTCTCCTGTCAGCAAAGGATGGGACAAGTGTTGGAAGCATAACAACAGGGAATTAAGGGATGCAAAACATCTATTTTTGTTTTCCCCCTCATATTATGTTCCTGATCAGTTTTCCCCAGTAAAGTATTATCAGTTTCCCATCTCTTTGGCCTCCATCTGCATTATTCAAATGACTCTGCTAACAGGTTCATTTTAACTTGAAAAGGGGGAATGGTTTTTGTCCCAGGAGCTGATCCCTTAGGGCCAAATACCTGGAAGGCATCTTTTTCCAAACAGGGATGAAGATGCTGTGATGATGCCACAAGTTGGGGAGGGCATTTTTGGCTCCAGACAGAGCAGGCAGTGCTGTCATTGCTACATCAGTTTCAAGAATAATAAGAGTTTGGATTTGATATCCCGCTTTATCACTACCCTAAGGAGTCTCAAAGCGGCTAACATTCTCCTTTCCCTTCCTCCCCCACAACAAACACTCTGTGAGGTGAGTGAGGCTGAGAGACTTCAGAGAAGTGTGACTAGCCCAAGGTCACCCAGCAGCTGCATGTGGAGGAGCAGGGAATTGAACCCAGTTCACCAGATTACGAGTCCACCGCTCTTAACCACTACATATAACAGGATGCCAGCCTGTGTGACATGGGCTATTTTTGAACAGATATTGACGCGACCCCTTTTCAGATTATTGAGCATGTGGCATTTCTAAAAAGGTTCAGCTAGGTTGTATAAATGAAAATAACAGCAGTCAAGGTGTGACCATTTTGGCATTTCCCCCTAACCCAAATAAACATAGCTCAAATAAACTAAGCATGTTAAAAAACAAAGCATACTAATTCTGCTTGTGGTGTTCATCTGTCAAAAATTCTACACTGCCAATATTAAGGAAAAACCCAACAACCTCAGAATATCAAATGATAATTAAAAACTACCACGATGGGAGAAAACACACATATTTGTGTTTTTAATGAACCACTTGCTAAGCATTCAAGACTCTTCAGAACAAAGTGGGGGGGGGGAGCTGGAACCCAGAGAGGATGGCAAGAAGGCAACCAAACTAAGTGACAGATCGCGATCCCAGTGAATCAAACAATATGTAAATGGAGATAATCAAGAAGGATAACAGGAATGTGTGATCAAAGCGAAACACTCCCAACACTCCCACCTATGCTCTTATACGAGTACATTAGTGCCATGCAACTGCAATAAAAGAGCCCAACAAATGTAACTTAGAATAAAAGAATATGACACCAAAGGAAAGCATGCATAATGAAGTCAGAAATGCAAGCCAAAAACAATCAGCTCGAAGTGCAATGACTAAGGCACCAATAATTACCTCATTTCCAAAATCCAAGGACTTATTAAAATATATTGAGATAAACAATAAACAATATTTTATTAAGCACATTTAATAAGATGCATTTGGGTTCATAGTTAGCACAGGACAAGGGTAATTTAGTTAGCTCTGAAATAACATGGAGGGTTACATTTAGCATGAACCATATATGTATGATACAAACAATACACCACTAAAACCACCTGAGGTCTTCCGATTACCAAACAACGACAAAAAGGGCTACCTTTCTAATATACTCATCCTTTTCCCTTCATACGCAATTATAACACCCATCCATTTACCAATGCTTGAGAAGTAGAAGCGTAGAAACGTTCCTAACTCCACCTTAATATTTACAATAAAACACATCCTCACAAAGTTATTCTTTGCATCCTTCATCACAAGGGCACATTCTTCTTTTCAATGAGTCCAGATAGATCAAGCCTCCATTGATGCTCCTGGCAGAGAATTGCAACATGGCAGCCTAAAACCTTGGTTGATCCTCAAATCAATTGCCTAAGAAAACAAAGCACGTAGTGCCATAACGGGCCTTTGAGTTTTTCTACCTCCCCTGCCCCAAAACCAATGAAGTAGAGCTGAACTGGGAAACTTGATGGGCTAAGAAGATGCACAAATGGACACAACAAAAGTATCTCCAGGTACCCTAAAATGTAACAGACATCAAAGAAAGGGAATCAGTGGAGTTGTTGGACTGTAAGGAATATGCAGTCAAAAATTAAAAGACGCCTGCTTCTTCGGAGAAAAGCGATGACAAACCTAGACAGCACCTTAAAAAGCAGATACATCACCTTGCCGACAAAGGTCTGTATAATTAAAGCTATGGTTTTCCCAGTAGTGATGTATGGAAGTGGGAGCTGGACCATAAAGAAGGCTGATCGCCGAAGAATTGATGCTTTTGAATTATGGTGCTGGAGGAGACTCTTGAGAGTCCCATGGACTGCAAGAAGATCAAACCTATCCATTCTTAAGGAAACCAGCCCTGAGTGCTCACTGGAAGGACAGATCCTGAAGCTGAGGCTCCAATACTTTGTCGCCTCATGAGAAGAGAAGACTCCTTGGAAAAGACCCTGATGTTGGGAAAGATTTAGGGCACAAGGAGAAGGGGATGACAGAGGACGAGATGGTTGGACAAAGCTACCAACATGAGTCTGACCAAACTGCAGGAGGCAGTGGAAGACAGGAGTGTCTGGAGTGCTCTGATCTATGGGGTCACGAAGAGTCAGATATGACAAAATGACTAAACAATAACAACAACAAAAGAATATGGAGGGAATATCAGTAGTATATTCCAACAAAGGAATATCAGTAGTATATATTTAAAATACCGTATATGTTGTTGTGATTCCTTTAAAGAGGCTTTCAAGGGAGGCCTTGGAAGAAATGTGCTGTGGGAAGGCTTACTAATGTATAGCACACCAATGTAATTTATTAACTAACAGAGGATGTTTACAGTAAATCAATTAGCAGTGAATGGGAAACTGACACCTTTGCTTAAAACCACAGTGAGAGTGAGAAATGGATGTAATTTGGCACCTGACCTATCTCTCCTTAGAAGAAGTAATGACACAGGCATTAGAGTCAATGAATGCTGAAGTTAATAGAGGTCAGGGGTTTGTAGGCCATGCAGATGATATAGGATGAATGGTCAAGCCTAGTCTACAGCTGTAAGACCTTCACAAGTAAGTGTGAATTATAAATTTGGACTTGGAATAAATATATAAAGCTGACTAAGCAGACTCTGCCTCTGGATACTCCTCAGTAGCTGGCAGAATAGCTCAGTGGGAGAGCATTGCATGCAGAAGACCATCTCCTCAGATAGGGCTGGGAATGCCTCCTGTGCAAAACCCTGGAGACCTGCTGTTGAACAGTGACAAAACTAGCTGGCTTGACCAGTGGTCTGAGTTAGTATAAGTATTCCAAATAGTTAGTATAAGTATTCCAAAACACGGTATTGCATACCCTCCAACATTCCTCTGATGTTTCTATTCTACATCACTATCCTGGTCAAGGAACCAAATGAAACTGCAGTATTTTAAACTTAGAAAACTTTGAATTTATGTATTGCATATAGGGAAGCCTGGAGGGGGGTAGAAAACCCCAAATCAATAAATACAACTATCTCTCTCTCTCTCTCTCTCTCTCTCTCTCTCTCTCTCTCTCTCTCTCTCTCTCTGTGTGTGTGTGTGTGTGTGTGTGTGTGTGTGTGTGTGTGGAGACTATGTGGAGCCTATATGATTTTCAATAGGAAATAAATATCGCAAAATCACCAAATCCAGGCATTTGGATAGATAACTATTTTTTCGCACCACACTTCCATCCATTCCTATGCTTTTGTGGGGCTGTCCGGGCTCCATGCAATTGGAGAGGGCACTTTGGAGCCAAACAGTCAATAGCCCTGGTTAACTACACATTCCAGCAGGCCACCAAGGAATCGGCTGAAAGGCCATCAACATGGAATAAAGCACCCCCTACCACTCTCTGGAAAGCATTTGGATCCCTTAAGTGGTGGGGGCGGACCATCCGAATTGGTCCCACCTCCCTGCAGAGGAGAAGGACTACCGGTATCATCTTACCTGCACAACAACATGGGGCAATATTCTCCTGACCACTAGGATGAGAGACAGCACCCTGAGATAGTTGGCTGTTGATTGGCTTAGACAATTGGCTTACCGAGGAGTTGTCCTCACATATGGTAAATTTATATCACCACTTAGCAAATGGTAGTCTGCATCCTGCCAGGAAGTCAATAAAGGGTGGCTTACTCCCAGTGATTTGTGATATAAATGAGGTATCTGATATTTGAACCTTTAAAATACTGCATTAAAAGAAATTTCCTGGTTTCTTGAGTTCTCTGGAGTAAAGGTTTTTTTTTTTAATGGCCTTGATAATATCTCCACATATCATTGTATCATAGTTATTTATTTGAACATTGCTTTCACTCACACAGTATGATTTACATGATGCAAAAAAAAATGTAGTTTACAGTGGTTCTCCACTACATGGATTTCAGTGGATCTCCCATCACTCCTGGCCATTGACTGATGAGAGTTGGGGTCCAACATCTGCAGAACCTAGGGTTCCTCACCCTGCTTTACACACAATGCACTCCATTCAAGTTAATGGGGTTACGCAGTGTATAGAATTGTGTTGTTAATTCTCTGAATACTCAGTCCAGGCAAAATTCAACTGTTACCTTAATTCATTTTTTATCATTTAAAATAATAATTCTGGAAACTAGATGTGGTATAGTTTTACAGTTTAATCATTTTATTACTTACAAAAGGGATTTTAAAAGCAATTCAATCCAAAATGGAATACATTTTACTGAAAAGAAAAACAGAGCCAGATGAATAACTGAAACCCTCTGTAAAGGAAATTAGGGGCTGTTACTGATAACTGGTTGAGATTTATAAGCTGGGAGGAAACTATCAGGAGGTGGAGAAAGATAAATAATCCTCAGGTGGAACCATTAAGTAAAGATCAATTGTGACAATTGCAGAACAGCTTCCCAAACCCCTTATGCTATATTGCCTTTCTCCATATTAATTAAAGATAGTCAACAATTACAGCATTCAGTTGTTTGAAAAGAATCTTTATACTTCCATTCCTGCAAATACTGCTGCTCTGAATTATATTACATTTGGGATTTTCTTTCTTTCTGCCGTCCCCCCCCAAACATCAATTACATTGGGAACTTTCTTTGCACAAAATCAAGTGGCTCCCTCTGATTCTGAGTTATCTTCTCCACCTGCCATGAACATTGTTCACAAGGGCTATCTCTGGAGATGCTTTTTTTGGTTCAGACAGTAGCAGAGATGAGAAAGGGATGGGAAACTTTCCACCCTTGAACTTCCTTCCACTCATTTAAGGTAAGATCCAAACCAACGTGATTTGCCTCCTATATTCCCAACCTGTCCTCTTCTCTCTAAAACTGAGAGCCATTCACTTATCTTCAGATCTAAAGCAAAGTTCTTAGGTTAGATTAGAGCACTCGCATGTAAAACGGATTTCATCTCTTTGGTATCCATGGGAATAAGCCATTTAAAATGCCTTCCCACATGGACTCTCAGGAACACATCTATTGCCGCTCTAAAGTGCATTGCCACAGAAGAGCACGACATTAGATGCTGACGAGGTTCTGTTTGCAGCAATTAATCTGTAGCTTCATTTACATCTTGGAAGTCATTCAACAAGCAATGAGCATGCATGTGAAAACTGGCTCTGAGGGGTCACTGGTTTCAAAGCCTTCAGCTGTTTCTGAACATATCATGCCTGCATAGAGAAAGGCTGGTCTGATCTTCATATGCCAAAGAGTCTAAAAGTCTAGAAATGGGTGCCTATGACTTGCAGTTGTACTACACATGTGTGTGACCCTTTTCATACCTTTGGGCTTATGTCAAAAGGTCCAAAGATAGAGCTAGCAGGGCATGCTATGTTGGAGAGGATGTCAGCAGTACATCCCCTCCATAAGAGGGTTAAATTGCCCGCAGGATCAAAGGGGGAGAAGTGGCCATTGAGATGATGTCTGGCTCCAATTCCCAGCAGCCCTAGCTAGCATTGCCAATGGTCAAGGATTATGGGAGTTACAGTTCAACAGCTTCTGGAGGGGAACAGACCCCCCACCCATGGTGCACAGAGTTGCTATAATATTCTAATTAGAAGTGGAAATTTTTATTTTGTGGTATTGACACAGCAACCAATAGTCTCTTCCATTTGCTGACAGATCAAGTCTGAGGTTCAAGGTAGAAGAAATTCAGTCTTAGACTATTGTTGCTGCTAAGATTGTATCTAGAGAAGCCAGAGTGTACACCTTTAAAAGCCTCTATAGCAGGTTTCCAAGTCTTGAAATGCAACCCTTTTCCTTTCCTGCCTGCCTGCCTCATTATTCTTATTTTTTAACAATCAAGTTAAACCTCTTATGAGCTGAAATCCCTTTCATAAAGCATTAGATGTTTGCTCTGACGTTTGGATTAATGTGATTGTTACCATATTGTGTTTTTTTTAAAATCATTTGCATTCTTATTTTTATCCCCAAATGCTTCCTTGCACATTTCACCATCTCACGTGGATGATATATTTACTATGTTTGGCAGATGTTAAAATGTTTGTTATGGTCTGATGCAGATTAGCAGGTTTCATTTTACTGTCATGTTCCTTTTCTACGTTGGAATACAACAGTTTTTATTTTCCATTACAAGAAAAAGTCAATCATACCAGGAAGAAGTTTCCCCACATCATGCATAAATTTCCATATAGCACTTAGAAATGAATTTTAATGCATATGTTATTTCCATTTCATGTTCCATTTAAGAGCATGGAAACTATAATCACAGAGTTGTCTTGATTAATTTTTACTGAAATACGTATAAATTGTCATAAATACCAATTTGTACTTTGTTGTGCATTCTAATTCATTCCCACCAGCTCCATTTGCATCAGTAAATATTTCCTGCCTTTAAAAGCCCGTCTTCTGTATAAGTGGAAAAAAGAAATTTCACCCAGCCAAGTGCTTTCATGTATAGCCTTCTGCTCTGCTCATGGAAGAAAACAAAGGGAGACACTTGCATTCATTATAATAGAGGGCAGTGACTAAACAGCACTGGCTAATAGTTGGATGTTACAGCCTTTCTATGTCCTGCTTTCTGAAGGATGAATAAGTGCTAACCAGGGATGGCTGGTGCTCACTGGAGCTGGTGGGTGGAGGCCTGGGAGACCAGCCTGATCTCCCTCACATGGTTGTTGTGAGGATTAAATGAGGAGGGCGAGAACCATGTATGCCAGCTTGACCTCCTTGGAGGAAAAGGGGGAGATCTAAAGGCAGTAAATAAAGCAGGTAATGGGGAAATAGTAGCTGCCATAGAACATGGTCAGGCAATTGTGCACCTAAATGTTGGCTCTCTGTATGATCACCTTGGCTCAAAAGTCTCCATTTTGCCCAGAAAGAATCTAGAATAGGGGATACAGAGGTGTTAGATGTTGTGTGCTACAATTCCCATCATCCCTGACCAGTGGTCATATTCTCAGGGCTGATGGGAGTCCTAGCAAATATGAACAGAATGCTTTTGCAGTTCCTATGGACACCTGCTGTTGAAATGGAAAATGGATCCCTCCATGCTTGTGTGGGAAGCCTTGAATTCACAAATGCATTGTCCCTTCCATCTCCCAAATCAATATATAGGAGTTTGGTCGAACATATGTGCTGGAAGCAAGTTTGTGCATGTGCTTACAACTGGGGACCAACCACAGAAAGGCTTATCTTCATGTTGTAGAAGAATCTAGTAGGAATTTCACTTCAGACCTTTTTGCGCTCCACACACAAGTGTCGTATGAGGAGCTGGACATGGGGAGCAGGGCTGGTGTACATGCGCAACCCACCTCCCCACTTTAAGTCAAAATGTGTTCATTCACATGCCTGCCTAGGGCTCAAAATGATGCTGTATTCCTATTAATTGGCTATTCAGACCCCTGAGGTCTTGAGTGCCCTCTTGAATACTGCAATATACACAATTAGAATCAAACACATGCCTCCACCTTTGTCAATAAGGGAAGGACAACCACCTTTCTTTTGTTCATCTTTAAAACATCCTCCCCAAACCACTCTCCAGAGATGGTGCATGGTTTCGATGCACATTTTGCACACGTGATTTAGCTCGGTTGTATACGATGACACATTTGAATTTTAAGATCTGATCATAATAATGCGCTCTCTCTCTCACTCTCTCTCTCACACACAATTCATTGAAGGACATACGGTACCTTTTTCCTGGCACATAATCTTAAAAATGCTCATTACTGAAATGCTGGTCACTCATGTCAGTGTAGCCAGGTTTGTAAGTAAAGATGAACTGTTTGCACTATGTCTGTTGGTTGAGTAGACAGCCCACGAGAAGTGTATCAGGAGCCTAATGCCCAACCACCCTGGCCACCGCCACCAAATCCTCATGCCCCAGGGTATCCTGACCCTAAATATTGGATACATATCTGTTCCATTGCAGTTTAAGCCTAGTTCAGAATCATTCACAGCTGTCGTTACTGTTAACCATAATTGGTTAAATTGACACTGAAATTGGAATGTCTGTGTATTGATGAAAATGTTTAATGTCAAGAGATTCCATTGAAGCCAAAGCGCAGCAAGAAGAGCTCTCTGAGCTCTTGCTGAGTCGATAACTAATTGTTGTTTTCTGGTAGCTAACATGTGAGTGTTGTAACTTTATATCAGGTGACAAAGGTATTGAAATGCAAAATTGCCATCTTGAAAGGGTGGTGGCTTTAGTCTTTCTCTGAATGCCTCAGAGAACAAAAGGATGTAAGTGGCTCTCCAAGAGAGACTGGAATGGTGGAAAGACATAGTCTAGATTTTTTGAATTATCATTCATTTATGAGAATATCATGACCCTGTGCTGGACAGCACAAGACATTGTAGAGATGTTTTAGATGCATTGTTTGATGCTTTTGTTACGTTTTCAGGAGTCCTGCAAGTAAAGTTTGAATAATATTTTAATGTGTCTGGACAATGTTTCATTTCCAAAAGGAAGTACAGCGGTACCTCGGTTTACAAACACAATTGGTTCCGGAAGTCTGTACTTAACCTGAAGCGTACTTAACCTGAAGCTAACTTTCCCATTGAAAGTAATGGAAAGTGGATTAATTCATTCCAGACAGGTCTGTGGAGTACTTAAACTGAAAATACTCAAACTGAGGTGTACTTAAACCGAGGTATGACTGTAGTTCTTCTGTATCCAGTTGCTTCAAACTGTGGGATATTAATATCTGCAATAGTTACTGTGTGATGAACTTCTTCATTTGGATTGTGATAGTTCACAGATGGCTCTTGCAGTATATGGTCTTGCCTTAAATGGAAGGGTGAGCAGGATAGCCATTTTGTGCATTCCAGTGCTATAATTCTCTGACTGAATAGTTCCAAGTTGCATTTCACAAATTAGCAGCAATTCCAAATTATTCTTATTTTTTACTAAGGCTGAAAACAGGAAGTGGAAGCCAATTCTACCTCATTGACGGGTGTTCCTGTAAGAAAAGCTATGGTGGTTGTGTTTACATTAAATGTTTAAATGTACATCTGAAAATGTATCCTACAATGTGGAGCAAAATCCACGTCAAGTCTAAGGAGATATTCTAATTCCAATGGGGTGAAGGGGAGAAACACATTACCAATTTAGTTGCTACTATTCTGAGCCCTGGAGGCTTAATGTATTCCACCGTAATGGTGCATTTTCACTATATATAATTAAGATTGGCAGCACTTTCATAATGTTCTCCTTATTTTCTGAAGGTGGCAGATTTTGTGTATCATAACATTGCCATAAAAATATGCTTTTGGCTCCAATCTGAATAAGGATTGCCCTTAGAGCATAATAATTTTATAAAATTACATGTGAAGGTAGTCTACTCGATTCAAGTAATTTCCAAGCAAAAATATGAATGGCTTTGGTGCATTTGGGGATCATTTCCCCCACATATATATGGGAACACATGCGACAGACAAAGAATGAGTAGTTTATGTCTACGTTTATACATAGCAAAGGAAAGGGGTTGTAAGTAGGGTGCCAATGATGATGAGTTTGAAATTAACACCCCCCCCAAAAAAAACCCCAGCAGAGCTGAGATGTTCAATATGAAAGTGACTTAATGACATTCTTCAATCAGATTTGTTTGCATGGATCCCTGTGGCTGATGGATTTTAAAGTATGTCGTGGGCTTGCATTTCCCCTGTTTTCACAGCTTGGGCCACAAATGTAGTGCTGCTTTAACCCAAGGGGAAAACAAGACCCTTCTGATTGGATTAACCGTGTCCAGCATTAACTGGAGATATGTCAGCATTTGGAAAAGATACAGAAAACTCAGAGGGTATGCAGAGGTTAGGATGCAGAGGTTAGGAAATTAGCTCTGGACAGGTCCATGAAAACTGTGCACTCTACATACTGAAAGGAGGTATAGCCTTATTTAGGCATCCTAATTCTTCTGGTGATGAAAGGGCACTACTGAGATAGCTTTCTTTCTTTTTCTAAGAAACATTTTGGCAATCTGTATCCTGCTTAATTGCAGTAGTCTTTGTTGTTGTTGTTGTTTAGTCGTTTAGTCATGTCCGACTCTTCGTGACCCCATGGACCAGAGCACGCCAGGCACTCCTGTCTTCCACTGCCTCCCACTCATGTTGGTCAAACTCATGTTGGTAGCTTCAAGAACACTGTCCAACCATCTCGTCCTCTGTCATCCCCTTCTCCTTGTGCCCTCCATCTTTCCCAACATCAGGGTCTTTTCTAGGGAGTCTTCTCTTCTCATGAGGTGACCAAAGTATTGGAGCCTCAGCTTCAGGATCTGTCCTTCCAGTGAGCACTCAGGGCTGATTTCCTTAAGAATGCATAGGTTTGATCTTCTTGGAGTCCATGGAACTCTCAAGAGTCTCCTCCAGCACCATAATTCAAAAGCATCAATTCTTCGGCGATCAGCCTTCTTTATGGTCCAGCTCTCACTTCCACACATCACTACTGGGAAAACCATAGCTTTAACTATACGGACCTTTGTCGGCAAGGTGATGTCTCTGCTTTTTAAGATGCTGTCTAGGTCTGTCATTGCTTTTCTCCTAGGCGTCTTTTAATTCCGTGACTGCTGTCACCATCTGCAGTGATCATGGAGCCCAAGAAAGTAAAATCTCTCACTGCTTCATTTCTTCCCCTTCTATTTGCCAGGAGATGATGGGACCAGTGGCCATGATCTTAGTTTTTTTGATGTTGAACTTCAGACCATATATTGCGCTCTCCTCTTTCACCCTCATTAAAAGGTTCTTTAATTCCTCCTCACTTTCTGCCATCAAGGTTGTGTCATCTGCATATCTGAGGTTGTTGATATTTCTTCTGGCAATCTTAACTCCAGTTTGGGAGGCAGTAGTCTCTAATCAGTTAATCAAAGCAATGAAGATAAAAATCAGTTGAAATTGTGAAATCAGTTTAAAATGCCTACTGATATAAAAGAGTCTTCAGCAGGTGATGGAAATTCAACAGGGAAGAGGCCTGACTGACCTCAACTGGATGGGAGTTCCATAAAATAGGGCCCATGTGACTGAATATGCAGCTGCTGGTGTCTACGAACCATGCATTTGAGCTGCAGGATACTACTAGCAGTGTCTTCTCTGAGTAAATCAGTGACCAGGCAGGGATACAATGAGTCAGACAGTCCTTAAGGTATCCTGGACCCAAGTTGTTTAGGGCCTTCTAAACTACTACAAGAAACCTGACCCAGTGACATATGAGCAGCCAGTGCAAGCTTTTTAGCCCTGGGGTAATGTGCTGGCAAGAGTCCACCCCCTAGACAGTCTGTTCTGTTGTTGGCATCTGTTTGTATGAACAGACAATGGAGGAGTGCGCATTCGGGGGTCAAGTCAAACCATTGGGAGGTTACAGCGCCTGCTGAGTCTGATTCAGGAGAGACATGTTTTATGGCAGGTAGGGCAGATGAAGGTGTCCAGCTTTGATGCTGCAGGTGCACCATGGCATTTCTTAACTTTTATTTATTCAAATTGAAAAAGTAAAAGAAAAACCATTATTACATTTTGCATATCATACTTTGGAAAAAAGAAAACTAAACCCATATACACAAAAATAAAGAAATACTAAAACTTTCAGCCATGTAGCTTCCCTCCACCACAACTCAACATCCTTTATACTATAAATAGTTTAACATTGTATCTTGTATTATCCAATATATATCCATTATTAATTTTACCTCAGTTTGATCCATCTTTACATACTTATTCTAAACAGAGCGGTATATTATCCTTAGAGCAGTGTTTTTTTCATATAGTCCTCAAAACATTGCCATTCTTTCTTTAGATTTTGGTTGGACTGATTTCTTATGGCTGCTGATAATTTGGCCAATCTTATAAATTCACAAAATTTATTTATCCAATCTTCTTTAGTGTGAATGATGTCTCCTTTCCCATTTCTAGCAAGTAGCAATCTGGCTGCGGCTATGGCATATAAAAATACCCTTTTCCTATCCTGCGGGATGTCATTTCCTAAAATACCCAAGAGGAATGTCTCTGGTTTCTTTTCTATAGATATTTTGACCATTTTTAAAAAATTCTTCATGGCTGCATTGCCAGAAGTTCTTAATTTTCTCACAAACCCCACCATACATGGAACATTGTCCCCTCAATTTTGTTACATTTCCAACACAGATTGGATTTTAGTTTACAGGTGAAACTCGGAAAATTAGAATATCATCGAAAAGTGCATTTATTTCAGTAATGCAACTTATTATTTTTTCTTTTAATTTTTACGAATGCTTTCTTTTGGAAATTCCACAGTAATAAAGCAAATAGTTACAATAATACAAAAATAAACATTGCTATTCCATTTCACTAATTACATTCCATTTATAATTGACTCGCCTAACAACAAATAATTACAGTTACAACAAATAAAGGGTTGACATATCTTGCTTTGCATGTCATGCATCTATCTCATATATTGGTTTCACCTTTTAAGTTGCATTACTGAAATAAATGCACTTTTCGACGATATTCTAATTTTGCGAGTTTCACCTGTATATACCTTAGCTAATTTGAAGGGTGTCATATGCCACCTATATAGCATTTCCATCAGATTTTCCTTAATAGTGTAACAGGCGATAAATCTGATGTCTGACCTCCAAAGTCTTTCCCACTGCTCCATCTGTATTGTGGAGCCGATTTCCTGGGCCCATTTTACCATAGCATCTTTTACTTGCTCATCTTTCAGGTCCCATTCAAGTAATAGATCATAAATTTTAGATAATAATTTCTTATTGTTCTTTAATAATATAATTTGTAAATTGGATTCTTCTTTTCTGAAAACTATATTTTTATCTGAATTAAATACAGCCACTACGGCATTTGAGGTTCAAGTAATGGTTGGTATCCAGTCCACACCCTATAGAGGGCATTCCTAACTATATGATTAGTAAACCCACTGTGGACTTTGCACCATGGCATTTCTTCTCTCTGCATTCTTCCCAGCAGTCATTCCTCCTTTGTGGATACACAACCTGACTGTCTCCTGGCACTGTGATTGTCTGCAAGGGATTTCCATATGGCAGAGTTAACATTGGCAGCCTTCTTGTCACGTTTGCAGATATCTTTGTAACATAGAATTGATTTGCCAACAGCAGGGGGTGGACTTTGGTAATCTTTCATACTATGCAGCCCTGTGCGAGCGCAACATTTGGCACCCCCTAATCGATCTTCTCAATTATGGATCTTCTTAATTTTGCACCCCCTCAGATTGGTGCCCTCTGCAGGAAAACTGCCAACACCATCCTAAATTCATGCATGCTTCAGATTACAGACGTATTCAATATGCTTATGATTCCCCCTAAAAGGTAAAGGGACCCCTGACCATTAGGTCCAGTCGTGACTGACTCTGGGGTTGTGGCATTCATCTCGCATTATTGGCCGAGGGAGCTGGTGTACAGCTTCCAGGTCATGTGGCCAGCATGACAAAGCCGCTTCTGGCGAACCAGAGCAGCACACGGAAACGCCGTTTACCTTCCTGCCGGAGCGGTACCTATTTATCTACTTGCACTTTTTGGCGTGCTTTTGAACTGCTAGGTTGGCAAGAGATGATTCCCCCTACAGTGGGAATAATAGAGTCTATTAAAAGACTGATGGAAATAAAGTTAGCACACAATCCATTGGGTATTTTACTAATGCTCCACTGAATATAATGATATTAGTGGGGATATTGTAAAAGTATATTAGAATTAGGATGGATATGAAGCAAGAGAGAGATTTGTTCAGTATTTGTGTTTCTGTTTTACCCCTTTCCAATATGGTTTGTAAACCTTATTGTATGTACCAGGCCCTATGACAAACCTTGTACCTTTTTATCAGAAATGGATATAAGTGTTTTAAGCAGTTCAAAACACAGTCAGAGAGAGTTTCCCAGGTTCTGCTTTCTAAACTTTCTTTCATGACTCCTTTGTACTGCAAAGATTTGTCTGTTTCTCAAGAACATTATTATTTGAAGGCTGCAAGCCTGACAGGGTTCAAACTGCAGCTTCTTGAACTGGATACCAACACAGTGCCTGTCTCCTGGTGGGCTTAAGTTTTTATTTTGAGTTGCGCCTCTCGAGCATTTCAATTACAGCCCACAGCACCATGACTATGTGAATTCTTGTGCTAAATTTAATCAAGTGCTCCTCCAAGGTGGAAAAGAACATATCTTTGGAATTAATGGAAGGAGACAAATGAAATCAGTCCCCAGGATCTTAGTTCTGTCCATTCACAGCCAAAGGGTGTCCCAGAGCAAAGACCTTCAGCAGCAAGCGAAGCCTGAAGACTGATAATGTAAAAACTTAAAATCGCAAGGTATGAAATCTATGAAAAATGGTACACTTCATCTGGGCTGTAGAATCAACAAGAATCTAATAAAGTTAATCAGATCATCACCATTCAAGTGCACATCAATTTGAATTGTTTCTCCATTATGAAGTGCTTGTCTGTAAATTATTGCAGAGAAAGCCATTTTCAAATTAATGTTGGAGCCATTAGAAAATACAAAGGGCATTTTCATTAATTAGAGACAGCTTTCTCTCCTCTCTTTTCATCATTACCTTTGCTACCCAGAATCAGTTTAGTGCTCAGATTTATTGACATATGTGATTCAGTGGCAGTATTTGTTTAGAGTTCATCCTATACCTGGTGGGATAAACTCATTAAGTGTAAATGAATAGTTATGTAGTCATCATCTGAAATGAGTCGGCACAGTCTTCTGAAGTCATTATGAAGCACCTGAACACAGCTGGAGCAAAAGTCCCTGTGAAGGTTATAGCTTCACTCCAAGTTTAACCAACATTTATGCCGATAATTGTCACAGAATATAATCTTGGTGAAAAGAAAATAGCATCTGCATTTTATTAGAGGTTGGAGTTCTTCCATTCTGTGGACATGAAGCTTCCCAGTAGCAAGAAATTAATGGGTGTGGACAGTGTTAGAAACTCAGATATATAAGCTAGACGTCATATGGCTCCTTAAACCAAAGTTACGATTGCCAAAACGGGGTGCATGGGTTGCCGTTTGGGGGCCAGATGGCCCTAAAGTAGCATTTTTCAATACAACTTTCTGGTTCCTGAAATTCGTTCTGATTGTGCAGATAAAATATCATGGATAGAATTCCACAGGATGTGCTGTTAGTGTGTGAAAACAGTCAAGATCCAAGGATCCCAGGGACGCACCTCCAGATGATGCCTGGGCATCTTCAGTTGGTTGCAAGTGGCCAATAGCCAGGTGAAAAATGCACCAGGCAAATTTTGATGTGGATGCTTCTTAACAAACTACACATTGTCAAACAGGATTGGCATTGTCAAAGAGTGCAGAAAAATTTGTTTAGTCCAGAAAGCTAAGAATAGGAGATGCATATATAGCTTCACTTTCTAGATAAGTATGGGGAAGCTGAGGCTCTCCATTTGTTTTTGAACTTGAAGTCTCATCAAGAGCGCCGAGAAGGTGAGTGAGCCAGCTGCAGAGCGAGGCTTTTTACCGGGCGGCAGGGCTTGGCGGCTTGGGTGTCACCCCCCTCCATGGTGGGGAGTGTCACCCCCCTCCATGGTGGGGAGTGTCACCCCCTTCCATGGTGGCACCCGGGGCGGACCGCCCCCAACGCATCCCTTGCTATGCCCCTGATCATGGCAAACTTTAAGAGGAATTACAACAAGTTCCATATTTGCATTTGATAGTTTTATGCTATGATCCTAAATAAAAGATGGGAGGAAATGCTGCATAACAGAGACATGAGCAGGATAATCTAGTTTTCCAAAGTGTCAGGCTACTCAAGCAAGCTTTGGAACAGATGATGCCAAAAGGCCCCTGACTCTAATAGAATTAACAGTTTTTATCAGTGTTCCCATAACCTGTTCCACATAATTCAGTTTTCCACAGACTATTATAAGCAATGAAGCTTTGGATCAGGTCATAGACGATGCCACCACCTGTTGTTTTAGAAACCAATGTCGTCATCATTACTCTCTTGTTAATGACACAGTCTTGTGGTAGTCTCTTCTGTTCCCCACTCTTTAAACCGATGTACCAGTGTACAAATGTGGCAAAGGAATATGACCTTAGCTACCATAGCATCAATTTCTAACCTGTGATGATGGTGTGAAGTGTGAAACTTTGTAGCCATTATTAGCAGTTAATAACAAATTGTTTTACTTCAAAAAGCATAGAGAACAAAGTGTACTCCGTCTTTGTTTATTTGTTTACATATTTGAGTGGTATTCAACTATGTTTTCCTCTGGAAATTAATGGGCATGGCTAAGTTAGGAGCATTAATTTCAGTGGAGTAAAAGTTAATTGAATACCACACACAAGTTCAATCCCAAACCCTCAACAGTCATTTTGTCCTATACTGGTGGCTAACAAATTCAGATTTTTATTTTTTTTAAAAAAACCCATAATTACTTTTTAAAATGTTTGCTCTGGTGCGGAAACAATGGTGGTATGGGTCAGGGCAGGCCCCTGCAGAGGCAGGGGGCTGCTGTCTACATGGACTTAGGTTGCCATGCCAAGAATGAGAGTCCCACCCCAGACCTCAGACAAGGTCTGCCCAGGCCTGGTTCAGAGAGCAAAATCTGGAGCCACATTAGGATAAGTACTGCAGCAAAGCCACAACTATATGTATGATTGTGGAAGTTCCAATTTCATTCTTTATGTTTCTGGAAACATGATATACAGTATACCATCAAGTGTGAAAAACTGCCACCTCTTGATTGCATAATCTTGTCATTTTGCACAGCCTTTTTTTGGGGGGGGGGTTTAAACACTTAAAAATAATAATAATCACAATATCCTTTAGCATTGAAAAACCACAGAGGTTAATAGTCTTCCAGAATCTCTATTAAAGGTGACATAGTGAGCAGTGCAAATATGGTATAATGCCTGTCTTGCATTTATTTGCAAATATGTACAGATATGCTCCATGCAAATTAATCCTCCGCTGCATTATAGGGAAGGAATCATGTTGTGTGGTCAAAAGGGTGGGGTAGAGGTAATCTGATTTAAGCACAGCATGTAAAAATTAATTGAAAGTCAGAACTCCATAGTGTTTATTATAAAGTAATTTCACACCAGCTCAGGATTAATAGGTGATTACTATGTTAATTGAACGGCAGCATGCTTTAGTAAAATACAATGAATTGTGTTTTTTTTAAGCCCTCTATTTTATCTGGGGGATTTGGTTGTGGTTCTGTAAAAAATAATTATTATTTTCTTTTTTTCCTTGAAGAAAACTGTTTGAAATTATTTTGGTGATAACCAGGTATTCTGCAAAGCTATGTAACATGGCTCACGTGCAAGCCAGCCTGCCAATTTCCTCTTCAGGGGTCCATGCTTTGAAAATGGCCTTGTCCCTGAAAGAAAAAACCCTTCCGTAAACCTCTGTTTGGTGTATTTGGGCATGCTGACTGCTGTGGAGAGGGAAATGGAGGTCGTCCAAGAAAAAAAAGTTAGTTTTCCTCACTTTGTTGCTCTCATTGAAGGTTTGATGATGATGATGATGATGATGAAATTAATTATACCCCGCCCATCTGGCTGGGTTTCCCCAGCCATTCTGGGCAGCTCCCAACAGAATATTAAAAACACCAAACATTAAAACTTCCCTTAACAGGTCTACCTTCAGATGTTTTCTAAGTGTCAGTTAGTTGTTTATTTCCTTGACATCTGATGGGAGGGTGTTCCACAGGGTGGGCGCTACTGCTGAGAAGGCCCTCTGCCTGGTGCCCTGTAACTTCACTTCTCGCAGGGAGGAAACTGCCAAAAGGCCCTCAGATCTGGACCTCAGTGTCCGGGCAGAACGATGGGGGTGGAGACGCTCCTTCAGGTGTACTAGACCGAGGCCATTTAGGGCTTTAAAGGTCAGCACCAGCACTTTGAATTGTGCTCGGAAACGTACTGGGAGCCAATGTAGATCTTTCAAGACTGGTGTTATGTTGTCTCGGTAGCCACTCCCAGTCACCAGTCTAGCTGCCATATTCTGGATTAATTGTAGTTTCCGGGTCACCTTCAAAGGTAGCCCCACATAGTGCGTATTGCAGTAGTGCTGTGATGCCAAATAGTTCAAACACATCTGCCCTCGCTTAAGCTCAGAGAGTTGGAGCTGGACGGCCTGGGGGGGGGCTCTAGTAGATGGGGGAGCTAAAAAGGGAACCCCAAGAATTGTCTGAACTGGTGAGCTTAGGAGTAAGGAGCTGGATCGAGAAGAGGGCTCAAGTCAGCTGACAGAGAAGTGTTCTGCTCTTGTGATATAGGATGCCTCTAGCCAGATACCTCCTAGAGTCGAACTGCTACTGCTGGCCCCTCCTGTCAGTGAGGAGCCCTCCCCCTCTGGAGAGGTGACCAGGAGTCAGTGCTGATTCCATCTCTGTCACCAGGGCCATCTTGAGCAGGTCGGGCGCCCTGACGCTGAGGCGTGGAGATCGCTCCGGCGCCCCCGCCCTTGAAGTGCCCTGGCGCCGTGCCACTGGGAGTGCACCTAGAGCCGGGCCTGTCTGTCACCTAGGAAATGGAGATGACAATTCAAATAAATCCCATCGGCTCAGTTCACTAGAAGGCAGGGCTTTTTTCAGCTGGAGCTCACTGGAGCTCAGCTCTGGCACCTCTTGTTCTAGAAAAAATAGCACTGCTTGAAGGAGTGCCCATTTGCTTGCCCACTCCCAAGTCTTCACCCGTTTGCTGTGTTAAGAGCTGTGTTTCAAAGGGAAGAGGCGTGTGTCCCTATCAGATCAATGTCTTAGCTTGCACTTAGTCATGCATTTCACTTGCTGTGCCTTGTAACCCTTACCTTGCTTATGTAGCCATTCAGTTTTTGTTTTTGTTTGGCACAAATAGAGCTGCAATAGAGTTCTTTGTCCAGTGGTGAGGGCCAAGACAATAGCATCCTTCCACATTGGTTGTAACTTGGTTACACTGACTACAAGTTGCTATAGGGAATGTGTCATAAGCAGTTGAGGTTTCCACTTGAAAAGTATGTAGCAAGAGTTCCCACAGATCTAAACATGCCAATCTAAACTGCATGTTTGATGCCTCATGGAGTGAAATAGGATAGTGCCTGCCTCATTTCTAATTTTGCCTAATGTTGAGAAGTGTTACATAGGGAGCAGTTCGCTCCACACATTTTTCCCAGCTGACAAAAGTGCAAATGTAGAATGAGGATGTGCATATGATCTTTTTTATTAGCTAAATAAAAATGGCCTCCGCTAATGGCCCGTTATAATATAAACCAAGTGTGTATGTTAAAAACAAAGTAATGCAACTACGACCTAATGAAGCAGACTGCCTTACAGGAGGGAAACAGAATAGCGAGGCACAGCTGGGATCTGAAAATGAGAAACTGCAAAGTTATTTGTGGAAAGAAAAAATGGAATCTCTTCTGCAGCCTGATGGAAGAGTTGATAGGGAGTGCGACCTTTTGGCTCACCTTTCCTCTGGAAAATGTTGCAGCCCAGACTGGGCTGTTTGAAATACCACTATTGAAATATGTTAATTCCATCACTGCACTGCCACAAATGCTGAGCATGATCCCTCCAACTTTTTCTCTGAGAGACACAGTACTTTCAGACATACATACATACTTGTTTCTAAGTATTTTAGAGGGCAACAAGGAAAGAAAATAAAGAGGCAAAGGAAGTAAAGAAAGCAAATCTAGATTTTATAATTGTGGGCAATTACAGGATGGAATGGAATCACATATGAAAGAAGTATTTATTTTTGAAATATTCCAATTACAAAGTAAAGAGCTAGGATGGATCAAAACGTTGTATCAAATCCCCCTGGTGCTGATGTGCCGTTTTGCACGGCCAAGTTATCAGAGTGAAAGATCAATGTAACAATTTGAATGTGTAGCAGTGGAGTAGAAGCAAGTGACCAGATCTGTGTTTTGAGCTACATGCTACAGACTGGCTTTGCATGTGGACGAGCAGCCACTGTGGACAGCCATTTACATCACCCTTTATGCCACTGTCTGCTCATGTGCATTGGGCCTAAACACAGTTGGATTAAGAGAGGGCAAATGCTGAATTATTCACATAGAGACGATGAGGTATGAGCTGATGCCATCATGAAGACTGCATCGTTTACTGCTTGATTTGCCCTTAGTCTTCTTAAGTTATATAAGTTGCGGTTGAAGTAACTTCATGGTATGGGGTATGAACTCAAGTGAGAGTGCAAGGAAAGAGTTTACCTATATCACATTTCAGTTAGGAGTTGTAGTTATTTATTTTGTTTAAAAACATTCCTAGACAATAGAACACCGATGGTGCTGTGGTCTAAACCACTGAGCCTCTTGGGCTTGCTAATCTAAGGTTGGCAGTTTGAATCTGTTTGGTGGGGTGAGCTCCCGTTGTTTTGTCATAGCCTCTGCCAACCTAGCAGTTCGAAAGCATGCCAGTGCAAGTAGATAAACAGGTACCGCTGCGGTGGGAAGGTAAATGGCATTTCTGTGAGCTCTGGTTTCTGTCATGGTGTTCCATTGTGCCAGAAGCAGTTTAGTCATGCTGGCCACATGACCTGGAAAGCTCGGCCTGAAAGCAGAAATGAGTGCCACACCCCAGTCGATTTCGACTGGACTTAAACATCCAGGGGTCCTTTAGCTTTTACCTAGACAATATCCTGAAGTGGCTTAAAACAGTATGTTAATATAATCACAATAAAACATATTGGTATAATAGAAAATAATCTGCAGTATTTTTTAAAAACTGACATCAATGGCTGGGGTTCACAGTACTTACTCAGGTTGCTAATCTGACATCACTGGCATTGATTTCATTGAATTCACTGAGGACATACATCATCAAAAAGAGAATGGAAGAAGATAAATATAGCACAATTGACCCTTGGCTTGCTAAACCATCCTGGGAACTTGCTGAAAAGCTGGACATAACTCAAATAAACCAACAAACCCCACTTAGTGGTATTCATTGTGCTTTTCAACACAACACCATATAATCTTATATAAATATCAGTCTCCTCTTCAAGAGATTAACTGGAAGAGGAGATCCCTTCAGGCAGGAGATCCCATGGAAACACACAGTACGTCTGTATGACAGAAATCTGGTTGAATGAAGGGGAAGGTATAAATGTCCTCAGGGTTTTCAGTGCAGTGCCATTGGTCCTGGTCCGAGATGGCAGAGCTGGGTTTGGAGGTGATGTTGAAGAAACCGGAGGTTTAGGATTTGGGGATGCCTCATCCGGAGTGACTTGGTATTTCACAGCCACCAGGACACCCATGGGATTTTCTCAAATTATATTAGGCCCAATGCATGTGGCAGAACTGGTCTTCTGTACAGTATGCCTGCATTTCATGCTGGAGTTCGGTTCCAACAGCAGCGTGT
The DNA here is from genome assembly GCF_965207765.1 of Zootoca vivipara. Lineage (NCBI taxonomy): Eukaryota > Metazoa > Chordata > Lepidosauria > Squamata > Lacertidae > Zootoca > Zootoca vivipara. The sequence continues at coordinate 22,459,690 of NC_142592.1, read as the reverse complement.
CAACATCAAAGTCATGTAGGGTCAAAAGTTGTGTTACCCACCGCTATCCAACCTGCCTTCCACAAAGCAGTGACAAAGAGCATCCATACTAGTCCCAGAGCTGGTGTGCCAAGGAAGCAAAGCTGAGAGCGCATAAAAGCTCATTTTTTGTGCCTGGCACTGCATGAGCTCCTTTAACACAGCAGAAGCATGTGCTCTCTTGCTTCAGGGGTGTGGAACATCAAGCCTTCCAGACCTCTCTGCCTGACCTTCAGAACACTCACTAGGCCACACACCTTTCCCCCAAGTGTTTCCCAAATGTCACCTGGCAGGAAGGTGTCCGTTAACTCTGATAATGCCTCTTGCTTGCCTGAATAAAGTATGCAGAGGTTGTGTGTGTGTACAAGCTAGACTACTGTAAAAAGGTAAAATTTGCCTTCATTGCTTCTCCCTCTTGCCCCCAACACACCACTGATATGTGGATTTCGGAAAGTTATGCAAAAGGGAAAGCGACACTCAGGCTGGAAATCTTTCCCCCCTCATGCAACTTCCTTGAATGTTTTCAAAGAAAATGTTAACATGAAGGTTGAACATGAGTGGGCTTGAAAACCTTCGATTCTGTTGGCTCAAACCCAGAAGTGTGCATATCTTTTGATGTCGTCATCATCAGGTGATGAACACACATCGGTGAATGGGAACCTAGGGATCCCAGATAAATGAGCAACATTTCCTTAGCTTCAAGACATTCTGATAGGAGGAAACGAAACAAAAAGCAGCCCATGGAGAGGAGAGGTTTGGTATGCAAGGGAATTTCACGTATAGGATGTGGTGCCTTGGTGTTCACCAAAGGTTATCAGCCAGGCATTTATTAGAGATGTTTCCCCAGCTCTTTTCGTCTAGCACTGGGAAGATAGGAATGCTATCAGTTTGACATTTCTGTCAGAACTGGTATTTGAACCACTGGATGATTCTGACAAATGCCATTGCTGTCATCTGCTATTCAGTTTTAATTATGTCTGACTGACGCTTTCAATGGTAGCGGGAAGAAAACTTAATTAGCTGCTGTGAAGGCTGATCTACAGGGCTGGAGGACTTCAAGCAGCTTTGGAGGAGACATCTTAGAGTATCACCATTTCACAATCTGATTAGGCGTAGAAGGAGGATTAATTGTCCTACACGTGGAGGTTTCTTTTTATATTATTATTCTCTGCAAAGACTTTAATAGGAATATACATCAACAGGAAACACAGATTCTGCAGCTGAACATGTCAGAGCAGCTGCAAATTTGAGTTGCAAGGTACTTCGGTTCATAAGGAACTGCTGTGCTAGCATGTTAGACGAGTCCAAGACTAATGTTAAGGGTGCAAAGGAAAAATATTATATGCTCAAGGGAACATCCTGCAAATGAACATCTGTTACCTTAAAGAGAAACATGCACACCTTCAGCAGCAATTCTGCAAGCACCACACAATTCAAAACCCCTGAAAAGCAGGTATTTTCCTAACCTGTCACACGCTGTATGAATAGCCGGTTTGAAAAGGCTGTACTAAGGATTTATACCACCTATCAGCGTCTGCCATCAAGTTGTTAATATGCCTACAGACCTGTATTAGTAAGGGGCAGTGAAAATATGCTTATAGGATGCAATTGAAAATTAATTGTGTTTATACTGCTGGCTGCAGATTCCCTGTGACCATGGCCTAGGAGTCTCACACAGCAGACAGGCTGGTAAACCCGAATGCTAATGCGAGTTCATATTGTTTTTTATATATTTTTAATGCTGTCACTATAGGAAAATAGATGTCAGGAAGGGTTCTAGGTAAGACTTCTCTCTAGAGCCGGGCCAAGGCATGTTGCCCCAGTCCCCTTCACCTGCACCATTGCAAGAGATACAGAACAATTAAATCAAGAACAAATAGATTAAAAAACAGTCTCTATCCAAGAGCTATAACCATCTTAAATGCTGTAACTAAATAATATGATCCTGGGGAGTTGTGATGGGTGTGTGTGTGTGTGTGTGTGTGTGTGTGTGTGTGTGTGTGGCTGTAATTGTGTTTTTATTTTGTTTTTATGGGATGGCATTCAATTTTGTTGTACTATGTACAATGACAATAAAGTATTCTATTCTATTCTATTCTATTCTATTCTTACATACCTTTCAATGCATAGAAACAACATTGTCTCTTAATTGAACGCTGGGGACAGGGCAACCATGTCCCATTGCTCTTGAGGTTGGCAGTGCAGAGTAGGGATCACTGGGAAGTTCACGTCCTCTCTGCCTGCACAAATGCTGCAGTGCAGCTGCAGTGGTGCTAGCATGCATCATCAATGCACACACATGTGTGATGCTTGCTGGACTGCGTGGCCTGGGCTGGCTGTTGCTCTGCTTCCCCCCAATAGGAAAGAGAGGTTAGAGGCAAGAAAACCAACTAGCCGAGCTGGGACAGTAATGCACACTGTCTCAGGAAGACAGAGACAGCTTTTGGAGGTGGACTAGGAGGAAAAGATTCAGGCACAGCCCTCTCGATATCTCGTGCTTAAGGCAGCCACCTCACTTTGTTAGCAGGCAGGACTGGCTCTGCGACACTCCATTAATAAAAAAAAAATGTAGAAGGATTTGTTGATTTTGTAATGGGCAACAAACAGCTCGACCAGGTAAGCTCCTCAACAATCAGCTCTGTCCACAGACTGGAATGAATTCCAAGAGATATAAATACCACCGTCTCACACAGGCTTTCCCAGTTGGATAAATGGGACTTTAGCATGAGTGTCCACTTGTCAGGGCTTTAGTTTTGCTTTAAATGTTTTCAATAAATCAAAGGTAATAAGAATAATACTTTCCTGGGCAAAATATTTTTGTTAGGAAACTGCACTGTAAGAATTTGCCATGAGATTGTCAGAAAAAACTGTTGCTTGGAAAAGTTTCCTTGGCCTCTCCCACCCCCTCCAAAAAAAAGTCCTCATTTCTGTTTCCTATCCAAGTAAGTTGTAAATTACATACTGGAACAAGCCCTGGGTGGAATACCCTAGCCTGGGGCTGAATAGCTGAGGTTGACTAAATTGCTTGTTGTGGCTTTCTGACTTTAAGCAAATGCCCCTACACAGCTCCACTTCAACATACATATTCAATAGCGTCCGAGAAGAAGGAATTGTGAAACTTTGGTGAGGTGGGCATTCATTCTTGTTGAACATATAAAAGTGAGCCAAAGCTGAACAGGGCCATCCTAAGCATATCTGGCGCCGTGGCGCAAAGATCCCTCTGACGTGCCCTCCCTGTTTCCCAGCGCGGCTGTCTGGCGGGCGCTGCAACGCAGCGCCCCCTGGCGGCCCGGCACCCTGGCGCATTGCGCCACCCAGCCTTGCCTTAGGGCCCTGAAGCTGAATACCTTCCAAATTCTTTAGTACCAGCCTGTGAAATATGCTGGCTTTTAATTTTTGGAGAACTGTTTTAAGCAACATGTTTTGTATTTATTTATTTATTTATTAAAAATGATCCCACCCTCCAGAAAAAGGTTAGTTCCAGCTTTTGAAAGCTCAACAGATAGGTCATTAAATAGCAACCCGCTTTTCACCATTCACTGTGATCATTTTAGGACTATCTCCAATCAACATATGCTTGTCTATTATCAAGGTGCAACAGTGTAAAATAAGACCCTTTGTCTTATCAGTGAGAAAATGGTGTGGCTTTAGAAACCACACTTAAAATTAAATGGTGCAACATGTAAATATAAAACCTTTATAATAAAATGATACAGATGACATAGAAGTATATAAAAATAGTTACCAGGATGAATAATTCACTAACTATTGCAAGGTATAAGTCACTAACTACGGTAATGTGCGTTGCCTGCCATTTAATAGTGGATATATCTGAAGAAATATGGAAATTGGAATAGTTTAATAACTTTCTATATGAAAGATGATGAGACTGCCTAAATGATTAAAAGGGAGATATGTTATAATGAACTAAAGCCACTCGAGTGTAAGGTAATTTTAATTCAAACCTCCATCTGCTTATGTATAATTAAGACTCATTTAACAAGTTAATGCCTAACAGAGAGAACTGATAAGTTTGGTATTAAAGAGCTTAAGAGAAGTAAATTAAACTGTCGAGTTGGAGGAGCTCTCATTTTAATTTCCTACACCTGAACCTCAACCAAATCTTCTAAGGGGGCATTTCTTGACTCTGTCTAGGCAGCCAAGTAGTAAACCTGAAAAGAACGTAAGGGAACTAAAGCCAACTCTCTCTCTTGAATTCTTGATACCAGGGTCGTGTTCGGGAGGCTGAGGGAATTTTTGCCAACATGAATATTTATTTACCCCAAACTGCTCACTGCCATAGCATCTATGTGACATTAAGAAGATACTTTGCATGCTGTCAAAATATTTATGCATTGCAGATCTTGCCAGAGGGGTTAAATAAGCTAAAAATTATGGATTTCTTTGAAGTGCAAAAAGAAAAGAAAAAAAGAAGCAGGAGATTTTGAATTCTATGATATTCCCACTGCCTAACTTTATTTTGTTCTTTCCACATACATCAAAGAAGTCCTGCAGTTAAATCCATGACTCTTTTTTTCCATTTCTGTAATTATACAATTTTAAATATCCCATTTTGTTTCAATTACCCTTTCTTTTGAATCTACTGTAAGGAAGGGTATTTCTTAAAATTCACTCCTCTGCTTAAAATTCTCCCCACCTTTTAAAGTTGTCAGCACAGCCAGCCTTGCTGCTAGCACTGAATGAGTCTTTCAAAAAGTATTTGCAAAGCAGATCTGAGCTCCAGCCTTCACTGCTGGGTGAATTCTACCTGAATTAAGACAAAAGATCCAGTTGCTGACAAGCAGAGGCAGCAAAATGAAAGGACTGCAAAGCCTGGATGGTTAAATAATGCTTGCAGGTTCTTAAGTGTTGGCTCTGCCTAGGGTAGCTAAAGATTCCTAGGGATAAGTAGAGTTTGCACCTGGGTGCCCCTGCAATAAAGACACAAGAAACATGTTGGGGGTTTTAAACGAGCAACAGCCTTATTTAACTACTAGGCGCTGCTGCCTCTGCTCATGTTGCTCACCAGCCCCATCCTGCTTTGTTGCCACTTTCTTACTCCTCAGCCTGCAATGCTGCTGAGACGAAAATGGCAGCCCTGAGAACACAGCAGCAACTGAGCAGTATGGTTTCTGGGGGGCTGTTGTGGCCTGCCCTGGCTATTCCTCTGCTGCATGTCTGGTCCTGCCACCTGTGCCACTTGCTTGCTCGCCCGCTTGCCTGCCTGCTGTTCTGTTATCAGGCTGCAGTTGGTGTGGCCACCTATCACAGACCCTCCAAGTGTCCCTACTTTCCAGGGACAGTCCTGGATTTACAGAAGCTGTCCTAGTTTCTTGATTTGATCCCACAGCGCCTGGCTTTTCCTTAGGGCATCCCTATTTTCACTGGGAAAATGTTGGAGGGTATGGAGTTAGGTGACCCCCCGAGCCAAGGAGATAAGTAACCATACAACCTTTAGAAGACATATGAAGGCAGCCCTGTAGAGGGAAGTTTTTTTAAAAAAATGTTTAATGTTTTATTATGTTTTTATGTATGTTGGTGGGTGGTGGTTTCACAAAGAGTCCCCAAATATAAGTGTCTATAGCACCCTGTGTTAACATGCCTTAGGCAGCAAAATGTGTTGGGCTGGCTTTACAGGTATTAATGGAGTTAGTGCCTCCTATTCTCAGCTGGTGCCCAAGTGCATTCTGAGACTGATGAGAGCACCAGAAGAACCAAAAGAGATGTGTTCTCCCTTGTCTGTTTTCCATGGCAGGTCATCCACCACAAAAGCAGTGCAGTTTCTGAAAGCCAGGCTAGACTGGATCCAGATAATTTATCACATACATGCTAAGTGATGCTTATAGGAAGCCATTCGCAATCTCATGGGCCTATTTTACTAGTCTTCTTTGACTAGACGTTGTTAGATGATGGGCAAGGTCTGAACATGCAGATGGCAATTTGCACTGCTCCAGCCACCCTAGTCATATCTGCGGGGTGCATAAACATCTTTAAAACATGTAGTTTAGCTTTACAATATGGAGATCGAATCCTCATAATACCTTTTTCTCTGCAGCATAAATTTAAGCCTTCAGTCTGAAGTATGGCAAATTTTAAAAATCTGGGTCCAATTAGTTTAGCTTTATTGTTAGCAAAGGTTATTAAACGTGCTATTAATAATAAGAATAGTAAGTAGATACACTTCTTTACGATGCTTTGCAGTCCCAAAGTCTCCCAGAATAGCTTTCAGATCAATTTTTTTTTTAAAGGTCAGGTTTACAATCTAAAAGACATGACAAAAAGCAAACAAAGTGGCAAAAAGAGCTGTGTATGCACCATACATTTAAAGCACATGAATTCCTCCAAAGAATCCTGGGAATTAGTTTGTTGAGGGAATTGTAATTGCTACGTATATGGGGGATAAACTACAGTTCCCAGGATTCTTGTGCTTTCAATGTATGGTATGTATGCAACCAGGCATGGGAAGGGAAAATGCAAGGAAAGATTTTTTTAAAAAAAGCACTTAGGCACCAGCTGTTCTTATAATAATGGAACAGAAACAGTTCGCATAGCCTCTGAGCTGGCCCAAGACATTTTGTGGTGTGAAGCAAAGAACAGGTTTCCTGCTCTCCCCAATTCCATGTACAGAAGCCCACTGGGCTGGCTGTTGAATCTTACTTCTACCTTGGCAACAAGGTATAATTATCCAGTGCAGGGCTATGGTAGTTTGAGAGGTGCACAACAGGCCAGTGGCTTACATATTGCTCTGATCTCCAGTGGAGAGGAATGTCTTGGGGAGGGGGGAGAGCTAAGGGCAAACAGCTGTGCGTTTGTATGCTGCCCACCATCACCTGCTGCCTGAGGCACATGTCTCATTTTGCCTGGTGGAAGAGCTGTTCGTATAGCCTGATGGAATGGCTGCTGCTAGGTGACAGTCGAGGGAGATCCAAAGGCAGCTGGTCTCTCAACAGAGCTAGTCCTACATCTTTAGAAACAGAAACCAGAGAGCAATACCAAGAAGCGGCCTCCATGGCCTAAGTCTGCAACTTCAGACAATTATTAATCAGGCACTTTCATTTCATCCAGATGGAGCCTGAAACATGCTGTGTCTGCATGTTTCTTTGCTCTTTGGCGAGAGTTTGGGGTCTCTGAACAGGGATATATATATATTTTACTAAAAAACACACCCCTTAATTGCTGAAAATATTATATTCCTCAAATGAGAAATAAAAATCTGTTTTTTGTTAACTACACAAAATGAAGAGCTTTTAACTTGGCAATCACTTGTCTTCATCTAAGAGATATTAACGAGACCCCTTCCTAACATGGTGGACTTAAAGCAACTGCCTTATTTTGCTTTAGCCCAAAATTTTATTTTGCATTTTTTTATTTAAAACAACAACAATCAACATTAAATAAATTAGAACTGAAGCAGACCAATAAAACCTACATTGCAGAGAACTACTTAACATATATGTGTTCATGATTAGCCAGCTGGAAGGTTAAACCGCAACAAAAATACAAAGTGTAAGAAAAATATTGGCATGAAGATTCCTGCATGAAAAGTGCCTTTTGTCTGTGCAAGGCAGTTGTTTTCCCCTGATAAATGTTGACAAGTAAAAACACACCAGTAAAAGTATCTCAGATTTCTAGTTCTTAGTAGAAAAATGGGTTCTGGTGAATTTTCCAGTACAATCCTATACATGTCTATGCATATGCAAGTCTCACTGAATAGGGCTTACTCCCATGTACATAGGAGAGCAGCAGCTGTGGGAAAAGGCAACTTTCCTGCGAGGGATCATTAGGACAGGAATTGAAAATAAACGGCTCCTATCATATTGTCATTACACAAAACTATGGTGCAACTGTACTTGAAATACTGTGTGCAGTTCTAATTGAAGCACCTGAAAAAGTATATTGAAAACGCAACCAAAATGACCAAAGGGATAGAGTAAATGTAGAAAGGTTACAGCATTTGGGACAGCATTTCCCAAACTTGGGGTCTCCAGCTGTTTTTGGACTACAGTGCCCATCATCGCTGACCACTGGCCCCGCGAGCTAAGGATGATGGGAGTTGTGGTCCAACAACAGCTGGAGACCCAAGTTTGGGAAACCCAGGTTTAGAGAAAAGGCAAGTAAGAGGTGACAGGATGTTTATAAGCTTATGCACGGCATGTAGAAAGTGGATCCAATGAAGCTGAATGTTGGAAGATTCAGGACAAATAAAAAAAGTACTTATTCACGCAACATATATTTAATACGGAACTCGCTCCCACAGGAGGCAGTGAGGGCCACCAACTTGGATGATGAGACAAGTTGATTGAGGACAAGGCTATCAGTGGCTGGGAGGCACAATGACTAGGTTCTACTTCCACTCACAGAGCCTCTGAATGCCAGTTGTTGGGAGTTGCAAGTAGGCAAGGTGTGGTCGAGGTGCTTGCATCTGGTTGGCCACTGTGAGACCATGATACTATACTAGATGGGCCATTGGCCTGATTCAGCAGGCTTGGCTTACTTTCTTAGTAGGATTGCATCCTAAGTCTAGCAGGTGGTTTTAACGTGGCAGCAGGTGGCTAAGCAGGTAAGCTGCATGCTTAATTTTCATTTTCATTCCCCCCCCCAAATGCATGGACTTAGCTGCCTTGAGTTAAACTCTTGAAATCAGAAAGATGGCTTAGAAATAAAAGAAGTGCTGCCTCAATATTTTATATTCTTTTTGCTTTGCTTTGTTTTGATCTTAAGACATTAGTAATTCTTTAACAGTAGACCAGAAAGCTGACATGTCTTGTGCAGTTTGTTTCAAGGCAATCTTTTCCCAAGCAACTGGTGTCAATTTTTAATGCTGAACACAGCATTTTTAGCATGGAAACCTGTTAAAAGAGAAAAAGACATGACACATTTCATGTTTCCATTGATCTCAGAGGGAAAAATAAAAGTGCTTTTTTGCAACCGAAAACCAATTTTCTTCCAGGAAGGGATAGAAGGGGCAAAAAAAATGTTATTCAACTGGAAAGCATATCACATTATTTTCCAAACATATCGCAATTACATATTTATGACTATTTATTATCCACCAACATTGCAGAATGAAGTTTTGCCTGGTGTGATAAAAGTTTGCTACAGTTATTCCCTTCATTTTCTGATTGCTTTGGGCTCATTACTTGTACAGGCTGAATATTAAGTCTGTGAATAATGATAGCAAAATTGCATTATTTTATTATGCTTTAACACTCGTACCTCACTTCTCATTTTTTTCATTACTAAATTAAGGGTTTTCAGTCCTAGAAAAACTATATGCACTGTTTCATATGCCACACAACAACTGTAGCAACAACTGACCCCTTTTCTGATGCAAAGCTAACTACTGGAGTTCCTGCCTTAAAATAATCTGCCCAACCCAGTAATATTATGGAAAATCAGCTGAAAAACTAGAATAGGGAGTAAATAAGCATTCATAGGAATGCTCACAAACAAGTTCACATATTTGACATTTTAAGCAGAGTTCTCAAATATCATGTATGCAAGCGGAACTTAAATTAAAATCAAAGGAGCCCTTGATCATTTTTCTTAAAGATAAGAAATAATTTATTTCTCTTCAGTCTTCACAAATACCACATATCACCTAGCTACACAACCAATGCCATTAACATATCACTGAAGAGTTTCTTACCAACACTTTACTTGGACAAAGACAATTGCAATTTAAAAATTACTGTACAATGTGCTGTTGGATAAAATGCAGTTCTTGAGCTTCATGAGGAGATGTGGCATGTGGTTTATAAACAGACAGAACATACAATGTTAAAAAATTTAAACTGCCAAAAAGCAAGAGTAAGGTAGAAAGGATTTTGTTTTGGCATTGTAGTTTTAGTAAAGTATTAAAAAAGAAATCTAGAGGAAAAGACCCGGTTTTTAACTTCCAGTACATAAAATTGGATAAGAAAGTAATCAGTTCCTCCTTTTTAAGTTTTGCTTTTTCCTTAAAATAGAAATCAATATTATGAATATATTGCAGAGTAAAGAAAGACTGCAAAATTACCAGTTAACGAAAATACTATTGTATGAAAAACCAAATGTAAATTTACCAAGTAATTTGCTTACAAAAAAGATCAAACTATAAACAGTCACAAAATATATAAAAAATGCCACTTTGAACGAGGCAATTGTACTCTACCGAAACTGGTAGTAGACTTTTTTTTTTCAGAATAGACATATTCATACCGTAGTAACTGATAAAAAAGCATTGTGTACTTTTGTGTCGTCCGGAGATTTAGCACCATGTGTCATAAGTTCCTGGATAGTCATCCAGTTGTCCAAGATCTTCTTGTTCCTCTTTTTCATCATCTTTTTGTGACTGAGTTCAATGATGTTAATTTCCTTTTTGCCCTCACTGCTGCTTTGAGGGCTCTCTTTAAGACACTCTAGTCTGCTACGCATCATGTATTCCCGCCGCCGCCTCTGCTCCTTGGCTCGCACCAGGTGCTGCTTCCGTTCCTCTTTGCTCCAGTAACGACCCATCTTCATTTCGCTCATTGTATCATCATCCGTCGTCATCCCACTGCGCTCCTCTTTAATCTTTAAGGCACGTTCCTTCAGGATTCTGTCTCTTACAGGTCTTTTGGTGATATACCTCGTCCCGTCGCTCCTTATTTTCACTTTCCACTCCATCTTGGGCTCTGTACACTTCTGCGAATCCTTGCACATGTTCACTAGGCTGAGCTGGCTCTGGGCATATTCCACTGCGGATTTCTGTTGTATCAGCTGCATATAGCTTTGATAATGCTTAGCGTGTGCAGGGATATTCCCATACCTGTATGAGGAGCCATGATATGGGGACAAATAAGGAATATGCTCGGGGCTCTGCCTTTCTTGCTCTGTCGATTTGCTACTTTCTGACACTGTTTCCTTCTCCTCGACAGAACTGTTTTGTTCTGCAGCTTTGGTTTTGTTTGGCGTTGTCTCCCTGCCACTCTGCCTCGAAGACAACTGGTTAGCCACAATGGTACTCCTGAGGTTTTTCCTATTGGTGATGCTAATCATCCGCTGGAGAGAACTGTCAGGGGATCGCTCCACATTCAACGGAGTGCTTCTACAGCTCTCTGCAGTATTGTAAGCGCTGGAACTGTCTTTGTCTGATTTCTCTGGGTGCTCTATTATATCGTCCAGTTCCCCCCCTGGAAGGTCTATACTGGTGTTATAATTCCTGAACGTACCACGCTGCAGTGCCCAAATGTCTCCGTACTGGTCTTTCACTTTTTGAAGCCGGTGAGCCTGCATGATGCTCTGACACTCGAGCTCAATGTTCCTCAGTTCCTCATTGAGCAGCTGCAGCTCATGCTCCACCCCGTCCTTTTTCCTTCGGTTGCACTCTATGGTGCTGCTTGAGTAATACAAGTCATACTCGCCATGCTTTCGGATCTTACACTTGAGTTCCAGCAGCTGGCGAAACCTTTCGCAGTCCTCCTCCTGGTTACCAACAAAATCAGACTCAATGTATTCCCCAGACACTACGCTCTTGTTGCACTGGAGCTCGAGGCTTCCCAGAGTGTCCGGGCTCTGTCTCGGTTCCTGCTGGCTCTCTGGGGTCGGCTTGTTCTGCTCGTGTGGTGCGTTTTCTGGCTCTGAGCTCTCGTCATTGCGCTGGCTTTCGTCGGTGGGGCCCACTCCACTGTCTTTCTCATTGTTGATGGATGATGAGGTAGCAGTATCTGTTGTGCCGTCTTCCTCTTCGTGCTTTTTTGACTATAAAATCAAAACGGCCCACAATTAATCTTTATCAGGTATTAAATATCTTAAATCAAGTTCTCTTCTCTGTAGTCACACCCACCCTGTGGAACACCCTCCCATCAGATGTCAAACAGTTAAACAACTACACAACTTTCTGAAGACATCTGATGGCAGCCCTGTATAGTGATTTTTTTTTATTTAAAAAATGTTTTATTGCGTTTTTATAAATGCTAGTGCCCGGGCCAACCCAGTCAGATGGGTGGGGTACAAATGAATATTATTACTATTTATTATTATTTATTATTAGACTGCTGGTAGCATTTGCATACTTGTGGAAATGAACATGCTCCTGTGCCAAAGGGGGAGAGAGAGATAGTTTTGAATTTGGAACAGGAACAACTGCATTCAAACCCTGGCTCAGTGATGTGACCGCAGGCAAATCACATTGTCTTAGCCTTTGTTCTTCTTTCTGAATATCATGTGAATAATAGCGATCTAAGTTAAAGTTGCGTGTTCAGACCCAGAGACCTCCCCCCTTAAATAAATTCATACCTGACTCAAAATTTAGTTTGTTTTGGCAGAATTTAGGCCACCACTTTATTGATTACAAAAAGTGAGTGGTTGCATAGGCTCTGGTTCGACTAGTTCCCTGCATCCTTGCAGGTAGCGCTGACCCAGGGCACCAGCATAGGTCAGCCAAGGGTGAACACCTGGATAGGTGAAAAGCCGGGAACAGACTATGCCTGCCACCCAGATGGGCACAACTCCCTCTCCGAAGTAGACCAAACCATTTGACCTGCCGTGCCCCTGTCCCAATGACAGATGACACACGGCAGCATAGCATGGTCAAGTGCAAAAGCCCTAAAAGTAGGGAGAGGTGGGCGGGTTTTCCGAATGCACACACCAAAAGAGGAAGCTCTGGGTGATGTGCATGGGCATATATAGGTCCCTTGATCCGTTTGGACTGCGCCCCATTGGCCAGATTGAACCCAACATTGAGGGACCTACCAATTGGGTGTTGTGGCTGACCAATCTTACCCACCCACAACACAGGAGATTGGTCTCCAGGTCTCACCGCAACACGTTCCCTCTTTTAGGGAGGACACAATTTGCTATGATGGCAAAAACAAAAACAACAAAACAAAACAAAACCCAATTGATGGACGCGTACATTTCCATCAACATGTCTTGAATGCAGCCCTTCAGACCACTTCTCCAAGCCACTCTTAAAAACACCCGCTTCCCAGCCCAAAGCCTTCACCAGCCCTGCTCTATGGCCTCCTTTAATGCTGCCAACTTGCTACAGGGCCTAGTCCAAAGTGTTGGTACTAACAAATAAGGCCTATACAGCTCAGGATTAGGTTACCTAACAGGCCACCTTTTGCTTTATATACCCCAGTATCTGCAATCTGTTCCAAACATCTCAGAAGCCTGCTCTACAGTAACGGTTAACAAGGCCAGTGGCATATGGGAAAAAACCCCAACATAGAATATTGTAGGTGGATAGTATTTGCTGTGTTAGTTACTATCAGGGCTTTTTTTCACAGCCAGAACTTGCTGGAACTCAGTTCCGGCACCTCTCAGGTGAGTGCCATTGCCATTCTAAGAAAAAGAGGAATGTGTTCATGGTGAGTTCCTGTACCTCTTTTTCTAGAAAAATAGCACTGGTTGCTGTGTTTTATTAGAAAAACATATACCTGAAGGAGCGTCTCCACCCCCATCGTTCTGCTCGGACACTGAGGTCCAGCACCGAGGGCCTTCTGGCGGTTCCCTCCCTGCGAGAAGCCAAGTTACAGGGAACCAGGCAGAGGGCCTTCTCGGTAGTGGCACCCGCCCTGTGGAATGCCCTCCCACCAGATGTCAAAGAGAAAAACAACTACCAGACTTTTAGGAGACATCTGAAGGCAGCCTTGTTTAGGGAAACTTTTAATGTTTAATAGATTATTGCATTTTAATGTTCTGTTCTGTTGGAAGCTGCCCAGAGTAGCTGGGGAAACTCAGCCAGATGGGCGGGGCATGAATAATTAAAAATAATTATTATTATTATTATTATTATTATTATTATTATTATTATTAAATAAACAAAGCTTTCTTTTTTTCTACTCTATCAACCACTCTGGGGACATACATGTCACTGAGAAGAAAACTGTGCTAGCAGATATTTGAACTTGGATGTGCATTCAATGCATGTTCATGTTCTGTACAGTGGTACCTCGGTTTATGAACACAATTGGTTCCGGAAGTCTGTTCATAAACTGAAGTATTCATAAACTGAAGCGAACTTTCCCATTGAAAGTAATGGAAAGTGAATTAATCCATTCCAGATGGGTCCACGGCGTTCGTAAACTGAGGTGTTCATAAACTGACGTTCCACTGTATATTCCTCTCTCCACTTAGCTTGTGCAAGACTCTGCATATCCAGCTGCCAAATTTACATTTACAAACATACGTGTGTGTGTCTGTATTGTGCTGCCAGAATAAAAGCCAAGAAAGGTTTGCAATAACCTGTACCAGCCAAACAACGTCCACAACAACCCTTAACAGAAATCGACCCTGGTGGATTACCACCGCTTTATCCCTATTGATGAATTTCAAATTATACTAGGAATGCCATCCACAGTGATGGGAATACTATTTGTACCTTGGGTGCTATTATAACAGACATTTGTGTTCACACTGGCTCTGTACCAGTAGAAACTGGCACTGCGGTGTGCTCTGCTGAGAAGTCCATCTATTTCAAATACTAGCTATAAGTGTGGCATGCAGTTGGCAGTAATTTTGTACAGCTGACTCGGGTGCCATAGGCTTGAGGGCCCAATAAGGTAGTTTGTCTGCCAAATTTGTAGAGGATCTATTTGTCACTGGTGGTTGCCAGTCCAGATGTGTTTTACACACACACGGTAGGTATCTCTTGCTCTCATCTGCTGCACTCCTAATGGTTTTGTAGAAAATTGCTAACAGAGGTTCTCCATTTCAAATATACCAGTGGGGGGATTATATGTGTCACTGTATTTTCCCTCAGAAAACATCTAGTTAAACTCTAGTCTCCCATATAGTTAAAACAAAATGGTCTGCCTCCTTTGGCCATTATGTCAAACATTTTTGTGGATCCCTTTTAACTCACCATCCATTAATGGCACCTATTTATTTCACCTCTAATGCTAACAGCATTATGTGTCAGAGCAGTGGAGAGGGGCATGTTTTCTCCCTGTCCGCCCACCACAACTAAATAGTAAAGTCATTTTGTCCCATTTCCCTTACACAATTTTCATCCAAAGTGTGCGTAGTCTATTTACAATAAATCTAAGTGCACACAGCAGCAGCCAAATGTGCTTTCTCCTTTAAGAGGTGTAATTACACAATTAAGCATAATGGCTAGTAATAATAAAACACGATGTGGGAAAATATAGGGTACCCATAACAGGAAACAAAACTCTATGAGGCTACACTGTTAGTAATTGCTATTTTCCCTCTGCCTAGACAGACAATGATGGACAAGGCAGGGGAATTAGTGACATACACATAAAGCCTCATTATTACCTTCAAGAGCACAAGCCTACCAGCTAGTCTTTTATGCACAGTTGTTAGAATAAATTGATGTCAATAGGTCACAACAGTTAGAATAAAAGCAATTAAAGTGTGTTGGAGTGTAAACTAAACTAAAAATGAAATCAAAAAGTTTACGGAAGGGTCTACCTGGCCAGTTCCGAGCCACTGCGTTGATGCCTTAGTGCAGGCATCCCCAAACTGCGGCCCTCCAGATGTTTTGGCCTACAACTCCCATGATCCCTAGGTAACAGGACCAGTGGTCGGGGAAGATGGGAATTGTAATCCAAAACATCTGGAGGGCCGAAGTTTGGGGATGCCTGCCTTAGTGTGTCTGTCATTAGGATCCTCAAGGAGTGCTTGACAGAAACCCATGTGTTTGCTGATATTCTAACATAGCTGAGCTGTTATTCTAATGTTCTCTCCCATGTTGTCCAATTTTCAGCAAGAAAAAGTGTTAAAGTTTCTAAAATGAGAATGGTAGAATCTAAAGTTTGCCTTAAGACATGCCCTTTGGCCTTTTTTCCACTATAATGAATACTCTATGTGTATGGTAAATGGTTCATATATATCCCTATATCTGTAAATTCTAGGGCCCAGCCTTGACATTAGCCTGTTGGAGACTTGTCCCACACTGACCCACAGTTGTCGATCATACATAAGACTCTCTCCCTCCAGATGCCTCGATTCACAGTTGTTGATTCTATACTGTGACTACATTTTGAAGTCAACAATTAATGAGAAGATCCAGATGAAATCTGCTGTATAGATCCTAGCCCAAGCACAACCATTGCTCAGCTTGAACTTGATACATCAGAGGCAATTTGTTAAATCTTTGGGATTAAAAGTAGGTGTGTTCCACATTGCACTGACCCTCACTGCTCATTCCTTGGCAGAGACAAACCTTGGCAGCCATACCGACATACACAGAAAAAAAGATTCCTCTGTGCTGCTAATTTCATGCCTGGCATCGGATGTATCACAATATAGAGCAGGGGTTGTTCAACCTGGGGCCCCAAAGACCAAATGTGGGCCTTGTCCTAATTTAATGCGGGAGAGGAGACTGGAAACACAGGAGGGCAGGAGAGGAAACAGAAAAAAGGGTCAATGGAAGGTGGTGTGTGTGTGTCATGGGGGTAGCCACTCCATGCAAGTGGCCAGCTTTGACCTCTGAAAAGAGTGGGCTGTCCCTTCCCTGGCAGGCTGCTGGGCATGAAGGAAAGTGACCTGCACAGTTTGGCTCTGCCCTGCTCATCACTGCTATGCAGTCCCCAACAGATTACCTCATAGGGAATGCTGATTCTGTTTCTTGTGCTGGGCAAGCTACAGTTTTCTTGAATTTCCTCACAAACATGCTATGACCAATCTTAGAGAGCAGTTGAGGGAGCCGCCTTTTAAAAAGGCATTGTTAACTTCCACTACACTTTTTAAAAAAACACAACCCTGATGCCGAGGGGTGTAAAAAGAACAACAGAGTAATATGCATTCCAGAGTTAAGGTCTGCCTCTTAATGGTGTGAATGTGACACAGTAAGATTGAATAACAAGAGCTATGTCTTACAGTGTAACCGGTTGATTCCTTTCTTTGTTCAAAATGAGCAATTTCAACACAGAACATGTCGTATTAATTGTTCTTTATGGGTGCAAATCTCAATGCTTCATGTCACTAATTAACCCGCATTATGAATGTTTGTGGGAGAATGCAGAACTGAAAGAGAAAAAGTGCCTTTGATTAACTAATAGGATTTGGGTGAACTGACTCTAATTCAGCGGTGTTTATTACCACCGAGAAAACATGAGCTAGTCCCACCACTGCATTCATTAATCTCTATGCAGGATCTTTCAACAAGATTAGCACTACATTGTCACTAGCCAATCTTCAGCATCATTTTATTTATCTTATTTAACCTGTTCTATAGCCTCAAGAACACGGGATGCGGGTGGCGCTGTGGGTTAAACCACAGAGCCTAAGGCTTGCCGATCAGAAGGTCGGCGGTTCGAATCCCTGTGACGGGGTGAGCTCCCGTTGCTTGGTCCCTGCTCCTGCCAACCTAGCAGTTTGAAAGCACGTCAAAGTGCAAGTAGATAAATAGGTACCACTCTGGCAGGAAGGTAAACGGCGTTTCCGTGCACTGCTCTGGTTTGCCAGAAGCGGCTTAGTCATGCTGGCCACATGACCCGGAAGCTGCACGCCGGCTTCCTCGGCCAGTAAAGTGAGATGAGTGCCGCAACCCCAGAGTCGTCCACGACTGGACCTAATGGTCAGGGCTTCCTTTACCTTTACCTATAGCCTCAAGAAGCTCTAAAATGGCTTGCAAAATATTCTCACAATAAAATCTAATTCAAGTCCAGTATTGGGATCAGCAGCAACCCCGTGTTTATATGGAGCCATGTTTACTTTTTCTTCTTCTGCCCCCAACCTTTGGTCTCCCCTTGTTCTCTACTAGGCAAGAGATCTCACTGAAGATACCAGAGGCAAAGGGATGGTGACAAGAAACCAAACATCACCTGGCAAGTCTTCCCATGTTGGCACCAGCTCTCACTGAAGACTTCTGAGGCAAAGGAATGGGACCAAACAACTGAAACTTGCTCACCCCCATGATAGCCAGGCCCATATGTGTGGAAATCAGTCTTGGTTCTGAGCTTTTTGTGTGTGTGTGTGTGTGAGGTGGTAGAATATATCAGGGGAGATGTGTGCTTAATGGCTGAAGAGATGGAATGCGCAAATGCTGAGTAAAACAAAGAGAAGAAAAATGTTTGTGAATTGGCAGGGCATTGCTTAGGAAGGAGGAGATTGGGCAAACCAAATTAATCTGGTGGAAAAGTAAAATAATAGGAATGCAAAAATGTATTAAAATCCTGACCTTCCTCCTCCTCACGTTTCCTCTTATACTGCTGATAGACCCCCCCCCCCTCATTTGTCACTATTTGTGGCATGTTAATGGCAATGCTCTATCGAAGCCTAGGTATAAAATTTCTAAATTTATCATTTGATTCCTTGTTTATTAAAAACATGCACCTAGTAACATTTCAGACTCTGTGTCAAGCCTACCTGCTCCACTTCATTGCCTGCGTGTTGCACTGCTTCATTATGCGGTTCTTCCAACATTTCCAAGTTTAACTCCTCTATGAATTCGTTCCTTTCATCATCCAGCCATCCTTCTTCCAGCTGTAAAGAATATATTAGTACATTACTTTCGGTTAGTGGGGAATGCATGCTAAAATAAGGTAAACCCAAATGGCAATGCCTGACTAGTTCTTTTTTTTTAATCATAATGACTCTCTTTGGAATACTGTGGTCTTGGAGCTCATCTCTCAAAAAGGCAGAGGGGGGAAAAATGATCATTAAAAAAATTGGACTCTTAGGCCTTTTATCCCTTTTTGAAACATATCACCGATTTTCTCTCATAATGAGGAGGATTGCATGCACAGAACATCATTTCCTTTCAAAATGTGCAGAAGTCATACTGCATAATACCGAAGCTGTCATGTTCTTTACTTCTAAGGGTACCAGCTTAAAAGAATCCAGAGATACTAATATATGGCCACGAGACAATTGGCTTCTTTCTCCCTAACAACCTCCACCCCAGTGTTATGCCTCACCGCCTATACCTCAACAACATCCTCATTGTGTATTTCAATCACATTTGTCTTATTGATTTCTCAGGTAAACTTCCAGTAGCAGCCACTGCAGCTACAACCACAACAACTACAACAACAAAAGAGTAATTGATTGACAATGTGCCTTTAAGACATGTTTTGTTTTCCAGCTGTTCCTTAGGGGTGCTTTTTTAAATCAATCAATCAATCAATCAATCAATCAGGAAGTGCTACTTTAAAGCATGTTGGTAAACCAACTTGCCTGAAACAGAATGAAGCCAATACTGGGCAATTTAACCCAGAGCATTTTCTGTGTGCATCTGAGTAAACTTTTCTGTATAGAAAGCGGGGGGGGGGGGTACATATAGTAGGAAGGAGGAATACTAGTGTCAATATTCTTCATATCGATTGGATAAGTTGAAAGAGTTTTCGGTAAATAAATCCAGCCATCCTTGCTGGATTCAGAAGCAGACACTCAGGAGTTAGATTGTCCCTGTTTCAAGTTCAGGGTGTGGATATTAGACAATAATTGTAATGGATATCAGATTAATCATATTTGCTGCTGGTTGATTCCTATTTGTCAGGAACTACTTTGTTAACAACAGTTTTATTCTACTAGATCCTTAATGTGCCTTAACTTGCTTTTTGATTTTACTGAAAGAAAACCTAAAGTATGTAGAAAACCTAGGTATGTTAGCTTTTTAACAGCACTATCCTATGAATGTCTACTCTAAATGTAAGCTCCACCGAGTTTAGTGGGACTTACCGTACTCCCAGGTATGTGTGCATAGGATTGCAGCCTAAGTCAGTGTTTGACTTCAGACAATGCAAGTACTTAGTCACATGCTTAACTTAGGCTGCAGTTCTATACACACTTAAGCTACACTGAGAGTATGGTCTAAGACCACCCAGAGAACTTCATGGCTGACCTGGGATTTAAACATGGGTCTCCCCAGCCCTAGTCCAATACTCTAACCATTACGCCACATCAAAAGTGCTTCTAGATCCCACTCCTGGCAGAATTAGCAGTCCCATTGCCGGAATTTAGAGCTACTTTTGTTATTTTGTATCAACCACAACCATGATGGCCATGCAAATTTTGCTAGCAATAAGCATGGGCTGAAATGGGTGATTTGTACTTGACTGTAAATTGTATCCACAAAACACTATGTCTGGATGTGCCATTGCTGTACTTTCTCGGTCGCTTCTGTGCCTAACAAAGAAGCTTGGAAACCAATGCCTTCCAGATATGCTTTGCAAATTAGGATAACATCTTTTCTTTTCCCTTGACCGTTTTATCTACACAAGAGAGGCAAGAAGAGACTAATGCTAGGCCCCAGGTAGTCATTGTTTGTTGTACAACTGAATCCCGAAAGACAGATGCATCACTGATATAAAACCCCTTAAGAGCCTATAAGCAGAATGTTTCAGCAAGCCATTTATAGTTTCAGAAAGTTATCTAAGCCTACAAGAGCCACGGCCAAGCTACATAAACCTGAGGTGAATTGCTTTCCTCTGCCATACTATACAGCTGCTTTTATCAGCACCATTTAGAATGTATAAGACTATAAAGGAAATATATGCTTCGAACTGTGATCCTCTATAACTACACTAGTCAAAGGAAGGCTTTCAGGTGACATTGAATTACATTTATTCAATGTAATTTATAGAGATTGTGCAGTTACCAGTGCTGAAAAATATCAGATCAATAACACATGAAACAAGTGGCAATATAACCAACTTTGCCTGAACCAATGACAGATGGATACAACAGGGGCAACAGAAGGTCCTTTTTGCTTTGTAGCAGGATATAAAAGGAAGTACAACTAGGTGTTTTTCTTCCACTATTCTCCCTCCTCCTTTTAGGAATCTGCACACTAACTCTGCCTTCCAAAATATGGAAACGTTTTCACAAAGCAGCAGAACCATTTTCAGTCAATGGATGATGGTTATTCATATTTGTTACAGTCCTTCAAAAATATGATTCATTCTAAACTGTGTATGAACATGATACTGTAATTCCATGTACAGTTTAATACGTGGCTCGCTGTGCAGTGAAACTTCCTTGTACTTATAAACATTCTGGAAATATGACATGTGGAAATCAGAAAAGCAGCCCATACTTAGAATTTCAGACCAACTTCTATCAAATGAGAAATCAACATGCATTTTCTGCTACATATGGGCAATTTCAATATGTTTTTGTGTTTGGTTGTGTATTCTACTAGACAATCAGCTGCATTCCTATAGGTATGTATGATTTTAAAGACTCATTCAGCTAGTACAGTGGTATTCAAGCTCCCTTTAACTTTGCATCTGCAGCTACAAAATAGTAAAAACCATCTATTCTCATTTTCTCCATTCTGACAGGAACTTCTGCATTGTCATTTCCCCGCCAGCTGTTCATTATCTGCGGATGGCAGTGAATGTATGTGCCCTGTGAGCCACCTCATTCTCAATGCATCTATTTACTCTAACCTGCATCTCTGGTCTTGCTACCAGCAGCACAATTTTCTTGCATTCGTCGCTGGAGAGCAATGCCACTGCCTCCTCCCGGTTCTGGACATCTTGGCCATTTATCTATAAAACAAATGAAAGTGGCACATTAGTTTCCATTTCCACAGTGCAACACACAATATAGAGCAAATATCAGCTCATTTGTGGCAAATGTATGGACAATGAAGCTCACACAATGGGCTCATCTTCAGCCCCCTCAGTGGTAAGTGCCTTCACTCAATTATGCGCTTACTGTAAGAGCCATATCGATCGTTGAAGGATGGCGGACATCAGAGGAAGCAGTTATGTTCATAAATGTCCAACCTGCGCCCTGGCAACATACATCTAGCAACACAATTAACCAGCCCTTGACAGGTGACGTTCATCTTTCTCTGTTCAGAGTAATGGAAGTGTCAGTCTGAGATAATAGTGCTGGTGGAAGCAAGACTGGTAATACTACAGCTGATATCAGTCATACTGGAAGCTTAGAGAGAGCCAATTAGAGGTCTACAGCATTATCTCTCACCAGGCAATACTTACAGGCCACTGCTGATTGCTGTTTCATTTAATCATTTGATATTTGTGTGTGCGCACAAACACACATGGACGGACACACACACACACACACACACGGTGCCAAAATTCATACTAGAGGCTGCAAATCCCATACACCCTTACTAGGAAGAAAACCCCGTTGAACACATTGGGACTTCTGAGCAATCATGTATGCTGTGCACACTTAAAAGTGAATCTTCAGTTGTTGTATTTTTTAATTTTCCAAGCACAACTTTGTGATAATGCCAAATGTAGCCAGTGTTAACTATGTCTTAATGAGTCTGGCAGCAAATCCAGAGGCCAGATGAACAACATACAAAATTGCTCATCTTTGAAATTCAAACCATTCGTCTTATGTGAGCATCAGCAGAGAAGATTGCAGTATCTTTATGCAGTGCAGCCAACCTTTCCCCATATCTTATCTTTCCATTTGCTTTTTTCATGAGCCTTTTTCAAGGTGTCTTCTCTCACATGATTACCATCATGTGATGGGGGGGTGGACATAGTCCCCCTCCATTGCACCACTACTCCCGTTCCCAGTCATCCAATGCGCAGAGGCAACAGCGACAAGCGCATAAAAGAGTAGAGCTGGGGAACATACCACTTTGCTTCCAGATGTGCAGTGGTGATTATAGAGGGGGGAAGAATGTCTGAACGGAGCTACAGTCATGGCGGTGAGAAAAAAATATGCATGAAACATTTACGACATCTGAAACTGAAATTTGTAAAATAAAAAAATTCCTTCAGTAGCACCTTAAAGACCAACTAAGTTTATATTTTGGTATGAGCTTTCGTGTGCATGCACACTTCTTCAGATACCTCAGATACGTATCTGAAGAAGTGTGCATGCACACGAAAGCTCATACCAAAATATAAACTTAGTTGGTCTTTAAGGTGCTACTGAAGGAATTTTTTTATTTTGCTTCGACTCAGACCAACACGGCTACCTACCTGTAACTGAAATTTGTAAGTTTAATTTTTGATTAATCGGGAGCTGCCAATGAAGGGCTCTTCAGTTGTTCTTCCCTGACCACTAGACAAATTGACTGGGGCTGACAGGAGTTGGAATCCAACAACATATGGAAGGCAATGTGTAAACTACCCCGACCTGCATTGGCGCATCAAACATAAAGTGGCTGATAGTTAGAATAATTTTGGCCAAAATATATCTCTCATCTCAAATCTCCAGGTGTCTGCATATGAAGTCACCTGTCTACATGAACTCTCAAGTCAGCATTACAATCCTCTGTTCAGAGAAACTGAAGAACAAATCAGCAGCGTATGAAATTAAGAAGCTAATTGCCTTTTAATAACTCATAAATTTCTTGTATGAATGTGATTATATATATATATATATATATATATATATATATATATATATATAATATTTACTTACTGAAACTTCCCTAAATGTGTATGAATTCAAAAGAGTTAACATATCTCAAAAGGGACCTCAACATTTTCACTTTATGTTTGCAACCAAAATCTATGAAAAATGTTTTAGAAACAGTTTCAAATTTTGTTTTATATCTATTGCATATTGGCTAGAGAATATTTTAATAAGGTGATTAATAAATGGAATGCATAAATGAGTGAGTGAGTGAGTGAATGAATGAATAAATAAATAAATAGGGATCTTCCCCGCACCTGCTGACTAGCTACGGAGGATAGGGGTTCTTCTATGCTTTCATTTTCTCTCTCCCACGGATGAACTATGACTTGCTTGCCATACTTCCTGATTCCAGTATAACCATGAAAATGTTTAAAATCATTTACAGGACTGTAAAATGTGATGTTTGCTGCAGCTTTCAGTTATCTCAGATCATTTTTCTCTTTTCTCTCTCCCTTGTTACCAATGCCTGCATTCAGAAAATACTGCAAAAGTGGAATCAGAAAATACTGCAAAAGTGGAATCTTGATGCAATTGTGCATAAGACTGCATTAGTAAGACTGTCTTGGTGTGGCATTTCATCAACAAACAGAAATGCACATGGTGCATTTTGGAGGAACGCTGCACAAGAAGCCCCCAGGCACATAACACACTCTAACAATGACATTAAGTTTGCTTTCTTGCAGTGTTTTACTACTGTGAACATATCAGCAACACAGATGAGCAAGAAGGCACAAATGAAATAGAGGAGGAAGGCCTGGCTCCAGATTCTTTTTTTGGGGGGGGAGGGAAAGACATCGTGGGCAGTTTGCCACCAGTGGGCCATTGTAAGTGCCCACCATTCTCCGCTACAGTTCCTTGGTCCCTCTTCTGTTGTATCTGCCAGCCTTGCCCATCCCTCAAAGCAGTGATGGCATTGTAATGGACCGTGAACTGAGCAGCTTCACTTGGTTCTTGGCCAGAGCTAGGAAATTCTGCAAGTGAGCATGCAGGAGAGTAGCAGGGCAGCAGTTTCAGACATCATCAAAGGACTCCAATGGAAGTGGGCCCTGGCAAAAGACCCAGTATGTTGGGTGCCCACATTGTGCCTGGGAGGAACTGAAACCCACACATGCACTGCACTGCGAAAAGGTTGGAAAACAAAAATGGATCAATGGAAAATCCCAAGTATGTAAGTCCTACTTTGACACAAGGCCACATAATTTCGAACTCCGGTATCCAAAGAGAAATTCAGATAGCAGATGTAGGAGGCTGCCTTCTGTTGCGGCAGACTTTGTGTCAGTATTGTCAGCTCAATATTGTCTGCACTGACTGTCAGTAGCTCTCCAGGGGGTCAGGCAGGGCTATCTCCAAGCCGTCCATGAAGATGCCAGGGATGGAACATGGGACATTCTGCATGCAAAGCAGATGCTCTACTAGTGAACAGCCATTCCTCGAGGACGTTTTGGAAGTGACCATGACTCCAGTGGGTTGTGTACAACAGCCATAATCCTGTGAAACAACTACGTAAAAATCCAACAACTGTATATTTCATCATACAGTGGACGCTCGGGTTGTGAACGTGATCCGTGTGGGAGGCACATTCGCAACCCGCAGCGCCGCGTCAACACACGTGCGGGGTTGCGATTTGGTGCATCTGCACATGCGCGAATGCTGAAACCCGGAAGTAACTTGTTCCGGTACTTCCGGGTTCGGCGCGGTGCGCAACCCGAAGCATCTGTAACCTGAGGTATGACTGTATTGGAATGGCTGCCTAGTGAGTAGTAATGGCAGTTTATTTGGAAAATTAGACGAACACAAGGAAGCAGTTCAGCATCCTGAGAATTTGGCCTGCAGAATCCTGTCTTTTAAAAGAATTCTTTTCACATAAACCTTGTATAATAAAATTGTCAGATCCCCTTGCTCTGAGTTATCTCACCCATAAGAATGGGTACTGAGCCAGCACATTGTCCAATATGAAAGGTACCTCCTAACCACAACTCATTTTCCGTTAAACTTAATGATCAGATTCCAACTCATATATCACATTGCCACACACATAGAAGCATAGAACCAGAGAACTGTAGAGTTGGAAAAGATCCCCAAGGGTCATCTAGTCCACCACCTGCAATGCAGGAATCTCAACTAAAGCATCCATGACAGATGACCATCCAACCTCTGCTTAAAAGCCTCCAAAGAAGGGGAGCCCAGTACCTTCCCAGGGAATCTGTTCCACTGTCAAACAACCCTTACTATCAGAACGTTCTTTCTGATGTTTAGTCAGAATCTCATTTCCTGTAACTTGAATCCACTGGTTCAGGTCCTACTCTCCAGAGGAGAAAACAAGCTTGTTCCATATTCCATGTGACAGCCCTTGGGACACTATATTTCTGTTGATGCAGCCAAGAACATCATAAGCTTTTTTTTCTTTTTGCTTCTTTTTTGCTGCTACATGAAACTGTTTCTTCATGTTAAGCTTGTGGTCTACTAAGACCCCTAGATCCCTTCCACTTGTACTTATGGCTAGCCAGGTGTCCTCTACTGTATCTTGAATCCCAATTCTGTCTTCTGCAGCATTAGCTATTCATCCTAGTTTGGTGTCTTCTGCACATTTGATAAGGATCCCTTTGCTTCCTTCTTCCAAGTTATTTATAAAGATGTTGAACAACAATGGGCTCAGGACAGAACCCATTTGTCACTTTTTTGGGAAAGCAGAATCAGCAGGATGTGTTCTGCTCCTCTTTTATCTTCTCCCCCAAGAAGAGAAAATTGAGGGACAACTCAAGCATTTGGTACCTGTGGGTACTAAATGCCTGAAGAGGGCATTTATTGTTTACCATGTTAATAATGGCTGCTAAATTTGTTATAGCTAGATTCTGGAGAATTCTTAATACGGATCATTTTATATCACGGGTATCACAAATATTGGACATAATTCTTATGGATTAGTTAACCACATTGCAAAGAGAACACTGAACCGGAATAAGAAATGATGTTTCATACAACATGGTGCAATTTTATTGAGTTTGTGGAATCTATTGAACATGGCTTCTGTCTATCAGCTTCTCATGGGGCATAGTGGAGAATTCTTAGAACTGCTAGCATAAATTTGCACATATTTTTGTATACCACTTAGCAAGTTTTTCAAATATTAAGCGGTTCAGAAATGGTTTCAATTATAAATAAATAAATATTTTCTTGAAACAGAACAACCTGCTTTTGACTGGAGCAGAACTGGCCTACCTAAGCATTAGCTTTTTGCTTTTATATCACAGTGTACACAGAACTAAAAATGCCCATAACATCAAATTGTGTTTTTAAAAAAATCATTTTCAAAAAAGGGTTCAATGTTCAGATCTGTTATGTGGCCCATTACTTTTTAGTCCCTCTCTGCAAATTCATATCAGTCCAACATCTAGTCAAAGTAAGGTACTGCAATATGAGAATTCCCCCCCTCCCCCATCATATGATGTGTGCACTGCAAAATAAAATAAAAAATCACATCCCCCACTATACAAAGAAATAAAATACTATATCCTTGCAGAAGCCCTCACACTGAAACACGACTTATTATATGCCTGCAAAGGAGGGCCATTTTCGCCAGGCAGCTTGTAGTTCCTATTGTGTTCCAGAGATTTGTTTGATTCTCAGAACTGATAGCAGAGTAAGAAATAAAGCTATGTTGCCCAGCAAAGATGTTTCCTGAGGAAATGAAAGACCTGGTGGAATAGAATCAGATTGATCTTGTAACATCCAGCAGGCTCTCAGAAAGGCTGAATTAATGCCTAGCAGTTGCAGGGTTGTTTGTACACAAGCAACTTGCTACTATCAACAAGTATCACCAGACAACAAAAGGAAAACTGCACAAATTGCATAAAAAGGATAATTGGTTCGTGCACGCGTGCACTTGCTTCAGTCCCTGTGCTGGGGAAGCAGCGGCCATGGACAGGAATGGAAAGTGTTAGGTTACTAGGGCAGGGATGTTTGATTTCATATTTTTTGACAACAGATTCTGCCACTAACATGCATTATGGGCCCCACCCCTGTCTACTTGCCATCATCTAATGTTGTTATAACACAGCTATGTCATGCTGGGCATTTTCTTCAGAATTTCCACTGGACTTGAAAAAGGCTCGATGGGAAGAAATGTGGTCTTAAGT
Organism: Zootoca vivipara; assembly: GCF_965207765.1. Lineage (NCBI taxonomy): Eukaryota > Metazoa > Chordata > Lepidosauria > Squamata > Lacertidae > Zootoca > Zootoca vivipara. Next base: position 22,432,241 of record NC_142592.1, on the reverse strand, counting down.
TTCTGTTCTGTGGAGTAGGGTACGAGCTCTTCCAGGCTTTTCCTGGGCCTCCATAGTTTCTATTTAAAATGTTTTTGTTTTGTTTTTACTCAGAAAACCCTGGCAACATGAGTCCACAGTGCCCGGCTCTTCCTTCCTTCTCCTCCCTCCTCTGAAGCACTTCTCTCCCTTGTATGCTTCCTTCTCTGAGCATCCATTAGCCCCAGACCTAGTGCTGTGGCTTCCTCAATCAGCCATCATGTGCCGATGATGTAACCTCCAGGAGATGGCTTCCACTGCCATTCTATTTATATTGTTATACTTTTTGGGAGGGGGGGGAGGAAACCCTTCCTAAACTGAAGAAATTAATGAATGCCAGAATCTAGCTAATATTAGAGATATGAAATTATGAATGGAAAATACAAGTTGCAGAAGTGCGCCAGCCAGACAAGGAATCCCTGGGCTGACTTCTGCAAACCTGCCTGACCAGGGTAGTTAAGAGCAAAGTCATTAAGAGACAAAGGTGCTGATTGCTGGTCATTATCACATCTTAGGAAGGGTCTCAGGTCTGTGAAAAACAGGGGTTGCCAAGGTGACAGGGAGGGGTGTGAGGTGACAGGGGAAAGTGTCATTTTATAGAAGGCCTGGATTTTTGGTGAGAGGTGTGCTGGGAAGAAGGAGGAAGACAAAGTCTAGTCTTCTAGGAGCTGCTGGGCAAGCCAGAACTCCATGTGGGGACTGGAGGTTAGAACTATGTTGGAAGTGGCTGGAGGAGACTGCACCACAAGACCCGGAACCATGACTGACTGCTGCTTTGGACCCAAGCAAGCCCCCAACGAGAGGGGCAACGAGAGACACTCTTGGAGTATAATGTTCTGTACCCCCTCCATTGCAGACTTCCAGATGTAAATATGTGTTAATGAACCATATTTCTTAAAGACACTAGCCTCTACAGTGCCCCAATCTTAGCAACAGAAAAACAGCCCTGGGGTGAGTGCCTGGAACATCTTGGAATTTTGCAGCACTCATGAAGATTGGGGTGGCGTGATACAATATTTATATACTGGAGGAGCATCTCCACCCACATCGTTCAGCCTGGAAACTGAGGTGCTCCTCCAAAGGCCTTCTGGCGGTTCCCTCACAGTGAGAAGTGAGGTTGCAGGGAACCAGTCAGAGGGCCTTCTCGGTAGTGGCGCCTGCCCTGTGGAATTTCCTCCCATCAGATGTCAAGGGCCATCTGACTTTTAGAAGATATCTGAAGGCAGCCCTGTTTAGGGAAGTTTTTAATGTTTGATGTTTTATTGTGTTTTTAATATTCTGTTGGGAGCTGCCCAGAATAGCTGGGGAAACCAGCTATGGGTTGTTGTTGTTGTTGCTGCTGCTGCATTAATCAACAACAAAACCTATAAGCAGTTAACATAAAGCAATGTAAAATATGCATAGGAAAATAACAATAAAATTAATATTTGAAAACAAGAAGACATAACATTTTCAAAAAAACAGAAGAAGATAAAACCAGCCGTCGTAAAACAAATACTAAAATCACGTATTTGGGTGTACTTACCTCAACAAAAATTTGCCTGCCTAATATTCTACAGAAACAATGGACTGTACATTTTTGAAGAACCGTAGTGAGAAAGCATGCTCATAGTAACTTACTTGCAAAATTCTATCTCCTTCCCGGATCCGTCCATCTCGGGCAGCGATACTGTTTGGATCAACCTACATGGGGTGGAAATGCCATAGTTAGTTCTAAAATAAGTTTGCATTTAACAAGCATTTAAGGCATGGTGTGTAGCTTTTTCAGATTAGTACTTCTTTGGGAAAGGGGCAACCAATAATTTCTTTTCAGCTCTTGTGCAGCCAAGGTATAAATTTCAGAATTCATGGATATGGGAAAGCACCAGAAAATCCTTGCCAGTTTGCCAGGGATGATCGTACCCAGCACAGGATGCCAGGCACCTGAAGTCTCCTTTCCACTGCAGTGTTCAAGCAGGTAAGAAACAGGAGAGACTCCCAGGGCCTCTTACCTACTCCATATGCCACACAAAAGAAAGATGACCCCGCGTCTCTCCCAAGCCCTCACAGTATGCTAGATAACTCAGGGGAAGAAAGGGGATTGACAAGTAAACCAAATCACCATTAGCGGAACCCTAGATGTGGGGAAATGAGAGGAGTTGGAGCTTGATAATGCTCAGGGGAGACTGGATGTGTTAAAAAGTTCATACCCTTTATAAAATGTTTTGTATGGCCACTTTACCTATCAAGCTAGACTTCTGAGTCCTTATATCACAAAGGAAAATGAAAATGAAAAAAGGCATTAAAATATATGATTTACCTTTCTTCAACACTGATACAATATACTAAATGGTTGGTTTACGTAGTTAAATTTTGCTTTAACCTAAATATATCTGGAAGGCTCCATTAAAGGTTTATCAGAGTCGCAAAGCTGTTCCTTGACTAATGACCACCTTTTCCTTGATGGATATCTGAAGCCATTTATTTTTCCTTGCCATGCGAAGAGTCATTTTTTGCAGCAAAGCCTCTCTAAGCACTTGGCTTGCAAGTTACATCTTATAAAGATGACAACACCTTCCCCTCCCAAGCAGGTGTTATTTTCATATTGTGTGTTGTTGGAGAGAAAATGATGCGGAAATATTTAATCTGGTATGAAAAGAGAGCAATTGCAGCCACTCAAATGAAGGGAAAGGCAGAGTGGTTCAAAACAGAGCTAAGGAGAGCGCTTTTTAAAATTCAAAGACAGATAAAACCAGCAGAACTCTTTTTAATCTTTGCAAATCTATATTATAGGCTTCTCTGTTACCTAACTGACCTCAGCTGCTGAAGTATGATGGGATCTTTATGGGCTTCAAAAACAACCAGAAGTTTTTAATACTATCAGTACTAGGGATGGATAGGTCTGTACACCAATTTTAGACAACAAGCTAAAAATGGGAGTAAATAATGCTATAAAAGCACCGTCCAGCAGTTAGGCTGCATTTGTAAATATTGTAAATATTTTATATTTTTATTTGTTATATTTATACATCCCTCTTCCTCTGGGGATCTCCAAGCAGTCTACATACATTCTGGAGGTAGCAATCCTGACCCATATCAGGACCAAACCCTCATGGTTTCAATATATGAACTGAATGTGCCTTCGGACCAAATATTTTCACCAGATATATATTCCAGATGTAACTTCAAAACAGTACTTTCTACTCCTTGGGGAAGGGGAAGGGGCAGTGCCTGGCAGGGGAGATCTGGTCATTGGAAAAAGGTTCTAGATTTCACTGAAGCACATTTCTTGGAGCTCTCTGATATTCTGCAGCTCTGATCTACTTGGTGAGGTGCCTAATCATGGTCCACAGGCTTCTGGGTGGCTAAAAGGACGTACCCCCCCATCCTCCAATGTAAAGAACTCTAATGAGATAAGAGACAGAGAGTCCTTGTTAACTAAGGTATGCACTTGAGTAAGTACTTCAGGAAGGATTCTGAAAGGAAGCAAATAAACAGGAAATGCTCCAAGACCGCATGAATGTAGAAGTTAGAGACACAGAGGAAGCATAAAAAGAATGCATACGGCAAGGCAATTTTATTGCAGTGCAATAAAAAAAAATATTGATTGGAATGGCACCAGTGGACAGAGTCAACAATTTTGTATAGGGGTAGTTCAAGCAAATGGTATGGACCAGAAAAACAAGCAAGCAAGCAAGCAGGCAAGCAAGCAAGCAAGCAAGCAGGCAAGCAAGCAAGCAAGCAAGCAAGCAAGCAAGCAAGCAAGCAGAAGTTTGGCGAATCTAGTAAACTCTGTAAGTATGGCAGGTAGCAGAATTATTGTTTTAATTTGTGGAATGGATCCAGTTACTTCCCAGTAATCACAGCTACTCTGGTTCTGGAGTGAGATTAAAGAGAATAAATCCTATAAACTTCAAGGAGTAAGAAAAGGATCACCAGAGAAGTCAGAAAGCCGAAGGAATAAACTCTGGAATGAAGGGGCAAGTGGGAGGCATGGAGAAAAAGTTGTCAAGGAGCTGCAGGTTATCTCAAAGAGTCCAGTTAATAGTACTGTACTAAGACAATGTTTCACCTAAACAATTTGCAATTTTAAGCAACATTCTGACTTTTCAGGCAATTTGTTTCATGGTGATGTTGCATTTGACACATTTACATTAAACAAACTTGCCTGCAATGACAACTGTATCACTTGGGTGGCATAATTTAGGGAATTTGCTAACAGTTTGCATTGGCAAATTGCCAGAATTCTGGTAGTCAGGCTAGAGAAATGCTTATTTCTATTTCCCCTTTACCATCCCCCTCACAGAACTTTACCTCACTGATATAAATTCCTGTGTCTTCCTCGTCATCCGTGCGGTAGCAGACAGTCAAGCCCAGCTTCTCCTGGCTGCTAACACGACAAAGTTCAACTTCCTGCACAAAAAATAAAAAAATGCAGCACAGTCAGGTGCTTATTTTGAGACTAAAGTCTGTTACGGATACAATACTTTATATTGCGCTATAAGGGCATACGGAGCCTACCAATCACTTTACCCCAATTACCTGATTCAAGAGCGAATACTTCTGGTAGTAGTGAAAGCTATTTTCATTTAGTATTGCCCTGATCCAATTTTCATGGTAAAAGCATTCTTTCCCCAAATAAACTAAAGTGGGAAGCCATTAAGCAAAATTTGGCATGCCTTCAGGGGTGCCAAAATCAAGAACGAGAGGCTGACAATATATCACACAGTCATTTTACTTCTGTCAAGCCAACTATTGATTTATGGGTCAGGGGAAAGACAAAGTATTCATCCATCAATCAGTCAATCTCATATGATTGTCAGGCTTCCATCAGCCACATAAACCGTAAACCACAATCAGAGTTACCTGCCAAATCACATAAAGAACACAGTCTATTGTTAGGTCCAATATAAATAATAAATAATAATTGGCAAGTTAATTCATTTCACGTGGTAAGATTGTCCCCAAAGTTCCAAGATATTAGAGCTCCTTGGCTATTAAATTATTCACAAAAACATTTAACACACTTAACGAACATGAAGTTAGAAGATACCTATAACCAAATGTAAATTATATAATTTGAACTAGGAATATAGGAAGTTGTCTTATACTGAGCCAGACCATTGGTCCACGCTGCACTGACTTGTAACAGTTCTCCAGGGTTTCAGGCAAGGGACATTCCCAGACCCACCTGAAGATGCCATAGAGATTGAACCTTCTGCATGCAAATCATATGCTCTGCCACTAAACAACCAGCCTTCCCCTAAATTTGATGCCTGACTGCACCAGTGTCTTGAAGTTAAGGTAGACAAGATGACCCCTCACATCATCCTACACCAACTTTGTGCCTCCCTGAGGTTCTCCTACAGCGTCCATCAACACCAACCAGCACAACCGGATGGAAGTTGTAGTCTACAACTTCCATCAGGTTGTGCTGGTTGGTGTTGATGGGCGTTGTAGGCCAACCTCAAGAAGGCACAAAGTGGATGAAGGCTGCCCTACAGAAAGCATATGTGTATGAGTGTCTCAACAGAGATGCTGTCAGACAATTCATTACAAGACATCCCTTTCCGCACAATTTTATTTGTATGCTGCCTTTCCACTGTAGAAATATTTTTTTTTATTTGATTATATTACTAATGTAATTTACCTGGATGTAGTTGGGGCTGGGTTTTTTTTGGGGGGGGGGAGTTAGGGGAAAAACTGTATTTGATTGCTTGTATTTGGTTACATGTTGTTCTTATATAAAAAAACAATGCTCAGGGCAACCTACAACATGAAAGAAATACATAATAACAAAAGTAGTCGTAAACAATAAATAAAACATCACAACCAAACTGAACAAGTTCCAGATATATCACAAGATCTAAAATAATGATACAAAACCCCCCCCCCCACAAAAGCAACAACCCTCCCTGCGGCAAAACACCCCAGCCCAAGAGCCTGTTCAGCAGCATTGGCTTTTGCAGCTGGCGTCAGTCAGGGCCCCGCCCTCGCAGGCCAGATGGGAAAAGGCCTGCAAGGCAGGAAGCAGGTCTTCCAGGACTCACAGCCAAGTTGCTCTTACAAACTTAGCAGTACCAGATGCCACTAAGCTTTTTGCAGGGGGGGGGAGGGGGGAGCCAATTCAGTGCATACAATGATCTTGAAAGATCTACATTGGCTCCCAGTACATTTCTGAGCACAATTCAAAATGTTGGTACTGACCTTTAAAGCCCTAAACCGCCTTGGTCCAGTATACCTAAAGGAGCGTCTCCCCCCCCCCATCATTCTGCCCGGACACTGAGGTCCAGCCCCGAGGGCCTTCTGGCAGTTCCCTCACTGCGAGAAGCCAAGTTACAGGGAACCAGGCAGAGAGCCTTCTTGGTAGTGGCACCCACCCTGTGGAACGCCCTCCCACCAGATGTCAAAGAGAAAAAACATCTACCAGACTTTTAGAAGGCATCTGAAGGCAGCCCTGTTTCTCACTTTACTGGCCGAGGGAGCCAAAGTTTGTCCGCAGACACTTTTTCCGGGTAATGTGGCCAGCATGACTAAGCTGCAGTACCTATTCCCGCCGGAGCAGTACCTATTTATCTACTTGCACTTTGATGTGCTTTCAAACTGCTAGGTGGGCAGGAGCTGGGACCGAGCAATGGGAGCTCGCCCCGTCATGGGGTTTTGAACCTGCCAACTTTCCGATTGGCAAGCCCAAGGCTCAGTGGTTTAACCCACAGTGCCACCTGCATCCCATTGTTGTTCCTTTACCAGCACACTATTCAAAAACACCACATTGGTCCTCATCTTTTCTGGGGCTGGGTTCATTAATATGACTTTCTGCATTTATAAAGGTAGTTCCATGAATATAATGTTCTCAGTATTTTGCCACAGAAATGACCTTTTAGAACAATTAATTAAATGACAATGACTCATACTGTGAAGGATGAGAAACTAGGTAAAGGTCATCTTTTCCTTCTGAGTTGGAAAAGTACGTTCAGCAGAAGAGGTTATACTCTCAAAGGATAGGAGAAGAGGTTAAATTGCTCATCCTCCAGGGTGATGGAATAGTGGGCTGGGGACTATAACCTTCCATTACCAGGTTAAAAGTCGTTATTCCCTCCAGCAACTAGGTTAATACTGCAATTTCTTCAGGTGATAGAAGAGTAGGTTGTAAATGTCACCCACTGTGTTAAAACTTTTCTTTGACTTACTCCCTAGAAGGAAAAAGAAAGATTTACTCCTTGATAGAAAAAAAAAGACTTAAGTCCAATTGTTTGGGATGCTGCAAAAGTTTGCTAGAGAGCAACTATGGGGATCTTTAACCTGTATGTGAACGTATGTATGTTAAAAGTAATAATTTTCACACAGAGAGCAAATCACTAGTTATAAAATTATTGCAGTTTTCCTTGGTTGGAAAAAACAAACCAACACACACAGTTCCCTATTTTAAAACTGAACCACTCTCAATTGACTCATTACCTTAATTTTCTGATTGGGACTTGGCTTAGGAACAGGATTCGTACACACTAATTTAGTCCTTTTGCTCTGTGTTTCAAACAAAGTAAGGATAGACATATGGGGAACTATTTATGTGGCTTGATATAGACTCTGCTTAGATTGATAATACCCGGAAATATGTAGGTAATAAATAAATACCGGAAACCACCCATTAGTGTATTGGAAGGATGTTAACTGAAAACCAATAATGAGCATTGCTTGTGCTTCTAAGAAATGGAGACAAAAGAACATCTGCATTATTTTTGTCTTGCCCTTATCAGACCTAAAACTTTAGAATATATTTTGTGGGAAATATCTTTATGACCTCTGCTTCTCAGAGTTGTTCATTTGCTAACTTATGAGATGTCCATAGACACGACTCACACATTTTTACACCTATTTTCCCACAGTCACAGCTAGAATCTTGCTTGTAAGAAAAGAACATTGCATTGATGCTGAATTCCGCACGCGGTGCAAATGTTTGTGCCTCATCTTCTTCACTTGTGCAGATCAAGGAATATACATGCAGCAATGCTGAATCCTATCTCTTCAGTTCCACCATGGCTGCCCATCTCTATTTTGTGCATGTGAAATGCATTAAATTCAGCCCCACTGTATTTGCAGTAAACTAAAATATTCATTTCAGTCAATTAGCAGACACGGGATGTCTCTTGTTTTCATAAATATTCTTCCCTATGGCAAATGGAAGGCCCATACATGTCAATGCCATTATGTATAATACATGGAGTTTGAGACTGCAAGACGCCCAAGAAGGTATTGTCACAACAAACTACCCTATCCTTTCAGAACTACTGTCTCTACTAAAGCACCAAGTCAATTTCCTTTATGTATTAATAGTTAGGAAACATAAACATAACAGATGGCTACAACAGAAGATTCGGTGGGGAGGGGGGAACCTGTTGGGGGAACAAACACCTCTCTGCCTTCAAACTACCGTAACTAGAGAATTGTAGCACCATTATTACTGTTACTACTATCACAATTTGCAAGAGTTTGAAGTGGTACAAATGGATTTCCTACCACAGTTATATGCAGCATTAGCTAATACAAGCAATGGCTATCTAATCAGACAACCTGCAAAAGTTACTCATGTCACTCTTCATGGGAAGAGGTGGGAATTGGTGGCAACCACATCTGAAGGGCATCGGGTTGGAGAAGATCTAGACACTGAAAACAGTAACACGAAGTGGCTCTTATTTTGTAATAGACATGTAATAGACATGTGCTGTAAGTCCCACTGCGTTCAATGGGGCTTATTCCCAGGCAAGACAATTTTACTGGGGGGCAGAAGGGATAAAGCATTTTATAGGAAATGTTTCAAAAGCTACATATTGTGATTCTGCCACAGTATATGTATGAAGCATTACTATACTGATGCAAATGCAAGAAACCAATGCCAGACTTTATACAGAGTTATGCCAAGGTTCCATTTCTTTCCTTAACCAAGAGTCATGTTTATATTTCTACATTTCTTATATGTTTAGTTAAGTTTATGAACACTGACCTCCACTCCTTTTTAAAAGAAAGCACTGAACTCCTATTCCTTAGACATTTTCATTGTGGGAGGTAATGAACATCTTAGGATTTTATCAGCATCTATTCCAGTTACCCCTTGAGCTTTTCTAGTTTGCAGAATTTACAGCCTATCCTGCCAAAATGTCTACAGAGAATTGGCAAAGTTCAAGATTTCTCTTTTAAAGCCACTGAAATTCTTCACTTGTGAAAACAACTTAACGTAATAGTCCTCCTTTTCCTTCTCCAACGTTCCCAGAGTGTTATGATATTCAGATTTCACATCAGCAATGCATGTGCGGCTATTTGGATGGAAATAGAAAAGCTATGGAGCAAGACAACCTCAATGTAAACAAGCTGGAGCTGCTGGCGGTTGTGCATTTAACAAAATAAAATTGCATTCCCCACTGTATTTCCACTTATCAATTTTGACAGAAGACCGTTTTGGCTTCTCATATACAGAATTGAAAAGGACAAATCACACTGGATGCCAGTTTTACCCAGAATTGATTTGGTTGTTATCTCACCATAAAGAAGTGGAGAGTTATCTCTATTTCACATGGTATAGGTAAGACAATGATCCAGGGATTTCTCCCTTCATAGTATATGTACCTTTTAATTCCCAACTCCCAATGCTTGTCTCATTGAATTTTCAGAGTCTCAATGATTCCATCAAGGAACTTCTCAGACATCTTTATCCTGTTTTCAAACTCAGGTTCCCAAGGTGGGGATATAGCAAAAGTAGAAGGAGCATGAAACCCAAACCCCCCATTCATCCCTGGTCACTGAAATAATGAACCAGACCGAGTCAGTCTTCAGTCAGTTTTGCCAAGGGATGAATAATGCTGTTCTGCAAGATGGAAGGGCCTTAAGAGAAGTGAGTAATATTGATATGGGATTGTTGAACTGTGTATTAATAAGACCCTGGAAATATAATGCAAGTCTGGCTTTTTTGTGTCAACTATGAAATCTCCAAGGTCGCTTGAGATGCTTAAAAGAGCGCTAAAGTAAGTTGAGTAACAGAGAAGGGAATGAGCCAAATGGAACTGGTCTCTCAACAGAGCAGATGGAGCAGCTCTGCAATCCCATCTCTTCCTTCTGCATCTATATACTTTTCCAGCATACTTAAGTCTCGAGCTTACACTGTCTCTGCAGATTCTTTGGGGAGTATGCCTCACCAGTAAGCCAAAGAGGAAGAAACAATTTATTAAGGATTAAAGACTTCCTGGCTGCAGAAATCTCAGCAGCTGGCAGCACACCCTTCAGTAAGTTACAGCTACTGTAACTACCGGTAATTTAGCATCTTCTCTGTTTACCGGTTGCGTATTTCTAAACCCTTGCTGGAAAATGACATTTTGATTAAAGCACTGTTTTCTTCACAAAATAAGATGCTTCAGTTTATTAGGAGGATGTTTAAGCTCCCTCAAAAATGATGGGTCCTCTAATTTTTGACTAATGTAAAACCAGCTTTTCTTTTCACCCTAAGCACAGGTTTGTCTTGTTCTAGGCTTTCATCCAATCTCAGAACCTACTTTCATACTTCATAGTTTCTACAAGCAAGAGGGGAGCCCCAGCTCAAGAACAGCTCTGCTGGATCAGGCAAATATCCATCTCACCCAGCACTAGTTCTCACACTGGCTAACCTGATGCCTCTAGGAAGCCCACAAGTGTGAGTTCAACATCAGAGCAAGAAGGCAACCCCAGAAGTAGAGAAACTCAATAAACAATAGCAAGTGTGATGGTAGAAAACCAGCAGCAGTCTGGAGCTATCCACTGTATTGTTCAGAATGGCACATGCATACTACTGTCTCCTGGATGGAAGTTGTGGGTGTGTGCTTGGTGCACACATCCAGGGGGACATGATAGCCACCTGATAGCTTGGTGCCATTCTAGAGGCCAGAACACCATTAGGGAAAACACATGTTTCAGAAACATTTGGGGAAAGTTGCCATGCACAGGTGTTTATATGCTAGTGCAAGAAGCCTCTGAACCAAGATGAGTGAGTTGGAGTGCTTGGTGCTCTTAAAAGATAACATAGATACAGTGGGCATGAAGAAAATTTGGTTGAGCATGGTTATATCTGGACAAAATCTCTATAGAAAGGGCATGAAAAAGCATACTGCATGTTGAAAAGGATGTTGATTTGAAATAACTAGAAATATGAAAAGGAGAAGCCCACCCCCAGATTCACTGTGGTTTATGTTTAGTAAATTGATATTTAATAAATCACTTCAAGAAGTCCGGAAATGATTTACAATCATAGACTAAGGAAATGTATGTTCTGATCACAACAAAGAGGTAAATTTTCTAGATACTCTAAGGGGCAATGCTCTATAACAGTTGGTCATGCTATCAACCAGAGGACAGACAACCCTGGACCTAAAATTAAATGGTTTCCAGAAACTGGTGCAATAGTGTTGCTGAACCAAATGACCATAGTGTTATGAAACATAAATCATAAGTGAACAATTGCCAAGGTAATTCAACAGAGTGACAATTGACATAAAAAAAGAAGCTTCTGCAAAATGAGGGGATTGGTAAGCAGGAAGTTGAAAGGCAAAGTCAAGAGGGTCAAATCTCTTCAAAAACCACAATAATGGTTCAGCTTGAATGTTCAGGAAAGGTACCACCACCAAGACCAAGACAATGCCAGCATGATAAATGAGCAGAGTCAAGTAAGCTATTAGAGACAATAAGGCTTCTTTCAGAAAATGGAAGTATTGTCCAAATGAGGGGAACAAAAATGAACACAACGGTGGAAAAAGAAATACAAGGAAACAATAAGGAATGGGGGGGGAAAGAAATGGAAAAAAAGGAAACATGTTTCTTGAAAGCAACAACACTTATTAAAAGAGTAGGAGCGGGAAATCAGCTAAGGTTGTATCCAACAAAGCTGTCCCCATTAGTGCAAGGACTTAGAACAACAGGGCTCCCCTCACCTGTGCTCCCCAAATCTGTTTTGGAGTAGATTTGGGAAATGCATGGGGAATGAGGCGAGAGAAGAGGGAGAGGAAGTCCTGCTGCACAGGCAGAGGTCCTTCCTGGAAAGTGGCCAATATAACAATTTTGAAAAGGCACCTAGGGTTAGGGCCATAGCTCAGTGGCAGAGCATCTGGTTTGCATGCAGAAGGTCTCAGTTTTAATCCCTGGCAGAGCTGGGAGAGACTTCTGCTTGAAACCCTGGAAGGCTATGGGCAGTCAGTGTAGAGTCAGACAATGCTAAGCCAAATGGATCAATGGCCTATCCCAGCATAAGGGACCCAAATGTAAGGGTCACATTAAAATGAAGACTTTCACTCCAAGAGCTGCCCTTTTGTATATAATGATAATATTTGGTTTCACAGATGGTTGGTGTGGTTGCTGCCCCATCGTTTCAGATTAACTGAATGTCAGCGTGTCATAATTAGACTTCACCAGTTTTCCCCTGCATAATAGTGGAAGTCATAATTTAGTTTTGTTATGGGTTCATCCGCCTCCTCATATTACTATTGTATACTTTGCTGAGCAAACATCACTGTTGCTTTTTTTTTTTTGCTCAGGAAGTAAGGGGAGAGATTTATTTATCGCATCATCATATTTTCAGCAGATAGCTACCCAATCAAGATGCAGGCAATACAACAGATGTGCCGGCATATGTTCCGAGGAACATTCATCTAGCCATCAGAATACACAACTGCATTTTGAAAATTGCCACAGTTGCTGCAGTTCCACGCATCTGAGCATTTGTTAGCTAAAACTCTGTGAAAACTATTTTGGCATGTTAATTAAAGTCAAGTTGCAGAGCAGAGCGCTTGCATGCTAGACATCTGTTGGAAATCTGCTTATTTGCCTGAATTGCAGTTTAGGGCACTTGCATATGCCAAATGCTGATAGAACACCAGGCTAATGACCATTTCAATCTTTACTGCCTCTATGCAGAGGTCACTGAAAAATGTTTTCTATGTGGTAGAGGTCGGTGTGGCAGTTCATATGATTTTTATAGCACTTGTCAGGCTACGTAACTGTTCAGGGCTAGCAGGAACCACTGTGGCACTGAATGGCCATGAATGAAGGAGAAGGAGTTGGAGGTGGAGAAAATAGCAGACAGTAACTGATGTGGCGGTGCAGACACCAAGGAATGGTATCTCCAGGACATGCAGTTTATCTAGTGATACCTGTGATGCAAGAATCTCCCCTTATTTTTATGCCCAAACACCTGGAGTAAACCTCCCACTCACAATTCAATTGCTATGTGATCCCATGTTTACTGGAATTCACATGTCATAAAATTGGCTCCCTCTTGAACCAATTCAAAAGCCTCTTTTACGGCAGACTGAAAATATGTCTTTGAAATATGATGTGCATTTCTGAAACATTTCTTGAACAGTTGCGTGTTATGTAGAGAATACATGATGATGTGATGCATTAGCATCCATATAAACCCACAAAAGTGGATGATTTATATCAGTTCATTCACAAAAGGAGAGAAAATTGCAGGAACCTTCTGCATGGGAAAAAAACAAATGAATAAAAGGTAGCATAGCCATGCCAAACAACAAGCTCACTTTTCTTCATTTCCTTAGGGGTGGGGTGGGAGCCATAATGTGTGACATTAATGCATAAATTTTATTTATCTTTCAAGTGAAATGAGGAGTAGGCCTGTACTTGTTTTATGAAACAAAATGAAAATCACCAGCTTGATGTATTCCCTACTCTATTGTTAACACCAACAGGATGATTAGCGATAACATTGATAGATTTACCTATGTCAGTTTTGTGTCCTTTTTGCCTCCTCCCTAGTGATACTCCTGAGTTAGGGACACAATTGAAGTCCATAAATTGGGATATTCATTACCAGTGACAGCTACAGATGATGGCAATCTCATCTGCTCTGAATGCCAGCCTTTCCCCCCTAAATGATGAGCACTTCTAAATAGACGTAAAGATTAAGAATAAACAAGCATGACAGAAACTGACTTGATATCCTGATTCACCTCAGTGATCCACTTATGTCTAGATTAGATAACAGCAACAACAAAATATAAGGAAGTGTGATTTAGAGGTTAGAATAACTGAGATGATATTGGCTTGCCATCCCATTTGCTAACTTCCTCTATGACCTTAGACAGATAGTTTAACCAAGTTTGTCCATTTCTGGCCCACTTAAGGCATGACTAATAATTCACAAGTGCATTACAGCATGGCATTGCCCTCTCTTAGTGTTTGTTAAATGCATTTGCCTTAAAAAATGGGGGACAGATAAAGCTTTATTACAGTACAGTACCAAGAATAATGAATACGTGTATTTATAGTCCCAATCAAGGTAATCCAATGAGCTGCTTCGCTGGCAAAGCAGTCCATACCAACAGGCGCAAGGCCCTGAGAGCTGTGGTGAGCTGATGTTTTCCCCTATGAGAAACATTGGTAGCCAGAGTACTGATGCATTGACATCAGTGATCCCTATAATTCTACCCTGCCACAATGGGAATATTTCCTCTTCCATTACAAACCAACAGGACATGCCCTTCCATGCACAAGATGACCTCTTCTATTTGTGAAATAAGACACACCAAAGCAGTTTTTGGGTGAAGCAGAGGGGAATGCAGGGGGAAGGAGGAATTTACTAAAATTGCATCACCCCATTTCACACATGGGAACATCCCACTGATGTGGCTTTGCTTATCCATTGGATTCAACCCACTGTGTTTTCACCAGACAGCCCAATTCCCACACTCTCCCTGTACTCTCTATATAGATCCATTTGTCCTCTATACAGTGGTATCTCGGATTACAGACGCTTCAGGTTACAGACGCTTTAGGTTACAGACTCCGCTAAAACCCAGAAGTAGTACCTCGGGTTAAGAACTTTGCTTCAGGATGAGAACAAAAATTGGGTGGCGGCGGCGCGGCGGCAGCGGGAGGCTCCATTAGCTAAAGTAACAGTTTCAGGTTAAGAATAGACCTCCAGAACGAATTAAGTTCTTAACCTGAGGTACCACTGTACTAGTCTTCTGTCCCTTCAAATGTTCCAGATATAATTGCAATGGAAAATTACAACCCTCTTCATGATTTTGACTGTTCTAGGCTATAACAAATATATCTTTTATTAGGACTGTGGTTAGAGAGCACAATATTTCTTCAAGGCCTTTATTTTAAATTATTTCTCGTGGCTGCTGAATTTGGAATCTGACTTTTACTTGCTCAGGGCTCCTTCTGATTTATATCAAGTTTTGGGCAGGGGAGGGGGGAATGACCTCAGCTGGATATAAAGGAAGGGACTGAAATTTTAACGACTACAAGCACAAAAGTTTTCTGCAGTGATCTACTGTACAGTTGTGATATTCAGGACTGCAGCCAAACAGAGCAATCCTATAGTTAGGATCAAAGGCAGAGCTGGAGAGTTTGTTTATCACTGGAAACTTCATTGAAAATATAATTCAAAGTCTTAAAGGTGAGCAACAGACGTTCTTTCCCAAGGTGCAACCACACAGGCAATCAATGGATTCAAGGTACAGGAAAGGAGAGTCCAGCTAAATATCAGGAAGAACTTTCTGACAGGTTCTGACAGGAGCGTAGCGAGACGCCACGGCAGCCAGGGCGGCAAATTGCCATGCACCTGGGGGGTGTGACGACGCTACGTAACGATGCATACGTTGCTATGTAACGATGCATGCGTCATTACGTGGCGGGGTATTGCTGCCCCCCCGCGCCTCCAAAGCCACCCACCACGCCTCCAGGCCAGCTGCAAAACTCCAGGTAGAAAGCCCGCTCAGTGCGGATGCTGCACATGCATGTTACATGGCGGGGTATCGCCGCCCTCCCGTGCCTCCAAAGCCGCCCGCTGCTCCTCCAGGCCAGCTACAAAACTCCAGATAGAAAGAGTTTTGTAGCTGGAGGTGTGCGGCAGAGGCGAGGGGTGGGGGTGTGGCCCCGGATGACACCCTCTCCAGGGTGGTGCCCGGGGCGTACCGCCCCCTGCTTGCTCCGCCCTTGGGTTCTGAACTTTCTGCATAGCCCCATGCTATATCATGCTACAGAGTAGTTACAACTCAGCACTGCACATTTTAAAATAACAGATGAGGAATAGACACCATGGCACACAGCAACTGGCATTGCCAAGAGTCTGTTCCTACGATGGCTATCAGCTTCCTTGTCCTTAAAATAGTTGAGTTGTGTAAAGCATGATCCCAAAGTGTGTGACAGGGGCTCTGAGCCTTATGCGTGACACCCTGATGCACAAAAAAAATCCAGAGACAAAATTGTCAATGGCAAAAATTGCCAAAGTTAAATTCTGAGCAGTATTCAGGGGAAAGGTCATGTTAGGTGCAAAAGGTCAAACACATGAGGATAAATTTACCAAAAGAAGTTCATCTTTGCAGCAAGAAAGTTCAATGGGGTGGGGAGTCCCAATAGTTCATTAAAACTTAGTTTCAGATTTAAGAACTAAGATTCAAATGTGGCCCAATAATAAATATGGTAAAAAAAATGGAGTAAGTTCTTTCAGCAAGAAATTAGTGTGTGTGGTGTAGAAATGCATAGCTTTTAAGCATGCACGAAACATAGCCACACTAACAAAACTAATAGTAATATTTGCAAAGGGTTGGCTAGAGGCTATCAGAGCTCTGAAGGGAGCTGTTACAGGCTATCAGTTTAGTAATCCTTGTGTTTAAAAAGTCCCTAAATATGGCTTTACAAGATAGACAAATCTGTTTTGGTCTAGTGGGCAAATAAGCCATGTGTTGAAAAGACTCTAAATATGCATTCACAAGATAGACAGATCTGTTACAGTCTATTGGGTCCATCATTGGCTTTTTGAAAGGCCCTAAATAGTTACATAGAACATATTCTTGCTAGACCACCAACAAAAAATGAAGGGGAATTCGGGAGGGGTTGAATCTGGAAATATCTAATTTTGCAGTTAACTCCGCTGTCACGAATACCTTATTTGAATGAGACGATTTGCCTGTTTCATGTGATACATTTGCGAGTAGGTCTGGGTTGTTCTGGAAGTCTCCCTTGCACCCCATTATTCTGTTCTAACCTGCATTAAATCTCTAATCAGAAAGTGAAACCTGAGACCACAGGGAGGGCATGTCTGCATGAGATGTTCCCTGCGCCCCGACAAAAGTATATAGTCTTCAGAACATTCATTGGCCATGAGCCACGTAGCATCTAATTTCACTATGCCCCAAACCTCTGACTTTTTTGCATCGCTGCTAAGATAGTTGCATGCCGAGGTACCAAGACATCCCCCCAATAACTCACACCTCACACAATATTTTAAGTTTAAGGTTTTTGGCATTAATTTGGCCGCAACTTTATTTAAATACAACTGAGTGTGAGTGGTTGCTTAGGCATTGGTTCTTGCCATCTGTCCCCTGCCCTGGGCAGATCTGACTCACACTAGCCTAGTAGGGGAGTCAGTAGGTAAGCACCCTTACGGGGAGAGATCAGGGCAGGGGCTACGCCCTTGACCTCATCCCTCAGATGCTCCCCGAGGCTCATGCGTGGCCCTGGCCCCTACCAGGGATACCCAGACTACATGTATAGCCCCAGGATTCCTTTAAAGGAATACCCCTAAAGGCAGCAGCAACCATGAGGGGCAGGCCCAACCAAAATCCGTACCCCTCAACCATCCAATTTGAACCAATGCCTAACCGACAACCTTACAAGTTGTGACTTATTGCAGCATAGTAGGCAAAAACCACCTGGCACCAGCCAATCAGCCAAGTGGCAAAATTCCTACCAGACCCCTGATCCAAAAACAGGCAACCCCATGACAGGCGCAGCAAGGTCAATGCAAGAACACCTAAAATTAGAGGAGGGTGGGCGGGAGATTTGTTGCGAGCAGCAAAAGTGGAACTGAAAGCTGCTCTCTAAGCATATATAGGGTAAGGCTGTCAATCAATCACTTGCTACAAGCAAATTTCCCCAGCAACAGCACACCCACCAACCACACATGTGGCCATCCAAACTGACCCGCCTCTCCCACCCTGGGATGTCTTGTTAACCCTTCCGCAACCCATGCTCTCCTTTATGGGAGAACCTGCTCTCTGATCACTGGAAGGCCTTAGAATGCAGGCAAGAATTCAGGTGCAGGACTCTCCACTATGTCATATCACTCAGACTCTTTCCCGTATTTCCATCTGGAACAGTCGTAGACGTGAGTTTGATCTGGTTTTACCACTGATCTCAACAGACTTTTGATCAGGCTCATAGTGGATAACACCGTGGTGACTCATACTGCAGTATGTGTGCAAAGCTGTGCGAATAAAATGTTGCCTCCTTATTATCATAACCGATATTATTTTTTAACACATTGTGATCCGAAAACCCAAGTAGAGTGGCTTTGTTCCGTCCTATGCCACAGGAATTGCCTTTCCTATCTGAATCTGACAGAATGGAGACGGTCCTCTTCTTCGGGAACATATCTTTTTCCTCATTGCAAACCAGACAGCTCCTTTCCTATTTAAATTTCATGTGAAACATGCTCTATTTTAGTCACTCTGTGGGTTTGCCTTGAGCTACTGAATCATAGCTGACAGAAAATTAATGACTAGGAGAGTGCGATTAGTAGATATTACGACTACTGAACACCTACCTGCTCATTTACCACTGTCATAATACTTATACTGGCTATTATTACCAATTAATAATAGTCAGGAAGAGGACATGATTCTATGGTGCTAATCTCCTTATATATACACATACAACCAGACTGCATTTTTAGTATTTGTAACATTCCCATCACACAAGTAACTCTATTACACATACGCTTTCACCCAACCACTTACTCAGTAAACAAACTACAGTAGTATGTTATTAACCAGGAATTTAGTAGCTTTTTCTTGATCTTCGCAAGGCTAGGTTGGGGTGGTGGTGGAATCATTTTCTTACCAATCCCTCAATGATTTATTCAAACAGTGCAAATGAATTTTATCCTGGGTAAGCTTGGTGAGCCAACATTATTTCATTTTCCTTTGTCCTGTGGGAAGAATTGCAAACTTCCCTAGCCTTGTCTTAATAACAGGGTAAGAGGGTGCCATTAAAGATCCCCATTTGCCTTTTTGTCAAAGCTTCAGCTACTCTGTCCAAATATCAAGCAAGGTTTCATTACATGTCCTGAAGGCAGACCAAATATAATAAAGACAAACAGGGTTTTTTGTGTGGCCATTTTTTAACCCCAAGTGCTATTGAATGGAAGCTATCTAATGAAAAAAAAATTCTGTTTGCAACTTAAAACCCATACAGAGCCTGAACATAATATATTCCTAAAAGGGTACACTTGGTCTTTTGACACTATGCTAAACTAAAGGTAAACATCTAATGGCTGTCAAATAAAGAGAACCTTTAGATTCTGAAATGAAAATCTAACAAAGGACCAACATTTCTAAAGGTGTTCTATTATTTGGGGAAATGATACATCACAGTTTTTCAATAGCCTCTCAACAGATGTAATAAATACACAATAGATAAGATACTCATGGCACCACATACAATTTGTTCTTATTGTACTCCATTCGGCAATCATAATGTAAAAGAAATAGACAAAGAACCTCTCATTTTACAGCACGGGCCTTGATCTGCAAAGTCCAGGTTCCACAATCCTACAAGATCAAGCTAGGGAATGCTAGGGAAACAGCAGAATGTTTCTGCCTTTCCTCCCTTTGAAAATGAGCAATTAGACCTCTCTAATGCACTCATAGGAAAGGACGCAGCATAAAACTAGCACAGCTTAACAATTTGACATGAGAACCATGTGGCGCGTTTAATCAGCCTTGTGAACCCACAATCTGATGCCCATCAATGTTCTGCTTTCATTCATACTGTTCCAGACCCAGGGGCATATCTGACTGAGACATTGTACAGGTGTGACGGAGGCCAGAGTGAGCTTTGCTATTTTATTTTAAATTATGTCTTTCGAAGGCATTCAACTGCAGCTGTGCAAATGCTATACTGTAAAGGGGATGGGGTGGGGAGCTGTGCCAATGGTCTTACCTCGTACTCAAAGTCCTCGGTTCTATCTACATCCGCAGGCAGACTGGAAAGGTATTCATTACCTTCGTAAAATTCATGTTCAACTGGATGAAGAGAATGGCAGCTATGTGGAACAACATAGAACAAAAAGAGCAGGTTAGGCACTTAAAACCAGATTTTTAAAATTTTTGAAGTCCTCAAAAAAAAAACCCAGCTCTGTAGCTTAAAAAATAATAATTGTAGAGCATGTTATTTAGAAGGGCCTGAGATTTGAAATAGACCCATGAAGATCTTCAGGCTGTCCAAACCCCTTAAAATAGGCTGGACAGAAATAATACAGAGATATTCAAACAGTTTGGACAAATCTTGGATCGAATGCATTCGAAACAGAATTATTGGAACATCAGAGACACCCATAAAATTCTGGGCATTCAGGGAGGCAGATCTGGCTTGAGATCAGCATTTCTGCCTTGAAAACAAAGATGCAACATAACAGAACAGAAATCCCAGAAGTCACTGATACAGCACGGTACCTGAGAACGGAGATTTGCCTGAATGCACAAGGGGTTAAAAGCAGTAGAAGCACATGGCCACACAGATAAGATTCACCCTGGTGCCCCCATGCATGAGGCTCCCTCTCAGACCTTTGCACATTGATGAGACAGGGTTCTTGATCAAGCAGAATCTTCCAACCACCTCTAGTGCCTTTCGAAGCTTTGCAAGAAACCCTACACACATTCGGATGCTCAAGCTTAGGCCAAAAACTTGAACAGGACTAAAGCCTGCATTGTAGGGAATGTTTTGCTTTTCTCAGTAGAATAGTTCCAAACTCATGTGCAGAACCTAGAAACACACAGGTCTGCATAAGAGCAGCCCTGCTAGATCAATTCAAAGGCTCACCAGTTCTAACAACCTGTTCTCCACGCTGGCTAAGAAGATGCTTTGGTGCATGAGGCAAGAGCCTCTTCTGTGTCCTAATGCAACTATATTCAGCCCCGCCACACACTACATTTGAAAAACCTATCCTCCATAAATTAAAGCATCACATAAAGCATTACAAAATGTCAAAATAAAACATTGCAGTTGAAGATGGGGGCTGCAGCTCCCTGTCCATGGATCCCCTAGTTTACTGAAATCAATGAACTTCAGAACAGCCAGCTTCTGCCTAGGAGTTCCAGTATTGTTTGGGTAGTGATCATTTGTTGCATTGGTTCCCGGTGCTGCAGAAACAAATCCTACGTCATACCTGTCAGAAAGCAGGAAGGGGCAGATATCCGGTACTGGAGGTGTGGTTGGTCTTAGCTTGGCCAGGGCCATAATGTGCTCGAACGTAATATCTGTCTGCGTGCAAGCATCCATGAGCCGAACATCCTGTGAGCTCCCAGGTGTTTTTATGAGAGGTGCTCTCCGCAGGACCTGCACTACAATGGGCTCTTTTGCATTCCGAAAAGCCTCCACTGCCTCTTCATGAGTGGCTTTAGACAGATCCTTTCCATTGACCTAAGACAAAACAAACATCACCCAGCTTGGCATTAAAGAAAAGATTATGGGAAGCAGAACATTGTGATTTATCTAATCTTTTATCAGCATTTATATAATCTTTAACCATAACTCTTCTGTGACGCCAAAGCAAGACGGAAGAGAAGTGTTAGATAGCAAACAAAATCCTGTTATAGCTTTTCCATAATATATAGAGCGACTCCCAAATATTATTCTTCTGGATATAGAAAGAAGCAGAGATAATAAAAGGTACATGTTTGTTGCATCCTTAAAAAAAACCCATCTAGGATAAAAGAATGTAAGAGAAATAGATGATCCCCCTTGCCTTGTATTAGTGATTTACAGTTAAAGGGTGGAAATGAGCATTGCATGAGTTGACATCAGCTCAGGCAACAGGATTTCATCTTCTTCTCTAACTCCTTGCAGCCCCCATGCCCCATGCTCTAGAGCAGGCACCTCAAACTTCGGCCCTCCAGATGTTTTGGACTACAATTCCCATCATTCCTGACCACTGGTCCTGTTAGCTAGGGATCATGGGAGTTGTAGGCCAAAACATCTGGAGGGCCGAAGTTTGGGGATGCCTGCTCTAGAGGGTCCCCTCCAGGGGCTCCAGGGAGAATATAGGAAATGTACATACAGTGTTACAATACAATCCAGGATAACAGATATACATACTTGGGTATATAAGAAGCAAGCTAAGAAATACACTCTTAGTGGACAATGTAATGTAGCATTGTTACATTAATGTTTAACCGGAAGCAAAATAAATAAAATAAATATAGTAATCAATCCCTTTTATGAAAGTAAACCAAAACCAAAAGAGCACAGCAGCAGAATGTAGAACCAACTACCATACTAGGTTGAAAAAGCTGGTGCAAGGAAGAAATCTAACCTGCTAATGACTACACAAGAAGTATTTCACTTCACAATTAAATTTATTCTCCCTCAACGTTTCTTTTTTACCTCAAAGTGTGTGTGTGTGTGTGTGTGTGTGTGTGTGTGTGGAGATCCCATGACCTTTAGAATGCTTCCATCCTCATATGATTTCCTTGGAGGATGTAAAGCACTGAGGACACAACCCTCTTCTTTTAATCATCCTTTGAAGTTCATCAACACTGTTAGTTATTCTGGCTAAAGGTCATCCATTTTAGAAATCCTGTCAATTTTGGTAAAAAAAGATATACACAGTATATAATGGCAGTTAACATCTCCTCAGTGAATATTAAAAATAAAAAATATATTATTATTATTATTATTATTATTATTATTATGCATGTGGATTATTATTATTATTATTATTATTATTATTATTATTATTATGCATGTGGATTATTATTATTATTATGCATACACTTTTTTGCTCCTAGTATGAAAAGTGTCTTTTTTACCTGGTAGCAAATCACATCACAATGTGTTCCCATTAAGAGTTACCTTTGGGAAAAGGGAAAGCATCTGCACATGCCTCAGATCCCCTGTGTCTCTTACACTGACTTTCTCAAGCTTTTGGTGTGTGCTCTACTGAACACAAAAACATTCACTGGAAAAGAAAAGTGCCAATCTGCCCGGTTTCTGTGCTCAAAGCAGGTGGGGCAGGCTGCACAGCCCAGTATGGCGCCAGTAGAAATATCGGATTGCCTGGACCATGTGCTTTGGACATCAGATGTGCTGATGTAACACTGGTCTTAGGCATCTAGCATTTTGAAGGGATTCCTATATCAGGGCCCCTGAGGCACCAGTTGCCCATATTAGTATAGGACAGGTAGAAAGGGGCACAGCAAAAGGAGAAAGGACTTTTAAAGTAAGCAGCCTGGCAAATGGATAAAACCTCTTAGTGGTAGTTGCAAAATGCAGAATCCTGCAGTTAGTTACTTGCTGCAGATGATTGCCCTCATCCAGTGAAACCATGCTGATCTCTAGTCATATACGCGTCTAGGTTGTCCAGCTTAAAAATCAATATGTTGGCTCTCCAACTTATGAATTCATAGCACCGGCAACACAATTGGTGTATCCAGTGCTCTCTTTTTTCAGCCATGGCACGTCAGAATGCTGTTCCGGCACCTCTCAGGTGCGCAACATTGCAGGCTGGTGCTCCACCCCATTTGCTTCTTGCTTTTATGTACTTCCGAGAAGCCCAAAGTGAACATTTCAAGTCAAAATGGAAGCTGGCCAGTGTGTGAAAGTCTATACTTCTTCTTTTTAGATCTGTGACTCCACCGAGCTCCTAGCTGCTCCTAGCTGTGATTGGTCAAGCTATGGTGTGGGGCCAATTCATATTTCCTTTTCTTCAATTTGTCTCCCGTGTAGCGGTAGCGGGCTTTAAGCTTTCCAGCCAGGCCCCTACTACTACATTTGCACACATCTGCACAAGGTCCATTCCAAGCTGCCCTAGCCATCCACCTGAATCTAAAAGAACAAGGGAGGTGGGGACACATTTATTTGACCTGCACCAGAACCAAAGACGACTGCCAAACCAGCTAGAGAGACAGCTTGTTGTAGTTTTTAGAACCTCCACCTGTTGTCAAACCAGCATCTGTTCAGGGCTGCCCCGAGTTGCCCAGCAACTTACCGTAACAACTTCATGATGGGTTCTGGCAACTATTTTTCTTGGGAAAAAAGCACTGGGTGTATCACTCAAAAAATGTACAGAGAGGCCTTTAATGCTGCCTGGAGGCCTGCCCTTTGTCCCAAGACTGGGCTGCTCTTTCTCCCATTTAGGGCTTCACTGAAAACATTGCCTATGATTACCTTTCTGAGCTAGGGATTCATCATCTCTCCAAGACTGCTTCTCAGAGCATAAGAAACTGCCCTTGAAGAATTCACACATTTAGAAATGGAGTTTGAAGATTTTAAGTAAAAATAATTTAAGATACTAAAAAGTAAGACAGTCCCTGCCCACAGGCTTACAATCAAATAGACATGATATGAAATGAAAAAAAAGGAATGGAGAAGGAAGAGGAAAGCAAGCACCTATTCATTCTCTGGCCAATGGATGGGGCTAGGTTGGTCTCTCCCTTGCTAAGATTTACTGCAGACTATTTACAGTTTTCAGGTGTGTTTTGGTTAAAAAAAACACCCTTGTTTCTAGAATGCTTTCACATCCCCCCCCATAGAATCCAGGAGGCAGATGATATATATGATGTTAAAGCTTTAAGCCAGGTCAATGCCTGGACAGGTGGCTGCTTAGAAAGCGCAAGTACGTCACCTTGAATTCCATAGGTAGAATGCAGGATATAACTGTAATCAATTA
The DNA here is from genome assembly GCF_965207765.1 of Zootoca vivipara. Classification (NCBI taxonomy): domain Eukaryota; kingdom Metazoa; phylum Chordata; class Lepidosauria; order Squamata; family Lacertidae; genus Zootoca; species Zootoca vivipara. Next base: position 22,407,532 of record NC_142592.1, on the reverse strand, counting down.
ATAAACAGCATAAAAATATTGGCTTCTGCAGTTGTTCTCTTTGGTCTCAACAAAAGAGGTTGGGATACATTTGTTGGAGCAGATGGGCTAATTAATCCATAAGCAACTTGTGAATGTTAAGTAAAGAGCATATCTCCCCACATAGATACCATATTACTGCCTTGTTTAATAAAGCTTCTGTTTAATGAACACTCTTCGCCTTTTGGATAAACTGTGAAATCTGGGCCACTTGTCAAAAACTTCCCCAGAGTGGCTGGTGGCCGCTGCTTGGAAAGGAGCCATCCCCCTTTGATTATCTCTCTAAACCCAGCCACGTGCATAAATTTATCAATATCAGAAAACAAGAAAACAGGGGGTTCTTTTTGTCTTTGATGCACACACATGCACATACTAGCTCTAGCAACCAACTGGCACTGGCCCACTGCCATTCCCAAAGGCAGTCAAACCATATCTTTGGCAAGCACACAAGCAAATTTGTGAAATGAAGCACAGGGAAGGAAGAGGAGTTATAAATAGATGATATAAAGGGCAGGAAGTAAAATGACTATCCAGTGCTGTCCTAATGATAAATTGCGGTTCCAATGTCAAACCCATAACAACCTCAACAAATTTGTGTTGGTTTCTGTCTTGTTTTTAGACTGCAAGAGGCCCACTCTTCTTGGTGTTTTGCTGTGTTGAGTTTTGCTCAGTGTTGCCAAAAGCAAACTGTCTCTTTAAGAAAAGTGCTTCCTCATTTGCTATTGTATATTACAGGTACTTGCATACTGTTTTATTAGTGCAAGGCCATGGTAGTTGTAAAAATAAAACATAAACTACAATAAATATGAAAGCAGCCGCAACAGAAGCAAGTAAAAGAACAAATACAGCTTCAGGATTTGTTTGTTTGTTTGTTTAAAAACACCCTAAAAGATGACATTAAGAAACCTGGGCAAACAAATAAACCTTGCTGCCCCAAAGCTAACAAATCACAGTTAGCCAAACCTCACTGGAAAAATTCCACGACAGGGACACATGTTAGTGTACACTCCACTGTGAGAATCTATCTAGCCAGTACTACACATGCTGACACACAACAAGCAACTATCTTATACTTGGAATAAATCAGTTTGACTTGAAGATTGTCTTCAACCTGAAGAGTTGTGGCCATAGCTCAGTGATGTAGCCATAAGGTCCTTGTTTCAATGGCTTGCTGGTCAGCAGAGACAATAGTTATCTAGAAGAACCAATGGTAATCCTCACATTTCCTAGGCCTCCAGTTCAATCCATAAGAGTTAAGCAGAAGAGAGCAATTATAATAAAAAAGGGAATCTGCTGACAACACTTACAAGAATATGTATATGACCAAGCATCATGGTGCTTCCAAGCAACTAAAGTGTTGCCTGAGAGAAAGTTTTCATTACCTGTGAAATTTACCACAAAGGGAACAGTAGACCCTCCAAGTGTATCTATTTTCCAGGGACAGTCCTGGATTTTCAGAAGCCATCCCAGTTTCTGATTGGATCCCAGAAGGTCCTGCTTTTCCTTAGGAGATGTTGGAGGGTATGGAGTTATGCAACACACGAACCAAGGAGATAAGTAACTTTTATATATGTTGGAAGCAACCCAGTCAGATCAGCGGGGTATTATTATTATTATTATTATTATTATTATTATTATTATTATTATTATTATTATTATTTTATTGAATAGGAGGTCCCTATTTTCATTGGATAAATGCTGGAGGGTATGGAACAGCATGATATTCAGGAGTGCCTATCCAGACTGGAGAAAACATGTAAAGTATGCAAATCACCTGGCTCCATCACTCTTCCTATTTATATACATGCATACATCTTTCTGTAGGGTTTCCCCATTTTTTCAAACACATGTTTCCAAGTTCGCTAGCTTATCAAACCAGATGTCCTGTCAAAACAGCCACAGTTCAAGAATTCTGGTTGTATCAGACTGTGTTGGGCGCACTGCCATGCTGCCACCAAACAAAATGGGGTGTTGGGAAACTGGAATAAATGTAGAATCTGCATATATCACATCCGGATGATAATCCACATTTCTAGGCTTTCCCAGATGGTGGTTTAATGAGCCCAGAGTGTATTTAATATGCAAATTGCAAGTTATATTGACCAACTGATTTTTAATTACTGTAATTCTGCCTTATGGTGATATGAATTCAGCTAGCTCTAATACACATAAAATATACGGATTTATCATTTAGCATAATTAGAATTTCTCAGTCAATTATTACAAACTTAAAAATGCTTTATTTTGCTTGGCAATTTACTGGCCCACATATTACGTAGCCATTGTGAAATATGTTGTATATGGTGGTGTTTTCATAGGTAAGGGAGAAGATGGTTGAATTTGGACGACTATTTCCATGTAAGCTTCCACTTTCCTTGCTTTACATTAAACATCCTATTTCAGTTTCATTCATAAGAAAAACAATGATTTCCTTGGTGAATGACCAAACTGCTGGCTGCTTTAAATGCTACATTAGATCAAATTAGACATGTTCAACTTACCTATAATAAATGTCATCTTATGTGTTATTTATAGGACCCAACACTTCCTCAGAAACATCTTTCTTTAAAAAAATGGAGGAGGGAAAGAGAAGGGGGGAACCCACAAGCTGAACAGCAAGGACTATATAAGCCAAAAATGAATGGGCAACTTATCACTGTCATCACAATTCATCTTGTACCAGTGCTTGAAACTCCAGGTCTTCTCTGAGCTGAGCAGTTTAAAAAGATAGATGGTTGCCTTCTGGCTAATTGTGGGAGTTCTTTCATTACTATAAAAAGTCTTTTTATATCTCAAGTGACTTTATAAGCAGTGAATAATGAGACTTAAAAGTCTTTTAAAAAAAAGAGTCCGCTGATCAAATGCTAGAGTAACTTATGGGCATGGTGACCTTTTTACTCATTGAGTTACTTCAAACTGCTGCTGTTGGCACATTATTAAAATTATCCATTTATGGAGTGCAGTAAGGTATGAGGCAGCTCCCCCCCCCATTCTTTCTTGAGAGTTATATCCACTTCAGGAAACAGCTCAAAAGAAAACCTGATGTAGCTACCTACAGCCACGCACCACCCATTTTGCTGACATGAAACAACACAGAAAAAACTCAGACATCTCCTAACAGCTGGGCAAGATCACTTGGCACCAAGACTAGCTTAGTCTGCCAGCTCTGGCAGTCTAATCCTAAGAGGTAGCACTTTACTAGCCGTGGGCATATCCACGCCTAGTGATACTCTGTCATGTTCAGCAAGGCTCCTGGAGCAGTAGATACATCTGTCACGGCTGTCACTGTTCCCCCTGGCCGTGTCAGGATCAGGAAAGCGCCAGGAAAATCTATTCCAACATACAAAGCAACACAAAAAATATCTACAAGGGAATCTAATGCAACTCTGCTATAGCCTCATAGCGAAGCGCCCAAGTGTTATCGAGTCTACATGTGTCCCTGATCACATTGACATGTGTGTAAACATGTTATCGCCAGAAAGACATGATATTTTGAAATATTGAGCATGCCACAGAGGAGTTCCACTGTGCTTTAATTGGTAGATGAGATTAGCGAAAGACCGTTGAATTCCCATCTGGGTACAGAAGAAATTCATTTATTATTACACACACTGCCAAGAAGGGACAGGAGAATAAAAATAGTTGTGAAGCTTGAATCACTAGAATGTCTGAAGGAAATAAAATTGTTAGAGGAAACAACACACAGGGACAGATTTCCTCAATCCCATGCTGAATGAATTGACAGTTTATACTTTGCTGGGTTCTAAGATAGAGGTTCACAGAGGTGGCACATATTCCTGTTGTCAAATAAGAAATGGGGAGGGGTAATAGGGGTCTAATAGGCTGCCATGGAGGTCTCAATGCGACAGGATAATGCAAATGGCAGGGGTTTGGGCTATGTGGGCGGGGGGGGGGGATGCAAGATCTTGGAAACGGAACAGACAATGAGAAACAGAAGAGCTGAAATGCTTCTAATTTCCTATTCCCAGGAGAGGAGAGAATTTTTGAAGTTTCACAATGACCTGAGATTCTGGGGTCACAAGCTGCATAACGAGGCTCTATAAGTAGCTATGCATGAGTCTCTGAATGCAAGCTGCAGTCTACCTTTCAATATTTGTATTCGCCTCTTCATCCAGGGAATCCCGTCTAGAGAGGAACTGGATTCAATTCCCTTGAAATATAGTTCAACTCTGCAAACTTTGTTCAAAGGTAGACAAATTCCCTTAAGGGGGAACATGTGGCTTCATGCCTCTGAAAGGTGTCTGACTGGCCGAAAGAAAACAACAGACATGGAGGAGAGGCAAGGCAATGAGGTAGACAAAGTGAGGAAGGGCGATAGCTATATAGTTGGAGCAATCTATCCTAGGAATTATTATTAAAAAAATAACTTCATTTATCAATCACTTCCCATGAGGCAACCGAAAGCAATTTACAATACAGCAATATGTAAATTCCAAGTACTAAATTCTACCTATTATTACTGATGTATAAAAATTGGTTTAGATTCCATGATAATAGAGCAAAGTGGTCCCTTGGGACATCCAATAAGTTCTACTCTGAGGAGACCTATTGAAATTATGCCCATTCATTTCAAGGGATCTACACTGCATTTGTCTAACTTTGGATACAATGAAGTTGAGACAGAGGCTAAAGGTGGGAGAAGATTTCATAACAAATTATTGGTATGCTAAACAACCAGAGTTTGGGTGCGTTAAGTTTCCCACCAGGTGGACAGGTGGCCTTTGGGAGTAACCATGAGGGTTGTGAGCCAATCTAGATAGGTATCCTAAGTGTGCTTGGTCTTGACTGCAGACCTGTTCCCACCAGAGCAAATTACTTTTCAAAACTGAAGAACCGTACTCCTGTTGGCAGGGGGCACTTGGAAAAATCTAGAGTTCTTGCTCTTTTCCATCTATAAAGACAATAATCATTATAATAATTTATAATTTTCCCAGCCGCTCTGGGCAGCTCCCAACCGAATATTAAAAACACAATACAGCATTGGTTTGTCTCCTGTTAATGAGAATAGCTGATGTATCCCGATGTTTGCTTCTTCTGTCATGCTTAAATAAAGAGCTCGTGTTCTACACTATCACCTGCAGAATGAAGTTAAAGAAAACAAGGAATTAAGGGGTATGATAAGAATTCCAGTCAGATTGAGCCTTGGGGTGACATGAGATGTGAGATAGAAATTACCTAGTTGAAATTCCAGCTGGGATATGACTACCTTTTATTTCAAGAGGAATAGCTGAACTAAGAGCAAAAATTACAGATGATCTTGTAGCAAGTTAAGAATTAATATATTATATGATAAGTTTCATAGTATCTTTAATATGGGCATACAAATAATGGCTAGACTAACAGGATTGTCATAAATTATACTGAGATAAAATGCATGTGAAGTGCTTTGGGCACTTAGAAAAAGTATGATATAGATATGTCATATTCTAATGGTCCATGGCTGATTTTTTTTTAATGCAGACCCAATTCACATACTGTACTGACATGTGAAACATATGAGCTGATGCTGAAACCAACCCAACATCAATCAATAGTTCGTCAGAATGCTGCCTAATGTGGACAGACCAGTAGCATAGTAAATGTAGCTTGAATTACCTTGAAGAAATCATACAACCATTTTACCAAATGCTGAACTCTGAAAGTATCTGTATAACCCATGCTTCCTATACGCTGATCTGATCATGTGTCCTGGTCCTTAAAAACTTAGTGGGGATAGGCATTTGGCTAAATACCAAGTAATCATCACCTAGGTCATATCACTTCCTAGTTATTATTATGACTAATTGTATCAGAATCACTGTTTACAGAGTTTTAAAAGGCTGCAATCTTATACAGTACACACTTTGCTGGGGAGGAAGCCTCGCCACAATTCAATTTGTGTAGGTGCATGTACTGTGTATGATTGTGCCGTTAAGCCTCATTTCCAAATGTTGACTAGCAGGATGTATAACCTCATTACTGTGCCCTCACTAGTTATGTTTCTCTTTTTCCTCAATTGTTTTCTTGCTGTGCCCAAGTTTGTTCCTTCCTTGTCTCACCTCTCCATTAGTAAAGACCTCTTTTATTCGTCTTTCTGTGTCCTTTGCATGCCCTTTTCTCTGATTGATTCCATCTAGCTTCTGGACTCCAAAGAAGCTGCCATTAAAGTAGTGTCTTGTGAGCTTTTTTAACAGTTGAAAGAGCTGGGGGGGTTGGGAAATAAATATTCTGTGGGTGACTGTTCCAGATAGAAAATGCCTTCATAATGTTGTCAGCACAGCCAGCAGTATATTGTAAAGGGGAAATGAGCTGGTGGGGTGGCCTACCGATAGCCATGTATTTCCTATGATTTCTGTTCCAATGCAGCACTTACTGAAGTGATGATTCAATACAGGTTAGGTCTCTGGAGATACTTTATGGTAGCTAAAACTCTACTGCAGTTCAAGTCCAATAATCTCTCATGAAATATTATTAACTCTCACTCCAATCAGATTATTACAGTGTGGTAACTGTACATACACCATATGTGCCTGCAGAGAGGCCTTCCCTGATGCCTAAGGGTTCTCCTCTCGTCATCAAAATTAGGCTTGAAATAAGTACTTCATTATAGCTAATCATTGCAGAGTGCCCGGGGGAGGGGGGGGAGTATGCACTTGACTTCTCCAATTTGCGAATTTGCCCATGACCCCAAAAATCCAGCGACCCATGCATAATTTCAATAATCTCCATTATAATCATGTAGAACAAAATTCTGATTCCCAATAACTTCGTATGAAGAGATCAAAAGGCACAAGATTCAGAATAAGCCACTAAAGAGTTAGTTAGGAGAGGATTAGGCCCATTCTACTGCTGAAACTAAACTGAAAACTATGGAGAGACCTGGTCTGAATAGAGAGATTGGATTCTTGTCTCATTACATATGCTAAAGATATTTTTGGTCATCTGCATACAATCCCTTGCTTTCTCCTGACTAATGACTAATCACAGTCATTAACAGTTGTCAACAGGTTTACCATACCCATCACCCATCTACCACTACCCTTCTGAGAAAAACCACACCCCACCCTCCTAGTATATATAAGGGTCTGGTGACTTCTGTTTCAGTGTATCTGAAGAAGTGTGCATGCACACGAAAGCTTATACGGTACCCAGAACCAACTTAGTTGGTCTCTAAGCTGCTACTGGACAATTTTTATTTATTTACCGGTATTTATTTATTTATTTATTTATTATTATTTACTGTGTCAGACCAGCATAGCTACCTACCTGAATCTTTTTTAAATCAATTCAGCAAAACATATACCGAAGTACTACGGTGATTTGCTCACAGTAGACTTTATACGATTTGGCCATGTTTTACCAATAAGTATAAATTATTCGGGAGCAATAATCATTTGCCCACATCAATGCTAGACTATGGCTACCAAGTTTGGGGCCTGCTGGCAAGTCATACCAGGTAAAATGCCAAAGTAAGAGATGCCAGAGACTGGCTGGCTGGAGGATAAGAAGAGGGACTGTAAGGAGGAGACTGTAGAAAGAAGAATCCAAGGTCAATATAAGGCTTTGAGGATGAATCTGAATGCTGCATGGCTCTCTCCTATTGTGTATGCTGGAATACTGCCCATAAGTTTTATTATACATACATATTGGACACTTAAAAAAAAATAAAAAAAAATTGCCATTTTTTAAATTTCATCCAAGTTGCTTTGAGGGTAAAACACACACAAACTCACAACCCACTAGCTCCACTTCCCTTGTGTATCATGTTCTGATTGTGAAGAATAGTTGTGGGAAACATGCTTCCACCAATCAGATGCACCTTCCCTGAACAATCAGCTGCTCAGTGGACAATGTAATTTTGAATTCGCAGCACAGAGAAGGGCAATCGAAAAACAGAGGCTCCTATAAGAAGAGAAATGTCTCGTGGTTTGAAATGGCACTGCAAAATCTAAGCAAATACTCTGCACCTGAGGAGAAGGAGAAGTCTATAAATCATTCTCGACAATCAATTCTGCTATTTGATTTTGCCCTGACACTTGTTGGGCTTAGTCACTGACATGGAACTGCTGTAAAAAGGCCAGGCCACCAGGGAAATCTGGCATCCTCAACATCTGAAAGTGTACTAGATGACCTCCTGCCTTCATCCCTCTTAGTACTATTTTTCATCCTTAGCATAATAATATGCTGTCTTCCTTCCCGGCAGGATCTTCTCTTTTCATCATTGTTGCAAAAGCGGAAAATGCAAGGTGGAAACAATAGCTAGAAACCTGGTTCGTACATCTGGGTTGTATTATAATAAAATGTTGGAGAGGGGTCATTGCTCCTTGGGTGAAGCACCATACTTTATATAAGAAGGTCCCAGGCTCATTTTCCAGCATCTTCAGGTAGCAGGGCACTTCCTGGAGTGCCACTGCTGGTTATATTAGACACTCTTAGGCTAGATGGATCAATAAACAGTCTACAGAAAGCAGCTTTATTTGTACACAGTACACACTATCCCAAGTGTGTCTTTTGTTATTGCAAAAAGCCCTAGAATTGAGAGCGTAGTTAGGCAGAGATAGTGAGCTAATAACAAAACTTTCCCCCCCAGATCAAACACACACAATGCAAATACATTAACCAGCAGGGGCTCCTGTCTCATTACAATAGCCTGTAACTTCCTGCTGGTTAATGTATTGTATTGCAAGTGTTTGAAGTGAAATTGAGGTGTTGGTCCTCTAAGTGCCTAGAAAAAGTCTGAAAAACCATAAGAATATGAATATTTACTTCTAAAGACTCCCATGGATGTTTCTATGAGAAATGTATCAAGTCTATTTTCGTGCAGAACATGAATCAATGCCTTTTATTCTGCTTTAAAAGAATTTACTTCAAACACATAGTTAATTTTCATTGTAGCTGATATAGCTTTACAAGTTAGTTTCCTTATTACATGGTTACTGAAGAAGATTCCTAAATAATTTTCAGACATACAGCACTCATCAAAAATGACAACATGCTATGTGAAAGTACCACTTGACTATGCGTGTGTGAGCTTCAAGGAAAAAAAAAGCCTTTAGTATGTTTATTAATGATTCAAAAGTGAAGCGTCTTTGTCGACTCTGCAGAGCTACTGCCTTTCAAAATGTCTTACAAAAAAATAAACGGTAATTTAAATTTCATCAGTTCATGCTTCCTGGCAGGTCCCTGCTTATAGACTTTCTCAAGGCCCAATGACATGGGGTTTGGTGTCTATGTTCCAAAATATATTTAGTACTGTAGAACAGCAGCGGCCAATTGATGGTCAAAGGGGCTGCAATCAGACTCACTTTGATTTTTCCTAAGTGCTGTCCTATAACTGCAAGATACTCTCATTTCCCAGCAAAGTACTTGCAAAGTAAGAAGCAATGCCACACAACACAATCACAAAAAAATATCGAAATGGGAGACACATGCTGAGAAAGTTCATGTGCTTCTTTTTCTTATCAACATAATTCTTCTTTGTCTCACAGAGAGCCTCTCATATCATAAGCCAATGGACACCTGCAAGGTGGAAAGCTGCATTATGTCCCCCTTCTGCACAGCTATTAACCAAGCCAGTGTTGTGGCTGGAAGAATAATACAGGCATACCTTGGTTCTCGAACGGAATCCATTCCAGAGGTCTGCTTGACTTCCAAAAATGTTCAAAAACCAAGGTGTGGCTTCTGTTTGGCTGCAGGAGCTTCATGCACTCAATCGGAAGCTGTGGAAACCCCATCAGATGTTCAGCTTCCCAAAAAAGTTCGCAAACTGGAAAAATCATTTCCATGTATGCGGCATTCGGGAGCCAAAATGTTCGAGTCGCAAGGCATTGGAAACCAAGGTACGACTGTACATGAGCCAAGTATGCACTGTTTTTGATCGACTGTTGCCTGTCTTTTTGACAAATGGCAGGTTGCTCCAGAGACACAGAAGTCTCTGGGGTGATCTCCCACTTCCCAATAGGAAGGGCGCCTAGCCTGTGAGATAAGAAACGATGCAACTCTCATCTAAACAGCTTCACTTTTGCAAATTATGAACTTTGGGGAGATGGATAGGCCAGGGAGAATCTGTTCCTCCATTTTGTTATCCCTGCTCTAGAAGTAAGGCAGCACCTGTTCTATGCATCAAATGGATGGTCAAGACCAGAGCTGTAAAAACAAGGTTCAGTCCTGTTCTTTACACATGCAACTTATGTCACCTTTAAATAAAACCTTACAGTATTTTAATTTCATTTCATTTATTGCTTACGTTCATCTTCTTCCCAAGGGAAGTGCCATCAACTAAACCAATTAATTAATTCAATAAAGTCCCTCCAGACTTAATGTGCCCACACCATGTCTCCATACTTGGCCTTCTTTGCGCCACCCAGCCTTCCCTTAGAGCCGGCCCTGCTGGGCAACCACTGCCATCATTCCTGACCCTTGGCAATGGTAGCCGGTGTACTGATGGGACTTGTGGTACAAAACATCTGGAAAGCACCAGGGGATGAGGAAGGGTGGTCTAAAGGTTTGCTTATGGGTACACTTAATATACACAGGTGTATGTTAACAACAATTTATACTGAAGAGCACATATAACCTTTTAAAAAATATCTTGTAAGAACCATAGCAATGCTATAAACTTAGGACAAAGGGCCACTTCATTTTTGAAATAAAGATGTTTGTGGCTCTAGCATGTACTTTTAAAAGTATTTACATTTTGTTTATAAGAATAGATATTTGGTGTGTTGAACGAAAGGTTGTTTTTCAGAGACAAAAAAAAATATGGGCCTTAATCCAGGTGGAGGACTGGGCCAAATGGAACAAAACATTTTTAATGCAAGTTTCCCATGGTTTTTGGCACACAGCGTTACTGTAGATTTAAAGAAAATGCAGGCCAAGTTGCAATTATTGCTTTAGGAGCTTCAAAGAGGATATGTGATCAAGCTCTTCCCACAGTCAAACATTTTAGATGGTAGGTAGCCTGTTTCTGATTAAATCTATACACACACAAGTTTACAAACACTGATCGAATGTTTTCTTGGGAAATCAACCCTGTTCTAAGGTCTGCACCGGAATGAAAAACAACACTACAGGCAATCTCCTATCATGCACTTATTGCAGCAGAAATAGTGTTCAGGGCATAATCATAAATCAGTACCGATTCCTGGCTGACTCTACATCAAAGCTATATCTACTATCTGCACAAATACTTGCAAGGAAGTGTAGGAGATAGAGAAGTAAAGCAAAGGAGGTGACAAACAATGTTGTCTCATAATGTAAATAGCAATATGAGACAAAGTCAGGGGCCCAAGGATTCAGGTTAACATCTCTTCTGCACCAGACCCTGACAAATCAGCATTGATCTTACCAGATGTTGCTGCAGCCCATTCTTCAGAGCTACCAGATGATTATTCTGGAATATAGAATAAGAGGAGAAGCATATGGAGTTTCTTCTCACATCCACAGAAGTATTAAGGAGTTGTGATGGGCACTTTCCAGCTACCCTGGGCCCTATGTTATTGGTTCCCGGGCGGGAGTTGATCGCAGTGTGGATTTGCCAAGTGTGCCTTCCTCTTAGCACGTTTCTCCCTTGTGTTCTGAGTTCGAGTGTCTTCAAAGTCCACCACACCTTTGGTAAAGGCTGTTCTCCAACTGGAGCGCTCGCAGGCCACTGTTTCCCAGTTGTCAGTGTTTATGCTACATTTTTTAATAGATTTGCCTTGAAACAGTCTTTAAACCTCTTTTGTTGACCACCAATATTACGCTCTCCATTTTTAAGTTCAAAATAGAGTAGTTGCTTTGGAAGACGATAATCAGGCATCCGCACAATATGACCAGTCCAACAAAGTTGATGTTGAACAATCATTGCTTTAACACTGGTGATGCTGAGGACAGAACCACAAGTTTTATATGGAAATATGTGGGTGTGACAAAAGTCTAATGGCTGCTTTTGCTATGTACCATCCCTAGACAGACTGCTTTTCCTAGGCAGCTTCAGTTGGGATGGAACAATTTGTAGCACAAAGTCACTACTCATTTCTCCACTCGAAATCACTCCCTCAGCTTCTTTTCTGTCCTGCAACAGATTTTCAAACACACGTGAAGGACAATGTCCACTTGAACCCTGCAGGGGAAATCATCTGGAGAATCTGTGGTCCTCCATATGATCTTCACACTCCTGTCTCACTGACGCCTATGCTGGATTCCAGAATGGAAGATGGCAGGATCCCCAAGGATGTGCTCTACAGGGAGCTGGCTTCAGGCACCAGGCCCATTGTCAGACCAACTCTGCTTTCAAAGATGTCTACAAGTGTTTCATTAAGGCTGGCAACATCAACCCTGCCCTGTGGCAATCCCTTGCAGACGACTGCAGGGCCTGGAGACAAGACAGTCAGGTCGTGTATCCATAGCTGTAACCAGATGAGGAATGGCCACTGGGAGGAGCACAGACAGAAGAAACGCTATGGTACACCTGCAGCAATACAACCGGACGCCTTCACCTGCCCCAGCTACAACAAAATATGTACTGTACCTCTGATATTGGTCTCTGCAGCCACAGAAGGGAATGCAACCTCCCAACAGTCTGACTTCACCCACAAAGGTGCACTCCTCCATTGTCCCCTGAGACAGATGGATGCCAACAAAAACTCCCATCACTCTGAATATCAGCTATGCTGGCTGGGGCTAATGAGAGCCACACAATATCTCCCTGATGTCCCCCTGATTTAGTGGCATCAATTTAGAGCTCAGAAGTGACAAGAAGGTGAAAGGGATAAGAATAGCTCTCCCTGCTCTGCCTTGTGCCTTGCTTGTACACATTTTTGACTAGGAGCTAGTGAATACATATACATTTTTTATCTTGAGAACAAATCTCAGCATTAGTTCTTATTTATTGGGACACGGTGTAGGCAAATGTTTCCCGGTGCCTTAATATGTTCATAGAAGTTAGCTCAAAATTGTTTAATTCTTTCAAAGTAATATTTTTCAGGCTATTAATCTGGCAAGTGGATTATTGCCCTTGGGTATTTCATGGAAAACATAAAATTGAAAAGAGATAAGGTGTTTCATTAAAATAGCTGTTGTTCTGCATGGGCAATTGCTGATATTTCTTCCATAATGTATTAGATTTCTGAACATTAAGACTTTCTAAAGCATCTCTGTGGATATGCTCAGCTGTAACTGTTCCTTCTGAGCTGTTATGGGCAGCCATATCAATCGTCTGCGAATTTAGAAGGACATAGACAAAAGACAGCAATGAGTCAGTGTCTTAAAATTGTTCATAGACTTGTGGAACAGTTACAGATATTCAACTAAAATTGCTCAAAATGAACATATTTATTGTAGTCAGTCAACTCTGTACAGGATAGATTAGTTTTCCCTTTTAAGACACTGAAATGAAAGTTGGATGTTTAGTGCACAAAGACAGCACAGGGGCTAAGAAACAAAAAATCAGGTCACATTTATATTATCATCTTGGTGTACCTGCTTGCCACAGTCAGCCCACATGCTTGTGTCACAGTTCACCTCTACTACAGTGGACTATGGACAAATCTATACTGATGAGTTTTAACATTAAAAATGTGTTTCAAATGTGACACCAGTGTGTGCTGGAGAGCAGTGATCTTTTGCCAATGGGAAATTGCATAGGGAGCTTTTTTTATAGCGTTTTTTAAAATTAAAAAATAGCGTTTTCCAGACCAGCGTAGATTCAGCCTATAATAAATATCTATACAGATAGGCTTCTTCTTCTTCTTCTTCTTCTTCTTCTTCTTCTTCTTCTTCTTCTTCTTCTTCTTCTTCTTCTTCTTCTTCTTCTTCTTCTTCTTCTTGTTTAGTCGTTTAGTCATGTCCGACTCTTTGTGACCCCATGGACCAGAGCACATCAGGCACTCCTGTCTTCCACTGCCTCCTGCAGTTTGGTCAAACTTATGTTGGTAGATTCGATAACATTACTCAGTTCTAAAACTGGACTGATAGGTTCTATTTAAATTCACTCTCATTACCAATCAGTTGTATGACTGTATTCCTTCTGGACTAGTTTGTTCACCTTTGGTCCCCACCCTGCACTCAGCTCTTAGCTGTGGCTCCTAGAGGCGGTTAGCATGCCACAGTGGCCACAATGACTGTCCAGCTAAACCAGGTGAGGGCAGCCTGTGGGTCCCAAACCCTCCATGAGTTAGGGACTTCCCCTGCATGTGAAGACAGGCTCTGGTGGGTTGAGCGGATGAGACCAATAGTGGGTCTAACCATCAGGAAGGTGGTTTCTGCATGTGCTGTAGAGGGAATTGAGGGGAATATGGGGTTCATCAACCTGGGAAGGTAGCCCAACTAGGAGAAGGAAAACTCTGAGTCTAAACTTCTTCTGCCTTGTGGGATATCTTTGGGAGAAGAAAGGGCTAAGCCACACAAAGCCGCAGTGGAGACCCTAAGATTGTTGGATGGCACCTTATAAGCTTCTTTCTAGCAACTCCTACAGCTAAACTGGTGTCAAACATATTGTTCTGTTTTCCTTTAGGAAAGGGTGGAAGTAGACAGATATAATTAACATTTGTTTCCTTTAGATCATGAATGTGGCTTAATCCCATACTTCAGTTTCACTGATATAATGGAGAAAGCTTAGGGATGGTTTTGCATTTTGCCAATTTCCTTTTTTGGGTCCTATACAAAGTCCATCAGCTGAAGACTTGACTCCCTTCCAGAGAGTCTTCTTGCAGCTGTCGGGCAAACATAAGCACCATTTTGGTCAGAAATATACTTGCAACATTCTCTGGTGAATTCTTATCATATCACAATGCACCCCAGATATTAGATTTCATTAATAAGTCATGCTATGATAAGACTTCCTAAAACCTTGTTTTAAAAATATGCATATAACAGAACAACGCTAAATACACACCAAGAATGGAAATTGTCTTCTAAGTTAATGTTGGCAGGTTTGTTTTTTTATCCACCATTTAACTCACAATTAGAGGGGGGGGGGAAGCATCGTGGTGCTTGGTCACCAGTTGGCACACACAGTTGGCACCGCAGATGGACCTGGCTCCCAGATGCAGCTTCTGGAGAAAATAAAATCTGCAAAGACTAATTCCCAGATGATACAAGCTTAGCACAGCTCCTATGGGCTTAGCTAGAAAGATGCTTCCTTTTTGGCACAGGTTGGGGAGTCTGGAAACCACCTGAGTCCCCATTCTGAAGTTCATCTTCTGTAATATAAGTATTGCACCATCAAGTCTGTCTAAGGTTTGGTTATGTGAACCTATTTGTTGTGTCATTGACATATAACTTATGTTGGCATTCTTAACCTCTATAGAGTCATATACATTTTTTTAATTAAGCCAGGATATACACAGGATATACACACAGGCAATCCCTTTTGTTGGTGGTGTGGAATTTCACATGCCCTGCTTCATTCATCTGTATCAGAACGGAAGACTAATATGGCTTATAGAGAGCTGAAAGAACCATCAATAGGATTTCAGTTGCTATGCCTTACACTCATTCACAGCAAGAGCATATAATTCATAATTAATTATGTCCAGTGATGTAGTATGCTATGAACCTTGTAGAGAGAGGCAGAAGTGATCACTTGTGCATCTAAATCTCCGAAGGAGAGACAATATTCTCCTGGAGGTCCATTTATGAATGACTAATGCAAAATCAAAATATAAGATGCAGTTCAAGAAGGCAGAGGCAACCTTCTCTAAGGAGGGAAATTATATTACAGTCCTATTTGACTGAACATTCCCAGAAGGTGGTTCAGAAGGACTGGTGCTCATCCCCTGGTTGTTGGTCTGTGGGGTTTCTGGAGCCTCTGTTTTGTCCCCCATGCTTTTTATCATCTACATGAAACCAAGGAGATGTCATCCCTAGGTTGCAAGTTTGGAGTTATCAATATGTTTTTGAAACCTAGCTCTCTCATTTCCTGCTAATGCCAAGGAGGTTGCAGAACCTCTAAATTATCTCTAGGGAGCATGACTACAATAATGGATTGGATGTGACTAACAAGCTGAAGCTCATTCCAGACAAGGCAGCATCGTAGTACTGGTGGCTGGAGGGCTGGTGATGGAGGGCTGGAGTACATTCTGCTATAAATAGGGATCTTACCTATAAAGCCCTAAACAGGGTATCTGAAAGACAACTTCCACCCATATGAACTTGTCCATAAGTTGCAATAATTGTTGAAGCCCCTGCTTTTTGTCCTGCTACCTGAAGAGGTTTGGGTGTGAACTCTAGACATGGCCTCCTCTCTGGTAACAATCTCATTATAGAGTCTGGCTTTCAAAGGTGTTGAATTAGAATACTGAAGGTGTTGGGTTTTTTTTACGTGGAGTGTGTGGGTGTGTCTTTGCTTTTAACAATCCTGTGAATCCCCCACCAATAAAATATAGTTAGTATGGAGGAGTGTATAAAAAGGTTATATTCATTTTTGTGACATCAGGTGTCGACTTGCACAGATTTACCCAATGAGTTTATGCGGCCTTTGTATGAACTTCTCATCACTCAGATTTCTTTTTTGCATTCAGTGAAAAGAAATACTGTACCATAATATATCACATTTAATATTTCCTGTTTCCATTTTTGTGAATTTATTTATTCTACTTGCAAAGATGGAGGGAATAATTACAGCATATGGAGGTTAATGGGAGAGAGTATACCTTCATGTACTAGAGAAAGTAATCCCTATGGATCTCAAACAAATGATATTCTGAGGAGTCTCTAAAACTGCTATATGAATGCTGGTAACAGTAACAATAATAATATTAACAATAACAATGGGATTCATAACTCTATTTTAACCACCCAAAAGTGCAAGAGCTGCTGGAATACACCTCTGTTGTGGAGTGCAGAATTTGACTGAGCTTCTGGGTCTAAGTATGGACAAAGAAAAAGTTAATTTATTAGTATATCTACAGAAAGACCCATCCATTTCTCCTTTCTGGTTTCCACTACCACTTCTGATTTCCACTGTAGTTAGAACAGTGTAGTTAGATTGCCTGGACATGCCTCAAAATTTGCTTTATATGAATTTTGGTCAACTCAAGGTATTATATACTGGAAACCATTTAATATGCTTATTTGTAATTAATACTGGTGTAGTGAAGACCTGTTTGCATTCTTGTTAAAGAGACCAGCCTTTTATGCAGGCATCCCCAAACTGCGGCCCTCCAGATGTTTTGGCCTACAACTCCCATGATCCCTAGCTAACAGGACCAGTGGTCGGGGAAGATGGGAATTGTAGTCCAAAACATTTGGAGGGCCAAAGTTTGAGGATGCCTGATCTAAGGCGAACAATACTACTAAGCTTGCAATCGTATGTATCAACAAGTAAGCTCCAATGAACACAGGAAGACTTACTTCTGAGTAATAGAATTGGAGATTGAACATTGGATTGGATTTTTGGCTATTTACAGATATTGTAATTTATTTATATTTTTGCATTTTTTACTGAGTTTTTTTTAAAAAAATTCACACCATTTAAAGTAAGAGTACAAAGGAACAGAAGAACACTTATGCGAAGGAAACTACTCCATTCATCACAAATATATTCAACCAAGTCCTTCTCAGACTAGACCCTTTGAAATCTACAAACCTAAGTTAGTCATGTTGCTCATGAATGTTTTGTTAAGTGAACTGGTAATGTCGGTGGAGATATCAATCCTCAGTTGTTGTTTTTGGTAGATCTGAAACAGATACTTGAAGGGGCTTAAGAGACTGGTGGGTCCACCACTGCATCTGTAGCCTCATGCCAGCCGGGGCAGAAGGCAGGGACAGGTAAATCAGTCTGGAGCTGTGTGACAGGGCCCAAATTGGCTCCCAAGCCGTCCAATGATGCCAGTAGGGCCATCTCAGAATCCAGCAGATCCCAGGCAGACTCAGCCTTCCCCACCCCCACCCCCACCATGTCTCTTGGAAGTTACACCTTTTTCAGTTCTTCCTATGAGTAACAAGTATTTTTTTATAAAAAATATATATGTTGACACCACCTTTTCTTGTTTATCGCCCCCCCCCAACAGAACAGTCCCAATTGTTTACAACTGAAGACTATTTCCTCACACCTCATAACTGTTTCCATTACCTTGCCCAAACATCTTTTGAATATTGGAATATTCTAGACAATACGATTTTTGTTGATGAGGACAAGCCATGAAACGTGCACCCAAGCAACTGTAGTAAAGCAAGTCAAAAGGCATACCAACTCTTGGCAATAGTCTGTCCTCTTTCTACAGATGTCTCTTTGGAATGAATAATATAGCTTCTTGATGATGCTGTTTTTGCCGTGTTTGGCAGGTATGCTTGCACGTCTGCCTCATCAAAACAATTGACATCTGAGGCCTTTGGAAATAATTTTCAACAGATAAAACAATCATGCCAAGTCCGGGTAAAAGCTCTCCACTGTTCCATATCTACACAAATTGCCTACCATTCAGATGGCTTTTATGTACATTTAATCACTAAAGATTAATTAGGAGGCATGCAGAAGGCAGCAAAATACTGAAGAGCTAACTTCAGTTTAAGTGTGCATGCAGCTAACTTGTGGTTTTTTAAGAACAATTTTAATTAAAACTACTGGAAAAATCACCCAGCTGAAAATATTAGGAGCTTTGGGATGGGCTTAGCATAGCTAATTAATTGTATATTTAATCAAAGCAGCCTTTGGCTGTAATTAATAATCTGTTTTCCTCTGGTAATAAATATAGTGGTTCTGAGAAACAGAATATGTAATTTGCAAAATGACAGATGTACAGAATATTGGTACTGAAAAGGATTAGCCCACCTCAAGCTTTGGAGTCAAGATTGTTTCACTGTTAAATAATTAACACTGTTTTGATAAATAAGTTTTAAACATCCTGTTGGAGCAGCAGCTTACAAAACAGATTCTCTGGAATCCTTTGACTGCTGTCAAGAGACATCACCAGAGAAGCAACAAGCTGTTTGTGGCTAATCCTAAAGAGAACCTATGAAATTAATGGCCTATTTATTATTATTTTGTTGGTAAATAACCACTCACAATCTTGCTATAATGAATTACAGTAATATGCCCAGCATGTAAGCTCATATTGGCAACAGTTGCTTCTAGAATACTTTCATGATGATATATTTTAATGCAGGGGTTATTCTGATGCAGCCTTTTTTTTTGTTCCCAACTCTAAACACACTGTGGTAGCTTTTTATTATATCCATATCTAACCCAATGCATCTTTATCATTCTCGGTATTACTTTTTGTACTCAAAAAACTATTCTGAAGTATAAAACACATCAGACTGTGTTATTTATGATTAGTGCATACTGCTTAAAAATATTTCCTATAACAGCAAAATATGTCTTAATCCATACTTAGTAGAGTGACATTTCCCTTTTTGCTGTTCCCTTCATAATATCTGGGTTCACAGATGCCCTTTCTACAGTAGACTGAAGCAGCAACAGATGTCAGTTGTATCAGAGAATTGCGGGGGGGGGGGGAAACAAGAGTATTTATAAAGCTCACATGTGCATCATAGTATTTTAGGTGAGCCACAAAAGTTTGGCTGGTTATATTTTCATAAAAAGCTGGTATGGAGTAACAATGACATTAAATTTTTTAACATGGGCATCTAAGAGGTAGCACAGTAACCTTGTGTTTCCAGAATAATTTTGTCTCTCAGTCAGCTGTTTGAAATCAGCAAATTGGTGGTAGTAGTGGTAAAGAGATCAATAGCACATGGCCATAATAACAAGGCTATACAAGAGAGATAAAAGGAATGCATGGCCCAGTGCAAGTCTATTTGCAACACACAGCTTTTGAATTAAACCACAAGGAACTCGGTATATTTGATTAGTTCCTTTCAGGAGACACATCAGAATCAGGGACTGATGCTTTAATAAGGGCCCTCTCTTTTTTTGCTAGATAAAAAGAACTAGCAATTGTGATGTTGTAATTCACAAATTCTCACAGTGCTGGCCTTTGACAAGCACCATTAATAGCCATTATGTAACTACTTTCTGAATTCACATATATCCAAATTAGTCCTCCTTGTTGCAAGACCTAGGGAGCTTGAGATCCAGCAATGACAACAGAAGGATTCTAATATTGGTTGATGGGTTGTTGTTGTTTTGCATACAAATAGCATGCTATCCAACAATTCTACATATTTTGCACCCTAGCTCTCAGAGAAATATGCATGGATGCTGCAGACTTCTGTACTTTCTAAAATATGTCATATTTTAGAGTATTAGATCTTCTGACGTTGTCTGGCATGGCAAGAATCCAAAGACATCTTACATGTTTCCTTCCTTTCAGGCATGTATAACATATTAGACAGTGCCTGCACCCTTCTTTCTTTTCTGTTTTCCCTTCTTCCTCTTTTATCTACTGAGATGCTTTGTTGTTCTTTGGCAACTACAAAAGATAAATGATAAATCATAGTGGAAGCCTCCTCAGCTATTCCTTATTTTAAAGGATACCTTAAATTTTCCTGAGGGGGAAAATCATGGCAGCTTAAAATATTTGGAGTGACTAAGTAAATGGTAACAGAAGTAATGGTGAAAACAGAGACACATATAGAAAAGTGGCTTTCATATGTGCTTCCCTAGCATTTATTTTCAGGACAAGGAATGTGTGTTCAAATGTATTACTTCCTTCATCCTGGCACCTTCATTACATGTCTACTTGGCCTCTGTCTTCGCCCAAAAGGAAAGTGATGCCCAACCTAGTGATAACAGAATAAATGATGTAAGGATGGAGCTGCAGCCCAAGATAGGAAAAGAGGTGGTAAAGGAACAGATAATTCAACAGTTAGGTCTGTGAGCACTTAGAAAAGGATGCTTTGATTATTAAGACTCAGCATGGGTTGCTCAAAAACAAGTCATGACAGATCTCATTTCTTTTCTTTTTTTTTTGGAGTTACAAGCTTGGTGGATTGGGGGAATGCTCTGGACATAGTGTATCATGATTGCATATTCTGCATGCGATACCCTTGCAAGGAAGCTGGTAAAATGTGGATTGAACGAGATAGCTGTTAGGTGGATTTATAGCTGGTTGACTGACCAAACCCAAAGAGTACTTATTAATGGTTCCTCTTCATCCCTGAAAAGGCCTGCCCCTAGTTGAGGCCAATGTAGCCACCTTATGGCCCAGGATCTCCAAAATATTGTTATTTGTAGACCTTAAGGTCCTCCGCGGGGCATACCTATGGGACCGCCTCTCCTGGTATGCCCCGCAGAGGACCTTAAGGTCCACAAATAACAATATTTTGGAGATCCTGGGCCATAAGGTGGCTACATTGGCCTCAACTAGGGCCAGGGCCTTTTCAGTATTGGCCCCGACTTGGTGGAACACTCTCTCACAGGAGACCAGGGCCCTGCGGGATTTGACATCTTTCCGCAGGGCCTGCAAGATAGAACTGTTCCATCTGGCCTTTGGGCTGGACTCAGTCTCACCACTATGTTTTTCCTCCCTTATGGTTTTGATTTGGGCCATTTTAAAATGAGGCTGCATTTTTAAAAAGTTTTTTTTTTAAAAAAAAAAAATCTGGATTGTATTTTAATCCGCATTTTAATCAATTGTTTTTCTTTCTTTTACGTTTTGTTGTGATCTTGTTGATGTCAGCCGCCCTGAGCCCGGCTCTCACTGGGGAGGGTGGGGTATAAATAAATAAATAATGATGATGATGATGATTATTATTATTATCATGGAAAAAGTGACAAGTGGGGTGATGCAGGGCTCTGTTCTGGGCCCATTATTGTTCAACCTCTTTATAAATGACATGGATGAAAGAATTGAGGGGATACTCAGAAAATTTGCAGATGACACCAAACTGGGAGGAGTAGCTAATGCCACAGAAGACAGAATTCGGATTCAAAATTACCTTAACAGATTGGAAACTGGGCTCAAACTAACAAAATGAATTTTAATAGGGACAAATGGAAGGTTCTACACTTAGGCAGGAAAAACCAGCTGCACAAATATAAGACGGGGGACACCTGGCTTACTAGTAAGACATGTGAAAATGATCCAGGGGTCTTAGTGGACCACAAGCTTAACATGAGTCAACAGTGTGATGCAGCAGCAAAAAAAGCTAATGCTATTCTAGGCTGCATCAACAGAAGTATAGTGTCAAAATCAAGAAAAGTAATAGTACCACTCTATTCTGCCTTGGTCAAACCATATGTGGAATACTGTGTCCAGTTTAAGAAG
The DNA here is from genome assembly GCF_965207765.1 of Zootoca vivipara. Taxonomy (NCBI): domain Eukaryota; kingdom Metazoa; phylum Chordata; class Lepidosauria; order Squamata; family Lacertidae; genus Zootoca; species Zootoca vivipara. The sequence goes on along the minus strand of NC_142592.1, from coordinate 22,385,360 downwards.
GATGTTGACAAGCTAGAATGTGTGCAGAGGAGGGAGACCAAGATGATCAAGGGTCTGGAAACCAAGCCTTATGAGGAATGTTTGAAGGAGCTGGATATGTTTAGCCTAGAAAAGAGAAGGCTGAAAGGAGATAGGCATCTTCAAATATCTGAAGCACTGTCATATGGAAGATGGGGCTTCTACTCGGGGACTAGGACTCAAACCAATTTACAAGAAAGGAGATTCAAACTAAACATCAGGAAGAACTTTCTGACAGTTAAAGCTGTTCGACAGTGGAACCGACTCCCATGAGAGGTGGGAGATGTAGGTTTTTATGTGATCCTTGGATGAAGGGTGATATACAAATTTTATAAATCAAAATAAATATATACAGGCCCATGCATATGCAGGCAACCCAAATCAATACTGACTTAAGCCAAATAAATATATTATAAAGGTCAATTGGAATTTCATTAATGGAAGTGAATGGGCTGGTCCATTCCGCAAGAGATTCCAGTCCTGCCCTTCCAGGTGTTTAGATATGGCCTTACAGACTTTGCCTTTTTTAGCCTGTAGCTGTGGTGTGACCTCTTTAACCCAGACCAAAAAAGGGATCTTGCTCCAGAAAAGATGCAACTTCTTCAATAGAAATAACATGTCCTGTTGATCATAAGAACCTATTGACCTCTTTTGAATATCAAATGTTCCCAGTGCTCCTGAAACACCATGGAGGAGTGTTGAACATGTTCTTTCAAAATAACTTGGTTAATCTCTTACAACTCTTATAGTGGGTCACAATGGCCCTCTCTTATGTAATACTCACATATATGTCACATGCTACTGTATTATTGAAAAGTGAAAAAACCCCAAACTTTGTATTGTTGTCCATTCATTAAATCTATGGCAATCATCATGCTACCTTTCTTTATATTTTTTGACAAGAAGAAGAGATGAACTGGAAAAAGTTCACTGTATTCTGTGTCTATCACTATAAATGTGTAGGACAATAACTTTCCAAAACTGCATGCAATTCATTCCAAAGGTCAGAGACTGCTTTAGGCCTTGGCGGACAGGATTCTATTGATTTTTGTGGAACTGAAAAATCAAGAAATGATAGTAGGTACGACGTAATGCAAACAACAGGATAGGAACTGCTATAAAGGCAATATCCTAAAATCAGAGAGTGACTTTTGGGAGTATATGCTAGTATTTTTACAGCAGAATATTTACAGCAGAATCATTAAAGTGGTGTTTGAGACCATTAGTAGGAAGAAATAGAAAATAAAAATAAAATAATATAGAGATAGAGCAGTGGTTCCCACCCCCACCCCCCACCCACTTGAAAATTGCTGATTGACTTGGTGGACCACCTAACAACCTTTCTGCCTGTTTTTGAAATAGCAATGTGCTGAGCCAGATACTGTATGGTTTTTAATTGCATCTTTACAGCCATGCCATGGAACTGCTGAATGCAGCTCACAAACTGGTAGTCTGCAGACCAGTGTTTCAGAACCCCTGAGCTAGAGCGTTTCTTCCTGTCCTGAGCACAGCACTCATTTTTATATAGCTCCCTTTCCTGATTTGAAGAGTATGCAGTGCCAGCTCTCCTGGGCTCAGGAAAGGAGCCAGAGTCACAGCTGGATCCTGCAGTAGGAGCTGTCCAGCACAAATAGGCTGGATTACAGCCACAGCCACATCCTTTCCAACTCTAGAAGCCAACAAGCTGAGCAAAAAGCTTGTGCTTGGTAGGTCTGGGTGATATGTGTGTCTCTGTTCCAAGCTTTTTGTTGGTTGCCATCTGTGATTCTACTTTTTCCTCTCTGAATCATCCATTCTCACAGAGTATTTCCTTCTCAACAGTGTAAGGGTTAATTACTGCTATCTACTTGTGCTACCCACAAGCACACAAGTGTCTGCCCACCCTTCCTTTACTACCATGTGGAATGATTGGATTAGGCAAACTAGTCACTCCAAGTACTGCTTGGGATGGAATGATAATGCTAGTTTGTTTCAGTATGGCTAATATTTCTTTTGGGAGAGTTTAACTTATGCAAGAACATATTTTCAAACAATGCTATGTCTAGGAACCCTAAGAATCTAGGATGGGTGGGAATTAAATAAATTAAATCTAATGTGGTTTCATTTTAGGTCTAAAATTCTTACATTGTATACTTACAGAGACTGAGAGCTGATTTATACACCATCACTACAGGAGCATGTCAGGGAGGTCCCTCACAGCTCACTTGTCTACATCACAATACCTACCTCTGTCTTTCTTTAATCTTTTTGCTGCCAACAATTCCTTTGGAATGCTTCAGAGCTTCCTAGAAACATGGTCAAGCTTGGACATGAGATGGACTTTGCCATGAGAGAATGGATAAATTTAACCTGGGTTTATTACTGGGGTTTTAAATACATACGGGAAAACCGACAGACATATAGGGGACATACCTAACTCTTCAAGAGATATCATACAGAAAAAAAGATAGCCTTTGGTGGAAGCCATGTTTTCTTTCCCCCATACAATTTTCTTGGGAGGGATGGCATGGCATATCACTTCTAGGGTCATTTGAAGACCCACTGAGCTGTGGCAGTTTAGACCCACAAGTGAGGTGCGGACCAGATGAGTTCACTTGGAATTTGGATCAAGCAAATTCCCTGAACATCTCTACTTGTGACCTGGCAGCAATCACATGGGACCACTTGACGGACAAACTCGCAGCTCTGGTATCATGTTAGGCCAATTGGGCTTGAGACCCAGAAGTGAAATCACTTGTGCAGGGTTGGCAATCAGCATCTCCATGTGATCACAGCTGAGCCAGAAACTTGGTTGGTCACACATATTTCCAGAGGTGGTTCAAGCACCTGTGTAAATTGGCACTCCAAATGTAACCCTTTGGGAATTAAAAATATGCAACTGGCAATCAGTTTTGGGCTTCACACTTCCAATGCTTAATGCCTTAGAACATCCAAAATGCATACAAAGCACACTGGCCCTTATTTGTTGCTGTTGTTGTTTAGTCATTTAGTTGTGTCCGACTCTTCGTGACCCCATGGACCAGAGCACGCAAGGCACTCCTGTCTTCCGCTGCCTCCCGCAGTTTGGTCAAACTCATGTTAGAAGCTTCGAGAACACTGTCCAACCATTCTCCTTGTGCCCTCCATCTTTCCCAACATCAGGGTCCTTTCCAGGGAGTCTTCTCTTCTCACGAGGTGGCCAAAGTATTGGAGCCTCAGCTTCACGATCTGTCCTTCCAGTGAGCACTCAGGGCTGATTTCCTTCAGAATGGATAGGTTTGATCTTCTTGCAGTCCATGGGACTCTCAGGAGTCTCCCCCAGCACCATAATTCAAAAGCATCAATTCTTCGGCGATCAGCCTTCTTTATGGTCCAGCTCTCACTTTCATACATCACTACTGGGAAAACCATAGCTTTAACTATACGGGTATGAGCTATGCTGTGCAGGGCCACCCAAGACGGACCAGTCATAGTGGAAAGTTTTGACTAAAGGTGATCTACCTGGAGCAGGAACCGGCAAGCCACTCCAGTATCCCTGCCAAGAAAACTCCATGGACAAAAACTGGCCCTTATAACAACATTAAAAATCTCATACAAAAATAGATCGCACCTATAGACCAAACTTGTATTTTAAACTCTGTTATAGCCAGCTATTTACAGCATTCCCAAATGCATCAGTGCTCATCACACTCAATCTCTGCAAGGGGAGAGCATTTGCTCAGGTTAACTGGTACTTAACTGGTACTGGTACTTTTTTCAAGCACAATGCTTATCACAGAAACGACTGAAAGCCTTACAAAAGTATGGACCATTAATGGCTTATATTACTTGAAACGATGAAAAATTGCAAAAGATCTGTACCATTTATGAATACCTATGTACATATAACCCAGAAGGAAGCAAAATATAGCAAATTTCTCATTTGCCTCCCCGCCCCCTGCCCCACGACCAAACAAAAGAACAGGAGCATATCGCATATCTGTTTAGGAATGAAACATTTCAGACTAGCCATTTTAAGCACACCAATTAGATATAATTTTCAGTTTGCCAACACCAGTTTTGACTAAAATCTGTGGAGTTCACAGCTTTCTGTTTCTACAAAAACATGATGCTGGTTGCTTAGATACTATGTGCCTTAGAGGTGTTTGCATATTATTTATTTAACTCTTTTCCAGAGCATTTCACAGAGTTTGTATTCTTCACACTAATTTAAACATAATCAAATACATTCAGCATTCAATACAAATTCTCAAAAAAAGACACACTTGCTGTCATCTCATATCCTAGACCTAAGAACTTAGGAACGCACTCCTAACTAGGAGAATGCTTCTGCTCAGTTCAAGCTACGTCAAATTGATCTTTGTTGCAGTGGATCGTATTCTGCAGAGGAGACATTTACACTTTGCATTTGCAGTATTTTTAAAGGGCCAAAACCTATATTTAAAGGGTCATCCATAGGGCAATATAAATTAAATATTAATTATCTGGAGAAGATTCTAATATGATGCATCCCAGGTAGATCTGGCTTAGCCTTGATAAGGTGATTACTGTGCAGATATCTGATCATCTCACATCACATGGGCATTTTACAGACATGGAAGATCAGAAGTCCCTGGATATTAGACAATGGCTGAATCACAAAGACCTGGGTTTTCGGGTTTGGGGAACCAGCTCTTGACAGGTGGTTCTGCCCACCCCGTCCTTACATTCAGGACAGAGAAACACAATACTTCCTCATAATATGCATAAGTATTGAGATGGCTGATGGTTCAGAAAGGAGATTAATCATTATTTTGACTATGTATCACCAGCTTCCAGCCACAGCAATTAAATGGAACCTCGCATTTCAAACCTATATACTCAGAATAGTTGTTAGGGAACGAACAGAAAGGGAGTGGTCTTGCCTTCATGGTCTACTTGTGGGTTTATCAGAATCATCTAGCTGACTCCTATTGGAAATGGGATACTGTACTGTGCAAGATGGACTCAAGATGGAAATTCCAGCAGGGAATTTCTTATGTTCTCTATCTATCTGTATGAAGGACCTACAACCATGTGAATAAGCCACCAAACTTTTACTGGGGCAGACATAGTTATCAGAGATAGAGGAGTGATGAAAATAATATTTCATTGTTGCTTTGGGGAGTTGAATCAAGATGTACATGAGGACATCAGATTCAACTTGGACCCGGCAGTTATTGCAGAATTCATGTCTGAAAAGTCATTAGTAACATCTAGCTGTGCTTGCTCACATGAATTCTAGCTGTTTTGTATTAGGATGGATGCAAATGGACTTTAGAGAGATACGGGCAGCAAGCTATATTCTTGAACCTTTCCCATATTAACTGATGAAACCTTTCCAAGACCATGGTCCCTTGTTGGAGGGCAAGTCTTAATCCTTTCAGAGAAAGGAAGTTTCCATCAGTGTCGAAGGATATAATGATCAACAATATCTTAAGAATGATGGAATATTACGGTATTCATTCTTCTACTCTTGAATAAGATTATTAAGTGGGCGTCTCTGCTCCAGACATTCTTCCATACATTCTCTCCATACATACAGTCTGATAATTTTCTGGTTATGTTTCAAACTCTGCTTTCGTTCATGTTAGAAGGCCATGTCGGTAGTGTTGGTAGTACCTTAGAGTGACATAGGTAGCATGGCTCCTTTGATTCTCGTTTTCCATATACTGCCAGGCCCAGATACAAATATGCCACTAATTTTAATGTAACAAATTCTGCCTCTCTGCCATATGACCCACCAGATGGCTTACAATAGCCTCCTACAACCTGGTGGCCTCCAGATGTTTTGGGCTACAATCCCCAGCTAGCATGTGACTTGCAGGATGAAACATCTGGAGGACACCAGATTGGAGGAGGCTGGCTTACAGAATAATCCAAAACACCATAACATTGCAAGCAAAGCCACATTAAAAAGACAAGCAGCAGCAAACAAAACAAAACAAAACCAGCCCATAACAGGGCTGTGAGGGCAGTGGTGGCCCCACCACTTTGTAAAGCCCCCCCCCCCCCGAGGGGGGTTAGGATTCCTCCTTAAGACAATTACCTCAAAATATTATCTAAGCAACAGCTTGAACCATCCTGCTTTCAAAGTGGTTGTTGACCTTTTTCTAATTAAACCAATGAAGACAGAGATTTCAAACATTATTCATTATCTGCAAACCAAAGCATTCGATTCAATCGTCTTCAGCAGATGGAAATTCGCATTAGTCTACCTCTACCGATAGTGATCTTGGACAGTGTATCAAATCACATTACACATTTTACATACTGTGTCAGTTTTCTGTTTCCACAACTCCCTGTCCATTTGAAATTACAATTATTTCTTGCTCTAGTTCTGTGTATGCAGAATTTCAGTATTTGCTGCCAGTTAATATTTACCAACCCACAGAAATCACTATGTGAATTTGAATATGTTGGTGACTTGTTGGTAGTTCACCACACCTCAACCAGTGTGATGCTATCAGCAGAGCATGAGGAGCCCCAGCAGAGTCTACAGAGATTTCCTGCTCCCAGCAGAACAGTTTCCTCTAGAGTCCTCAGTAAAGGGGGAAACTGCTTTCCCTCACAGTTCAAAGCAACAAAGTGTTTATGGTCTCCAGGCACAAGCCAAAGCCAAACACTATTCTCTACCATATACAGTACAGTTCTTCTTGTCTTTAAAGTAAAGATACATATGTACAGAGTGAACCACTAACACTATCACCATGCTAGCTAAGGCTGCTGTGTAAAACCCACGGCCTCTTCCGCTGACTCTTATAGATGCAGAGTCTGATGCTGACAGCAAAGAGGACAAAACACAAGACAGGACATTATGAAAGCCACGTCCTAGAGACTGTTATGCCTGTCTCTACATTCCTGAGCCAATGGGAGAGCGAATGACTCAGCAAGTTATACAGTCGACCTTGCTGGTGTTGCTGTGGTAGGCCAGTGCAACTGGCACTCTGATCTCTGAACATCCAGACACAGTGAGGATGTGCTCCTTAAACCCTGAAGCAAAGCACTGTTCACATGACACCAACCTGTATTTGGAAACCATACCAGAGCATCACTCTCAAAATTCATTATGAAGCATACTCCACCTATGACCGAATGATATCACATGAAGTCACTAATTTGTTTAGTTCCACTGGAAGCATAAGGAGCACCATTTAGTCTTTGCCACTCACACTGAACAGTTATGAACCGCAGGCAGTTAAAAGTACATGTTTGTGGTAGTATAACAGATGAGTCTCATTGCTTAAAAGAGCTTCCCATGTCTTCAGCTCCATATTGCTTTCTCACAGGTTCCAAAAAGCATGGAAAAGTATGTTCATGTGTAGTTCTGTTCCATTCTGAGTGAATTCAAACCCTGGGTCCAATCACCACATCAAGAGGTCATGAATGCAATATAATTGGTTACCTGCCAGGTAAGGTCATGACTAAAGGCAGGTGTGTGCAGCCAAGAAATAAAACTTTTTCATAAGAAACTTACCAGAAGAAGTTTATAAAAAGGGTTCTTACCTGAAAAACATAACAGAAAACAAAATGTTAGTATTTTCATATATATTTCTTTTAGACTTTGAATAACTATTGCAGAATTTGAAATATTCACTGCACTGTATGAGCTACTGAACACAAGAGGCCATTTTTTATTGTAAGTCTGTGGAAAGGAGCCCTTAATTTATTAAAAGCCTGCACATGTTAACCCCTATAGAAATTGTAACTGAAAATGAAATTATAGTTTTCTTTTCTTTTTTCATTTAAGGACAAGTGCATTACTCTGTGTCATCACTCCGTGTCCAAACCAAAAATAAAGGAAATAAGTTTGCCACCCAGCACCCTGGTCATTTCTTTCCATTCTCCCCCTCCCCCACAAACATGTGCCAACATTTCTTGTAGATATTTTCACCTTGAAATCTTGGTGAGGACCTGCCCACTAATAACCATAATGAAACATGCTTTATGTGAGAGCCTGTTCATTTATTTTCATTCCCGCGAGTGCCTTCAGAAGCCAGTGTTGCAATCATGGCTATTTACTATTTAATTCCCGCCAAATTTATGGCCAAATTGAAAAATGGATGCAGGTTGCCTGATGCAGGATGCTATTGTACGAAGTGTCCTCATGGAATCATTACACTTGCATTAATCTTTAATCTACAATTAAACAATCAGTTCTATGTAAAAGTTAACAGAAAATTGCTCTATGAATGTATACTAGACGATATATCTTAATTTGTGAGTATGGTGGCAAAAGGATGGATGGATGCAGGGATGAAGAAGTTGATAATTTAGAGAAGAATTCATCATTAGTCTTAGGGTCAGCAAAAGGTTACGCAGGGAACAAAATGTTTATTACCAGGCTACATCCATTCTGCACATTTCCAGTACTTAGCAGGTTTATGTTTTTTCCTTCCATGGGATTGGGAAGCACATGGGGGAAGAGAATACAATGGACGAAGGCACAGCTTAACTGATAAATCTGGTTTGGCAGGAAATGCAACCTGCTTTGAATCTGCTTTTGTTCAATTAAGAGCCCAGCTTCCAGCTTCAGCAGATGCTTAATTGGTGGCTGAGGCTGCCAGGCAGGCACCAGCACTACAATTATTAACAGGTAGTTGGAAGCCATTAAGGTGCTTTTGCTTGTCAATTTTCTTCCCATACACCATTGTCAAAAACCACCTTCCTCCTGGAGGCAGCCTGTCTCGGTCAGAGGAGCTACATGCAGCTGAAAGCTCCGCCTCAATTCCAAGGCTTTGCGAGTTATTAAATTTGGACCTAAGTTTTCAAATGTGGAGGTCATGTAATGGGCCATTATTGCCGTTCAACATGGCACCAAAAGGCAACAACAACAGACAACCACAAGAGCCTCTGCCAGGGAGATCTGACACAAATTCCATAATTAAATCTTAGTAACAAAGAAGGCACAAACATCTGATTCTCACCCAACTCTTCAGATGGCTGAGGAACTAGAATCATAGAATTGTACAGATGGAAAGGACCGCGAGGGCCATCTAACCCAGCCCCCTGCAATGCAGGAATCTTTCATGCAATGTGGGGCTTGAACCCACAACCCTGAAACTGAGTGTCTCATGCTCTAACAACTGAGTGTCTCATGCTCTAACAACTGAACTAGTTAGGTATTCTATAAGGAGTCAGCACAAGGAAACAGTCTCGTGATCCTTGAATGAAGGGCGGCATATAAATGTAATAAATAAAAGCATCATTTCACACAATTATAATGAATAAAATGCACCGTGATCATTAAAGAAAAGAGAGAGAAATAAGCAGCAAACCATGAAAACTTTCAGTTCACAAATCTGGATAGTACGGTATTCTGACCTCAACATCCTATGCCACTTTCAAAATGAAATCAGTAACTTATATCTTACAATGGATTAGCAGAAGTCGTTTTTGTGCTGCTAAACATGTAATGGCGTTTGCTTTTCAGTGTACTTTCCTTTTTCGGCAGCTCCTTATATGACAGTTATTCACAAAGAGCAGTTCTGAGTTAGCAGACTCATGGTCACACACAGCTGTCCTGGATTGATCTTTGTCTCTAGAGGCAGCTTTCTACAGCAGGCACCCCCAAACTGCGGCCCTCCAGATGTTTTGGCCTACAACTCCCATGATCCCTAGCTAACAGGACCAGTGGTCAGGGATGATGGGAATTGTAGTCCAAAACATCTGGAGGGCCGAAGTTTGGGGATGCCTGTTCTACAGCTTTGGCTGGTAAGTCCGCTACAGCTGTTTCTGGACTGGTATAGCCTGACTATGGTCATCTATGTGCTGGTAACCTCCAGGCTGGATTACAGCAATGTGCTCCACATGGGGCTGCCCTTGAGGTTGGTCCAGAAGTTGCAGCTGGTGCAAAATGCAGTGTGGCTTGATTGCTCACTGAGGCATGATATCACCATGTTACGCCACTGGTGGAAGAATTGCACTGGCTGCCAATTAATCACTTGGCTAGGTTCAAGGTGCTGGCTTTGTTGTATTAAAAACATCTGAAATTTAAAAGATAAGGAAACAAGGAGGCCTTACAGTATAGGGCAGCCATATGTCCTGCATTAACAAAAGTCAGTCCTTTACTTGAAGGACTGCCTTGTAAAGTTTTAAAGATCAAGAACCATAATAAGGGGAAAGGCAACTTTGAATCACCCATCATCAGTCAGCACTTGGGCAGCATAGAATCATAGAATTGAAGAGTCCAACCCTATAGAATCTAGTCCAGGCACCCCCAAACTGCGGCCCTCCAGATGTTTTGGCCTACAACTCCCATGATCCCTAGCTAACAGGACCAATGGTTAGGGATTATGGGAATTGTAGTCCAAAACATCTGGAGGACCGAAGTTTGGGGATGCCTGATCTAGTCCAACCCCAGGAATCTCAACACAGACTAATCAGACACACAGGTCATAGTCTTCCTCACTATGGTGTAATTACTACTTCAATTATAGTACTTATTTTGATATTTGCACATATATGCATATAAATGAACATACACAACTTTTATATGGCCCATTTCCTTTCTTGACAATATAGACGGCCATCTAGATGCCTTTTTATTTCACATTTTCCCCATGATCTTCCTAATGTTGTCATTTTTAAAAGCCTTTGCTCCATACACGGTGTGTAAAGCTACATTTCGCTACCCTATCATTTAACCGTGCAAAGAACGCACTGCCATTTACCAATTACTCCCTACAAATCAGGCAATCTAGACAAACATGCACTAATTAAGCACACAGAAGTAAAAGGCATGTGCTCATTAGAAATACAGAATATTTGGAAAATTGATTATATATATATATATTTAAGAAGTTAACCAATGATAAGAGCCATTACTGTACCATGCTTTGCTTGCACAGCTGATTCTTGGCTGAAGTTCATGGTTAGTGAGGAGACAGCTTAACTGTGAACCTGGGTTCAGATGACATGTTAAGCCAACTCTTGGGCTTAGCTTAGTGTGCCACGGGAATTAAAAAGAAGAGCAGAAAAGCAGAGGTGAGCTTCCCTCCAAGAGACTGAACATTTGTGCAGTCCCAGTAAGCCACAGATATCCGATCAGCAGTGAATCAACTGCTGGTTGTATGTATTTGATGTTGCACCTGTTGAAACTGCACTATTCACACATCTAATGAAAGACTAGGAACATGTCCTCCTTTAAAACTGGCCATCTTAGTGGTCCTTCCATTTTTTAAAAAATATGATGGCTAAAAATGCTGCTTCAATCTGTTTTCTTTTGGTGGTCAGAAATATTACCTCAGTCTTTCTACCAATACAGCTAGCATTGCATGACAGAAAGAAAATGTACAATGACCGTATGGTTATCAGTTCTCTCAAAAAATCCAGATGGGCTTAATAACATGTTAGGGTGTGAACAAGGCATGCTATAAAAACACACACCACCACCATTCTGTGTTGCAGACAATGGGTTATTTATGCTGTTATTAAGAATAAAGATTGTGTAATAAGGATAATGTGGACACTTCAGCAAATATTGTACTTCCTGTAAAATAAATAAAGGAATGGGAGAAATTGAGCAATTACTTTTAAACGCACATTAAACGCACATTTTTATAACGTAACTAGAATTGTACCAATTGTACCAAAACAGCTGTATTAAAGTTATAATATTGTTGCAGAACCGGGGGGGGGGGGGGGAGACAAGCTGAAGGAAGTTGAGGTTGAAACTACCAGCTTAAAGTAATAGATTGCTCCAGAAACTCAAGTTGTTCTTGTTACTGGAGTGATACGTGTTTAGACATGACACTCAATACTAATTTAAGTTATTTAAACCTGCTTTAGGCAAAGCAATTAATGCTTTAATGTGAAGCTGCCTAAATGCCTCAATACTCAAATGAAAAGGAAGATAAAACCTTCCAGACAAGGCCTGAGAATTCGTAATGAGCAAATCTTATCACAGAGTTCACACTGGATGGAATTGTTTCCAGCAGTCCCTGTGGCTTTCAATTTATAAAGAAAAAAAATTAGTCTTACGGGTCCTTGGGAAAACAAGTGATCAATACGGCATACCACCTTGCTAAATGATATTTGGTAGATATAGGACTCTACCAAACAGCTAATACAATGTTTGCTATATCAGAGTGGTGAAACAAACACATATTTCTAATGGACTTATCTTTACCCTGAAACTAAACCTAGTATTTTCTCAGTTTCTTCAACATCTGAAACAGCATCTATAAAGCCCTATAGTTGGCAGGCAACACTTCACCTCCTTTCCCTATCTGCCTTCATGGATGCAAAAGTCGGAAAGGGCTTTCCTGTGTGAAACAGCCTCCCGCATAAGGAAAAAACAAACAAACAGATGCTGGATGGATCTTCTGTATGCACAGTTTATAAGCTGGGGGGTGGGGGTGGGGGGAGAGGCTACATGGCATGTGGAACAGCAACTCTGGATGCCAGCCATAGTCTACTCTTGTCTCCTTTGGTATTGGCGCAGAACACCTAGCCATGTGGCCATCAGCCTGGACATCTTATCTCCCCCCCCCCCCCGGGAACACCTGTGCCAGGTGGAAAACATATGACGCTTCAGTATTTCAGAACTAGCTGGCTTAACAAGGGTTAGTATTTCATAGCTTCTCACTCTCTTAGCCATCCTGAAACAACATATGCTCAGGTGGATTCTGAAAGGTGGCATCCTGTGACACAGCCATCGCCACTGAGCTTGTTACTGTACTTTTCTTCACTAGCACATTTTCTCTCTCTTCCTGATGGTATACCTTCCTTTTATTTCCTCTATGACTGCGGTTGATTAAGATTATTTTAATGATGTAATCTACCATAGCTCAGTGGTGCGAGTATCTGCCTTGCATGCACAAGGTCCCCAGTTCAATTCCTGGTGTTTTCAGGTAGGGCTGGGAATAAAACCCGGGAGAGGGGTTACCAGTCAGTGTAGACAATACACTGTGCCAAATGTACCAATGGTCTGAGTCGGTTATAAGGCAGCCTGCTATGTTTCTGTGTAATGCAACGGTAAAGATAAAAGCAAGGAAGAGAATTGATGCAAGCATCCTAATTCTTGCCACCTCTGATTAATGACAACTTTCCTAGGTTGGTGAAAGAAAGAAAGAAAGAAAGAAAGAAAGAAAGAAAGAAAGAAAGAAAGAAAGAAAGAAAGAAAGCAAGCTTTGGCTTTCCATTCTTTCCTTATTGTACATGTTGCTAAAATACTACTAAAAACAATCTTGTTTAGGCAAGTCTACCTAGATCAGGCATCCCCAAACTGCGGCCCTCTAGATGTTTTGGCCTACAACTCCCATGATCCCTAGCTAACAGGACCAGTGGTCGGGGAAGATGGGAATTGTAGTCCAAAACATCTGGAGGGCCAAAGTTTGGAGATGCCTGACCTAGATGCTTAGAAAGTTAGGTTGTTTTAATCTGTTTTAGTATTCTAACATTTGTAATATTTTGAGGTGTGGCTGTAATTTTTTCTTGGCTTTTTAATCATTTTGTAAATTGCTTTGAGGGCATTGCTTTACAAACAAGCAGTGTATAAAAGTATGTTGCCTTAGTATGTTGATATACCTCTTTAGCTGATTTGCAAGCTGTGGCCACTTCCTAGAAATCAGAGACCCTGCTTCCATTCTACATGCCAAAATGACTTCTGAACTTCATTACTGTACTGCAATGCACTATCTATATTTTTCAACACACTGAATTAGCATCAGTGTGCTCACTCCATTAGACATCTTGCTAATTTCTTCCTGGCAAATATAGAATATCACGAGCTGTTTCTACTCTTTTATCCAGAACACTTTTTGAAACACCACATCTAATTCACTGGGGAATGTATAGGTTCACATGTCTATTTGTTTTATATATATATACTAGCTGTTCCCGGCCATGCGTTGCTGTGCGCAATCATCCCCCCCAAAAATGCATGTTCTGTTAACCACCCGGCCCTCCCCCACTCAGCACCCCCGTTCCTCAAACCAGCCCTGTTCCTCACCCCAGGCGTCACGACACCTCTCTCTTTAGTCCCCCCCACTGCGTGACATCATCTTCCCCGTGTGATGGCACCCTTCACCCCGACCCCTCTCTCTTCCATCCGCATACCCCATGTGCATCTTAGAAAGAGCCTGGTCTGTTCCCTTGGCTGGGCAATGCTGGGCAATGCCATGTTATTGTGCTGTCATGGATGGTCTGTAGCCAATGGCAGTAGCTGAGGCTGACCGCTGTGTGACATCATCTTCCTCCCATGTGATGGCACCCATCACCCCGACCCCTCTCTCTCTTCCATCCGCACACCCCATGTGCATCTTGGGAAGGGCCTCGTCTGTTCCCCTGGCTGGGCAATGTCGGGCAATGCCATGTTATTGTGATGTCACAGATAGTCTATAGCCAATGGCAGTAGCTGAGGCATCCTCAGCTGTGCTGCTTTGACATCCAGCAGAGGGTAATACAACTAATGCTGGAAGAAGGTTTTTCTAAAACAGAAGGTCACAGGTGAGACTTCTAGATAATCTAAGTATATAAAAACACTCGTGTACGGTGTGGCAACGTTGTGTCAATTTTTCAAAGCAATCAGTCAAGCACTTTTGGAGATTATTGATTTTGGACAAGGTCATCTTTACATTTTTATTTATATAGATGTTTTAAATTTGTTTTCTGCCTTTCTGTGGTTGGACTTTCAAATTACATTGCACAGGTTTTGATTTAGGAAAGAAACAAGTCCAAGCCTTCAATTTCAGATGGAGTAATCTCATGTGAGAAGTGAAGCATGCAGACAACAGCTTCTACCAAGTAATACAGTTACATTGCCACATTGGGGTCCTTACTCCTTTGTAAGTCTTTACATCAATAGATGGTATCAGAAAATGCATATGTGATTATGACCACATACTCATATATTAGTGTGTGTGTGTGTGTGCGCGCATACACATGCACACACACACGCACACACAGAGAATATATGGATGGTGGTTGCAGTAAATACCCTGAAGCCATGAGTGAAATTTACTTCAAAATATATGCGGCATCACATCTGTAAATTGCAGCTCACTCTATTCCTAAGCTTGTCTATGGGAGTGGAACAGCAGGTGGCCATTTGTGCTATAGCTACGTTTCCACATGCTGTACAAAATCCCGAGAGATATTTCAGCAAGAGCACCACTGGAAAAAAAGGGTTTTGCAATCAAACTAAACTGGTTAAGAGAAACAACTCCCATTTATCACATACTACTGAGAGATAAAAAGTGCTCTCTGCAATTTTCTAACCCTGTGCTCCTAGATAAAGAAGGCTGTAACCTATTTCCCTTTGTCAGGGTTATACCAAACTCTAGAGGGAAATTCACACAGAAAATGTGAGTGAGAGGAGTACCCACTGGTACTGGCATTAATGTGTGGAGATATAACCTCAGATGCAAGCTTAAGTGTTATCATACCACCACACCTGAATGCAGCATTTGAACACAGCGTTCAGTTGTTATACATAGATGTTTGAATCCATATGAGCTGGAACAGGATTCTACATGCACACTAGCTAGATGCTGCTACTGCCAAAAGCTGTCCTGAAAATCCTCTCCTTTGTGAAATGGTTCAGGGATATGTAGCCAGAAAGCAAAAGTTGCAGAAAGTTGCTACTCTACCCCAGGCTTCGTCCATGAGTGGAAGACTAAAGACTGGGTTTTAAAAGGTTTTAAAAGGTTTTAATTTTGTTCACTTCTTCATTCTCTTTCCAGGGACTCAGTGCAGGTTCCTTCTTCTTGCTAAGTATGCAACTCCCTGAGGACCCATCCTGATAGAATAGTGGTGGTTGGAATCAGCTGGGACCATAAAGAGCTCACTACTATTCTCCTTCTAAGAGAAGTATGGCCCTCCCTAGCTCTCCTTCCCCATGCTCACTTCCGGTCTCTCCATTTGAATCTCTGTCTCCCCTCTGTTCCTCCAGCACTGGAGATACCATTAATGTTGAGGCTAGTTGTGGTTTCAAAGATTATGCTAGGGATGCTGCTGGTGGCTGTGTAGCAAACTGACAGAACAACATATAAATAACCGTGGTATAAAGCAGGAATGGGGAACCTGTGGCTTCCCAAATGTGGTCAGACTCCAGCTCCCATCAGCCACATTCAGCATGACAAACTGTAAAGACTTATGGGAGTTGTAGTCCCAACTGTATTAGGAGTGCCACATCCCTAGTATAAAGGAACAACCTCAGACAACTTTTACTATGTCTATAAGTGGCATAACTCAAACTTAAGGGAGCAACGGAGATATTCAGGGGGGAAACTAGCCTTTTTAGGGGAAAGTAAGGATGATAGGCAGTGCAGGAATGGGGAGCCTGTGTGCCCCCCCCAGATGCTGGACTGCAATTCCCACCATTGGGCATACTGACTAGGGTTTTATGGGAGAGCTGTTCTACTTCCGGAAGGTGTTGTGGTCAGACCACATGGCCTCCACTCAAAGAGGGGCTGTGAAAGCTCCACATCACGGCCCCTGGCCAGCCAATCCAGTTGGCCGGGGACGTGCCTTTATCCCTTTAAAACAGTCGTGTGGCTAAGGGGATCCACGGATCCCTCACCCTCTTTTCATGCATTCATCATATTGACCTTGCTATGGACCTCGGTTGGTCACTGTTGAGGGGCCTGGTATGAATTTTTCCACTTGGAAAATTGGCACTGGCCATTTGGCTTTCCCCTACCTCATAGCAACTGTCACAACTTTTGTAAGATTTGGCTGTTAGGCATTGGTAAAACCTTGTTTGCGGGAGGGGAGGTGTGGCCATCACCTGCCCCTCCATACTAAAGGGTATTCTGTTAAAGGAATCTGGGGGTCGTGGTTCCTGTCTGAAGCCCAGGTGGAGGCTAGGGCAATGACACGACCTTCCAGTGGCGGGGGGGGGGAGTGGGAGCTCCAAGTTGTTGTGCATCAACAGGGCTCCCCCTACTGGTGGTTAACCGTTGTGAGACTTCCTGCAGGCGAGCAGGAGTCAGATATAGTCGGTTCAATTCCAATGCCCAAGCCAATACCGCTCACAATCTGTAACCAATAAAGTTGTGGCCTAAATTTTGCCCATTAACCTAAAATATGGTATCCACGTGTTATTATTCAAGATAAGGAGGAGGCCTCGGGGTCTTGACCCAATTGGAGATCAACAATATCTGCAGGGCTACTGTTTCCTCATCCTTGATACAGTGGATGCAAGATTGGTTTCCTGTAGCAGTGAGTTGCTAGCTTTGTTTGGGGCTGCTTATTCCTTGAAAATACCTTGTCTACCTTCAACACATGACCTGAAAGCGGAGTGGGGGGGGGGTTTGTAGGAAGCTTATAAATTAAATACGTTTGTTTCTTCTCTATTTGTCTCCTTAGTTTTCAGGATAATATATTGTGAATTCATGCAACTATTAGATGCATAGACAATCAGCAACCAGTTTTTTGTGTGCTTTTTTGAATTCTAAGAGTACATGAAACAATCACAGATCTGGTAGTAGATCATAACTTTGTTGAAACTGAAGCCTGCAGGTGTCTCTGGATAAGGAGTTTTTATATTCTTGGTGTGTGGAGCACACCAGAGCTGGATTAGAGCTAGACCAAAGTATGCTCTAGCTGTGTAATCCATCTGTTTCATTAAAAGTGAGGAAATTAACTTCATGGTTTAAGGTTTCATAGGTTTCTGCAGTTAAGAACACAGCACAGCCCAGTCACTTACTTGCAAGAATCACAACAGAACTAAAAGAATAAAAATGCTAATAAAATGTCCAGGAATTATGTTCAGTGTAATACCCCTGTATAATGGTAGACTTCCATGTTTCTTAGTTTGAAAGTGGCTTATGATTGGCTGAGAACTGACAAAAATATTATATAGCATGTGTGTCAGCCAGCTTGGTTGCAGGTTACAGGGTCTGTGGGTTTTGCAAAATGAAGAACATTTGTTCACAAAAACAAGTGATATCTCACTGAGTTCAGGGGAAAAATATCTAACAAAGAAAATGATTTCTTTAAATATCACCCTTCTGTTTTGTTTTATTCCCCCCCCCCCCCGGTGTACATTTCAAACATGACAACAAATAAAATCCTATGTATACTGTTAGGTGTCACTGCAATTATATCTCTAATATTTGTAGTTAATACTACATTTTGCCACTGGGAGCAAAGCTACTTTGCACTGCAATGCAAATGACTACATTCATCATAAGAGCTTTGTTAGTTGTTCTTTGTGTTCCTTATCATTCCTTTCCAAAAGCCCACTTCTTCTGCACCAAGCACAGAGGTGTGTCAACAGCAGTCTCAGCCACTGTAAAAAGCATCCTTATCAGAAAGAACAGGGTGCAGTGGGAATGACCTGCCAAGTCACAGAATCCGCTCTCGTCTTCCTAACCCTTTTGTGCAAAGCGTGGCTTTTTGTCCTCATGATGTGATCTGCCTTTCGAAATAGCATAGGGCACACAGACCCTCTTAAACATCTAAAAGGACAATGCAAAATATGGTCCATTTTGAAAACTTTGCAGTTGCTATCCATATATCTTCACACACACACACACACACACACAGCGAGAGAGAGGGGGGAGATAACACAATATAAATAGGTTTCCATGCTTTAAAAGAAATAAAAAAGATATTAAAGAAATCTCAGTGATAACCATCTGACTAGCAAATTCCATGATTATACCAATGATTTTAGGTAGGGCTTGGCAGGCCAATACATGATGAGGATGAGGAGATAAGTTATTATAACTGTAGCAAGCTGTGGAACGTGCCAAGTGATCCACTACTGTTGTTCTCAGAAAAATCAATAATGTGGTGTGTGTGTGTGCATGTGTGCAGAGATAGTGAGGAAAAATGAATTGCTGGATGTGCATAGGGGAGGTGTGAAGGACTTTTCACACCTCCAATTGCCTAACTGTGTCAGAGGACATTTAGGATAGCATTGGGCACCTTGTATGGTGGCACCCTGCCAATAGGTAGAGTACCATAAAGGTATGCTTCAAACTATTTTGCACTTGGCTCTCTGGCAGTATGGTGCCCTAAATCAGGGGTCAGCAACCTTTCTCAGCCTTCCCCCCCCCCATCTAGCTGGTTTTTTGTTTGTTTGTTTTGTAAAACAAGGTCTGGCATCTTCTAACAGATGACTGCCATAAAATCCCAAATACATTCCTGTGTAAGATTCAGACAGTAGGTAAATAAGCACTTTATGCAAACCACTGTAGAACACTGGGGAAACATATTTGAATACGTCCCCCCACTTCCTCAGACCTACATGGACACTGATATTCTGCAGCAGAATTATCACCATACAGCCCATAATTTTTTGTGTGAAAGGGTATCCCCTGCTGCCATCACACACAATACTAGAATCTGTGATCACCCAGTAAAATTGACTGGGAAAAGGAGAGACAGAAACATAAACCAAAATCAACATGATAGCCACAAAATGGCTTAGAGGGTTATTCAAGTTCATGGAAGATAGGTAAAGGTAAAGGACCCCTGGACGGTTAAGTACAGTCAAAGATGACTATGGGGTTGCAGAGCTAATGTCGCTTTCAGGCCAAGAGAGCTGGCGTTTGTCCACAGACAGCTTTCCAGGTCATGTGGTCAGCATGACTAAATCGCTTATGGTGCAACAGAACACCGTGACAGAAACCAGAGTGCATGGAAATGCTGTTTACCTCCCCACCTCAGCGGTACCTATTTATCTACTTGCACTGGCATGCTTTCGAACTGTTAGGTTGGCAGGAGCTGGGACAGAACAACAGGAGCTCACCCCGTAGTGGGGATTTGAACAGTCACCTTCTGATCGGCAAGCCCAAGAGGCTCAGTGTAGCTACATAAAGAATGAATTGATTAATGATTATTACAAGTGTAGGCATCCCTCTTTAGAGACCTTCAGAATGGGATTTGCTGCATTAAGGTAGAATGTGAGAATGCCACCGATCATCTCCCTCCAAGACCTCCAAGTCAAAATGTTTTGTATCATTAAATAAAACCATTCTCATGATATATTTCAAGGAATCCAGATGACAGGATTGTTGTTGTTTTTTTGGACTCTTGATAGAAATGAAGATATGCAATATGTTTTAGTGGAATAATGTTAAAAACTGATAGCTGATGGAACAATTATACTGAAAAAAGGAAAACAGCATGAACGAAGATGTTAACAATTGCAGCTGCTTGGTCAACATAGAAAACTCTGGGGAAGAGGAAAAAGAATAACCACTAGCCAGCAGTTTGGCAATACTGAAGACTATATTTCACTATGGAGTGGTCAAAGACACAGAAATCCATATTGATTGTGCCCTTGCCCAATGAAAAAGTAATATTTTACCAAGATGACACAACACAGAATCACAGCATAAAGACATATAGTCCCATTACAAGATGTACTGAGTGCATAATTAACCATTGCTAATACTTAGTGAAGCATTTGAAAAGGAGAGAAATTTATTCAAGTGGGGTGTAAACTATTCACCAAGCTGCCAGAATTATATAAATGAAAATGTCAGAATGAAAGCATGCACTAGGCGAGCTATGTTTATGACCCCCTGCCAAAAGATGTATAAATAGGAGGGGAAATTACCACTCATTCACTTGGGGCTAATGAAGCGGAACTAAGATCACATGCACACCATCACTCAAGAGCAAGGCATTTGCAACTTCTCAATTTCATATGGAGCTGCCTTGTTCAAGTCACATACCCTGTAACAATGGTCATTATTCTCTTCTCTTGGTTCTGTTTCACCAGTAAGTTGTAATTGCTCTGGAAGTTTCATTTTTCTCAAGCTAATGTTCATTTAATGAGCATTCATTCCACGTCTGTGAATGCCGTTTGAAAGAGATTTATGATTTCTCCTATCCTACACACGTTACTCACATGATGGAAGCCCCACAGAATCAAACGGCAGCGCTGCTGGGCTGCTGGCTCAGTCACAGATGCCACATGGTTTTTCCTGGTTCCACTCCAACATCTATGTCTTAAGTGCGGACCTCAGCATAGGTGAAGCCTATGCATGCAGGCTTACTGGGAACTGGGGAGATCTCTTACTGCAGGCTTCACAAATGAAAATGTCCATTGTCTAACACAGGGATTGTCAACCTGGTCCCTACCACCCACTAGTGGGTGTTTCAGGATTCTAGGTGGGTGGTCGGGGGTTCTACGGCACAAGCTGAATCCTCCTTCCATCGAGCACTGGTGGGCAGTAAGGAAATTTTAACATCAAGAAAAATGCATTAGTGGGCGGTAGGTATAAAAAGGTTGACTACCCCTGGTCTAACACATGAATGCCATGGGCGGAGCCAGGTAAATTCATACAATCTGAGATGTGGGGTCAGTGTTGTAGTCCTGCTGCCTTCTTGCATTGAGATCCTCCCTCAGTCCCATCAATCCCATTTGATATGCCACACCAAGCAGATTAGGAGAGTTACATCTGCACCAGAGCAGTTTAGGTCTGTGGAGCTCAGAGTAATATAGATCCAGTCCTTTGGAACTCAGGCACTATGGCTCATTTGTAGAGCACATACCTGTCCCTGTCAGGGAAAAAGGTGGGATATTATTATTATTATTATTATTACTCAGTTTCCATCTAAGGCAGCCTGAATTGCTTGCCTGCTGACTATTCCGCTCGATTCCATTGTCAGAAATGTGAGCCAAAGGGCAAGAAGTTAAGGGTTTAGTTATTGATTAGCCTTCGACAGGGACTTGCCTAAGCTCAGTACCTGTAATGGTGCCTTTATGACTTTTCACAACTGTGGTGCTTTTATTAGGGTTTAGTATAATTTTACTAGATTTAGATTCTTTTGTAACACATTAACCTGTGCTCTGCCTGACATTACTTACATTGTGGCTCTGCTCCAGTGATAGTATGCCCTTGTGGAATAGGAGGAGGGCTATTTAAATACCTTTCATTCATTCCTACAGTATATGTTAACTACTGGTAAGATTTCACGGAATGTTCTGTAGTTGGTCTTGTTCCAGAAATAGAATTGTTTTGGATTCTGGATACAGAATTGTTTTGGATTCGTGAGACTTGATATTGTAGCAACTTGGAAATGTGTTTAGGATGCTTGGGGAGGAAGATCTAACATTAGCAATGTGAGACTATTAGCATTATAAGGACTGGGGGTATTATGGTGGTCAAGAAACAGGGGATATTTCAGTTGTAGATGAGCCACATAAGGGGCAGGTGCAATAGACATCTGCACACTGCTGCCCCTTCTGGTCTATCCTCTGAATTCAGCAACACTGGTGGCCACTCTATAATTGCAACAAGCCTGGAGCTGGGGCTTTTAAATGTCAGATCAGATACTGTGAAAAAGAAACAGCTATGTATGGCTTCATCCAAGAAAATGCTGACCTGGTACAGTAACCAAGCTCTGGCTCAATTAAGAGGCGAAACTAAATCTCCCTCAGATGTCTCTGCGAGGTTTCTAAGTCAAACACCAATGAATGAAATACTACTTTTCCACCATCAGTTCACCCGATCAATGTCAGCCAGCAGAACTGTTGTGCATAACTGGTTGATCCAAGTAGCCCCGGAATACCAACTTTTTGAAGATTTAGGAACATACTGTTAATAGTTTGCATTACATCTTGCATATGAAATTGTTTGTGTCCACTCCTACTTAGACGGAAGACTCTGAATCACAGGCAATTACGCCAATTTTGCATTGATTATACTGGTTACTGATTGGTTTCTAGGCACTATTTAAACTGCTAATAGTAGCCTTTAATATCCCGAGTGGTTTCGAACCAGGTTAGTTGAAGAACAACCTATCCATATATGAACCTTCCCATGCTTTAAGATTGGCCTCAGAGACCCTGGTCTCAGGGCTGCTACTAAGGCTCCTCCAGTTGGCAAGTACCAAGGACAGGGAATATTTAGTGTTGACCTCATACATGAATTTCTTCTAAGAACTCCACCTAGCCCCCGCTCTGGTGGTCTTTGAGCAGACCCAAAATACTTCCACCAGCATTGTATTTTTTTATTTTTGCTGGCTCCTTGTTTTGATTTTTGTCTTATGCTGTTTCATTTATGTTATTTGTCAATTATTTCATTTTTTATCATTTTAATTTTAAGTCACTTTGATAAGTCTTGCTCTCAAATGTGGGGAAGAAATATATTGAATAAATAAAACATATTTTCATACAAATTATGACAGCTTCAATTGTTGCCATCCTCCACTGCTAAAGGATGTCAGATAGAAGGTTGAGAAGGATTTTGCCTGAGATCTAGGAGAGTCATCGTCAGTTTAAGTAAACAGTAGATAGGCCAATGGCATGACTTCAGCACAAGAAATATTTACATGTTCATATATACTAAAAATTGTGCATTGGACTGCCTCACATGTGTTCAATCCCCAAATCATCATATTTTAAAGCATTCTCATTTCTTTAATGTGTACTTAAAGAAAGCCATCATGTTCATATTGGTTTTCTGATGGTGATGTTAGTACAATTAAATATCAAAACATAAGAGAATGTCTCTATTGGCTAAAGGACTTTGTAATGGGCAATCAGTAGGCTAATTTCAGAAAGCAAGTGTAATTAAGGACTGCATTCTTAAACAAAGGGGCACTTTCACTGTCTGCAGGTTCATTTGTATTTCAATTTGGAACAATTCTCTGTTAGCCAAGACAAAATTATATGGAGTTTATAACAATTCATTCATGTTTTTATAGTTAACCATATTGAAATGACAAAAACATTGATTATTTCCAGCATATTCTCTAGTAAAATGACATCATTTCCTTGCATCAAGGGGGAGTCTCTATATTCATGAAGCATGCTGTAAAAAGTACCATTGCTGCTGAAAGAGACCCAAGGAAATTGTCCATTGTGTATGTTTTTAGGGAACTATATAATTTTTAATACTCAAATCCATTTCTAAGTGTTTTAGGATTACCTATTTCTTCACATGGTAAGAGATGCCAGAAAAGCCACTACAAGGTCACCCTTGGAAGAGAGGACACCAAAACATTCAACTTCTGTAATATACATTTAGTTACAAATATATAAGGAGCATGGGAGAATAGGGCATGCCATTTTAAGGAGTGAAACTTAATTCTTGAAAATTTCTTCAGTAATCGGTCTTAAGGATATGTTTTTGGGTGTACGGAATTCAAATCCCCTATTATTTTTTTGTCATTGGACAACATGCAGCTTGGTAAATCTATGTTTGATTGAAAGGCACATGAACTGCCCCCAGAAAACAAAAGAATTTGAATTTTACCTTCTGAAAATTTCAAGCAAACTTATAAAATTTTAGTTTCAATTGCATAAAACACCTCATACTAAGCATACATTACCTTGTAATCATAAAACATCAAGTCTTGCTTTAATTTGTTCTTGAACATCAGCTGCCAATTTGCTTCTTGGCCTCTGATGTAGCCCTCATATTTCTCACATGCCTACACCCTGCCTTCTGCCTTTGGGACTTGTTTCACACACCTCTCTATAGTATAGATGGAGAATGACAGGGCCACTGTGGAACTTGCACGGCCTTGTCAATGAACTTCTTTACTTCCTCTGTAGTAAGTTTACATGTCAAAGGAGGTCCATGTACCCCATCAGACCAGTCTATTAGCTCCAATAGGGATGAAGCCCCTCAACAACCTTTTGGACACCAGCTTTCCTCTCCTCACTGTCACCTGAGCACAAGAGTGTCCGGATTATCATTGTGCTGAATGCATACAATGCTGAGGGCTGGGTGGTTAGCAAAACAGCATCCACTGTAGCCTCTTGCAGCCTAAACTTGCTGCAGTTGCAATACACAGAAGTACACACTTGTCTGAGCATATTAATCATAATCTGAGGCCTGGCTACATGGTCTGCTACCCTATGAAGTGCAACAGCTGACAACACGTATCAGGGCTTTTCAGTGTTTGTCTCCAGGATCTTAAATTCTGCTCCCTGGGACTTTGTGTCAAGGACAGCAAGATCTGCCTGCAGCTCTCATCTATGGCGAACTGTAGGTGGCAGCTGCTCAATGAAGATTGATTGATTTATTTAGAAATGGGATGGGGAACCTGTGGCTAATCAGATGTTGTTGGACTTAGACTGCCACCAGCCTTAGCCACCATGTTCCAATGGTCAGGGAGTTAAGGGACTTGGAGTCCAATAACACCAAATTAAACAATCACAATTAAATCACAATTAAAAATATCTTAATAACAACAGCAGGGTAAGATGAATATGATCAAAACCAAAATTCTTAAAATATAGATGGCCAAAGCACCAAATAGACGATGGCTTCTAGAAATAACTACTCAAAACTAATTATGCTTGTAAATGGTTCGGTACCCAGTGTAGATAATTTTTCCTGCTCCCAGACCTAATCACTAGTTAGCTGCTTAGATACTTTATGTAATGAGGAATGACAGAAACACTTTAATGATTTACACCTTTTAGAAAGTCTTTTAGAAAGACTTATCACTAAGCAGCTTCACACTAAAAACTGCAACAGTATGCATATAATTAGAATGAAATAAAACACACGTAGCTTGAGAGAGAATCAAACAGGGCTGGTTATGGCTACAGGGCTTTCAGGTGGAAAAGAAGCATTATTTGTTGTGACAAAGTGGCAATAACATGCCTATCTTCCCTATTCCTTCCCCTGGGCTCCCAGGTCGAAATGTGGAGGCATGTTACACATGTTGGACCAGAACTGTAAGAACCAGAGACATACTCTTAATTTTTAAAAAAGACTCCCAATGGAAGGCTATCGCCCACTTCACTTTAAAAATAGTTCAACACTACCATTTTTTTTGACATCACTTGAAACTGCAGTGCAAGTTTTGTACCCTTGGAGTAGAATATAATAGACAACTGTGGTTGTAAGGACATCTTCATATGAGCAAAGGCTGCCTAACCAGCAGCAAAGCTGAACTAAACTATTGTCTGGAAACTTTGGCAGAAAGAGAATAAAAAACAACTTCAGGATTGAGAATCAAGTTAAACAACGTATTGTAAAAAAAGAAAAGAAAAAAGGCTCAAGTTCACATGATCTCAAGTTCAACCCTATAGAAAACACACAAACGAAACACACACACACACATAACCCCCCCCCCGGAGTTTTGAAAACTATGAATGGAATTCAGAGATTAAAGAACATGGATCACTTCAGTTTCTATACACATGCCAAGGCTTACCTTAGTCTTGGTTTTATCAGAATTCCACATACTACAATGGGGATCACTTTCTAGCATTGTCCCTGAAACTATTAGTCAGGTGGCATGGAGGACTATGATCAGAAAGGAGACCCTCATCGTCCTACCACAAGTGCAAATACAAAAGCTCCCTACACTGTGGTTGAGCTCAGATATACAGTGGTACCTCAACTTATGAAGACGATCCGTTCCGCGGTCATGTTCATAAGTCGAAGTCTTCGTATGTCGAAGCGCCGCTATGGCGCAGGCGCAGAACATACAGGGAAGAGAGAGCCCTGTTAGAACTTCCAGCATGGCAGCAATTGCTCACCTTGTGAAAGTCCAAAGGTGACCAGGTAAGGAGGCTGAGGGTTGACTGGAACCCCAGCAATTACATCTAAAATGTACAATTTTCAGAGGGATGGTGGACTTTCCCCTTATTGTCCATTCTCGTTCTCAATTTCTGGGCACCACCTGAATGTAATGGAGGTAAAAGGTAAAAGGACCCCTGACCATTAGGTCCAGTCGTGACCAACTCTGGGGCTGCGGCACTCATCTCGTGTTATTGGCCGAGGGAGCTGGCGTACAGCTTCCAGGCTATGTGGCCAGCATGACAAAGCCGCTTCTGGTGAACCAGAGCAGCACACAGAAATGCTGTTTACCTTCCCGCTGTAGCAGTACCTATTTATCTACTTGCACTTTGACGTGCTTTCGAACTGCTAGGTTGGCAGGAGCTGGGACCGAGCAACGGGAGCTCACCCCGTCGTGGGGATTCAAACCACCAACCTTCTGATCGGCAAGCCCTAGGCTCTGTGGTTTAACTCACAGCGCCACCTAAAGGCAACAGCATAGGCAAATAGGCACATCTCTACCCAACTCATCCAAGTTATTGGTACCCGATTCTCATTTTACTTTTCATACCAAGGATTTGAATGTGTGATCCTTTATAATACACATGACCAGGGACAAAATCCTTTTCTAATCACCACTCGAATATATTTTAAAACAAGAACTGTTGAAAAATAGTGTATGTACACTTTACATCTGATGTTTGTGAATGGATGCAAACACCTAAGTGAGAATTGGCCCTGACGGGTTTGTGAGTATTGGACTTTAAAGTCCTGTCATTTTCCCCCAAGAAAAATATTAATGTTACACTTTACAGGTGCCATATACACCACCAGCAAAACAGATACAGTATTGTGTCTATTGTTAATTGTGATGAATCAGTTATTGATTAAGTAACTAGTAATAACCGCTTGCCTACTGTATATATCACCAGAAAGTCTGATTTGCTTCTTTAAAATCTAGGATCAATTGAAGGGCACATTTTTCTTCTCTTTGTTCTTTCCCATCAATTTTAATGGGTACAGAACATCAGTCACATCTAATATAATGAGACAAGAAGATGGATGGGTACATTTGAAGATACCAGTCACTGGACAGAAAACATCCTGAAGAAGTGAGTGTTGTAGCATAGGTTCAACATCACAGCCTGTACAATAGGTGAAACTACATTGTATAACTTGGTATTCACATACAGCAAAATCCATTTTCTGCCACTATTCATCATGTACCATGTTAAGTCTTTCAAAGGCATTTTTTCCTCTATTGAACATCGTCAAGTAACAATTTTTAATCCAAGAAAGTGAATAAAACCAGGAACAACGAGGTCATAGGGAGATAAATGGTAAAGATATACAAGGTATGAAGAAAAAAACCAACAGCTTTGGCTAAGAAAGTTTCCAACATTTATATAGCATGCTCCTGGAATTCAAAAAACACTATACTTAAAGAGCAAATAATCAAAAGGTCATGCACAATATTTTCCTTCACCAAAACAAAAATCTTCCTAAGCAAGATCTGCATCTATAGACCATGGCAGGTGCTAGAAGAAAAACCTTCATCTGAATTTTCAGTCTAATCTGTGGGAAATAGGTCTCCAGGCTCAAATCTAGCCACTAAAATCTGCACATCAAGCCAATTCATTCATTCATTCATTCATTCATTCGTACCCCACCCATCTGGCTGCGTTTCCCCAGCCACTCTGGGAGACTCCCAACAGAATATTTAAAAAAATCAAACATTAAAAACTTCCCTAAACAGGGCTGCCTGTTGTCTTCTAAAAGTCAGATAGTTGCTTATTTCCTTGACATCTGATGTGAGAGAGTTCCACAGGGCAGGAGCCACCACCGAGAAGGCCCTCTGCCTGGTTCCCTGTAACCTCACTTCTCACAATGAGGGAACCACCAGAAGGGCCTCGGAATGTGGAATACTACCATTTTAGCACTATCATACAATGTAACAAGAAAACATAACAAACCAAACTCTAAGCCTTCTGACTGGGATGCATTATTTGTATCCAGTAATTTCTTATTTTGTTTGTTGCATCCCCCCCCAATATTACTAATAAAATGCAAGAAAATTCATAGAAATTAAACATACAGGGCTGTATCCAATGCTATCCATGCACGAGCAGACTTCCATTCATGCAACAAAACTTTATCTTCCTCTCATTCTGCCTGCACCCCCACCATTCAGCACCCTCAAATTATGGTCCAAAAAGTTTGGGAGACGACTCTCCAGAATCTCCAGGATAGAAGGTGGAGTGGGGGGCTGCAGGAGGAAGCAGTGACAACTGTATATCCTCCTCTTCTGTGGATACGTTTGCTGGATGAAAACCTCTTCTGTGATATCAAGAGTGCCAATTTTGTATTTCATGCATTGTTGCTACACAGCCTGAGCCCTTGGGAAACAGGTGGGCAGAATCTATATTTTAAGACAGTTTCTAATGTTAATGTGAGCTATAAGCAGAATCCATAACAGAACAACTGAATAGGAAGGTGCTTGGTTCTCAGTGGCTGGATTCACTGTGAGGCATGATCAGATTTATTTCATACTCACTTCACTTTTTCCAATCTAAGTGAATGGTTGCACTCTGCAACTTCATTGGTAAAACTCTTCCCTCAACGTCTGACAGTAGGAGGCCACACTCTAAGTAAAGTGAGGTGGTGGTGGGATCCTTTACAGAATCCAACATGTTGCTATATTCAGAATGCATAGGAATGCCCAGCACACCTCAAATGTAGAATAAGGCAGTACTAGCTCTGGTCATGCTCTGACATGTGTCATTTTGCTGATATTATTATAATTTATTACAGTATTTGCTTTATCTTGCTCAGGACAATGCAAAGCAATTTACAACCAAATGAACAGACAACACCCCCCCAACATCACATAGATGCACTAAAAACAAGAGGAAAAAAGAAATACAGTAAAAAAAAAATCCCGCCCACTTCTAAAAGGCCACATATAATTAAATGTCAATGGCCTGGTTATAGAGAAAAGCTTTTGCCTGGTGCACTTGTTACCTAAGTGTGTGTGTTGCATATACTCTCTTCTCAATAGGTTATCAACCAAGGCACTACCACCAAATAGTGGGACCAAATGAAGGACAGACAAGTATTGTCAAATACATTCTCTTTCAGCACACTTGCTGTAGTTGACAAGACCAATCTGGTTGCATATGTAATTTAAAGGTTCATCACCAATCATTCATGAAGGTACTTCAGTCCAGTTGCAATATCTGGGATCACTGACTGTAAATAGCATTTGTCTGTTGTCTGTCTCCTAATCCTGTAAATTCCCATGGCTCAATGCTAATCATGATGTCTCCCTTGGGACAGCAATTAATCTTTAAGAATGAAATAGTTTTCCAGATTCCCCAAGTAATCTCCTCATGACTCCAGTATTTCTTCTGCTAGTTTTTCATATGGGGCCTGAAGAGCTCTTATTGATCCAAGTTCCTGCTCTACTTAAATATGTAAAGCTAATCACTCTTGGATCTGACCACTAGGGCATCAGAACATGGTCTAAAGAATGAAGATAGGAATCCAGTCAACTGTCAGGAAAGGAAGCAGCAGTTGTTTCCCCAAGACATTCTGTAGCCTCTTTCCACCACCCTGTACCCTTCCCTAGACAGTGGACTGCAATCTGTGATACAAAAGAGAGCACACTGGCTGTCTCCAACTTCCATTTGTTGCAATGACAAATCCATGGAAGGCCTTGTTTGCTGCAGCAGTGCCTATCTTGAATTAACAGAGAAGAAAGAAGAACTAGCAGAGGCACACTGTTGTCCTATCATGGTGCTGCAGAGAGCATCCAGGATAATGTTCTTAGTATTTAATCACCAAAATGAGAAGCGTGCCATGGCTGGGAGGCTTGCTATCAATTCCACCATCAATTCGTAGATGGGTGGAATAAGTTGACTGATATGAACATCCTCCAAGTAATTTCTAATTGGCCACAGAGACCACTGGTTTGCTGGTTTAGGAACAATAGGAATCTATAGTTCAGAAGTAGGAATTGCAGCATGCCAGGTGAGGAGGAGACAGGAAGAGGATGAGATGACATGTGTTCCTAAGATCCTTCTCTGTTCATGAAGATGATGTCAAACCAAGTCTGAACCACCTGAGAGAGATACCCAAATCCATTCATTTCATAAATGCCTCCCTTTGCCTCTAAACAGATAAAGAATATTAGCAGTAGTGTAAACACCTATCTGGGACGCAGGTAGTGCTGTGGTCTAAACCACAGAGCCTAGGGATTGCTGATCAGAAGGTTGGTGGTTTGAATCCCCGCGACGGGGTGAGCTCCCATTGTTCGGTCCCTGCTCCTGCCAACCTAGCAGTTCGAAAGCACATCAAGTGCAAGTAGATAAATAGGTACCGCTCCGGCGGGAAGGTAAATGGCATTTCCGTGCACTGCTCTGGTTTGCCAGAAGCGGCTTAGTCATGCTGGCCACATGACGCAGAAGCTCTCTGTGGACATCTCCCTCGGCCAGTAAAGCGAGATGAGCGCCGCAACCCCAGAGTCATCCGCAACTGGACCTAACGGTCAGGGGTCCCTTTTACCTTTTAAAAACACCTACCTAGGCTGCATGAGGAAAAGTTTGTGAAGACTTTCTTGTTCCAACCAGCTTTTGAGAACTGACATTTTAAGAAAAGGGCTGGTGCTGTGATGTTTTAATTGGAATTATCCATATCCTTAAAAAGGTTTTAAAATATTTTGATTTTATTAGTACTTAACTGGTTTTTCTTAATGATTGTCTTTTGGTCCGCTGGAATGCGGAGTTAACCAGCGCTATTGACTGTCTGGCTCCGAAGCGCCCTCTCAGATTGCATGGAGCCCGGACAGCCCCGTGGTTTTCCCCGGCGCTGAGGGCAATGAAACAGTCGTTGAGACGGCTAGAGCGCCGGTGGCGGAAAACTCATTTTGAATCAGACCGGACACGGGCTAGAGCTCAACTTCGAGCCTACCAAGTGGCAATGGCGACGGCGAAGAGGACCTTCTTCACTGTCTCCATCGCATCTGCAGAAAACAGCAGCAGGAGACTCTTCCAGGTGGTTCGCAATTTAGCGGAACCACCTGCTCCATCCGGGCCCAGTACGGGCCACATGATCTCCTGCAATGATTTTGCAAAGTTTTTTGCAGATAAAGTCGCTCAGATTCGGGAAGAGGTAGACTCCACCGTGGGAGCAGGGCCGGGGCGGGGGAGTGCTAGAGTCCTGTCTAGTCAAGTTTTGTGGGATCAATTTCAATCTGTTACCTCCGAGGATGTGGACAGGCTGCTTAGACGAATGAAACCAACCACCTGTCTCCTTGATCCTTGCCCATCCTGGCTTATAAAAGCTAGCCAGGAAGGGCTGGGCGATGGGCTTCGCGGGTTGGTAAATGCTTCTCTCCATGAGGGAGCCTTCTCAGACCCGCTGAAAGAGGCGGTTATTAAACCGCTTCTTAAAAAACCATCTTTAGATCCGGCCAATATGGCCAACTATCGCCCAGTCTCAAATCTTCCATTCTTGGGCAAGGTGATTGAGCGAGTGGTTGCTGAACAACTTCAGGCACGCCTGGAAGAAGCGGACCATTTGGATCCCTTCCAGTCAGGATTCAGGCCTCATCATGGGACTGAAACTGCCTTGGTCGCACTGGTCGATGATCTCCGGCGGGCTAGGGACAAAGGTAAGAGCTGTTTCCTTGTTCTGCTGGATCTCTCAGCGGCTTTTGACACCATCGACCATAACATCATTCTGGACCGTCTAGAGGGCTTGGGAGCTGGGGGCACTGTCATGCAGTGGTTCCGCTCCTTCCTCCTGGGCCGTGTTCAGAAAGTGGTGGTGGGGGATGAGTGTTCAGACCCCTGGGCGCTCACTTGTGGGGTGCCTCAGGGTTCTGTCCTCTCCCCCATGCTTTTTAACATCTATATGCAGCCACTGGGAGAGATCATCAGGGGGTTTGGGCTGGGTGTCCATCAGTATGCTGATGATACCCAGCTCTACCTCTCTTTTAAATCAGAACCAGTGAAGGCGGTGAAGGTCCTGTGTGAGTGCTTGGAGGCGGTTGGAGGATGGATGGCGGCTAACAGATTGAGATTGAATCCTGACAAGACAGAAGTACTGTTTGTGGGGGACAGGAGGCGGGCGGGTGTGGAGGACTCCCTGGTCCTGAATGGGGTAACTGTGCCCCTGAAAGACCAGGTGCGCAGCCTGGGAGTCATTTTAGACTCACAGCTGTCCATGGAGGCACAGGTCAACTCCGTGTCCAGGGCAGCTGTTTATCAGCTCCATCTGGTACGCAGGCTGAGTCCCTACCTGCCCACTGACTGTCTCTCCAGAGTGGTGCATGCTCTAGTTATCTCTCGCTTGGACTACTGCAATGCGCTCTACGTGGGGCTACCTTTGAAGGTGACCCGGAAACTACAACTAATCCAGAATGCGGCAGCTAGACTGGTGACTGGGAGCGGCCGCCGAGATCACATAACACCGGTCCTAAAAGACCTACATTGGCTCCCAGTACGTTTCCGAGCACAATTCAAAGTGTTGGTGTTGACCTTTAAAGCCCTAAACGGCCTCGGTCCGGTATACCTGAAGGAGCGTCTCCACCCCCATCGTTCTGCCCGGACACTGAGGTCCAGCTCCGAGGGCCTTCTGGCGGTTCCCTCATTACGAGAAGCCAAGTTACAGGGAACCAGGCAGAGGGCCTTCTCGGTAGTGGCACCCACCCTGTGGAATGCCCTCCCACTAGAGGTCAAAGAGAACAATTACCAGACCTTTAGAAGGCATCTCAAGGCAGCCCTGTTTAGGGAAGCTTTTAATGTTTGATGGATTTCTGTATTTTAGAATTTCTGTTTTTTTTTGGAAGCCGCCCAGAGTGGCTGGGGGAACCCGGCCAGATGGGCGGGGTATAAATAATAAATTATTATTATTATTATTATTATTCTATGTTTTTAGCTGTTTTATTTTACTTGTAAACCCCCATGAGTCCTGGCCTGAAAAAAAGGTGAGATGTAAATAAATAAAATAATTATGATGATAATAACAAGTTTCTATGTGATCTAAAGGTTCTTTTTAGTTGTAAATTAACCAAGTGCTCTATTCAATTGAAAGATAACATTTTAAAGTTTAGCACGTAATTAAAAAGAACTTTTGTTTAGGAAGTATCTGAAACATAAACAAGAAACTTGATTTAGGCACTGACTTAAGTTGGCTAGAAATAAATCACTGAGACAGACGGACAGACAGACAGACAGACAGACAGACAGACAGACAGACAGACAGACAGACAGACAGACAGAAAACTATGGATGAAAGGTTTTTAGAAAGCTATGAAAAACATTATATTGATAAAGATAAAGCACATGACACTAGGAAACTCCATCCTGCTACAATGTCTAGGTCAGGCATCCACAAACTTCAGCCCTCCAGATGTTTTGGACTACAATTCTCATCTTCCCCGACCACTGGTCCCATTAGCTAGGGATCATGGGAGTTGTAGGCCAAAACATCTGAAGGGCCGCAGTTTGGGGATGCCTGGTCTAGATAGATAATTTATTACTGTCAGAGACCAGCATATAAAACACACTTGGGGGTACAATCCCAAAAGGAACACAAACATTTAAAACATTGAACAACAGTAAATTTATAAATGCAATAAGCGTATAGACAGTAAAAACTTTGAGATACGCTACCGCAGAGACATAACCCAGAATCACCTGAGGGACCGAGTTTGGGGATTTTTTTGATGAACTAGTTTGGATCGGGGGATGGTCTGTGCTTACAGATCTGTACACAGAATCTGGCGACCATCTGGGTCGTCTTTTGATCTTTGCCTAACAGGAGAAGATCGAATTTTTGCTTTTCCAGGAGGTTGAGCCTCACCAGCAGGCTGCTTCAATGTCATAGAATAATCACCATTAGCAAACTATTTAGGGTCTACTGCATAAGTTGTAGAAATTCAGTATTTTTCTTTACATGGTGATAATCACTCATGTACCAAAGCTTCTGACTGTAATTCCCAAGTATATAGTTCATTAGCCAAGTAATGTTTGTTCAGCGTACAGGAAATGTATGAAGATGAATGAAGGTACTGCAATTAAGCTAGACTAAAAAATAGAGGAATTTATCTTACCATTCAGTTTGCTATATTTTGAACATTAGATTTCTAGGATCAAGAACAACCAAGAGTATTGTGGCATCTTAAAGACTAACAATGTTAACGGCATATATATTCATGGGTTAGACACCAAGAGTCAGCTAAAAGTGAGAACATGCAAGACTATCAGTGCAATATGTTTACACCGAAGTAAGGGACCCAGGTGGCGCTGTGGTTAAACCACTGAGCCTAGAGCTTGCTGATCAGAAGGTCGGCGGTTCAAATCCCTGTGACGGGGTGAGCTCCCGTTGCTTGGTCCCAGCTCCTGCCAACCTAGCAGTTCGAAAGCACGTCAAAGTGCAAGTAGATAAATAGGTACCGCTACAGCGGGAAGGTAAACAGCATTTCCGGGCGCTGCTCTGGTTCGCCAGAAGCGGCTTTGTCATGCTGGCCACATGACCTGGAAGCTGTACCTCGGCCAATAATGTGAGATGAGCGCGCAACCCCAGAGTCGGTCATGACTGGACCTAATGGTCAGGGGTCCCTTTAACTTTACCTTTACCTAAGCACAATTAAGTTCAACAGGAGTTACTCCCGGGTGATTATGTGCTCTTTTGGCACAAAGAAAAGACTGTAACATGGAGAACCTTCCAAGGGTCATATTCCAAGGATGGACAGGGCCAAAGGCTGAACTGGGTGAGGAGGAAGTGGGCAAGGCCACAGACCAAACAAAAAAATGAATAAATAACAGCAGCCAGGCATGCAGTCAGGTAGGCACACACACACACAGGTAGGCAGAGATCCTTCTGCCTGAACTTTAAGAATAAAAAATAGCATTTCACCCTCACACACCCAAGAGCTGGAGTGTGTGGAAATGCCGTTTTAACTCTTAGCAATCAGCATTTCACTTATCTTAGTGCTGTGGGAGTACAGCACTATGAGCATAGATAAATCTCTGCCTGCTACCTTTTACTATCGAAGAGGTTTGTCTCTGATTTCAGTACTAAGCTCCACAGCATCAAGATAAGACATTATCCGATCTCTGCTCATAGCACTGTGATGCTTAGGACTAAGATCAGATGTCCCTTGTCTCAGCACTTAAACTGGACATAACAGATCTATGCCCCAGATGTCAAGTGACTAACAGGAGGTAGGGTATGATTTTCTCCAAACAGCCTCATGAGGCATGCCAGGTCTGTGTGCCACAGGGTTTGCCACAGCTGACACATAGGATTTCAGGCTACCGGCTCCCAGGTTTGGTGACAAAAAATTCAGAGGCACAAAAGTGTTTCCCTACCACCCCTCAAACAAATATCAAGGCAGATCTACATATTACAAGCGGAATTAAAGCAGCATCAGAAAAGGGTAATATTGAGAAGCAAAATGGTGGGTGGCAGAAGGTCTCAACCGTCGTCTTGCAACCCTGTTACTTCAGTACAAATTGTTCCCAAGTTTCCCTCCTCCAACAGGCGTTACGGATGCATGTTTACTCCTAGTTAAAGGACTCCGTGGTACAAGAAGCAATCAGGGTGATTTAAAGTGGAGGAGCACTTTATTTCCATGCTGCTACTGTACTCAAAACCACCACCTCCCAGAGCAACTTTTGTTATGTGTGTATGTGTAGAATGTGACACTCTAGTCTCATACCGTCTTGGAATAATTATGCTTAACTGTCTTCCCACCTGAAAACAGAAGGCATTGTAGTTGCAAAAAATTTTGCAGGACCCTCTGCTGCTACACAATAATATTGTGCAACCTACTGCCGCTGTTGTCCATCCCATATGTTGTACCCCAATACTTCTTACTGTTCTCTTTCCTTTATTGCTGTGTTCTGTCAGAGAAACACAGTGTAGCTCTACTTTAGCTACATGTATACATTTGGCCAAATTCATTTGGATGAATCTGAATCGAATAGTGAACAGATCACAGTGACAAACATGAAGTGGAATTAGTTCCTTTTTTGAACATGCTAAACTATAACTAGTTCCTTTTTCAAATAAACTTTCTAAGCTCTGTATCCAAGCCCTACTCACATCTTGCTTCAGCTCAGTTCTGCCCCACAACCCAGTGACTTTCTCTGTGGCTCAATGGCCCTTCGTGGAAGAAGTTTATCCACTAATGCCTTGGCATGAGAACAAACAGAGTTAAGTTGTAGCTGCTATAGAGCCATGCGGTACTTCTCTAGATAGACAAAACAGCAGCTATAGTAACAGGGGAAAGGCAGAATAATAGGAAAAGGGACCCAGCGCCATGAATGCTGCCTGTACATTCCTGATGAAAAAAATGTGTGATTAAAAAAGAAGGGTTGCACTTTATGGAAAATGGGACTGATGAACCAGCACAGGCAAGGATGATAGCCATAGCCAAGGTAGCTAAGAGCCCATACAACATGGGGATGCGGGTGGAGCTATGGTCTAAACCACCAAGCCTCTTGGGCTTGCCGATTGGAAGGTCAGCAGTTCGAATCCGTGTGACAGGGTGAGCTCCCATTGCTCTGTCCCAGCTCCTGCCAACCTAGCAGTTCGAAAGCACATCAGTGCAAGTAGATAAATAGGTACCGCTGCAGCAGGAAGGTAAATGGCATTTGCGTGCGCTCTGGTTTCCGTCATGGTTTAGTCATGCTGGCCACATGACCCGGGAAGCTGTCTGCGAACAAATGCTGACTCCCTCGGCTTGAAAGTGAGATGATAGCCAAGGTAGCTAAGAGCCCATACAACAGGGTCTATCCACATAAGGATAAGGATAAGGCAGCCAGGAACTAGTTGAGAAATCTGTGGGACCTCAGATTTGAATCTTTTGACATATCACTAATGTTTAGGGTGCTTTGGACATCCTATCCAAGGTCCCTTGGACAGCACTGTTTGTGAAATGGTACAAAATTCTTTGCAGAATGGAAGACATATACTGGGGTAAGAAATATATTGGGGTAAGAAAACACAACCCTGCTAGTGAGGCAGCCAAATTACATTCTCCCTCCTGATCAACCACACTTATTGGAAGGTGTGTTTGGGACAAAATGTAGAGAGGAATGTACATTCTGAATGAACTTCTAATTGAGACTATGCAGTTTGGCTAAAGAATATCTGCAACTGGATTTACTTCCAACCATCTGCCTGGCTTTACTTTCAATGGGATGCATATTTTGAGGCATATTCAAATACACAGCCTCCTCATTGACATTCTCACTCAACTAGGCATGCATAAACGGTATGTGACTAGAGTTAGCTAGATCAGAGTGAAAGGCTGGACACACAGCTTTGGTAGACAATGAAACTTCCAATACAGTGTGGCAACATAGAAGTATTTCCACGTTTCCTAGGCAACGGGTGGGGTGGGGGGGACATTTGCTCTCTACCACCATACAGACTGAAAATAATAGGAGTGTTTTCATTTACCTTCAGTGATGTCATAAAAGCAACCAAATCTTACTGGCTATGTGACACCACGATATCCTTATGTTCATTACGTGATCCCTGAATGGCTGAAATTGTGCTATGAATTAGACAGAATCCCAGAATTGGCAACATATTAGGGCTGTGGTGCAAAACAAACAAACACAAAACAACACTAAGATGCAAGTTTTCTCAAAAGGGTTTGAAAAGCACACTTTTAACCAAATCATAAATTGACCTTTGTGAAAATTTGGCATAAAGCTCATTTTGACAACTATGTTCACCACATTTAACCTAATATCATATTAATGAACTATTTCCAGTGGCAAATGCTTTAGCAAATGCTTATTGTGTATTTCTCACATCAACTTTGAATCCTTATTCCTTTTTTTATAGACGTAAAACTAAAGGGGGCATCAGTTATCCAAGACCATACTCTATGGCAGAGTTTGGAATTGAATCCAAGTCTTCCAGATACAAGTCTATATCCACAAAAGTACAAGTCAATTATAATACAGTACAGTGAAAATTTCAGTAGATGATATATACACCTTCACTGATAAGCTAAATGTTTAAGGGAATACCACCAAACAACTTCAAAGTAATGTACAGATGTCTTTAATTTCCACAGGGCTACAGCACTACCCACTTCAATAAGGAAATTCTGATATAAAATAGCAGCAGATCAACAAAACTAATATGGATTTCATATGTTTATATCTTTGTGTTTCCATATGCATGTTATATGGACATACAGTTGTAAGAAAGAGAAGGTAGAGAAACAGAATTGCTTTCTTGCA
Organism: Zootoca vivipara; assembly: GCF_965207765.1. Classification (NCBI taxonomy): domain Eukaryota; kingdom Metazoa; phylum Chordata; class Lepidosauria; order Squamata; family Lacertidae; genus Zootoca; species Zootoca vivipara. The sequence goes on along the minus strand of NC_142592.1, from coordinate 22,346,641 downwards.
AATATTACAGCTCACATTTGTCTCATATCAATATTATCATTTTTGTTTTGGTACAGTAGAATGGAACATTCTTTTGTGACAGTAGTTGCTAGCTAGGAACATCTCTCTAAAATATGCTCAAGATGACATGTGATCATAGAGATGCATAAATACTGGAGCAAAAACAGAAACTAACTCAAAGATCCACATAGTAACAGCTAGAAAAAGGTATAACACTACTGCTTTCTTTAAAAGCCTTTATCAGTGACATTTCCTCCACAATCCAGAATGCAAAAAGCTGGAGGTTTGCCTGTATACTGCTCTCCTGGAAGACTCACACAGATTCTTCCAGGGATTATACCTTATCAGGTAAATACCAGGGTTAAAGTGAAAGTGGTAATTCATTTCTCTCCTCTGTCATTTCTTTATCATGAAAGCTGCAACCTCTGGCAGAGGAAAAAACAAACAAATAAAAGGATGAATACCTCTGGAATCCCCCAACAAAGGCAGGCAGTTTTGCATGCTTAAAAAGCTTTAGTATTCAGTGTCAACTTCAAGCAAATTTCACAAAAATGTACTTAATATATCCCCTAGCTCCAATGTAGTTAAGATATTCCTTATGAAATTCAGAGGGAGGCTTGATCTGTTTTCTTATAGCATGGTCTGGCTTCTTTGATCTGCAGTACTGTAATCTACTGAGCTATTTACATTTTGTATTTTTAAAGGTCTCTTTGGCTATTTGCAGTCGGAAGGGGAGGGTGGGAGGAGAGAAGAAGTGCTACTTTTCTATTCCCTATCTTGCAACTGTCAGGAAAAAAGCAATGATGGAATTACTTCTAAACTGAAGGAAAGTGTTCCACCTAGAGTCCATTTTCTGAGCTGAAAGCAACTGACAGGTTATCTGCCTTCGGATGCTATTTTTAGTATTTGGGAAGTACTCGATTCTTTGTGGGGTGGGGGTGGTGGCAAAAAAGAAGCAGAGATATTGTCCCTGGTTATAATTGACAATGTTAATCTTCTTTCCCCCCTCCATGGTGATAAAAAAGTCATTTTTATATTTAATTAATGCAGGGGATCGTTTTGGAAACTGGCTAATGAGGCTCTGATCACATTACCATGAAAATGTGCATTAACTCTGCAACTGAGGAGGATGTTTCATGTGTAGAGAATCCACTTTGTAATTAGTCCACTGCGAAATGAATCACGTCAGGAAGAATTTGAAGGGGGGGGGGAGAGATAGAAGAAAAACAGTAGTCAACGGGTACTTAGTCACTGCTGTGCCAACAGACCACCAACATTCTACACTGTTTTGTCCTCAATCCTTAGCTCATCATCTACAGTGCAGTCAAAAACTGGAAGTGTTCAGCCTCTGTCAACATTGACATGCCAAAGCATGGGAAAATTACAAAGAGGAAGAGAACAGATGCTGAGAGGCACTAAACTTTCATCTGCCAGATTTCCACAGCAAAAGCCAAATCAGAACAAAATCCACACAATTCAAACATGGGTGCAATAGGACTAGTGCAAAATTACAGGCTATTAGGGTAACATTTATTTTCTTCATCTCTCCCTTCTTATTCTAATTGCACCACAAGCCCGTGTTATCAGATTACAGAAATATTCCTGCTGTTGGGACACAGACTTAAGTAAGGACATGATAAATCAAGCTCTCTGACTAATATTGAGCCACAGTACAAAGGACAGAGTAACGACCGATAAAAGCATCCTCTAAGATCAGGCAGCTCAACCCCTATTCAAAACGAGAGAAAGAAAAATAGCTCTGATAATTTACTGTTAAAGAAAACAGTCGTTTCTAATTAAAAATAGCTATCTCTATAGCCCTGGTAGCACATGCTAAGCCATAAAACTTCCTCCAGTAAACTTCTTGAAAACACTTGAGACCCAAGTGCTGGCAAATCCTACCTGTTAAATCCTAACAGCTGCAAAAGTGTGATCTGTGTAACTGATAGAGAATCCACTTACCAAATCTAAAGATTCTCTATGCACATTACGATACGGTTCAATGATAATGCACGTCTCTGGCTGAGAATTTGGCAAACAAAGATGTACAGCAATTTTAAAAGAAACACACAGGGAGTCAAATATGCAATTACACACATGCACACCAAAACACAAAATAAACACCCCTCGTTTTCAGCAAGTGCTTTGCAAACAGCACAAGATTACAGAGCTTCTTACAAAAAACCTTCTGCACTCACCTGGGAAACTTCATAAAGCAGTTTGTAGTGTTCCTCCCTCTTTTGAAAACTGCACAGATTGCAACCCATTCTAGTAAGAAATAATGAAAGAGCAAGGCTTCTAATTTCCCAAGGACTGAGAGGCAAACGCACTGACAGGGAAGCACCCTCCAGACTTGACTACTGTTTTTCATCAGTCTCTCCGGTGCAGGAACACAGACACGCCGCTGTTAGCTGGAAGCACAAGCCAGGGTAGTGTGTGTAAGCAGCAGCGTGCTCTTCTTCTTCACCAAGTATCTTACACTCACGTATACACAACAGACATACACAGAGTTTCATCTCAGTTCGCAGCAACACTCCCCCTGTCTCTGCATCAGTGCACATGACTACACAGATTCCAGCTCATGAATATTAATAGAGCCTCATTGATTATTTATGACAGAACGTGTTAGCAGGGAGGGGTGTCATAGCTGCCGCTGATAACAGATGAATATTTACTAATTAAGAAGCAAATGTACTGTGGTTAAACAAAATACACGTGCCGCCAACACTTTCATTTATTAAAGGTGGAACACGTAAGGGATACCTTTTTTAAACAACAGCAACAACATTTGCCCTTTACCTTTAGGATTCAAAGGGATAATAGGCATGAGTAGTAATTTTGGGGAAAACATTCTTGGGTTAGGACAGTTCTCCAGGGTGGGCAATACAATGATGGCACTTGTTCTCAAGTACATGTTTATTATCCCCTCCCAACTTAATGGGGAAAAAATGGGTTATTTTTCTTAACAGCTGAACCAAGCAAGACAGAAAAAAGAAAATAAATCCAGATGGTTGTACTACATTCTTTATTTGCGTAGTACTATCAAATCTGCCAAAATACTAAAATTAGAAGGAAGTGTGTTCTAACATTCTGCAATACATAGATGTACCACTTCTAGCATTTATAACTCACTTGCTAGTGAAGATCTCAGTATCCTTTTCTATTTATTTTAGTTCACCCTGCATATATGTGTATCAGACATGCACATATACAATAGTACGTATATGCAAATCTTGTACCATTATCTCCAGTATATTCATTTGGAAGCAGCACCCATTGATTTTAGTGGAATGTACTTCTAATCAATCTGAAAGATTGCACACTCACCTGTAAAAGCGCCTATGGAAACTTGTCTTCCATGCATGGGTTGTTCGCCTGGATGCAGAGTTGCATCTGAGTTATGAGGGGGAGGAATCCCATCAATACTTTTGCAATTCAGTGGTATAAATGCTATTGTGTCACATGTGCATCACTGCTAAGATAGTTGATACTGCCACCTTTGATCAGCTGTATGGATTTGAGAGCTGGCTTTATGAGCACCTTCTTTCCTTCTGTCTTCAACAGGTGATCAATGTAGTTAAAAGCTGGTTTTGGGATTGGTGAGGGGTTTTTTTGGTTTTTTTTTTTTAAATCTGTTCGCTAGTAGTGAAGATCTTTGGACTGGGCTCAACAGAGCCGTAATGGCGGTGCAGAAATGGGGTGGGGTGGGGAAATAACCCGAAAGTTAATTTCTGCTGAAATCAATGTGGTTTCCTTACATGCAACTTTTTTTTAAAAAAAAAGAATTGGGGTGCTAGATAAATAACTCTCCCAATTAATTTGCACAACGGGGCATAAATTTTTGAATAACCAGGGATGGGAATATAACTTTAATGCGAACATGAATTAAAGTAATTATGTATATGATCTTTATTTTTAAATATTAAAAAGCTTCTGTAAGAGCTTGCCACAAAGCCTAATTTTGCCATTTGTCAATTAGCTTTTTATAGCTCTACGGTTCTCTCTATTCGCATAAAAACAAGGACACATTTAAATGAAATTTAGATCTTTAAAAAGTGCAAATTCCTCATATTTAAATCCATTCCCAATGTCATATGTTATACAGAATGCAGCTCATAAGTGTACTTCTTAAAAAACAAACTCACATCATGGTAAAAAACCTGGTCCTTTTCCATGACTTCTTTTGTTTCAAACCAGTGCTATCTGACACATTCACTAATTAAATATAGCTGGCTCTTGTTCTGAAAAGTCTTAAACTTAATGGGATGCCAGGTGGACTCTGGTGCAAAAAATAATTACTTTATAGCCAATGAAATCAGTCAAGTTAATCTTGACATTGGCTCCTAATATGTTTAATTGATAAAGTACTGCAGGGTTTTTTGTTTTGTTTTCAAAAAGTGCTTTGTAAAATATGTGGGTTTGAAAAAAAATCAATACTAGGAAATGATCCTAATGAGTACTAATTGTTAACAAATTGGCTTTGCATCTAGAAGCACCTCAAACACCACCAATGCAGCATGGAAGGCAGACTCACAGCCATACACTGCTTATCATTCCTTTCCCTTGAGATGTAATAATCCGATTTTCTGGGCCTTGATTTTAACCTAACTGGTTGGATCAAAGCCAGGAGGGCAAGCTTTTTAGAAACAGCTTCACGGGTGTCAATATGGCACATGTAAGTACCGCTATGCAAATATTAAATGAACCTGAGCCCAGCTAAAAATGAAATTCCACCTGCCCAATAAATAAACTTAAAAGTAAACAGAAGTAACTGCATATTTTAGGTATGTATGGGTCAAACCATGCAAGACGGAAACTGTGCCAGCTCTACACGTCAAGAATAAAACATGAAATATCCCTGTGGGCCACATGTTCCCAAAGAAGGGTTGCCCCATAATCTTTATTTTAAGGAAAGTGTAGGTAGAACATCATAGTCCAATAGAGCATGACTGGTAGGAAGGAAGGAACTTTTTGAATGCCACAGGCACAACTGACACCGAGTGCAGGGCCAAAGCTCACACAGAGAAATTCCACTCACCTGGACAGTGGGCAGCAATTGCGGTGCAGCTCAACTCCATTGCCAGGGCTCCTTTCCCTGCTTCCAACAGCTGGTGGGAGAAGATGTGGTCTCTCCCACCAGCTGGCAGGGTGGGGGCGGTTTTTAATTTAGCCCGCCAATGAAATTGACAAATCACGGGTGGGCTCAGGTGGCTGGCACAGTTGGGGTGGAGCTGAATGAAGAATCCTGCAGGGTCTTCGTTCTGGTCTGCTTCCCAGGCATAAATTAGGCCCACCACCAAGGTGTTTCTGTCCACACACCCAACACGGTGAGTATAATGGGCTGCTCCTATTTGATGTATGTCACAGGGCAGTCCTATCCCAGGATCAACTCCCAGGTTAGCAGCCAGCAGGCAAGCTGACTGATTCTGGAAACACCCAATGCCTGAGCCAAAACTCACATCTGTAATCCATTAAGTTGTGGCCTATTGCAATCCAAGAAGTTGTCCTGAGATTCCTTTCCTTCTGCTATCATGGCAATCCCAGCGGCAGGCTCACTGTGCCTGGGCACGCAATTGTGCTTAACTTACAGCAGCTCTTATTTTATTCATTTATTTATTTTGTATAGCACTCCTCAATTAAAAATGTGCAAGATAGTCCACAATTATTTATAACCCCCACAAAAAAATACTAATGTAACAGTTAGCAACAATATAAGGTAGTTCTAAAAACTATCATGGCAGGATTTAAAACAAAAAACATAAAAACCCAACAAATATTAAGAGCTTCAGGAAAGAAACAGACATGACACTTAACAGGTATTAGGATAGGTACCAAGTGAAGCTGCATTTTGGACTAGATGCAGGTTTTGACTAGGCATCAGAAACATAATGTGCAGTGCAGCAAAGGGACCCCTGACCATTAGGTCCAGTCGTGACCGACTCTGGGGTTGCGGCGCTCATCTCACTCACGTTATTGGCCAAGGGAGCCGGCATACAGCTTCCAGGTCATGTGGCCAGCATGACAAAGCCACTTCTGGTGAACCAGAGCAGCGCACGGAAACGCTATTTATCTACTTGCACTTTGACATGCTTTCAAACTGCTAGGTTGGCAGGAGTAGGAACCGAGCAATGGGAGCTCACCCCATCGCGGGGATTCGAACCGCCGACCTTCTGATCGGCAAGCCCTAGGCTCTGTGGTTTAACCCACAGCGCCACCCGCTTCCCTTATGTGGTTATTGTGGTTATCAGAGCTGAAATGGGACCAAGTTAGTCATGTCCACTAATTTCAATGGGTCATTCTGATTATGACTAGCATTGGATGTAACCCAATTATTTCGCTCGGTTTTCATTATGTCTGTACCCATTTCATTTGAGCTGCTTCCAACTTGACGAATCTCTTACCAATAAAACACATGTGTGGGAAAGATACTTTCCAGAGTTCCATATGTACACAATATGGTTGGGGCTACCTAATTTGTGCACTTCATGAATATGGAATATGGAAAACACAACCAATACGTGTTGGCCCTAACTTGGGTTGTCCTCCATGTAAATGCTTTTCATGCAGGAATTTCATCATGTAGGGATGAAATTTGTTATGTAGGAATACTTCCTGTAGGCATCTGATGAGCCACTGTGAGAATAGAATGCTAGACGGAGCTTTGGCCTGATGCAGCATGACTTTTCTTATGTTTTGTCTTATGTTCTTAAGTGGCCTTTCAATTCTGTCATAGGTGCTCGATTCATTTATCTACACTTGGCATATACAAAGCAGAGGTTTTGTTTTCTATTTATGCAGATGTATAATCGGCTGAAGATCCAAGTCTGAGAAAAATCATTTCTTAAAGAAAAATATTGTATGATATTCTGAGGTTCATCAAAGATGCTGTTTTCATTACATGTATGCTCAAAGCTACTAACCCACTTATGTAAGGATGCAAACACTGAGGCATATCATAATTGGATTAAGGATTACATTGGAAATACTGCATTTTAACAAGTCCTTTCCTTTCCTTTTACAAAAGATATTAAAACACAATCAACCACTTTGTATTCAATATGCAATTCAAAGAGGAATGAATTATTCAACGAGCTTCCTGATTGAGCAATTTCTTCTCTACGTCACCTCTAATGTGATGTCACCTCAAAGGTCCATCAAAGCATAGAGGCAAACTAAGAACCAGCTGAAGAAAGCACTAAAACTCCTGAAGGATAAAATTTAATTGCTTTTTTAATGCAGAAAGTGGTTTTAACCCCAACAAAAAAGTGAATATCTTATGTACTAAGCAGCAGTGGCTTATTCTGTCATGTTTGCAGTCAAAATGATGAGGGGTCTTGTACTTCTTGAATAATTCTGACTATGTTTTATTACACTGTATATCTTGAACACATTTACTCCTGTAGAAACACTGTCATTGTTCAGCCCAATCTTTTGGAGGCTTACTCGGAAGTCCTGTTTGTTTTATATAACCAATTGTTTATGAGACCAAGTTTTAACCTCCTGATTTATGTGTGGCCATTATTTAATTGTCTTTAAAATCTGATATATTTCATATTTCAACTCTTAAAATTTTTTTTTTAAAAAAAAGATCGCTACTTCCAGAAACGTTAAAACTGAAGATTCTTGAATGTTGATGGCACTCTTTTGAAATATAATGCTCTAAATTAAGCAATTAACCCTATATATGCCTAGAAAAGATTGGGCTACAATCCAGCACATGGTTTTGTGTGTGCAAATCTCACTTGGGTTGTGCCAACTGAACTGAAGTCTTAACTGAGTTATGTACACTTTTGTTCAAATGGGCAGTTAATTATTACATGTGATCTCAAATGAAGAAACATGAATGAACACATCTGTTTGTTTATAGAAAGGATACTACTGCATGCCCCACTCTTATACATTCACCTAGTATGCATGTTACAGTCATCCAAACCATGGGTTAGCATGAATGTGCAGGCTTCTGAGGAGGAGACTATGACCAAAGTGATCTTCCCTGTGGTTTTTGGGCAGCAGCTAAGCCATGGTTTGGCTTAGTGTATCGTCTGACCTGGGATCACTGCCTCTCTAACCATGTTCTTTAGCTAAGGTACATCCTAGGGTTCACTTAGGGTTAAGGAAGAAAGGCCTTAACAACACACTAAAGCAAATCTTGTCTTAGCTGGCACCCAACACTGACCAAAATAGAAATGGCTGCAAATCCATGGTGCTTAAATACAAGAGTATATCATTAAATTATAAATGGAATTACGATCATTTCTCACTGCAGACTGGAACATTATTATATACAGACTTCTATGTATTAAGATAGAGAATAGGCATGTGGACAGGAAAAAATGGTTTTAAACACAGTGCTTTTGATAGCATGTTGCCTCAGCTTGGGGAACTGGACAACACTGTGCTTCATTTCATATCTGAGGTAGATCCTTGCTTTACTTCATATTCTGAAGCTTCATATGACCTCACAATGAACTATAATGGGGAAATCAACAAATGTCCACAGCTTTTTCCTTTTCTGGCAGAAGCTGATGGCATTTGCCAGCTTCATACTTGGTTCTGAAGGGATGACACCTGTGATGTTTCAGATATATTAAGGTTACCAGATTTTTTTCAATGAATCCGGGGACACTACAAACAAACAGTTTTTTTAAAAAAAGAGAGAAGGGGGGGGGTTATTAAAAAAATAAGTCTCAGCAGTCTCAGCAGCCCGGGGCCAGTCTTGTAGCACAGTTGGCTCTGGCTGGCTTCAGGAGCTGTCTGCTGCCCTAGCGCCCGCCATTTTGCCTCAATGGAAGTCCCAATATGTGTTGCGCACAAGACACACCATATGGGGACTTGGTGTAGGGGCTGGAGACGTGGTGCTGGGCGCTGCCGGCGGGCAAGAGCTGCACAGGGTTGTTGAGCTTGGTGCACCCCTGTGACTTGGCGCTCAGCTTGCCGTCGGCGCTGCTGTCCAAGACCGGCAGCTCGGACTTTGTCTCGGCCTCCGGGTGGTGCTTGGGCAGCTGCGGCTGCTGCTCGGCTTCGCCATTGTGCTCCTCGACTTGCAAGCGGCGGCTCAGCTTGTTGGCCAGCTCGTCGTTGGCCATCATGTACGAGAGGTGAGCAGGAGATGAGCTGATCTGGCCCAAGTGCACCTCCTCCCACTGATTTGTCACCAGCTCTGCCCTGGACCTGCTGACTGGGCATGCTGTGGTGCAGATGGGTGGCCGCCTGACAATTCCTGAGCAGGAGGAGGGGGGTTCTGCTAACGCTTACTCCTGAGTAAGCCTGTAGAGGATTGCAGAGCAAGGAGGGAGGAGGAGGGAGGGGAAGCATGGCTAGTGCTCCAAGAAAGGCCAGGACCCAGAGGAAGGCGGAGCAACAGAGGAGACCACAGAAGAGAAGACATTACTTCTTTATTTTTTTTAATAACTTTTTTCCTCTCTCTCTCTCTCTCTTTTTAAAAAAAATATTTATTTATAGATAGTGTTCCCGGATTCATTGAAAAAAATCTGGTAACCTTAGTTTACCTTCCCACCAGAGCGGTACCTATTTATCTACCGTACTTGCACTTTGTGCTTTCAAACTGCTAGGTTGGAAGGAGCACGGACTGAGCAACAGGAACCCCCCCCCCATCATGGGGATTCAAACTGTCGACCTTCTGATCGGCAAGCCCTAGGCTCTGTGGTTTAACCCACAGCGCTACCCGTGTCCCATGGGAGGTTGTGGGAGATTTTAAAATGCATCAAACCTGGCTTGCAAAAGGAAATAAAGCAACCACAGGAGGCGGGTCTGAAGCTTCGGAACCAGCCTGCTTCAGTCTGGACAGCGTTGCCTTGATTTCGAGGGAATCCAAATTATGTCCAAAGCAGGCTGCTTTACCTCAGAACTGGTGCTTCATCCAAAGTTAGTTCAAAGTCCTAACAGAGATTTCAATAAGCAACTTATCTTTCATATTTACCTTTTACAAACATCTTCATATTATGCAGATATTATGCAGCTCTGCCTAGATGAGCACTTTTAGAAGTCGGGGAGTATCTCAGATATAATATTGAAGTGACCCGATCTTCTCTTTAAGGGGCACCTCTGTATGGATGATTGTGAGCCGTGAACTCTGACTGAATACCTGAGAAACTAGATGACTGTTCTCTGCATTTTGGCCACTGAAGACAATGTGAGAACATCTGAAGCAATGATGTACTTATTCCCGCCCTCCTTAATACTAGCTAAAGTGCCAACCAATGGCTATAGCCTCTTAGCAACCAATGTACAATATCATATTGTATGGTACCATTATCTATCTATCTATCTATCTATCTATCTATCTATCTATCTATCTATCTATGTATCTATCTATCTAAAGCTTCCCAGCTAGCTACTATTTCCTTCAGGAGCAGGACAACTGAAAAGGGACCCATCCAGTTATATAAGATGAAAAACAATAAACTTCCAAACTGCTTAAATACTGAAGACTCAGAAACAAGCCCAAACTTTAAGCAGGTTACACAGTGCAGACCCTGGAAGCTTAGGATTACGAGGCAAAGGTTTCTTTGTGCATGCAGAGACATGTATGTGCTTTCAAACAGATAATCCCACAGTATGAATAATCCAAAGTGTTTTTTGCCAGATGCCTTCTTTATGGCCTTTGGCTTCATAATGTTGGCACAGCCCTGAGGATTTTTATTTTTATTTTACATTGTCTGGGTGTGTGCTTTATATAGGTAACTGTGAAATTATTATTTTTAAAAATCAGCGTTCGCAATAATAACAATTGTAACAGAAATCTACAAAAGAAATTGGCACTGGAAGAATGATAAATCATTTTGATCACATCATAAAAGCCTTATAGCTAATTTTTTAAAATAATATTTATTTATTTCATTTCTATCCTGTCTTTCTCCCACTGCAGGGCCAAAGGTGGCCCACAAAGTGAATTAAAAACAGATGCAGCTAAATAAAACCCACCAATAAATTATAAATATATGTGTGTATTTTAAAAAAATTAAGTAAGTTATATTAAAACCAGCACTGAATCAAAACAACTTGAAACACTGCAATGGACTTCCTTGGCTTGAAAGTTCCAAAATGTCTCTGAGTGACAAGCGGGAGAGTGGAGGAAGGTTAACAAAATGTAATTTGCTTGCCGAAATATAGAAACACCAAGGACACTGACAACTCTTTGAGAGCCTTCAATAGACACCAAGTGTAAGAGCACTTTAAGACATGTCCTTCCTCTTAGGAAGGAACACTACTGCCAACTCTTTGAGAGGCTTCAGCAGACTCTCATATTTCAACGCATACAGTCTAGATCTTGGGTTAAAGGGAAATGAAAACATTCTGTTCTTTCATGCCTGGTTATGACTTTTTGTCACTTTAAAACTAATATGACACGGTATATAGGGCTGCAAGACAAAATTCGGTTTCCAGCTAATAACTGAATAGGATGATGGATGGATGAGAGGCACAGTGCAATACAGCGGAGAGGAACAGTGCAAACAGTTTAAGTGTCTTGACAGCTGGCTAGTTTGATTTAAAATTACAATTTGAACGGAAATCAACTCTTATTTCTTGATGACCATTAAAAAAGAATTATGTGTGCCATTCATTTTGTTGTCATCAACAAAAACATCCTGCAATGATCAAAGACTAATCTATCTCTTTCTACAAAACCCTCACAGCAGTAAAGGTTTGCTTCGTACACTATGTGGTTCCCCCCCCCTCTCAAAACCCTCATCACTGCCAGTGCACCTGCTTTCCAGAAGATCATTAGGTATAAATCCCAATGTACTCCAATCAACCTTGCTTTAGTTACCCTGCCGTCTGCTCCAGAAGAAAATTAATGTTATTAGACTCTCTCTTTTTCCTCTCTCAAGATTGGCTGGTGTTTGGTTACTGTGCCAGCTGTCTAAGAGGTGCTGAGGTCTGTTCTACACTGACCCATCTTATTGTCTGGGCATCGCCCAAGTCCCAACATGCGAGCACTAAAGCCGCAACTAAAGCCTGCACCAGCTGTTTAACTATTGTACAGGTACTTAGAGGGATTACAGCATTCTAAACCACAAGCTTGGCAGCGGATACTCAAGTCATCAAAGAAGAGCTATGCTGGCTCTTCTCACTAAGGAGCATCAGGCTGGGATTCAGCTTGCCGTTTTAAAATAGTGAAGCTGGGGCAAACATACACAGAAAGCAGAAAAAGTCATAAGAAAGAAGAATTCACGTGGAGCCTCATAGGCTACAAATGGTGAAATCCCAATTGAAAAATACTTTTTGCTTTAATTAGAATTTCCCGTGAAAAGCAGAAATTAGCATAGCAAACTTTGCTTCATCTCTGAACCAAACAGTAGATCATTAATCTCTCTTCTCTCCTCCTGAAACAAAGCCTTGTTGAGTTCAGAAGGGGGAATTTGTTACAGTCCAGTACTTCTAAGGCCAGTCATTTGCCAATGGTTTATTTCAGAGAGCAAAAGTTTGATTCATATCTATACCATATCTTGGGCATCCTGCCACCAATCTAACTTTTTCTCTTCAGCACTTCTGCCTCCAGCTCAAGGTTGCTGAAATAATACTTCTTCTGTTTGCCATCTCTGTATTCTGCAATGAAATTGCTTCCTTTCATACACTGTTACGGACAAAATATAGCCACCAGGAAATACAGTAATCAAACTCAGACACCGAATACAAAGGATGATAACAGAAGGCTTATTAATACTCTTCATCAATTCTTTTTGGATTTTTTGGATTTTTTTTAACTTTTAAAACACAAACTCAAAAGTAATGTAAAGAAGCCTGAAGGAAGAATTGTTGTCAGTCATTGAATTTACAAAGGCTACAAAACATGCTACAATAAACATATTGAGATTATTTCAGTATTGCATTTCCATTAACAACAAAAGTAGGACGAATACCAAAGCAATTTATGTGGGATGCTAGTCATTTCAAATTTAGACATCTCACAACCGATACTGTCTGCCCAAAGATTTTCCCTGTTGATTTCAAGAAATACTTCAGTTAAAAAGAGTTTTTACACTTATTCTCCAGTGTCTCTCTGTTGTCAATACCATTCATAAATAAATATGAGTCATAGCTGAGGAAAGAAGCAAGCAAAGAAAAGAGGAAATTCTCTCAGAGAGCCCTCTTTGAAATTCCATGTTGACTGTTCTTATTGAATTATGTTAGGGGGAAACTCATATAGAGATAGGCAGGCAGGTGAAATTCTTTTTGTTGTTGTTGTTGTTGTTGTTGTTGTTGCTGTTCCTTTCTAGGCAACAAAATGCTATAGCGCCAATGAAAATGCAAGTTTGAGATGGTATTCTCATAACAAGGAAACCACTACCACAATTGTTATAGGCACCTGCTGACTCTGCTATTGTATTTTTAAAACTGATTTTATCATGGATTAATATATTGGGGGCTTTGGGGCCAAAAAGCAGTACGTGAACATAAAAAACACAACATAACATAGGAACAGTAATATGAAAGAACCCCTCATTTGACCATCCTTCTTTCCCCCACAAAAAAACTTACCATGTCAGAAAGAAGGCAAATTTATCCCTGTCTAAAATGTGTGTGTGTGCACGTGTGTGTAGTGGATTCACAATAGAGCTGCACATATATAGCTTATTGAAATGGGGGAGGGGAAGTTCACCAAATTGGGGAAGGGCTGTAAGTTCAGTTTGGGTCAAGTCAGACAAAAAGATTTTGGGATTAATTTACTTATTAAAGGTAAAGGGATAAAGGGACCCCTGACCATTAGGTCCAGTCGTGACCGACTCTGGGGTTGCGTGCTCATCTCGCATTATTGGCCGAGGGAGCCGGCGTATAGCTTCCAGGCCATGTGGCCAGCATGACAAAGCTGCTTCTGGCAAACCAGAGCAGCACACGGAAACGCCGTTTACCTTCCCACTGTAGCGGTTCCTATTTATCTACTTGCATTTTGACGTGCTTTCGAACTGCTAGGTTGGCAGGAGCTGGGACCAAGCAACGGGAGCTCACCCCGTCACAGGGATTCGAACCGCCGAATTTACTTATTAGAGAATAACAACTCAGAACTGTGTATGCCACAGTTTTATGTCTTATATGTAAAAGTAGAACTAAAATTGCAGAAGAGGAGAAGTAGTAGTAGTAGTTTGGATTTGAGCGGTTTATAAATTATATTTAAAAGGTTCTGTAGTTTCCAGAGTCTTTCCTTTCTTTGTACAGATTTGGAGGAGGAAGAAGGACCAGAAAATTAAAACAGAACATTCCTCCACATTCACCCCACTTGCCAAAAGGTCATTCTTTACATGTTAACCAACTAAAGTAAATCGATTTGATTTCCAGTGTGTTCTTTCTTTCTTTCTTTCTTTCTTTCTTTCTTTCTTTCTTTCTTTCTTTCTTTCTTTCTTTCTTTCTTGACACTGGAGTTATATAGGTAAAGGTAAAGGACTCTGGGACGGTTAAGTCCAGTCAAAGGCAACTATGGGGTATGGCAATCATCTTGCTTCAGGCTGAGGAAGCTGGCTTTTGTCCACAGACAGCTTTCCATGTCATGTGGCCAGCATGACTAAACCTCTACTGGTGCATGGAGGACCGTGATGAGTGCCATAGTGCATGGAAACACCATATACCTTCTTGCCACAGCGGTACCCATTTATCTACTTGCACTTGGCATGTTTTCGAACAGCTAGGTTGGCAGGAGCTGGGGCAGAGCAACGGGAGCTCACCCCATTGTGTGGATTCAAACTGCTGACCTTCCGATCAGCAAGCCCAAGAGCCCCAGTGGTTTAGACCACTGCACCACCTGCATCCCCTTGGAGTTATATATATATCAACCATATAAAATCTGCACTATAAATCCTGCCATGTAGGACAAATCTCCCAAGATCTTGATCATCAAAACAAATTAACAGACAGTCAAACATGACATATGTAGCATATACTATATACAAGCTATATTAGCACTAACAAAACAGGTTGTAGCACTGTTAGGGCTGCTGTGTCAAACAATGCATTTTCAAACAATATTTGGGGGTGGGTGAAATGATCCTCTGAAAATAAAGATCGAAAGAAGTCTAGCATTCTGAAGAACAGCTTCTCATGATTCCCCCCCCCCCTTTTGCTGGCCATTGCTCCATGCATTTTTTGCAGCTTACCCTTGGCCCAATAATTGCACCCAGACCAAAGCTGGACACCAATTAAAGCACAGCTAGCAAATCCGCATCTTCCATAGTACTTGAACTGGTTCATTTTAAAACCATTTTCAGTCTATTGTGTTGCCATAATAGAGAACACTCTATACACTGAATCATTTGCTTTACGGAAGAATAAAACACTACAGATTGGTCTTTCCTTCCAACAATGAGTACTAACTAAATCACTAACTACATTGATATCAGTGTACTGGAAGAAGCAAGGATTACCAGTGTTGAAGCAATGATTCTTCAACATCAACTTCGTTGGACTGGTCATGTTGTGTGGATGCCTGATGATCGTCTTCCAAAGCAATTACTCTATTCCGAACTTAAAAATGGAAAGCATAATGCTGGTGGTCAACAAAAGAGGTTTAAAGACTGTCTCAAGGCAAATCTTAAAAAAATGTAGTATAAACACTGACAACTGGGAAACACTGGTCTGTGAGCGCTCCAGTTGGAGAACAGCCTTTACCAAAGGTGTCGTGGGCTTTGAAGAAACTCGATCTCAGGACGCAAGGGAGAAACATGCTAAGAGGAAGGCACGCATGGCAAATCCACACCGTGATCAACTCCCGCCTGGAAACCAATGTCCCCTCTGTGGAAGGACATGTGGATCCAGAATTGGCCTCCACAGTCACTTACAGACTCATTGTTAAAATCGTGTTTATGGAAGACAATCTTACTCGGCTACGAGTGATTGCCAAAGAAGAAAGAAGAATACTAACTAAATCACTAACTCCTAATTAAGAGGAGGTTGGCCACCTCATGAGAAGAGAAGAATCCTTGGAAAAGACCCTGATGTTGGGAAAGATTGAGGGCACTAGGAGAAGGGGACGACAGAGGACGAAGATGGTTGGACAGTGTTCTCGAAGCTACGAACATGAGTTTGACCAAACTGCAGGAGGCAGTGCAAGACAGGAGTGCCTGGCGTGCTCTGGTCCATGGGGTCACGAAGAGTCGGACACGACTAAATGACTAAACAACAACAATTAAGAGGAAGTGTAACTTTCCAAAATCCTGAAAAATACACCTCTCCTGATATTTGAGTAAGATGCAAATTTGCTTAAAAGCATGTGATTAACTGATTGAAAGGCAGATGATTAATCAACTAAAACATCTTTAATCGGTTGGTGGCCCTGGTTAATAGAGGAGTAAGAAAGGGAACCAGATGGGATGGTAGAAGGGAAGAGAAATGGGTCTGAGGCATGAAGAAAGGAAGGTGGGAAATGGTGCAATGACTGAATGGCAAAGGAGGCAGAGGTGCTGGAGAGAAGACTAATGAAGTAGTTGTGATGAGGACAAGAATGAGAAGGCTCAGGGAGGGAAATGGGACGAGAGAGCCCAGACAAAGTGTGGGAGGGGAGAAAATATGTGAGAAAATGAAGTAAATCACCAAGGTGAAATATAGCAAAATAAATGACACAGCATACACTGCCCAGAGTGAAGCCTGCCACATACTTGACACCTCTCCCACTTCCACCCCAGGAAAGTAGTAGAACCAGGAAATGTGCCCAGTCTTGGTGGGCTACCATACATGGCTAGGGGGCTTGGTGGGTTACAAGATGCACAGGCCTTGAACAACTGGAGAGAAAGAACAAGCTCAAGGGTACAAGGCAAGCCAACAGTCTAATCCTAGTGAAGACTTTGTGACTGGTCCTCAGGAGGACATCTGGTCATTGAATGCTCAGCAGTTAATCTTTCCAGGATACTCATGGTTTTAAAAACAAGCCTGGAACATCTGTCTATTGTACCGTAGAGCACAAATAAGCCAGAATAACTCTGTCACAGGTTTAATTGATTTTTTTTTGTCTTTCATGCCACTTCAGAAGTCATCCTGATCAATGCTACTTCACACTCTCCCGTCCAAGTTTTACTGCTCTAGGCTCTGACTAAAAATAGATTCATCAGACAAACACCAAGGGAGGCAATAATATATCTTGTGCAGAACACTGGGGCTGTCACATTACAACTCCCTTCTTTTCCCTCTTCTGTTGCATTGAGCGAGGGGAAGAGGGAAGCTGGATTCATGGTTTTGAAAGAAGCACTAGTGGTGGAAATGGATGTTGTGTATTTATCCACTCATATTAAGTATGGAACAGGCAGGCTCTGTGCGTGCTCCCTGTAGTGCTTTTGCAAATTTGTTTCCCTTCCATCTTCCAGCAGGTGACAGAAAGTAGCAGTTACTAACAAAAGCTGTTTGGGGGTGGGGAGCACAAGATCTAAACAATAAATAATATACTGTATGTCTCTGTATTTCTCAGTATTTATATACCTCCCTGCACACCTTGACAAAGGTAAATATCATTATCCCCGGAAGACAACAGAGGAAGTAATGAATGTGCTGAAACCTAAAGGCCAGATCAACATGCTTTTATGAAATGCCTGAAATGCAGTCAATTGCAGCAAAATGTATTCCACCCTATTACACCAAACAAACATTTTTCAGAGCCATTTCTTCAAGTTTGAGAAAGGGGAAAGGGGTAATTAGACTGCACACAGATAATACTTTTGATATGCAACACATCTTCACTTCTACTTGTGTGGCAACAAACACATGGCTATTAACTTGCAAATCCTTATGATCATTCTACTTGTCGACGTTAAGACTGCCACACTGATTTAAGCACACAGGCAGCATCAGGCGAATTTTTTAAAAAAGTATCATCAACAACACAGTTTCAAAATGAAACACATACAATCTGAGCATCAGAGCAGGGAAAAGAAATCCTGTTTAATTAATAGTCCTGGACATATAAAAAGATCTTCTTCTGGTGCCAGAAGGACATATTCTGGGCAAGGCACTCTATAACCTGAGCACCACTATGGAAAAGGCCTTTCCCCATTACCCTCACAAAAACCCTGTGGAATAAACATTACACCACACTGGCTCAGTTTAAGCATCACATATATGCCACCAGGAGAAACTCATCTTATTACGAAAAATACTCAGCTGAAATCAGATATAAGGCTCAGCCTAGATATGACATGAGAGATCTGTGTTTGGAGCTCATGATATGGTTTTCTACCTCACAAACCAAACATGTGGAAGTGTAAATTTGGATACAATTTGCATACTTAAATCTCTTTGCTCACCAACACTGCGATTAGCCAAGGAAAAGAACACAAGCTTGGTGTAAGAGCTTAATTCTGTATATTTTTCTGTCTTTGGCTAATGGCAGGAGTGCAAGCTAAATCATGGAATCAGCACAGTGACAAAAGACTAGGGTGCATTCCCCACATGCTATGGTCCCAATGCAAAATGGACTCATCGTGACTGTCTTTTGAGGAAGTAAAACCAAAGCTTGCATACTACATCTTGTTTGTGTACAGTTTTTGTCTGAGCTTGAGGCTTATGATAGAAGCAGAGAGCAGACAGCAGGAACAGGACCTTGGACAGCTCCAAGAAACCCTGCTAAATCACCTTCAGCCACAGAAGATTAGGTCTATGCATGGAGCAGCTCTTGAAGCCTTATGTCAATTGGCCAGACATGCAATGTGGTAGGCTCTGTCTCCCTGGAGGCAACCAGCTGGATGATTATAGGGCCCTCACATTGCATTTAGTTTGACTTTTGCAAGGCTGCAAAGATAGAGGGCCGACAGACAGCTGATTCTTTGAGACAGAGAACAGTGGTAGAGCTTTGTCCACCATCTGAGAGGGCCCTGAACAAGGCACAGGTGGTCTTCTCTCCCCTCCCCCAATGATGTAGTTTGAATCTGGTTCTCTTCAGGGTCCTCTGCCACACACTGCAAGCTCCTTGGGCCATGACACCTTGATGCTAAGATGCACATAAAATCTAAGGCCAATAATGAAATGGTCCAACCAGAAGGTTGTTGTTCAGGACCTTAATGATCGCCATCCACAGGCCTACATTGATGGCTTCCAAGAAAAAAATACGTTAGCATGGGAAGTTCTGTGACCGAACTTAATTTTACAAAAAAGTGATTTCTGAAGTGCCCTTCTATTTATAATTCCTCTCCTCAGGGGAAAACGAGGCACAGAAATGAGGGAAGGAAGGAATTCCTTTAAAAACTCTTGGGAGACACAAATGATGTGATCCTACTGAATAACTTCTGTAAGATGAAAATTTCCCCTTGCACCTAAAAAATAAAATAAAAATTATAGCATCCCTATAATTTCTCACTTGGAAAATCTTTCATTCTGGCCTGCTGTCAATTCCAGTTCTTTTCTGTCTGAGTAAATCTCCCAAACCTTGCTTCATATATTCAGTTCCTATTGAGCTCAAAATGCTGTGAAATGAATTCTCAACCTTCGCAAGTCTTCAAACTGCAAACCCAACTGGGACAGCTATTAAATGAAGCATGCAAATGAGTATTACTTCAACAACAAAAAATATGGTTTCTGGCAGCACTTCTTATGCTTCCATCAACAGGCAGCTCTACACCGACTCAGGTTCTGGCCTTTTTTGTAGTGGCACCCCATTTATGGAATTTCCTTCTTTTTCAGGTTATGGTTGTGTGTCTCACTGATCTTTCAGCATCACCTTGAAACCTATATTTTTGCACAGACATTTGTGGAAGGACTGTAAACCTAGGCAGGACTATTTTTATGCTTGCTGCCAAATTGTTTTAATGTTTATTTATTTAACAGGATTTATATATCATTGTAAAATCTTCTAAGCAGTTTACATATGCTTTAATCTTCTTTAATTTAATGTTAGCATTGTTTAACTTTTGCCATTTGTACACCACCCTGAGATCACACAGCATGAAGGATGGTCAAAAAGTACTATTATTATTATTATTATTATTATTATTATTATTATTATTATTTTGATGCTGAATTCAGTGTAAGGTGAAAGCAGTGCTATAACTTGCAAATCAATATTTGCCCACTCAGAAAAGGAATAAGAAAAAGCTTGACCTTAGAGCAGAGTTCAAGAGGAGTCAATTAATTGTTTTGTTTGTTTATGTTAATTGCCTAAGTATAACATTACAAAACTACTAATTTTCAAAATCATTTAATGTTCTGAAGTACTAGTTTAGTTTTATAAGGTTTCTACATTCTCTTATGCAGAATTGTGAATAATGATTGAACCACTCAACATTTTGCTTAACTCAGATTTAAAAACCTGCCCCCCCAAAAAACAAAAGACTAGTTCACATTGTTATCATAGGATACTGGGAATTAAGATATACCTGATGAGTGCCAATTTGAACACTATCTCTTTGCTTTTGCACTTGAAAGTCCTTTTATAATAAAAATCCTACCACGTTTGATTTCAAATGCATAATTCCAGTAAAAATACTTAGCTTATCTTTGTGAAATAAGTACTCCACACAGTCTAACTTAAAGAATTCCCATTTTAGTTTACAGTGCTTTGAAAAAATATCTTCCTTTCTGAAAATATTACCAGCTCATGTTTTCCTCTAAACATCTAAGGACTGCCAAGACAATTACAAAATTATATTTGCCTGGGTAGTTAACCAAGAGCTCCATCACGAAAAACCATATGAATAAACTCCTGACTCCTGTGAAATAACTGTTTGTAAAGTCACTGGGTGCATGTTTTAGGAATTTTAATTACAGTTCTGATTGCTTTACATTCAAAACACAACATTCAGGTAATACAGCCTTTATGATGATAAGCAGTTTAATTAGCAAGGTAAGATAAGACAAAAATGCCTTTTAAAGTTATTGAATTTGTTCATGCTGGTCATGTGATAACTTTAGCACACAGTTTCCCTTGGTAGTCTAAAAATGTGAAATGCTAATTCTTTCTCAACCTTTGTTTCCATACACTGCTTTTTATGCCAATGGGTTCGCTCCCTGTTGTGT
Organism: Zootoca vivipara; assembly: GCF_965207765.1. Classification (NCBI taxonomy): domain Eukaryota; kingdom Metazoa; phylum Chordata; class Lepidosauria; order Squamata; family Lacertidae; genus Zootoca; species Zootoca vivipara. The sequence continues at coordinate 22,325,695 of NC_142592.1, read as the reverse complement.
GTGTCAACACCACACTTATAATTAGATTGCAAATCTCAGCCTGCCTTTAATCTTTTTGCCAGTCCAAACAAATAAGTTCTGCTTCATACTCCTCCACTGGCAGAACAGTGCAAGACAAGAAGCAAATGTTGCATTCTGCCAATGGTGTGCTTACCCCTTTCAAACAAACTGTCTCAGAGGATAGCCATTGATTTCCTCGTTATTATGAACATGAAATTATTGAATGACAGATGATAGAGTGTTAGGTCCTACAAGTATATTCCCAAATGAGTTATCTAGCCAACGTTGTCATAGCAACAGTGCTGTTTGACAGAGCTTATATGACAAAGAACTCTCTTCTCAGGACTGCTACAAAACAACGAAGTGCTTTTTTTTTGTTTTTGTTTACTTTGTACCCAAATCTGCAAATGGTGGAGCAGGGGCGCTAAATCTGCAAATGGTGGAGAAGAGCGCAACCACCAGAGGCAATGGGTGGTTGCAGGTCAGTAAGCTTTCCAACAGAGGGCCATGCTCAAAAGTGGACAACTGCACTATTAACCAAGCTTGTTAATTCCCCAAAGTTAAATTAAAATATCAGACAGCACTGAGTCTACAGGGAATACATGTTGTGCACTGCAATACACAACTGACAGAAAAATTGGCAGGCAATGATCACATGTCATCTGTCACTTGCACCATGATGCATTAGTTAATTCCTTGCACACATTGCAAATGTGCCACAGGGACAACTTCTCATTCAACCTGCACTCTGCATTAACCGACAAGAAAGTGCTTGTATATATGTATTGTTATACGCCATCCCAATCTCTGAGCGGTGCAAGATTCCAGGGGTTCCAGGCACTTACCCAGGGTTTGCTTTCCTTGGAATGAGGGGCAACGGAGACTGTGGTGTATTTAGGATATACTGTTTCTTTACACATCTATACAACCTGAGCCTACGATGGAGGGGCTCACAGCATTAACACCTCAAGAGGGTCTTGTTTTCCCGGAGCCACAGCCTTGGATTCAAACAGGAATCAGGCATAGCTCTGTCTCTCACAACTGTCCAGCCTGCAGCTTCTAGCTCTGTCTTACACACAACTCTCAGCTCTGCCCTTTGTCTTTCTAGCTACCAGTGAACTGAGAGGGGGAGGCCCACTCATTTGTCTTCTGGCACAGAGCCACTTCGTTTGTTCCCTTTGTTACTTAGAGGGCCATCAGCAAAAACTTATCTGGCTTTTCCAACAATCTGAATGCTTATGTTTTAACCCTTGCTGGATCTAAGAATTAGAAGGGACTCGGACATATACCCTGTTTCTCCGAAAATAAGACGTAGTCATAAAATAAGATGTAGCAGGATTTTTAAGCATTCAAGGAATATAAGCCATACCCTGAAAATAAGACATAGTGATAGGCGCAGCAGCAATGCCAGCCACAGCAGAAGGAGGAAAAAAATAAGACATCCCCTGAAAATAAGCCATAGTGTGTGTGTTTTTAAGGAAAAATAAATATAAGACAGTGTCTTATTTTCGGAGAAACACGGTAGCTTACCCCCACCCTAAACTCACAACAGTATTTGTGACTCTGCAATTCTTGTTTTCATGCAATGTATGCAAGGAACTTGGGAACTCATTGGATGAAGGGCCCAATAAATATGGCATCAGAATAATGTTCTATTATTCCTTCAAGACATACAACTAAATCTGCCCCAAAGTCCCACCCTATCTACCTCCACAGATATAGCTAGGGGCCTCCACAACGGACATGGCTCCTCACTGGTGGCGTTCTTCCCTGATACAGGCACCTCCATCATTTTCTAATCTTCCCAGGCAACAGATTTTTTGGGGGGGGGTCAGGATTGCTCTGTAAATTTTTAAAGATAACCTTCATTGTCAGAAGGATGGATTATTGCTAATATTTTCTTTCCTAGCAGCTTGGTAATATGGAATATTAGCACATTCTCCTGCCATAGCTGTCTTCGCCCAGCAGGCAACCATCAGTGCAATCAATTATCAAACATTGCAACATTTCTTTATATTGAACCCTTCTATACCTTTCCTTTGGTGTTGGTTTGCAAATTACAACTGGAGTTAAGGGGACACAGCCTTGTCGTTTTTTACAACTCTGTGGTTTTTTATGGAGTGATACAGGTTTTGATGCAGCAGTACAGCTATCTAATTTTGTTTCACTTCAGTGTTTATGGTCACACACAAAGCCAGTTTGCTGACTATGAGGAAGGCTCAATGAAAAAGAAAGAACTAATTGTCAATTAAGAACACAAATATGTAAGAAGGACTCTTCTGAAGCAGACCAAAGTAATATCTAGTCAAGAATTTTGTAACCCTCTGTGGCCAACCAGGCATCTACAAGAAGTCCCAACCCTGCCATGAGCAGAACTGCTCTGCTGTTGTTCCCCGGTGGCAGGCATTGAGAGGCATGCTGCCTTTGATCCTGGAGGCAACAGACAGGTTTTGGCCTTTTTAGTGGTGGCACCCACAATGGAATGAAAGTAATACCCCAATATGGTCCCAGTGGGTTTTTTAGGCAGGGGGTTGCTCTACTGTAAAATAAATTCAAGGGATGGAATTCTCTTATACTTCAGTAACAAATTTGGGGGCTGGAGGAAATATCAGCCAGATTACACTGGCTTTTGACCCACAAACATGCTGAATGTCTTTTGTCAGTTGCTTAAACCATTTGTTTTGAACATCTCCATTTATACTGCTTATGATATATTTGATCTAATTTGTCGGTACTTATCAGTCCTGGGTTAGTGACTGAATTGTCCACCATCACTGTGTGAGATGTGAAGATGGGGTATGTGGGCCTATGAACACCCTGATTCCCCCCCCCCATACACACCCTTTGAATAGTTTGGGCATTTCCCCCAATTATATACCGATAACTCTGCTCCAGAAACCACTGTTGCAATGCTCTGAAAAGCAAGGAATGTTAATGGAGCGGCATGTCCTTTAGTAATTCATCAAAGGGCAAACTTTTGCCAGAGATGAAAGCAAAGCAATCTTAAACACATTCACTCAGAAGTAAGTCCCAATGTGATTTATAGTGCAATCTAATACAAGTCTGCTCAGAGGTAAGCCCCACAGGAACATAGGAAAATGCCTTAACCAGAGTCAGTCCATCAGAAAGTGTTGTCTATACATTGACTGGTGGCATCTCTCCAGGATTCTAGGCAAGGGAGAGTCCCACACCCACCTAGCGGGGACAAAACCAGATGTTTTGTGCATGCAAAACAGATGTTCTACCACTGAACTACTACTCCCTGGTGCAGAATTTGGCAGCCAAGTTGCTCACTAGGGCTGTTTCAGCATATAACACTGATCCTAGCCTGACTGTAAGGTAAAGGTAAAGGGGCCCCTGACCATCAGGTCCAGTTGTGTCCAACTCTGGGGATGCGGCACTCATCTCGCTCTATAGGCCGAGGGAGCCAGCGTTTTTCTGCAGACAGCTTCCGGGTCATGTGGCCAGCATGACAAAGCTGCTTCTGGTGAACCAGAGCAGCACACGGAAACACCGTTTACCTTCCTGCCGGAGTGGTCCCTATTTATCTACTTGCACTTTGATGTGCTTTCGAACTGCTAGGTGGGCAGGAGCTGGGACCGAGCAACAGGAGCTCACCCCATTGCAGGGATTCGAACCGCTGACCTTCTGATCAGCAAGCCCTGTGGTTTAACCCACAGCACCACCTGGGTCCCTGGCTACCAATTAGTTTCCATGCCCAATTCAAACGGCTCAGGACCACAATACCTCAAGGAACACCTCTCCCCATATGAGCCAACCAGGACCCTGTGATCATAATCTGAGGTCCTTCTTTGTGTGTCTCCTCCCACAAGAGGTCTGAAAGGTGGCAACACAAGAATGGGCGTATTCTTTAGTGGTTCTCTAATTGTGGAATACTGTCCCCAAGGAGGCTCACCTGGCACCTTCATTAAACACCTTTAGGTGCCAGGCATTTTTTATTTTAACAAGGCCTTTGGCTGATTAACATTCTATGTGTTTGTGCGAGCGGGTTTATTGGCTTGTCTTTTGTCTTTGTTACTGTTTTTACTATGTATTTTGTGTTCTCATTTTTTTTATTTTTACGTTGTGATCTAACCTGTGATCTTCAGATGACGGGTGGTATACAACTTTAATAAATAATAATACCCTTCCATTACATTTGGTAGGGCTTTACTCCAAAGTAAGTGGGTAGAGTATAGCAGTCTTATTGTCTGTTTAGTACAGTACGTGAAAGACTTCCTTAGTCATTAACATAACAATTAAAGCCTGCAGGCCTAGTTCTATGTTAAAACCTAGTCTTGGCAAAAAAAATAAAATGTGGCAACTGGCAACTGGTCTCTCTTGGAAAAAGAGATGGCTCAGAGGAACAGAGGAAGATAAGGTTGCAATGAACTAACTAGGCAGGTTGGGTAGATATTTCAGATATATAACATTTAACCTATATAATACTTGCTATGGTTCTTTTTTTTGGGGGGTGAGGGGGTTCCTCATAAAGCAACATCTGCTTTAGTAGCACTTTTACACAGCACTACCAATTAGAATAGGCATTCAGTGCCGGCTTGGGTAAGTTGTTTTGTAAGATACAATAAAGAAAGCACTGAGAGCACACTGAGAAACCAGGGTTTATACAGTGCCATTACACCCATTGTCATATTTCCACCTCCATTTCTCTTACTATGAATAGAGCTACAAATGTTTTAGGACTATGTGACAGTCCCAGAGAAATGGGAGAACATATGTAGAATATTTTCAAATGGAAAAGATTTTTTTTAAAAAAACAAAAACAAAAAACAAACCCTGAATTTCTAAAGTGTGTCTCCTGTTCAAAGTGTCCCCTTGATGCTTACACAGCTGTGGTGCTAACCATTTAGCACAGATTACTCACCCATAGACAATAATAAGGCACTGCTGCATGTATATTAGTCAACAATTTCATATAAAACCCAATTACATGTTTTCTGTATCATTCCCTGACTACCCACTAAAATTCTGCTGATATTAACCCATCCAAAGGCATTTCACAGGCTGGGAACAAATATAATATCCATTATAGCCTAATCTACGCCTCCTGTCCTGTCTAAGTTAAATGCACAAGTGGGACTGGAAATCTGCAGCAAAACTGCAGATTCAGTAGCTACAAGAAACAAAAGAGTGTGCATCTGTGCACAGCTGTTTTGCTCTGTGGAGAAATCCTTTTGTTTCTGGGGTCAAGCTCTATTTTAAAAAATGTATAAAGGGATTTAAACATAGTTAAATGTAAAGGGTTAACCGTCAGTAAACAGTTGCGAATTTCTGCTGGGAGCTGTGGAGATACAGTGCATCAGCAGGGGGCTGGCAGCTAAATTGCTGTTGTTTATAATGTGTCAAACCAGGGACAGTTCTTTGAGCGGGGCTTCTGTCTGTATATATACAGGAACCATGGCATCAGAAATTATAACTGGTCAGTTGATGGCAGGAATGGATGGTGCTAAGGTAAATGCATCGTCACCATTATTATTTCTAATCAGTAAAAGGACCATTAGGTCCAGTCGCGGATGACTCTGGGGTTGCGGCGCTCATCTCGCTTTACTGGCCGAGGGAGCCAGCGTACAGCTTCCGGGTAATGTGGCCAGCATGACTAAGCTGCTTCTGGCAAACCGGACACACAGAAACGCCGTTTACTTTCCTGCCAGAGTGGTACCTATTTATCTACTTGCACTTTGATGTGCTTTCAAACTGCTAGGTTGGCAGGAGCTGGGACCGAGCAACGGGAGCTCACCAGGTCGCTGAGATTCAAACCGCTGACCTTCTGATCGGCAAGCCCTAGGCTCAGTGGTTTAGACTAATCAGCAGGCTGCTGTAATCATGAAAACCAGCATGGTCCCTTCCAATATTATTTTTAAACAAATATTTCCATTTTCCAGGGTGGTTAACATCATATGCTAAAACATACCAATTAAAATTGACTCAGTAAAGAAGTACAACCACTAAAGTACTATCTAAATCAGGGGTCAGCAAACTTTTTCAGCAGGGGGCCGGTCCACTGTCCCTCAGACCTTGTGGGTGGCCGGAATATTTTTTTTTTTTTGGGGGGGGGGGAAATGAACGAATTCCTATGCCCCACAAATAACCCAGAGATGCATTTTAAATAAAAGGACACATTCTACTCATGTAAAAACACTGGGCAGGCCCCACAAATAACCCAGAGATGCATTTTAAATAAAAGGACACATTCTACTCATGTAAAAACACCAGGCAGGCCCCACAAATAACCCAGAGATGCATTTTAAATAAAAGGACACATTCTGCTCATGTTAAAACAAGCTGATTCCCGGACCGTCCGCGGGCCGGATTCAGATGGTGATTGGGCCACATCCAGCCCCCGGGCCTTAGTTTGGGGACCCCTGATCTAAATGGCTTTTGAGGGGCCATGGGGAACTGTAATGCAAATTGCCTGGTGGATCCCAACAATCAGATGCTGGGTGGGACTTGTGACTCACTTTTAAAGATGGTGGGATCTGAAGTAGCCCTTTCCTTTCAGATCTCCTTCTTACACAAACCATGGTCTCAGCTGGTCCCAGCCTCTGCTCATCTGCTTGTTCTAACCATTCCAATTTAATATCTTGGTGCACAGGAATGAACTGGAGAGCTTCCAACAGTTGACTTTAAAGACCTTTCTACAGTGGAACCTCAGTTTATGAACACCTCGGTTTACGAACGCCGCGGACCCATCTGGAACGGATTAATTCACTTTCCATTACTTTCAATGGGAAAGTTCGCTTCAGTTTATGAATACTTCAGTTTATGAACAGACTTCCAGAACCAATTACACCCATGCGTCGGGTTAAGTACGCTTCAGGTTGAGTACTCTGTGGAGCCGTCTGGAACGGATTAATCTACTTTCCATTACTTTCAATGGGAAAGTTCACTTCAGCTTATGAACGCTTCAGTTTAAGTACTCTGCGGACCCGTCTGGAACGGATTAATCTACTTTCCATTACTTTCAATGGGAAAGTTCACTTCAGCTTATGAACGCTTCAGTTTAAGTACTCCGCGGACCGTCTGGAACAGATTAATCCACTTTCCATTACTTTCAATGGGAAAGTTCGCTTCAGTTTATGAACGCTTCAGTTCATGAACAGACTTCTGGAACCAATTGTGTTCATAAACCGAGGTACCACTGTATATCTAAATCTCAGAAATTCCACTGAAGCTGCTGACATCAGATGTCAATGGGGAGGGGGGATGGAGTCTCCTGTTAGAATTTTAGCTCTACCATGGTCTACAGATTATTTACATTAAAATACTTTGCATAAATAAGGTTCAGTCCAGTCTGTTCTGACCCAGTACTGCTCCACCCCTCTACACATCTACCTAGTGTGCTATTTCATTGAATACCTGAACCAAATCTGTGTGGCTCGAGTGCATCCCTTACCATCCTATTCACACAACTTGGAAGGATGTAGTCAGACATTTATACAGATGAATTTAAAAATCTATCCTGAATTAAATAGCTATGAAATTCAGTAGTATGGCTTTATACTTAGCTTGTGGCCAATGAAATTCATTACTATTACATATCTGTTCAATGTGCTATTATGAAATAAACTGGTAAGATTCAGGCCAACTCATACAAAACTAGTGTCCCAGTCATTTGAAACAACTCCATTTCATCTCTAGCTTCCTTGTTGGCAGCATAAGGAAGACCCATTTTTCAACAAAAGCTTGGAAACGGCTTTGGATAGGTTTGTATAAGGAGAATAAAATAACATACTGTTTTATCAGGAACAGGAGTGTATATCTTTAATTCACTTCAACACACTATGGAAGATTCTATGAATTTTCCAGGTGACAGGTTTCTTAACAGGGCAGCTTTTAAAATATATTCACAATGGACTGCAGTGTCATACTGCACCGGGTGGCTCCTTTTAGAACCACTGCCCAATGCATTTTCTTTTATTTAACAACATTTATAAACAGGTTAACATTTAAAATCTTTAGGCAGGGTACAAAACTGCAAACAGTAATGCAGTAAAACAGGGAGATAAGAACAGAGCTCAAGCCATAACAGTCTAATCTTACAGGTCAAGAGGGACCTGGGCGGGGGAAAGAGACATCTTTACAAGATTTCCAAAGCAACTGATGTAAGCAGTGTCGTAGCATTGGGGGGGGGCGAGCAAAAGAGCAATGGCCCAGGGCACAAAACATGGTTTGGATGACTTGCTAAGTCAAAACTTGGCTTAGCTCAGTGTAGCAGTAGAAAGGACTGGGGAAGAGCAAAGCTACTTCAAGCTCCTCTCCAAAGCCCAAACATTTACACAATCACAGTATGCCAAAGTTTGACTTCCCATGTCATGCAAACCACACCACAGAGCGTCTATGCTCATTCAAGTATGAATGTGTAGGAACCTTGAACACAAAGATTCCAATGCTCCATGCCTTCGGTTCTACACTGGATGACAGTTTGCTCATGGCTTTCAAGGACACTGCTTAAGCTCCCCCCCCCCCCAGTGGATGAACCAACCCCAGCAATAAATTAGGCTTGCTTTCTCAGCTGTTCCACAACCATTTTTCTTACTTCAATCCTGCTTTTAAAAATTACTCCATTCTGTGAGCAATTAAGCTGGGCATTGCCTCCCTCCCCCCTCCCTGTAAGACTTGTCAATCCTATTAGACCAAAGTCTAATTAAGGGTGGGAAAGTGGTTGTTTTATCTGCCAAATGAAAATAATTTAGTGCAAGTTAATGAGGATGGGCACAGAACTGATTAGTCATTTTGATTCCTGCTTGTTACAGTGGCAGAAATTGCTTATTCAAAGGTATAGCAATATCAGCAGTCTTTTTCACACATCATGTAAACAAAGAGTGCTTTTTCCTTCATGATAAATTTAAACATGAACATATTTATAACCCCACAATAATGTAGCATACAAAACAGCCAATGGTCAGCCATGAATCAAAAATTTTCATTCAGAAATAGTACTAATGCAAGCGTGCAATTTTCTTCATATAAAAATCACATTCCATTGTTTTCTCCTTTACCCACTCAACTTTCCAACAATAGCTAGCTTTTCTTAATTACCCATGTGTGACTTCAGTTTTCTATAGTCACTACTTTGGTTCCCTCCATTAATACTCCAATTAATATTGTTGCCACAAGAAAGATGCCTGCTGCTCTGTCACCAGTGAATGCCTCTAATTGCAGGGATATTATAGAGCACTTTTTTCTCCATATTGCTTTCAGCAGAGCATTTCTCAGTGGATCCATGGTTCTTGGCCTCTACCTACCTACCTACTGACTGAATTTCATACCCACCTTTCACCATAAAGTCCCTGAGTGCGTTAAAACAATATAAAAATACAGTCATACCTTGGTTCTTGAACAGAATGAGTTCCAGGAGTCTATTCAACTCCTGGAACCATTCAAAAACCAAGGTGCGGTTTCCAATTGGCTGCAGGGGCATCCTGCAGCCAATCAGAAGCCACGGAAGCTGCGCTGGACACTCGGCTTCCAAAAATCGTTCGAAAACCAGAACACTCACTTCCGGGTTTCAATTGTTTGGGAGCCGGTTTGTTTGGGAGCCAAGGCATTTGAGATCCAAGGTACGACTGTACAGTACTTAATGATCAGTTAAAACAATATACAATCAGAAGGATAGGGTGAGTCTGAAAAAAATATTTATGTTGGGTGTCAAAGGAGATGGAACTACCAAGAGGGCTGCCTATATTGATCTTAACCCCCGAGAGGCAACCTGTCATAGAATCATAGAATTCTATGTCTTCAGGGGGAGCCCTACATTTTGATAATGTGCATTATTGTGATCCAAGCAGGACGTGAGCAGACCATCTATCACTGTTATAATAATAATAATAATTTATTATTTATACCCCGCCCATCTGGCCGGGTCTCCCCAGCCACTCTGGGCGGCTTCCAACAGAAGAATAAAACACAATAATCTATTAAACATTAAAAGCCTCCCTGAACAGGGCTGCCTTCAGATGTCTTCTAAAAGTCTGGTAGTTGTTTTCCTTTTTGACATCTGTTGGGAGGGCGTTCCACAGGGCAGGCGCCACCACTGAGAAGGCCCTCTGCCTAGTTCCCTGCAACTTGGCTTCTCGCAACGAGGGAACCGCCAGAAGGCTCTCGGTGCTGGACCTCAGTGTCCGGGGAGAACGATGGAGGTGGAGACGCTCCTTCAGGTATACTGGACCGAGGCCAAGCTCTTCCTCTCCAGAACAGTTGGGTAAAAGAACTCTGAACCATTGAAGATACCCGTGTTTCCATGGACAAGGGGGTATCAAGGAACATGCCCAGACCACATAACTCATCTGTCAGAGGGAGTTCAATCCTGTCAAGAACAAGGCATTCATCTAATTCCCAGACCTGGGAACCACCAAGCCACAGCATCTTCTTTTTTCAGCTTCTTCTTTTTCCTTCACTTTCACCCAGCCCATCGCAGTGACCAGACAACCAGTCCATAGCCTGCCCAGCCTCACCTGACTCTGATAACAAGGGGGAATAGAGATACTGCAAGGAAGAATAATGATCTCAAGTCACAACTCCAGTCCACCTTCTACACTGCTCCAAAGGATAGCATCTGAACCTATGGGTTCAACACAAGAAACCTGTCCCTACTGAACATTAGATCAAACATTAGGAAAGACACCAGACAGGCTCCCTTGAAAACTCTTTGTTAGAGATTTTAAAGCAGAGGCTGCTTAGGGACGCTACCGCAGTGGAGTTCCTGTACTGGCAGGACTGGATGTGGAGTAGATGGCCTTTGAGTTCCTTCCATCTCTATGATATTAATGATGCATTTTATTCCTAATGGAAGTAATGTTATGCTGAGTCTCTCAACACATATTAGGGTTAGGAGACAAAACCTTAAAAAGAAGATCTGTGCACATGAAGTGCTAACAGAGAAAGCAGTATTCATTACTTGTGCATGTATGTGAAATTCAACCATCAGGAATGACAAACCTCATGTTTGTTTGTTTTTTCTTATTTATATGACTTTTTATGAAAAGAAAAAAAGAATACTGTGGGCTCAAGCTCCATGTTAACCTCTTCTCTTTCATTTTCTTGCTTCCCCATTGCTACTTATATGGGGCCTTTTTTTATTTAACAAAAATGTAATAACATTTAAATTTTTTAAAAAACTAAGCAGCTTAAATAAAATAGTATAACTTTTTCAAATGAAAATAAAAACAGCAGGCATGACAAAATTATCAAAATATTAGATAAAATCAGAAGTATGGGTAGGCTTGTTGAAACAGTAAAGTTTTTAGCAGGTGTTCAAAACTGTACAATGGAACTATTGTGATATTCATAGGGAGGGAGACCCAGAGAATGGTGATACCACACTAAAACATTGGTTCCTTTCAAGTGCAGAATGGGCACTTGTAAAAATGCAAGTTCTGTTCAAAAGTGACAATGTTATCCTCACCCAAGAGAGCAATCCTTAAGAGTTTGGGTGGGCTCCTACTGAGAAACATTCTTATGACTTTTGCTGTGTTTTATGTTTCTGCCATTTCAGAGGCTAGAACACGCATCTCTACTGTAGTAACGTATACAGTAATGTCATAGATCTTTAATTCTAAGTAGTACACCTAAAGCATTTTGCAACTGAATTGTCTGTAATATGATTTGAAGCAGACACTTCTCCAGGGCCTTCTCATCTTCCTCACTTGTTTGTTTTGACCTTGACATTGATTTAATTAGAACCGATTTGCCAGTCATGCACAGCCCAAAGTCAGTCTCTTTACATTGGTGAACAGGCCCCATCCAATTAGTAACGATTTAGCAAAACTATAGAAAGTGAGGCACATTTCAAGTTGCTAGGGCCCTTGACTTGAGGAATCTTGTATTTTCTATTATGGCTTTCAATAAACGGTAAATGAAGCAGATCCATAATATATATACTGGCAAATAAGGAACCTGAATGTGGTTCAGCAGTGTGAGTTTATTTAATCGGTCCCTCGGTGGAGGACAAATCTCAAGTTTGCTCAAGCAGGCTTTGCTGCCAGGGTTAGCATGTCAGCTCCTTTACACCTAGAGAGAACAGAGGAGAGCATGCAACTGGCAACACGTGTTTGTCACACATTGCGCTCTGGGAGAGAAGGACTTGTTAAGATTGTCAAGTACCATTCACAAATTTATGCCTAGGAAGTCTCTCCTGGAAGAGAACCAAATAACTCACACTTTTTGAAAATTGCTTATGACAGCTTTTCAGTCTGCTTCAGGCTGGCTCTCAATAGTGATTTGTATTTTCATATACTCCTCATACATTAAGAAATTTACACCTGTCAGGCCCTGACAGAGCGTCTCCATCCCTAACCTTTTCAGGGAGGTGGAGTGGGAGAGAAATGTTCACTTGCAGACATTATCCAAATAAGTTTCTATCAGAAGTACCAGTGACATAACAGGTGGAAGAATAAGAAATATGGAGCAGACCTGTTTAGAATTTTAATAAGGCAGTGAGGTCTGTACTATTATAAAAGGGATGGAAATTACTACAGTGATCCCTGACACCTCAAATTGAATGTCACGCCCATAGGCTAATAATAATGGAAAGCCATGAATACTCTGCTATGAAACTTGCATTCTCCTTTCTTTTTGAAAACCATGCTAAAGTTCAAAGGAAGAGTTGCAGTTAAAAAGAGATCCTTTATAAATTAATAGTTACATGGCTCTTATTATTATGTTTGCTTCCAAATGCACATGAAGAGCATGTGCAACATAGAAATGAATAGACAAGGATGCTGAATCCCAAGAGAGATTACTCAAGTAGTAAGAGCTGTATGGAGTTTTGGTTTGTTCGTTGTTGTTGTTTTTATAAAAAGCTAACACTAATGCTAATAGGGCAAAGCCTTCTTGAGACAAATCATGCACCTGATTAATGCCATGGTTAATTGAAATTGCAAGAGGATCTGCTCAGAAACAAAGCAAAGGTGGAGCTGGCTGTGCCTTCTTCTTTTCAGGAGGACATAACCGAGTCTGGCCTGGTACCCATCCCTGTCCTTGTGTAATGAGTAGGATAAAATCCAGGTACCTCAACCCATCATGGAAGAAGTGAGCTTTAGCCAGGGTTGGCAACTGACCCAAGTTTAAAAGGGCAGTTGTGGTGGAGACGATAATAGGAAACGAATTCCCTGAAAGAGAAACACATTAAACACAACAACGTACAACTTTGGATAAGAGGTTATTAAAAATAATATAGAAGGCTTTGTGCACCTGACTGTTAAGAATAAAAGCAGTACAAAGTCACAAAGTGGACACATGAAAACCCCTTTACTTGACCAAAAAAATGCACCCATGTATTTCCATAACGAGCAAGTTCAGCACTGGCAGATAGGCAGTCACTGAACCCATTTCTCCAAAATCTTCATTAGGAGCTAAGTGATTTCCCTCAGCATTAAGATATTACATTATACTTAAGCATATACAGGCCCATTTCAGATATGTCTGTTGAAGTTATAAGTTTAATTGTACATAAAATGCTGTATTTGATTGCATTGCATTTAAATTGTTGTAAAAGAAGCTTTAGGCATATAGCCAGTATTTTTCCATCACTGGGTGTGTTAACCTGCCTTGTGACTAATGCCGCCACATGCAAAGGGGTTGAGCAGGCTTGTGACTGCATCACGAATTTTAGGTCTCATCATTCAACAGGAAACCTGAGCACCTGCCTGTGTGTATATGTAATGAGGCTACTTGCAAAGCAGAGACACACATGTAAGCAGATGCCAGCATGCAGAGGAAAGAGAGAGGTGCAGTATGTACAGGGCCAGCCCTATGGCAAGGCTGCGTGGTGCAGGGCACCAGGGTGCCGGGCCGCCAGGGAGGCGCTGTGCTGCTGTGCTGCGCCGCTAAATGGGGCAGGGGGGCGCCGGAGGGATCTTCGCACCACAGCACCAGGGCACCAGATATGCTTAAGACGGCCCTGAGTATGTAATTATAGCAGAGAAGTTACATTTTAGTAAATATGTTTAAAACTTCACGCTGGAATCAGTGTGAGCAAAGTCTGTAAGACTGAAATGCATTGTTAATATGCCATGTAGCATTTTGTTGTTAGGTACCAGTTATTTGTTTGTAACTAAATGTTTAAAAACCAAGCTGTGCAAGCAAACTTATTTAAAATATATTTCTTGTAGCAAGGAGGATTCATTTCTACAAAAGAGTCAGATCAGAGACTTTCTGTTGGCACTATTTTTAACAAGGTCCTCAGCCCAACAAAGTTTGTCCAATACTGTAGTTTATTGGAGGGAGAACAGCAACAAGCCTGATTGCTTCCTCTGTGTTTTAGGTATGTTTGATATGTGTGCTACTCACACACGGGCATCGCGCTGAACCCAGAAGTGACCCAAAAGTGTCACAGAAACATCACAAAAGAGGTCAGAACGAGGCAGGGGCAGAACAAAGAGTTTGCGGGCTTTTTTATGGTGTTTCAAATATACATCATTTCACTTAAACGCATGGTACCTTGGAATGTAAACCCTGCAAAAATTGGGAGTTGCCTGCATGTTGTTCAACATGTTTTATCTCAGTATGTTGACAATGGTTTGAAAATGAAATTTAAAGATGATAAAATAGGCCTATAGGAGATTAGGCTACTGTAAATATATTCAGCAGCATAAAAATATTGAGAATGCTTGGATGTTTAACATTTATTTTGAAACTTAGTTGCCCATTTACCAATGTGCCCGGTATACGAGCTCCATTCACAGTAAATCCTGATAACCAATACTGTCTCACATTGGATCATGACTGATGACAGTGTCACAATAACTATTAGTAATCTATTGGTCACTTCCTGCAGCCTTCAATTGTCTGTGCATTTCCTTCAGAAAATCTGAAGAACTCAGTAATGAATTATCCACCCTCAGCAACCAGTGTTATAATGTCGTTTTGTAAACTTATTAATCTCTACTTAAAAAAAACAAAAACATGCCAGTGTTGTGTGTGCTTCTGCTCCAGAGCAATCACAATAATTACATTATTGCTAGAAGGAATAAAGCAGATATGATTTTGAAAATGCAATAAGAATTAAAAATATAAAGGACCAAAACAAACTCATCGATTTGAAAGTTCTAGCCAATTTAAACAAATTGATCCTAGAATAAAAATACTGCAACTTGGAGTAGGGCAAAACCTGAAAGTCTTACTTCACACCTTGTCAGGTGGCAAAGATTCAGCTTCTTTATTTGTTATTTCAAGAAAAAAGTAAAATAAGATCCAAATAATAAAACGGAAACTCATTTTAACTTGAAATCATTATCACCCTGAACGTTTCTACTAACACCTTAATTCCCACATCCCTAGGGATCTGCTTAGAGTTTTCACTTGAAAACTCTAAGTGCTCCTAAGGTAGCTGAACTGATATCAAAGTAGGAGAAACTGTCAGCTGGTTAATAAAGGGCAGTTATAGAGACAGACTTTCATCACTGGAACGGAGTCACTTGAGCACATTTTCAAAAGTCCAAGCTAGAGGCAACTTACTTCAGTAGTGTGTGCTGGCTTGGAAATAATAACTGTTTCCCTTGGGTTCAAACTCAGTGAATGTAGTGCATACAAAATATAGCCACAAATTAGAAACACATTGACAGTGATCCCCTGTGCACATTTACTCAGACTGAAAACGTATTTTGTTCAATGGGGAGCGCTGTGGTCTAAACCACAGAGCCTAGGGCTTGTCAATCAGAAGGTCAGTGGTTTGAATCCCCGCGACGGGGTGAGCTCCCCTTGTTCGGTCCCAGCTTCTACCCACCTAGAAGTTCAAAAGCAAGTCAAACTGCAAGTAGATAAATAGGTACCGCTTTTGGCAGGAAAGTAAACGGCCACATGACCCGGAAGCTGTACGCCGGCTCCCTTGGCCAATAAACCCCAGAGTCATCTGCAACTGGACCCAACGATCAGGGGTCCCTTTACCTTTACCTAAGTATACAGGCATATGTTTTACATTGTTTCCTATGTACATAAAAATGGAAAATGTTGTCACACTATGACATTCTTGCCAATTGGTGACCATGGCATCTGCAGGGTGAGGAACAGCAGACTGGCCTGGACAACTTTAATGGAAGGAGGGAAGCCCTTCACACAGCAGGTGAACAAGCCACTAGGGGGTGGGGTTAGGACAAGAGGGGGATGATGTGGGGGTCAAGCGAGGGGTGGGTGAGGTGCAAAAGAAGAAGTCTAGTCAGATGTAGGCAGAGTTGGCAAGAGAAGAAAGCAGGGACAGCAGCCCTAGTATGAAATACTAGGAAAGTTATATAAAATGGCAATGCATTTTACAAAATCTATATACCACTTGATTGTAAATGAACCCTCTAAGCAATTTTCCAAAAACAACAACAACCCCCAAACCATTAAAATCATTAATTGAAATAGGTCAACATGGGAATTTAAGGTGGGTCCATATAAAAAACAAATAAACAGAAACCCTCTCTAGCATTCCAGTCACTATTTTGCAGGTGGATTGTGTATAAAATCTCAAAAGGCTAAATGTTCAATCTCTTCAGTACAGAGTAGCCAGTAGGTAGCCTAAGCAAATATTTGCATTCATTTAGACGTGCTCAGATTTGTAAGCAATTTTACAGCACTGCTGCCCAGGAATAATACTTAACTATCATTCTCTTAGAGTTCAATAAATGGTTTGATGACTGGTTTTTCATTTTTCTTTTTTAAGCAACACAATTTGTCAAGCACAAATGATTGCAATTCAAGTTAATACTTGATTTTGCTATAAACCAAGATTTTTACTGCAATTCATCCACTCAAAGATTTACCACCCTGTTTTTATAACAATTGTGAAGCATAAAACAACTAAATTATTAGACCTCTTTAATCTTTTTAATATTCTAGTTTATTACACAGTGCCTCCTGTTGCACATTACAATGATCTGTCATGCTCAGCACTTCCAAACATAGGCTCAGTTTAAAAGAGAATGAAGAGGATAACAGAATGTGTGATCAACCATTCATTTTAGAAAATTCATTTTCCTTTCAGGGCAATAGTTTTTGTACAGTTCTGCCGTGAATTCCACTGGGGACTGAAGGAGATCTATGATATGCATCAAGGCAGCTCTCTCTCTCTTTATTTGGGAAAAAGGATTCAAGACCATGTAAGCTCCCAAGGTAAAGGCAATGGAAGTATACAAGAGCACAGTTTGATTTAACAGAGGGGCTGAAATTCTTGGTGGTAAAAGGTCACTCCAGTCCTAAAGACAGTGGAATCAATCCCATTAACAAAAGCCTCTTCTGCCACTGCCAGCAACATATTGTGATGGAGATAAACCTGTCTCCTTTGAATCTGAGCAACTGAAGACATCCACCTCAAGTCAGAAAGAAGTAACTAACACAAAAACGTCAAATAGTATTTTAGTCACCACTTATATTAACAGCATGCTAAGGAAATCAATAACATGTTAATAGAATCTAAACATACAATAGAGTTTATAAAAGAGTGCACACTCTAAAGGAGTGAGAACAAAAGGAAAGGAAGTCGCATAGACAGGAAATATAATTCATAGGAAATATAATGCAAGGTTGCCTGGACGAGGACAAGCTAAAACATTTGATGTAACTGGCTGAGAATGTATGTGTTTAAGGGTCCCTAAAATCATAGTAAGAGAAATTGAAGGAAGATAGGCAATGTAATGGATAAGAGTTTGATAGCTGGGGCATTCAGATTTATTTATTTATTTATTTGGGTTCTTTGGGGGGGGGGTTACACTGCTTGTTTAAAATTGGCTCCAAAAATTGTCTTGTCTCACACAGAACTGCTTTCCTTAAGACAGAGACAGACGAGCACAACTAGCAAAAGAAGGGCTATTGCCGGAACTAAGCCACATGAAGCTGAATTAATATGGTAAGCTATGCAGTGGAACAGAAGAAGCCATAAGGAAATGGGGGAAAGGTGGCTGGGATGATGAGAATTGTGGTCCAACAACAGCTGGGAGACCACAAGTTCCCCACCTCCACTTTACTCCTATTAATGTATGATTGTTGTTGTTTAGTCGTTTAGTCGTGTCCGACTCTTCGTGACCCCATGGACCAGAGCACGCCAGGCACTCCTGTCTTGCACTGCCTCCCGCAGTTTGGTCAAACTCATGTTCGTAGCTTCGAGAACACTGCCCAACCATCTTGTCCTCTGTCGTCCCCTTCTCCTAGTGCCCTCAATCTTTCCCAACATCAGGGTCTTTTCCAAGGATTCTTCTCTTCTCATGAGGTGGCCAAAGTATTGGAGCCTCAGCTTCACGATCTGTCCTTCCAGGGAGCACTCAGGGCTGATTTCCTTAAGAATGGATAGGTTTGATCTTCTAGCAGTCCATGGGACTCTCAAGAGTCTCCTCCAGTGATGTCACACTGTTTAAGAGGAACACGTGGGGCTTCTGTTATGTTCATTTTTGTTCATATTTGTGAGATTTTAGAGCAACCTCCAGTTATTCTAGGCTGCATAGTGTCCAGAGTAGAGTAGAGCAGGCAAAAAAAACCGAGCACTCCAAAATTAGGGCACGCTCAAAAAAATTCTATCTCAACCACATTTTGCAACTGCTCATGAGTGGAACAGTGGGATACCATTGCAAAGCAGAAAAGGAAGCCTCAGGGGAGGTGCAAGTTCACGTCCACAAGGCTGCTGGCCTGAAACAGGCGATGCATGGAGAAGGTCATGCCTCTCCGTTAAGTGCGCCACCTTGATTCTGCAACTGAGGGGGCTGGGGCTACGCGACACAAGGGGCATGTCAGTCCATACGCCCTGTGGCTTGCGCACTTCTCCATTGTCTCCCGAAACAGAAGGAATGCATGCAACAACAGGTCAGCAGGTCAACGCTCCATTCATATTGTTTACATTTTCCCTTTTGAGTAAAATTGTTGTACTAGTGGACAAAATTTTGGAAACCTTTCGGGGAAAGTGTATTTCTGAGGTTTGATGGCTCATAACACCACTTTATTTTTTAGCAATACCACAAAATTGTATATCAATTGAAAGATAGTTGAATGAAGAATGTAATGCAACAAAGTTTGTTCAGTTACTGTATTCTATCAAAAGTTATAGCCAAATAACCAGAAAAAGGAAGCACAAGGCTGCTCGACATCCCTGTGGGGCAGTGTTGCAGGCAGGCAAAGCACTCTCCCCATGCACAAAGCCTAACCCTACCCCCCCCCACTTTGATGGATTGGCAGAGTAAATTACAGGAACTGGCAGAAATGGCCCTATTAACTAATAACCTGAAAGGCAAATCGCAAAAAATCTTCTCAGAAAATTGGATAAAATATAAACTATACGTTCAAAAATATACTAAAGTGCACTGAATTTGGTAATAATTGATTAAACAAAAAGAAGGGGGGAAAGAAAAAAAATTATATATACGGTTTTTGATGCATGAAGAAAAATGAACGTATTAGATATGTGTAATAGAGAAATATACTGGGTTTAGTACGTTCACATAAGTTTAAAAATACATTAGAAAATGGCAGGAAGGAGTCAACATTTTTAGTTTTAAGGATTTCTATTGGACTCTCTCTCGCTCTTCTTGTTTTCAAGTTGTTACATATAAATGCTATATATACTGTACAATATGGAAAGAGGGTAACAGGAGGGAGGGAGGGAAGAGGGTAAGGAAATGGTTGGAAAGAAAGACGGGAGGGGGTGGGAGGGGGGAAGGGAGAAGGGTTTTTTATTATTCGCATAGATTCGCATAGATATAGGCAATGGTCATGATTTATAAGATCTGATGTATTTGTGTTATACTGTTGCCATATATACTTTTGCTCTATGTCATATTTTAAATTGAGTAATAAACTTGTTTTTTAAAATTAAAAAAAACAAAGGGGGCGTGGCAGTGCCCCCGTGTCATAGGGGAGTCCCGGTCGCATCACGCCCCCGGCCGATAGTCGGTTCAATTCCAATGCCTAAGCCAATACACTCACATTCTGCAACCAATAAAGTTGTGGCCTTAATTTGCCCATTAACCTAAAATACTGGTGTCCATGTGTTTCATTATTCAACAAATGGGGAAGGGCTCGGGGCCTTGACACACAACTTGCTTAGGATGATATGTTGTGGCTTTCCTTCAATTGAATGTAGCCAATGAGCATGAGTGTTTAAAGAGCCAATCAGGTGTTATGAGTCATCAAACCTCGGAAATACACTTTCCCCAAAAGGTTTCCACAATTTTGGCCACTAGTGTATATTGTCCGTGTGTTAGTACTGCACTGCTCTCATACAAGGTCACTTTTGCAAAAAATTATCATATTTACACCACCAATTTGACAGCTTTCCACATTCTTTGTGTAACACATGCTGCAAAAGTATAGCTTGGCACTGACAAACATTTCAACAAATAAAGTCATGTGGACCTTTATTACTATTTTCTTACTACCGGTAGTGAGAAAATGATTGTGCATACAGCTCTTTCGTCCAATTGTAATAGCAGCTCCTACCTTTCTCTCTCTGCTGTATTCATGCTCTGTCAATTCTGGTAATGCCCATTTTATTGCTAAAAATCTTACAAAAAGAAACAGGCTACCAAAAAGGGAAATATTATGGTCTATTCCATTAAACACGGTAAAACTTAAATCTAACATAAAAATAGGTCGTCCAATTACATGGTAAAAGCATCACTTTTTCATTGTCCAGTACACAATATATTTACAGGAAAATTACCAGAAACCCCTCAGCTGTATCAGAACTCAACCTTATATTTAGATGCAGTCATATATTACTGCTGATAATGTGATGTCAGTGAATAGATTGGAATTTTTCACTGTCCTTTATCAAGATAAATTGTTCTGTCAATAGCAAATGGCTGCCAAGTATTAACACTCTGCACACTATATGACTTTTCATTCCAAGCAAAAATTGTATTTAATGCTTTTGCACAAAATCTATGGCCGTGACTATCCCTATTACCTATTTAACTACCTTTTAAAAGGAGGATTTATTTCTGCAAATTAGGACCTGGGTAACACGATGGTAACATGCATCATAAACTTTAAGTCAATACAAAGCAGGACACTTGCAGTTTGAATGGGGATATACCTTACTCTCATCAGTTGGCCATCCAATAATATTATCAAGCTGTGGTGGGAGCAGCTGCTGAGAGCAGAACTTTATCTTGGCCTCCTTCCATCTACACTTCCATAGTGTCCCACAGTAGCAATTTCCTCATTGGTCTATTACTTTCAATAGGTATTCTAGTAATTGGCTATTTCACACTTGTAAGGCTTGAACTGGCAGAGTGCAAAGGCCAGGCAACCAGCCTGTCAGGGTCCAGCAAGCTGGCCATTCATCAATTATTATCATCTTTTTACCAGAACAAGAGTATGTTCTGAAACCTTGTTGGCTTAGATAAGCTTTGATGCCCATTGTAACTCAACCCCAGAATCCACTAACTCCTCATTTAAGGAACAAGGATGTTGCCAGGGAGTGACGAAATATGTTTGTTACCTGGCACATGTTTGGAATTGGAAGGGGGAGAAGTGTCAGAGAGAAGGGCTTTCAATCAATCTTAAGAGGGTAACAGTTCCTGCTGGCTTCTGCAGCCGCCTGCTGCCATGCTCACCTAGCACTCTTCCCATACTCAAGAACTGTGGAGGTAAGATAAAAATAGTTTCCTAGAATATCCAAATGCAAAAATCAATATTCATGTAATTAATCTGTGATCAGCTTGAACGGTGCATGGCCTATTTTTAGTGGGAAATGCTTGATGTTATTTGAAAGCTGAATGTAACCATGCAGATATTCCACTAAACATCCCCGGAATGATTCCCTGTGTCCTTAACCTTGGTTATGTGTTTACACAATCAGCATTTGCAGTGAATTAATGATAATGAGGATTTCTCTTAATGAGGAACTGAAACCAGCTGATTAAGAAGAAGGAAAACTAGTAAGGTTGACCATGGCTCACTCTGAAGTTATTGTAATAATCACAGAGGTTAAGGCTGGTGGGGGGGGAGGGGGAGAACTCACAATGGAGAGGGAGGTTCAAGGGTATGGAATATGTGAGTTTAAGAAGCTGCCGTAAACTGAATTACACCAGTATCAGTACTGCTCACCAGCGTTTCAGACAGAAGTCTTCCCATCCATACCAGGAACTGAACTTGGGGCCTTTGGAGGGCACATGCCTTCTCAAGGCAATCCACATTCTCCCATACCATCTGCCCATGGCAATGCTTACATCTATGGCAATGCAGTCCTCGCACAGACTGTACTACTTGCAGCACAGTACTTGCACTCATGCCATGAGTTAAACATGTAGCTAGACATAGGCACCCTTGACAAACCATCAGCATTTTGTTTTCTTTACCAAGCCACCATCTCTAGCCTCTTTGGCCCAAGAGGTCAAGTTAATGTTGAGTCACTCTGTTTCATTATCGGACTGTAACTGGAATTTCAGATGTGTAGATAGTTCGCTTATCAACAGGCATCCTGTTTGTTCTTTTTAATGCCACAATACCAGGTTTAGCAGTCAATACCGCTTTATTTGTGCATATGTCATGAATGTAAAAAAAAATCAAAAAAGCATCTCACTGCACTGCAAATGACCATATGTAGGACCGAAGCTACATTTCAATGAAGAGTTTGTGAGAGCAGAAGAATTTGAAAAGTTGTTCAGAGTTAATTTATCAGCATAAGCACATTGGCATTCTTTACACACCAAAGGAATCCCGCTTGTTTTAAGAATTCATTTCTCCACTGTCTTGGATAACAGTTTGGACAGACTGTGCTGACTATGGCCTTTATCTACCTAGCTCTAGCCAAAGTATCTGCCGGTAATGAATCCATGGTCCAGATGAGTGTTTATACTAAGAGAAAGCACAAGTGAGGAACAGATTCCTCTTGACTGGCACACATTTAACCAGATGTCCCATGGTATTCAATTGGACTACTTTACTAGTTGGGTAGGTTCAGGATTCCAACCTCAGGTGCATATACGCATACAGCAAGTGGCACATTAGCTATTTGCAAACATTGTGTTAAGGCTGTTCTGCACTGCAAGTATCTGCATGACTAACCACACGGCAAACTAAGAGTAATAACAGAGGAGTTGCTATGACTTGGTGAAATTTGCTGGGGCTGCCTGGGGAGCTGCCTACTACTAACACTTACTGATATGTGAATTGAGACCTAGTCCTTCTTTTCTTTTCTTCTTTTTTACAAGTGATTGTACAATTGAGATCTAGTCTCTGCATTTTAAACTGGTTTTTCTAGAAGCCCATTCAGATAGTTTGTTCACCTCAGTTGGCAGGAGATCTGGTCATCTACAAATAAACCGAGCATAAATGCAGATCCCATAACCAACAAATTTGCCTACAGCCTGCATGAATAAAATTCCCAATTCTTAGGGTGGGGAGAATATATGTGTACAGATATTGTAGTGATTTAGAAAGCTGTTAAGGGTTTTCAAAAATCAATTCCAAATTTTGAGGGAGCAGTGCTATGGCTCTCAATAAATTTACCTGCAAATGGATCTAAGAGTTATGCACCCTTACTAGCTGAATAAATGACGTGACACTGAAGCATATCTAATTGTAATACATCACAAGATAATCTGTCAACCCCCAGTGCTCAAGCCCTGTCACCCTTCTTCATCCATTATTTATATGTATCCTTCATTGCCAATGAAATCCCTATGAAGTATAGTGCAAAATCTACAGCCTGTGGATGTGCCATTCTACCAATGTATTCCGGCAGTGTTTTTAATTTTTCTTCTTAACAGTGCGAGCCTATACAGTAATGGTTAATCTCACAGAGAATTGGTTGTGATAGAAACAAATAAGCCAGGGTCACAGAATCAGCAATCATTGTGCACTGGCCCAAAGCATTACCTTGTGCTTTTGGCCAGGTACAAAAGCACAGCCTTGCGAATTCTGCTGCCCAAGCTTTCTTTAATCATACAACCATGTCTTCCCCTTCCTGTACACAATGCTACCAACAGAAATGTGCAAGTGAATAGTTTTAGAAGCATCTGCTACAGTAATAGGAAAGCTAACTAATGGACCATCGGAATTTTCTTTCATTCTGAAGTTGCCAAAGATGTGTGAAGGGCAAACGACTGGCCAGATTTACATACAACCATGATCCAAAAAGTCTCAGTTCAGTAGTTGTTGCTGAAAAGGCTATATCTGTTGTTGTTGTTGTTGTTGTTGTTGCTGCTGCTGGACCATCTTTGCTTCTTAACATGCCACAAACTGTGGTGCTTTACTTTTTAGAGCTTAAGCCATGCTGCTTTTTAAAACTAAAATAAAACCACACATTGCCCTTTCAAAACAATCAAAAGAACTCTCAGTTGCTCAGAAGAGCCTGAAGAATAGCTCTATAAACAAAGCAGGAGCAGAATACACTTTTTAAAAGGCATTTTGAGAGCTCAGCCAGAAACTCTTCCTTTCTCACGAGGGGACAGTAGCAACAAAAAAAATCTGCTTCAGGCGTGCACTACTAAAGCATTAAAGGTCCTATAAAATTAGGGGGTCATATTCTTCTTGCAGTCCAATTACAACATTTACTATTTGTCAATAAAGTTCCACATAAAAGACTAACCTTCAGAAAGGCAGCTGCCCTTTGGTGGTGTGGCTTTATTTATGTTCCATAACTTTCTGGTCTCCAGGTTGCTGGTAAGGCATGTAATATATTAGTAAAGCCTCTCCCACCTTTGTATAGCATTTGTACCCATAAGACAAGGTATTTGAAATGAACCATAATAGCTTTTTACCAGATGAAACCAAATTTATAAACAATATAATGCACATGGTAAGTTTGTGTCAAGCTGCTGTGATACCAGTTTGAACAAACAGCGAAGCACTTCCCAGTTAATATGGTTTGCCATTTCAAAAGCAAGAGACTGCAGGCCTTTGTTTCTAATGCCCATGGTTCTTCTTAAATCTCCCTCAATGGCACTAAACACACATTTCTTCCTGCCTTCACATTATACTAGCTCACACATTTCAAGAGAAATTTCCCCAGTTACATGCAAAGCAAGGGATATTCCTCTCCTAATTTCTGTCAACTGCATCTTATTCTCTTTGCGCATCCATTCTTACTACTTGATATGAGCTTTATTCTTCTCTTCCCATTCCCCTTTTGTGCATAGTTACGAAGCCACTAACTTCACACACCCATTTTTTTAAATAGAAATTAACAAACGTGCTGTGGGGTTTTTGTTAGGTTTTTAAAGTAAAACAACACACTATCTTCTAACTGGGGGGGGGGGCAAATCCTTTGTGAAACAATAAGGAATTCCATTTCCCCCCAAAGACTAAAACAGAACTAAAAATTAAAGTTAATATGATAATGCTATAAGAAAATTGAGGAAAGCACTCTTCTGATTGCATTTCAAGGACTCTCTTGCTTAACTAGTTCCAAGAGTCCTTTTTCTGATCATAATAAAATTATTTGCCATATGGTTCAGATGCTTGTGCTACTCTTTCAATGAGGGGATTATGCATGAGATGGAATGCCTACTGTAGCTGCCGCCAAGCACACAGCTGGCTCAGATAATGCCAACAAATGGCTTCATCTATCTCAATGTCACATAGGAGCTGGTGCGATGCGAATCAGCCCGGAGTACAATTAAAATCTACATCATCTGTGAGAAAGGTGATGGAGGTTCTGACATCAGAGCTGTACCAGATTCATCCTCTTTCCATTGCAACAGAAGAAACATGTTGCCCCTTTCACCCTGTCACACTAATGATGTGCTCAGCACATCCTTCCATGTGCTCATTAAAGACAGTAAATCAGGAAGATTCCTCTTTTAAAAACTTCACCTTTATCTGACATTCAGTAACAAGAACAATTTCTAAATTTAAGTGCCTTCCTTGTTCCTTCTCTCTGATAATGCCACTGAATTGTCCAAGTGGCATACAAATAGACTGCAGTTTATAATCCATAGGCCCCTAAGACTATGACAGTGTGCAGGAATTTACTTGTATTTAGTCACAATAATAAAAATAGGTTTGCACATCCATTTGCTCCAACAAGTCATATTTTTACTGCAAACATACCCATGATTCACAGCAAACAAGTTCAACTCCGATCTCCTCTTTCCACCCTTTAATGTAAGGAGAGGGTCGTGTAATGATGTTCACTTACTGTCATATTTATCAAAAGGGAAAAACCTACAAATATATTTTATAGGCATCTCAATGATTTTGCATAAATATAAAATATAATAAAAATTGAAAGCAAGAGAGGAATAACTTCAAATGATAGGTTTAACATGTTTATAAGCTTTGAAAACTAAAAAAACAACACCAAACCAAAACATTTAAAGCCTTTATTTGTTTATTTTTAATGGTAAGCATTTCTGTTGTGGCTGCCACTAGCCTTTGCATTTTTCATGCTAGAGATGGTGACTAGTCAGTCCAATGCTTCAACAGCATCAGGGCCATGAGAAGCAAAAGGCAATGATACCACCCAGAGGCAGAATGAAAAGCAGTTCCAGAAGCAGCTTCAGGATAGTAGCAATGGATACGGGGCAAGGAAGCAGGGAGGAAAGTAGGTAAATATGATAGTAGCCTACCCTAGCCTGGTGCATGCCATAGAGATGCGATGCTCAGAGTGAACTGTAAAGGTGAGGTGTCATCAGCTCCATGGGTCACCTGACAGGCTGCTGATGCAGCAGACTTCAAATATATGAATTCAAGATAAGCAGGCTTCTGTTAAAAGCACAGAGAATTACAGAAAACAGCATGGAGGAGGTGGAGAGCACATTTTTTCAATGACAGCATAGTGGTGAGACCAACATCTTGACTATTTAAAAACAGAGATTAAAAGGGGGGCATGCTAATGTCAGAAACACAGAAAGCATAGAAATTATGAAAAATGAAAGCCATTTTTTCTAACCTTCAGCATATAAAATACAATAGGAAGCAGAGCCTGGAGTAAGTCAGAAACAGGCCCTGCTTGTCCCCCTTTTTATCTTCCTGCTCCTGTGCCTCCAGTGGAAAGCAATTCCACACTTCTTCTTCAGTCCAGCAATCACCTGCAAACTAACTCTGGCCTTGATCGAGAGCCTGCAATCTTAATATTACAATGCCTTTTAGGACTGCTACAAATCCAGACAGACGATCTGCCCAGATACATGTAAAGCCTAACCAAAAGTGTCAACGGGGACAGATTGATAAATGTTGTTTCTTGATACACTTCCTGACCAAACAAAACAGAAATACATTTGTTTGGAATGGAGCAATTGTAACAAGGCAATACATTACCCTCCTGCAGCTCACAAGGGAAAATATGGTGAACAATATACGAAAGCTTGCAAATACTGTATGAAAGAGACCACAACTCAGATTACACGCACACCCTTTCCTCTCCAAAGCTTTTTAACAAGCAGAGGCTATGGTGGGGCTGTGGTTAAACTAATAGCCACAAAATAGAGAAGTATAGTTTGACCTTGACCTCAGACCATGCTACATGAAAAGAGGGGAGGGTTGCTAAAGTGTAGCTTCTCACTGATGAGCACTGAATTATTTTACTTAACTTACACTTTCAATATTAAATTGCTCTATTAATATGTGTTGAGATTCCTGCATTGAAGGGGGTTGGGACATATGATTCTCTCTCTCTCTCTCTCTCTCTCTCTCTCTCTCTCTCTCTCTCTCTCTCTCTCTCTCTCTCACACACACACACACACACACACACACAGAGAGAGAGAGAGAGAGAGAGAGAGAGAGAGAGAGAGAGAGAGAGATCCCTTCCAACTCTTTGATTCTATGATTTTGTAACATTCAAAGTCAACAGATCAAAAAATGCAATGTGAATGTTTAATATGGTACCATACAATGAGACAAACCATTAGATCATATTTTGTGCCTATTATCTACTGAATGCACAATCAGAAGCTAAATTTCATGCAGGCCACACACATCCCTCATGGAGAAACAATGGGGAAATGTGTTCATTAAAGCAAAGAAATAACAGAAAGACATCCTTGAAAGAAAGAAAAAAGCCATTCGTTCTTCAATAATCCCAGTGAAAGTAATAAGCAAAATAATATTTCTTAGAAACAGGGGATAGTAGTATGATAGTGTTATTCATCTGAATAGTGTTATTCAGATGTTATTGTCCACAAATCTCTAAAGGTTAAACCATGATTTGGAGGACTGGAACTGAGACCTATGCATTTGCGCGCTCTCTCTTTCCTTCGGCATACTTCCTGATTGGTCAAACCATTGTTTTCTGTGTAGTCTGAACACAGAACTAATCTCTAATCTTCTAAACCATGGTTTGAAGGATTAGAAAACTTGACAGTCAGAATCCAACAGCTTGAATATAGATCTAAATCAAGCATACAAATTAAAATAGTCTGGATGAAAATATATGCCATTGTTTCTTCCTCTGATTCTGAATATCATCTGTTTGAAAATAAAAAAACTTGATCATAAAGATAGCTAGCATGTACAAAAATTGTGCCAATATTTGAAGTGGTACTGTCTTTGCTTGGGAAAGGCATCACACTATTTTGCCAATGTGTTCTAAATCTTTAATGTGTGCATGTTGTGAGAATATATTGCCTTTTCAGTCATTACAATTGTGTATGCTGCCACACAATAAGTTCTCTTTGTTGTAGCGCAATGTACTTCTTCAAGCTAAACTTTCAAAAACATGGCAATGAGGACCAACATATTTAAATGTAAGTGCCTCTCTCATCAGACACTTTCAATACCATGCATGCCCACTCTACAACCTTGGAAGTTATATTATTTATTTCTCAGAGGATTAAACATATTTCAATATTGTTCCTTAAATTAACCCTGATTTAAGCCTTGATGGAGTCTCTAGTCAGTCTCACAATTTTTGCTGAACTTTTGTAACAGTGGTTAATTCTGCTTATGCTCAGAGGTGGAGCAAGGTGGGTGCGGTGGGTGCAGAACTGCCCCGGGTGTAATCCCTGAGTGGGGGTGACATTGCCGCCCTGCCCCCGGGACACTTGGGCTTCCTGCAGCCAATCAGAAGCCACGCTTTTGTTTCTGAATGTTTTGGAAGTTGAACAGACTTCCGGAACAGATTCTGTTTGACTTCCAAGGGACAACTGCAATTGCTTCTCTAGCAGAGCTGGCTCAAGAAAGATGCAAAAGGCAAGAGCACCAGCTACAAAGCAAATATCTGAAGTTATATGTGGTAATTTAAAGCCTATTCAGGGGTTGACAACCTTTTTCGGACCATCAGCACATTTCACATTTTGAGAAAGTGCTATGCACATCAGTCACAAAATTGCTGTAATGAAGCTCTTGGCATAAGACAAAATTAGAGCGAGTACAGAAATTTCTGCTCCTCATACAAACAACCTCATGCTTGTGGTGGGAAGTCACCTTTGTCCTGCTGGCTGTCATTGTCTAGATCAAACAAAATTGATTGCTCTCACTCTCTCTCTAACACACATTGATGTTCTTGCTGTGTAAGAATAACAGGGAGCATTCCCCAGGATCAGGAAGAAATACAAGGGGGCCACACTCCACTTACTCTCACACATGCACATACATCACATATACAGACAAGAGACGTATATACATATACCCTCTCTCTGAGTCCAAGTGCATGTCTCCCTCTCTTTCATACATTGATGGTTCAATGTGTGCTTTGTGATATTTCATGAGTCACCTTTCTTCAATTTGTTGATATTAGGTTTATTTATACCATTCCTTGTTTGGGTGAGTGGGGTTTGCCTTGAACTGAATAGAGACAGTGTTTTTGGACAGTATATGTTTTACATCAGCTTGTATACGTTCTATTGATCCCATTTCTTTCCCAACAAGTCTTTGGTTTGCTGGCATGTATTTCCTCTGCATCTTTCACAGATCACACATACATATTCCCTCCATCTCTCTCTCTCTCTCTCTCCCTCCCTCTCTCTCTCTCTCTCTCACACACACACACACAGAGAGAGCCCACATATCTACAGTGGTGCCTCACTTAACGAATGCCCTGCTTAACGAAATTTCCTCTTAACGAAAGGTTTTTTCTAGTGGAGGTTGCCTCGCTAGACGAATTCGTTTTACGAAAAATTCATCTAGCGAATCGCGGTTTCCCATAGGAATGCATTGAAATTCAATTAATGTGTTCCTATGGGCAAAAAAAAAATTCAAAAAAAAATTCAATGCATTCCTATGGGATTCACTAGATTTATTTTTCGTTATAAGAAAAGACCCATGGAACGAATTAAATTCGTCTAGCGAGGCACCACTGTATCTTCTTCCCTCTCTGCACCCAAGTGAATCTCTCTTAGCCTGTCTCTCACGCACTCTTCCACACAGCCCACATTCAGAAAAGCCCCTCCATGTCTGAAATGCTCAACATTCCAGTTCTGAAAAATCCAAAGAAAACCATATGAAAGAATACTCTCATATCCTTCTTTTATTTTTATTTCAAATATGTTGTGTTAGTATCAAAAAAAATTTTTTTTGTTAAGAGCATGGTCAATTTATCATGTTTAAGGTATTCTGTGAGTGTGTGTGTGTACATATGTGCACACATGTGCGCTCTGATGAAAAGTGGGGTGAAAAAATTAATACAGAGAGTAGTGAAAATATAATTTGTCAATAATATGTTAAGAAGCACTAGAAATAGAATGGAGTTCCATGATGCATTAGTACATTCTTTAAATACACTGTTTCTTTCCCCTTTCCTTAAGCAAGTCCTTCTATTATTTGCTTCTGCTCATACTGAACAGCAGCTATTAGCAACGCTAACCAGTCCAAATGCACAGGTTAAATACAGTTGAGGTTGAACATCAAATGGTTAAGAAATAATTTCTCTAATGTTCTCTAACAGAGGGGATGCTTCTGTGCTGCACATCAATACAGCATCAATCACTGACTAACTGCTTCAGCAAGTCTAATCACAATATTCTCAAGCCAACTCCATGTGCTGTGCAGATAGCTAGAAGGATAATTCACACATTTTTACATTAGAACAATGTAAAACAAAGATACAGATTAATTAAAACTTAATTAAAGCTACAGAATTTTGGGTATATTAAGTCTTTAATCTGAGGACAATGCAAAGATAGTATTAATATTAAAAATGTAAAAAGCACTTAAATGCATAGTTGTTGTTTTTCCAGGAAACTGTTGGATGTTATAGCTAGAGCAAATGTAAATGACCCAACCCTCTTCAACATGCAGATGGGTAATATGTTCACGTATGTAGTACATTCCCAAATATTGACTAAATTGTAAGACCAGGACACGTTGTCCACAAGAAAATGGGGAAAGGTTATGAGGAATCTTGCCTTAAATGCATAGTATTAGTTTGCCTCATTTTGCACCAAGGGGAACTAAGCATTGTGTTTGTTTTAAATTTATTTTACCATTTGTTTACTTTATCTCCACAGATAAATTAAACCCCAAATTATTATTTATTTCTCTACTTTTATATACATATGATCTGGGACCAACCTTTCTCTCAACTCATAAACACACACCCTCCTTTATCACACTCAGACCATGAAGAGTACCGTTTACCGAGAGCTACTTTTAAATATATAAAAATGAATACACAGTTTCCATCCTCAACACAAATCCTTCAGCTAGAAACTCATCTCTTGTGCTGAATTCCCTAAGCAATATAATATGTACATATAAAATCTTCATTAAAATAGTGGCTAGTTGGTCACACAATCTCAACCAATCCAAAGCAATGCTATAATTTCAGTGACAAATGACTGAAAAAGAGAAAAATCACATCCTAGCATCGGTTCATTCCCATCACCCCATGGAATTAAATCCAATCCCAGTTTGGCAAGTTATCTGTGGTGTGCAAGCCAGACACCATCCATTATATATCCACTATGAGTGACAGCATGAATGGCAGCCTTTGCCAGTTAAAACCTTGATAAGGGATGGTGTCTGTGAAAAGTTTCTGCTCCAGAGAAACCTCCATTGTTGCAGCCATCAGTTCTGGCAGGACAATTGATAGTTGAGATAAGAAGCTGATGATGCTAAGGTTTTTGCATTAAAAAAAAATCATGGCAAACTAATCAGTTCATCTGCATTTAGAGAGACATCTACTGCTTTTTTTTTTTTAAAAAAAGCGTTTACCATTCAAATGTGTTAGAACCAAGAATTGTTGGTTCCAAAGAATGAGACACAAAGGTTACCGTGCCTACTTTGTATCTTAACATGTTAGAAAAAAGGGGTCATTTTATAATTAGGGTGCTGCTGCCATGCTGGTAACATAATGTAGTTTTATTTGCCTTTGAAGATTTTAGTGCTGTTTGCATGAAGCTATAAATGTAAGAATGCCATAGCAATTTTTCGAAGTAATGTCTCTTCTTAACAGTTCAAACCAGGATCATTATTCCTATATGAGTCAGTACTGCACCATCTCTGTTGGATTAGCCTTGCCTAACTGTAGTTCAATTAATTCCACCTTGTTCAATAACTGCTCCTATTCTAGAGCTGCTTTACACTTTATACAAGGAGAAATCACCCCTAAGTTATGAGAACCTGTACTTATTATACATTTCTTATTATAATTGTATTTATATAACTGTTTTAATTTTTGCATTGTATAGATATTGTATTGGGCATCAACTGTCTATGTTCTGTGTTGGGAACTGCCCTGTGGTCTTTTGACGAAGGGCAGTACATAAATTTAATGAATAATAATATAAATCTGTAAAGTATTGAAAGGCAATGTGAATATGTTACCCATTCCAAAAGTCCTCAATTGCACCAATGGATAGCTCATTTGGTTAGAGCATGGTTCTATCCCCATATGGGAAAGCTGCATATTCCTGCATTCCAGGGTTTTGGACTAGATGATCCTCAGGGTCCCTTCCAACTCTATAATTCTGTGATTCTAAGTTCAATAATACTTCCAAGGGACAGTGCAATTTATTAAATTTGCTGTTATCAACAACAAAAATAAACTAGAATCATGACTAAATTAGGGGGAAAAACAATATCTAAGCCAGGCATCCCCAAAATTTGGCCCTCCAGATGTTCCCATCATCCCTGGCCACTGGTTCTGTTATGGGAGTTGTAGGCCAAAACATCTGGAGGGCCGCAGTTTGGGGATGCCTGACCTAAGCATTTTGTAAGGTAGATAGAGCATTCAAGGAGAGCTAGTGTCATCAGACATCTGCTGAAGCACATGAATTAGCAGGGAGCCCACAGTTGACCACCAAAGCTCTCTGGCCCTGCTGCTTCATCTCTCGCCATTACTGCCTTCTCCTTGTCTAAAGTGAAAGCATCTGTGATTGAGTGAGTGAGTAAGGAGAAGGAGCAGCAGTGGGAATTGGCTCTAGAAACAAAGAGTGGGCAATGACTGGGAGTAGGAAGAAGCATATCAAAGGAATATTGACTGAAAAACACGAAAATCTGGAATGGGCACTGGATCTAAGTATTTCCAAGTATGTTGTGCTAGTCTCTTGAAATTTTATATGCTTCAGAAGTTAGGATTGCATTGTGTGTGCACAAACATGCATGCAAACACCCCTTTGCTTTTTTCCTACATAGAGAAACAGAGCCAGAAAGATTCTACATGTTGAAATATTCATGTATAATACGGTTTGTACCAATTCCGGCACTAGTTTCACACTGTGAGTTTGTTCTGGATGCCAGTGAATAGTGTCACATAAAGACTGGTGAGTTTAAACCACAATTAATACACATCCCAACTGGCTGCTGGGATACTGTAGCTCAGTTGGCAGAGCATAGGATCACATGATTGTAGAGTTGGAATGGAAATATTCTGCCCAACATGGGGCTCAAACACATGACCCTGAGATTAACAGCCTCAAGCTCTCTCAACTGAGCCATCCCAGCATGAGACTCAAGGTTTGTGGGTTTGAGCCCCATGTTGGTCAAAAGATTCCTGCATTGCAGGGGGTTGGACTAGATGACCCTCGGGGGACTCTTCCAACTCTACCATTCTATGAATCATTCTATGAATCATTATATGGTGGGGGGGGGAACAATTCTGGGAAAAGATGCTATTTACCACCTTCCATATCAGATGACATACCATACAACCCAAAAGCACAAGCATAACAGAGAGAGTCAGGTACTATTTCATTGAATGCACATAAAGTGATAGGGAGCAATTTGTGAAAACTGGTTGGGGGAGTGGTCTGCCACAGAGTGAAATGAAGTGTCCAATGTGGGCGTTTGTACAGTCTAAAAATGCTGGGAAACCTGGAAAGTGAATCAGCTGGATCTGCAGCTAAAGATATGATAACATTTTAGTGACATTTTAGTGACATTCTCAACAACTACCAGAAGCAGATAGGAACCAGTGACCAAATAGCAAACATGCGCTGGATTATGGAGAAAGCTAGAGAGTTCCAGAAAAACGTCTACTTCTGCTTCATTGACTATGCAAAAGCCTTTGACTGTGTCGACCACAGCAAACTTTGGCAAGTTCTTAAAGAAATGGGAGTGCCTGATCACCTCATCTGTCTCCTGAGAAATCTCTATGTGGGACAAGAAGCTACAGTTAGAACTGGATATGGAACAACTGATTGGTTCAAAATTGGGAAAGGAGTACGACAAGGTTGTATATTGTCTCCCTGCTTATTTAACTTATATGCAGAATTCATCATGCGAAAGGCTGGACTAGATGAATCCCAAGCCGGAATTAAGATTGCCGGAAGAAATATCAACAACCTCAGATATGCAGATGACACAACCTTGATGGCAGAAAGCGAGGAGGAATTAAAGAACCTTTTAATGAGGGTGAAAGAGGAGAGCGCAAAATATGGTCTGAAGCTCAACATCAAAAAAACCAAGATCATGGCCACTGGTCCCATCACCTCCTGGCAAATAGAAGGGGAAGAAATGGAGGCAGTGAGAGATTTTACTTTCTTGGGCTCCTTGATCACTGCAGATGGTGACAGCAGTCACGAAATTAAAAGACGCCTGCTTCTTGGGAGAAAAGCAATGACAAACCTAGACAGCATCTTAAAAAGCAGAGACATCACCTTGCCGACAAAGGTCCGTATAGTTAAAGCTATGGTTTTCCCAGTAGTGATGTATGGAAGTGAGAGCTGGACCATAAAGAAGGCTGATCGCCGAAGAATTGATGCTTTTGAATTATGGTGCTGGAGGAGACTCTTGAGAGTCCCATGGACTGCAAGAAGATCAAACCTATCCATTCTTAAGGAAATCAGCCCTGAGTGCTCCCTGGAAGGACAGATCGTGAAGCTGAGGCTCCAATACTTTGGCCACCTCATGAGAAGAGAAGAATCCTTGGAAAAGACCCTGATGTTGGGAAAGATTGAGGGCACTAGGAGAAGGGGACGACAGAGGACGAGATGGTTGGACAGTGTTCTCGAAGCTACGAACATGAGTTTGACCAAACTGCGGGAGGCAGTGCAAGACAGGAGTGCCTGGCGTGCTATGGTCCATGGGGTCACGAAGAGTCGGACACGACTAAACGACTAAACAACAACAACATTCAGGACCATGGACAGAATCACAAAATGAGCACAGTCTGGTAGTGATTCAGGACTGAGCTTATTCAATTTATTGCTTCAGCAGCCAGAATAAGGACTGTCTACTAATTGGGGTCCATGCTGCAGGGCAACTCTCCTGACACAAGTGTTGCTACTTAGTTCTGGGGTGAGGTGGGCACCCATACAGCCCAAACTTTGACACTGACCTGCCCCACCCCATCTCAGTAAGCAACAATGGTGTGAATGCCAGGAGCGGACCAGCACCCTACTGAAGGAAATGAACAACTATGTGTTTAGCTAGGATTATAAAAGCAATCAACCAGCATGGTTTGAGGTACAAATGAATAAAGGAAGAGCATTTTACAGGAATGATTATGAATACATAGTCACTGCCCAGAAAATACTTCACACAAGACAGATCAGGTATTGTGACAAATGCTACAAGTTTGGTTTTGAGAGGTAATACATTCTCCTCTGCTTCATGAAGCTGAGTTCAAATTAAAACCACATTGTCTATGGAAGAATAGCTTTAAGGAAAGAACTGAGGGACAGAACTGTTAGCCAGTAATTACAGAGTCCTATGCTGTGAATTCTGGCAGTAATTATTCTAACATAATTCTTAACAGAGTCTATTAAAGAAGAGATGCCAAATTAGCAGTATGTTATTGCACAACAGAATAATGACTGCGGATATAATTTACTATCCTAAACTATGTAGCAGAATTGATTGCTGAAAACAGAGGATGTTTAATTAGAAATGGGAAACATCTGTATAGAGCCTTGTAAAACAGAGGTTTGATTTCAACTTCCAGATACTACCAAAAAATTAAGAGAGCTAGGCAGGAAACATTACATACAACGTAAGAACATATTTTGAACACTTTCCTCCCCTGAAATTCAGAATATGTGTGTGTTATTTTTCTTGCATTAAATGGTCACCCTGCCAGGCATATCTAAGCTTTCCTAGGTCCATTAAATGTCTTTACCAATTGTCCCATTGCCCTAGAAAAATCAGTAAGGTCAATTGGCACAATGAGCAATATACAATAAGACATTTGATGTGATAAATTAAAGCTCTCAAAAAGAAAAGCATTAGCTGCCAATCAAACCCACAGTATGTGGGTAAAGGCCAAGATGGGCAAAGGAGAACAGGGACCAAATTCAATTTCACTCTTGGACTAGATATTACAGTAGCAGCCTGCTACATTTCACAACCATTTTTTTTTCACTCAAGAAGAACTATACATTATAATATAATCTCCCATAAACCAAATTATGGAAAACAAATGCTAACTAACTCACATCCATAGACAAAGGTATGAGGATTTCCTGGCAAAACCTTATCTATACCTAATGATACTATCACAAATTCTTTCATAGTGACTTCTCATTCGTTTTAAGCCATGTAAAATAAGAAAGGCATTAAAATATTGTTATTTTTTCTTAAATTTCTGGCAAAGTAATGCTAAAACATTTGAAAAAATAACAGTTTAACTTTTGATTCATTTTATTATTTGATTATCTTTTAGCAGTAGTTTGTCTTCATAATTCTTAGTAAACTGTATATATAAACATGATTACTAGATAGCTGATTTATCTAGTAATCTCCACCCCCATCATTCCGCCTGGACACCGAGGTCCAGCTCCAAGGACCTTCTGGCGGTTCCCTCACTGTGAGAAGTGAGGTATATTTTAATGTTTGTGTAACTGGTTTTTATACTTGAAAACAGCTTAGCATATTTTGGCATTAGTTTGTGAACTAAAAATAAATAAATGATGGGGACCATAACCTTTCAGAAGCTATTCCATGTGGCTGCAGTTAAAGATATGTTGGACCCACTTCATCACCACTGAAGAACCAGTTCCATTTGGCTCCTCTCCTCCCTCAACTGTTTTCATTCAAGTTGATCATTATAACTTTGAGATCTGGAACCTAGCTTTGGTTCCTCTTCCTTCCTCATTCATTTTTCCTTTTGTGTTCTATTTTTTAGTCTGAGGGCATGGAACATCTTTTTAATTTATGTAAAGCACTTCCTAAAGTTCAGGTGGCTTATTAATGATAAATAATAACAATTAACCTGATGTCAGTATTTCAGTTGAGCCTAACCTCTTGTGGGAAATACAAAATATATAGGCCATAAAAGTGTTACCACTCTTTGCAAACAAGTATAACACAGAATCAAGCCCTACCCAGGTTAAAGATACAGGAATTCTGCTCTGCCAATCTTTTATGACAGAGAATAATATGACATCATAATGGCTATATCAGCTGTAATAAAAAATGTATCCCCCTGACAGATATTACCCGTAAGTGCAGCATGTAAATAAATGATTCATGCAAGTACAATTACAAGGGTATGATGTGTATAAATGTGGAAAAAAAACCAATCCCATGATATGGAGACGTAAAGGAAATCAAGCCAAAGCAGAATTAAAATGCCTTCTAGCTATATTTCGGACCAATTTTAACTTCTTTTATAATACATAACCTTTAAGCCATGTTAACAAACTGTTAATGGAAATTGACAAAAAAATTCCAAGCAGTTCAGAATACCACTGTGACACCACCCAACAGCTCTTTTCATCAGATTATGGCCCTGATTCAGAGAATTATATTGCACAGCAAAGTGTTGCAGCTGACTAGTGACATGTGGGTAATAAACCTTCAACTTTCAGAGACAGTATGTCTCTCTCAGTACAAATGGTAACAAAAGTGGTTTGTTGTCTGCATGCCCTGCTTGCTGGCTGGCTGCAAGATGCTGGCTGGCTGCTGTGGAAACAGAATGGACTAGATGGGCCCATAGCTGCCAAGTCTCCCGTATTCCCCGGGAAATCCCCGTTTTTCCAGCTGTTCCTAGCTGAAAAAACGAATTTTTCCCCCGGTTTATTCTGGCGCGGCAGCCATTTTGGAACTGGGCAAAGCAGCATCAAAAGTCACTTCGAGCATGCTCCGCCCAGTTCCAAAATGGCTGCAGTGCTACTTCCGGTCTGCTACTTCCGCCCGGTCCCTTATTTCTCCGACAGCAACTTGGCAGGTATGGATGGGCCTTTGGTCTGATGTAATTGGGGTCTTATTATGTCCCTGTATCTAGACCAGGTATGAGGAATCTTTGGCTCTCTAGATCAGTGTTTCTCAACCAGTGTGCCTCCAGATGTTTTGGGACTACAACTCCCATCATTCCTGACCACTGGTCTTGCTAGCTAGGGATGATGGGAGTTGTAGTCCCAAAACATCTGGAGGCACACTGGTTGAGAAACACTGCTCTAGATGTAGCTGAACAACTCCCATCCGCCCCAGCCAGCATGGCCAATGGCAGGGGATGCTGGGAGCTATAGTTCAGCAACATCTGGAAGTCCAAAGGTTCCCCACACCTGATCTTGATATAATGCTACCTAGTATAACAGCAGCTGACATTATTCTGTTGCATAAACAACACAAGCATAAACAGTTGCTTGTGCTAGCCCATATAAGACAACGTTCTATCTTTGTCAAGGGAATCAGTAGGACCTTGCATAAATGCTACTCTGACAAAGGTACAATGTGAATGACCATATGGGGCAAGACAACAGCCTTTATTGATTGGTCAGAATCAAGTGTTTTTTGTACCAACATCCTTTCACTGAGGCTATCTGCTGCAGCCAGAACTCAAGATTGGTCCCAGGGAAGGGCAACAATATTCAACAACCAATGTGCTATTACTTATTGTAGCATCAGGGCTTTTTGTTCAATATACTGTACAGTAACAGCACTCACCAAAATATTCAGATTTAGTTGGTGGCTAATTTTCATTTTGTATAGCAGAGGACATTAGAAATCATTTGTTCATGATTTCAGATAGCAATCCACCATGGCATGAAACTTCCACTCCGCCCTCTGTGCACAGAGAGGATGAATCTTAGCCAAACCTTTTAATTTAGAATAGTTTGCTCATCTGCAGTAATTTGAACTCTATGGGATGTATCCGTGTGTATCTGCGCATAACCCTGCAGCCTAACATTTTATCTGCAGTCACAAGTGAATAAAAAAAGCAAACTGTACATTCCGCCAGCATCTCATTTCTATGGCAAATTCCTTCACACACTGAAGACCAGAAAGTAACATGCACTCCTCTGTCCTCTTTTGAAAGACTTTAAGTATATTAGAAAGCTACAGAGATCAGAATTTTGCTTTGTACATCGGTAAAAAGACAAAAAATAAACAGAGAAACCAAAGACATTTTAATGCATTTTGCACCTACCAAATTAGGCTAGCTAATGACTGCAAAAAGCAGACACTTAGATTGCACACTTAAATGCACACTTAGCTAGAAGTAAGTGTGGGTGGGCTGGCCCTGCTTAAGGTCCCACAACATGCACCATTCTGTCTGAAGGATAAGATCGAAAACTATAGAATCTTAATATCCAAAATAGGCTCCTTTAATCTAGTCCACTATATCTCCTCCTGCCCCATCTAAAATATACTCATTCAACTTTCATTTGAAATCATCTAGAGCAGGGGTAGTCAACCTTTTTATACCTACCGCCCACTGATGCATCTTTCTTGATGGTAAAATTTCCTTACCGCCCACCAGTGCTTGATGGAAGGAGGATTCAGCTTGTGCCGTAGAACCCCCGACCACCCACCTAGAATCTTGAAACGCCCACTAGTGGGCGGTAGGGACCAGGTTGACAACCCCTGGTCTAGAGGAGGGAGAGATTAAACAACTTTACTAGGCACAGGGTTCATTCCTCAGCAGCTCTGACCCTTATTTATTAATCTTTTTCTAGATTAAGGCATGTCTGAGCTGTAACACTACCATTCAGTGGAAGCTGCTGCCCACTAAGCAAAGACAAAGGAGGCCAACAGTGGGTGGAGCCAGGACCAATGTCAGTAGAGCAAGAGCTAATGGCAGACAGAGCTAACTACTTTGGGTCTTGTCCCCATCGTCCTCCCTACTGAATTCTACAAATGTGACACTGAGACTAAGGAGCAGGAGGCTAACAGTCAGTGACACTCCCTGGACTGGTTTTAAGTAAAACCGATGGGATTTACTTAGGGCTGACATACGTCTGGGTTTTCCTGGACACGTCCTGGATTCGAGAGCAAAATGGTGTCCAGGCGTGGTTTTTTTTTCCCTGAATAAGCAAAATGTTCAGGGAAACCCAGACGTATGGCAAGTAGGGCAACGGAAGCCTTCACTGTAAAAAAGAAAAATATGGTAAGTAATTGGGCGACATATAAAGATACAGTGGTACCTCGGTTTACAAACAGTCCCGTTTACAAACGCCTCCGTTTATGAACGCTGTGAACCCGGAAGTGTTTACATCTGGGTTCCGCGGCATCGGATGTGCGGACACAATCTGCGCAGCGTGTGCGCGCGCAGAAGCGCTCTATCGGCGCTTCGCGCACACGCACAAGCGTGCCTTCGGGGAGCGAATGCCTCCGTTTACGAACGCCTCCGTGGAACGGATCATGTTCGTAAACCGAAGTTCCACTGTATACTGGAAGATGAAAATAATCAATTAAAAATGAAAAGCTTTGAAGAATTGAAAAAATTGGGTCCAGACTTGTTACAGTCAAGTAAATGAGATCTTTAGATTAGACAAAAAATGGATTTGAAACACAGATATCAAAATTATAGAAAGAATTATTATCAAATGATAGGAAATTATTATTGGGAACATATAGATTATTATTAGATTGGGAACTTCAGGAAGAATAAGTGAAAAAGGTTATGGTGAAATGGGTGCAAGATTTTGGATATCCAATTTTAATGAAAGATTCGGAAAAATTATAGAAAACAGACCTAAAATTCATGGCACGTTAGCTGATAAAAGAAAATTTTATGAAAATGATTTACAGGTGGTACCTGAGCCCAATCAAATTGGCTAAAATATATAAAAATAATAAGAATACATGTTGGAGGTGTAATCATGGGGAAGAAACCCTATTTCACATGTGGTATACATGCCCCCAAAATTAAAAAAAAATTATGGGACATGATGTATGAAGAATTAAAGAAAATGCTTAGAGAAACATTCAATAAAAGACCAGAGACATTCTTACTGGTCATTTTAACAATAAACATCCCCAGAACAACAACAAAAAGTGTATTTCTTTATGCAACAACTGCAGCTAGAGTATTAATTGCCAAGTACTGGAAAGGAGAGCAGATTCCAACTAAAATAGAGTGGCAAAAGAAACTACCGTGTTTCTCATATTATAAGACATGTCTTATATTTATTTTTTCCTCAAAAAAACGCACTAAGGCTTATTTTCAAGGGATGTCTTATTTTTTTCCTCCTCCTCCTGCCGCGGCCGGCATTGCTGCTGCGCCTATCACTATGTCTTATTTTCGGGGTATGGCTTATATTCCTTGAATGCTTAAAAATCCTGCTATGGCTTATTTTATGGGTATGTCTTAAGATATGAGAAACAGGGTATGTGAATACGCTGAATTAGCCAAAATGGCTGAAGCAATAAGGAATCACTCAAGTTCAAGAGTGAAAAATACCGGTAAATGGGATTGTTTTTAAAAAAATTATGTTTAAACATGGTTCCCAAATCCAAACTTGGGTGTGCTTAGAGTAAATTTCACAGAATGAAAATTAATTGGAGGAGTTATTCTAGATAAAGAAATGGTTTAATGTACAGTGGTACCTTGGGTTATAGACACTTCAGGTTACAGACGCTTCAGGTTACAGACTCCGCTAACCCAGAAATAGTGCCTCGGGTTAAGAACTTTGCTTCAGGATGAGAACAGAAATTGTGCTCCGGCAGTGCGGTGGAAGCAGCGGGAGACCATTAGCTAAAGTGGTAAGAACAGTTTCAGGTTTAGAACGGACCTCCAGAACGAATTAAGTTCTTAACCTAAGGTACCACTGTATAGTGGAACAAAGAAAAGGAAATAAAGAGAGAAGAAGTAGTTGTTACGAGGTAGAGGGAAGTTCAGCATTATAGAGAAATAGATGACTATGAAAATGTAAGGAAAGAAAAATGGATTACGAATGTAATTCTAAAGAGAAAAGATGTTGTAAGATCTGTAAAGTTTTTAAATTGCCTGCCAAAAAAAATTAAAACAAACAAAAACAAACAAAAACACCTCAGGAACTTTGTCTGGATTTTCACTTTGGGTAATATGGCAACCCTAGTTTACTTAAAGTAGGTGGGGGTGGATTAAGGGCAGACTGACCACAGTAGCTGCCACTCCAAACTGGCTTGGAACCAACAATACACTCCTCTCCTTGCCCTTTATTTCACAAACCTATCTTGAAAGGAGGCTTCCTCAGGAAACAACACAAGGGAGACATATACAGATAGGGGCTGTGTGATTTTCAGTGGCTGTGTAAACTATGTCATCTGGGACGAAGGCAGCAGAATCTGGTATGCAGTTAAAATGTGCTTGCTTCTCCTTCCAGTAACTGGGAGCAGGTTTAGGCACATAAAATATTGTTCCTCAGTGCACGTCTATGATTTCTCTTATATAAAACAGTACAGCTGAAATGTAGGGCGCTTCCAGCTGGGTGTTTATCATGGGATTGGGGTTCCTCATGCATGCACATTTTTTGCAGCAGTTTACATTGTCATTGACATCAAAAGGCCAGCCCATACCCCCACCTCCCATTAATCCAGATTTTCTCTTCTTGGTCGAAATCCTATTCTTTAAAAAAACAAACCTGTTGCCAATGACTAATTTGCAATACCATGCCCTCCTCTAGACGTACCCTTACGTTTATGGAAAACTAAAGTGCAGTACTTCTGACAATTTCTGTGTGTGTGGACAAGGCCTACCACTTGACACTGAGTGATTTTAAGCAGGCACCCAAGGCTTATCAGAGCAACTATTAATTGGAATTCTATTAAATAATGTTCTAACAGAAGTCTAGAGCAGACTATCATGCACATTTGCATTTTTGGAAATAATACATAATTTCAAAAATGCAAATGTGCTTGATCTGAGGCACCCATAACCCCCACCCCAATCTTCAGAGAATGTGGAAATTAGGTCTTAATAACTCTGATGCCGTTAAAGTTCCCAGAATATTGAAGCATTTATCTTTAAGAATTCCAGCAGTGTTTGCTAATTTCTTTTTAAAAGAATGTGTTGTTATAGCACAATATTTAAAAATATATATGCAAGCAGTCAAGCAACTGCATGTGTTAACAAATACAGTTCCATTAAAATTAGACATAGCCTATTAACTTAAAATCATGAAGGAGCATGGATAATACCTTCCC
Organism: Zootoca vivipara; assembly: GCF_965207765.1. NCBI lineage: Eukaryota > Metazoa > Chordata > Lepidosauria > Squamata > Lacertidae > Zootoca > Zootoca vivipara. Next base: position 22,282,096 of record NC_142592.1, on the reverse strand, counting down.
AGCTATTTTTCTTAATTGTTTACTTAAGGAGATGAATTACTGGATCTTGGGCAGTGAATCATTCGCAAACAGAGTTATGTAGGATTGTTCACCCAAATGCCAAAAAAGGCACAAACATTCTGGTTGAGTGGCGCTGCTGAATCAATAGGCCCATTCAGAAAAATCATATTGACCAAATGTATCTGATTTGGAATCCTAATTGATGTGCAATGGGTACCAGCACCATGGTTTTTGGGGGGAGCTGGGGGGTCTTTCAGGCATGCTGAGCCAAATGGGGGGGAACCGAAGAGATATAAAATAAAATTATTATTATTATTATTATTATTATTATTATTATTATTATTCCCCTCCCACTCTGGGCGGCTCCCAACAGAATACTAAAAACAGAATAAAATTTCAAACACTATAAACTTCCCTAAATATGGCTGCCTTCAGGTGTCTTCTAAAGGTCAGATAGTTGTTTATTTCCTTGACATTTGATGGGAGGGGGTTTCCACAGGGCGGGCGCCACTACTGAGAAGGCCCTCTGCCTTCACTCAGAAAAAAGCATGCTCCCAGATTTCTTGTGGTGTGGAATAAGCTTTGGCACTTTCCCCTTCTTAAACCAACATCTGGCATCCCTATGCTATACCTCCTAAACCTGGACACATAGAATCCAGTTCTACTGTATTTACAAATGGAAAAGGAGACAGACTTTTGCGCAAGCTCTCTTTAATTATCCGTAAAAGCCTGTAGCATGGATGAAGAGGCAATGCAAGTAATTGGGTGCAATATTTTAATTGGTCTTATAAATTGATGATGTTGTGTAATAGTTTATTCTGTTTTATGATATCTGTAACCTGCCCTGGGACTGCTGGTGAAATGCAGGCTTAAAAATGTAATAAATTAAATTATCTTGTGGTTAGACAGAATACTTAATCAATTTCAGGCTTCTGATTTAAAGCATGTTTATTAAAGCCTTCAGATAAGAGAATAGAGAAATAGTAGTAGGCTGCAACTGCAAATAAAGTAAACAGTATTTTCTAAGTGATTCAACACTGATATGTATAAGAAGATTCGATAACTTACAAGCAGAATATCTTCCACTGATATACAACTATCATAACACTCACAGGGAAGATTCCCCAAGTGACCCTATTTTCCAGGGACAGTCCTGGATTTACAAAAGCCGGCCTGGTTTCTGTTTTGATCCCGGAATGTCCTGTTTTATCTCAGAATGTCCCTATTTTCATTGGATAAATGTTGGAGAGTATGGAGTTATGTGACACCTGAGCTGATAAGTAACTGTACAACCTTTAGAAGACAACTGAAAGCAGCCATGTATAGGGAAGTTGTTTAACATTTAACGATTTATCATGTTTTAATATATACTGGAAGCTGCCCAGAGTGGCTTGGGCAACCCAGAGTATAAATAATAGGCAGGGCATAAATAATAAAATTGTTGTTGTTGTGGCGGTGGTGGTGTTGCTGTTGTTGAATAGGACATCCTTATTTTCATCAGAGAAATGCTGGAGGGTATGTACTCAGAATCATCCCATTGTATGTTTTGTGTTGGGAGGAGTGATAACCGAAATGGGGGCGATTCAATCAAAAGACGAAAAGTGTGTGTGTGGGGGGGGGGCTCTGTTGATTCCAGAAGGATGGAAGAAAACATATTCCATATCTGACAGGATGCTTAGGATTCCATTAAAAGAATGAGTGAGAATTACATCTGGATTCTTATTCCCTTCCTAGTCAGAATGATTCCTAACAAGTTCCCTTGATTGGATGTTATATATTGTTATATTGTAAATTGCCCTGTGATCTTCAGATTAAGGGAGGTATAGAGATTTAATAAATGATAATAATAAAAAAGTCTCATGCAAATGAGATGGATACTGGTGGTACTGCAGCCCAAAGTGCCTACATGTTTTTCAGTTTAATCTCAATTTCACACTGAATAATACAGAGCCCCAAGAGACTCTCCAACAGAGGGCTCTTTTGAGTGGATGAGCAATTGCTAAAACAAACAAAGCACCTAGGTGTATACACTCCAAAGATTATTTTTACCTATTAATCTCACCTTATTGTCAATTATATCAAAGACCACTGATACATATAGATACAGGGTCCTCTTTCATAATTCCCCCCCTCAAAATTTCATCTATCAACATGACAATATCAGACTGTTTTGCATCAATCATAATCACAAATAAATAAAAAGATTGCAGACAAGAAGACCCAAAGTGTCGCTTATAAAAGTGGCCTTAGCCTTTTTCCTTTGCTATACAGCCTTTAGTAGCAGTACCACACGATTGTTCTGTGGCAACTAAAATGAATACCATAAGCAAAAACTGAGCAGCTCTGCTCACATGCCTTTAATAAATTCTACAATTTACCTTTGCACATATCTCAAGGAAACTGAGTCACTCTAGTAGCCCCTTGGAATATCTGAACATTGGAGGAGCAATTCTACCTGTTGCTCCATCTCTACTGAGTCCTTTAAAGCTTCTATGAAGGTAGCCTATGGAGGCTATACTTAGGAGTCAAGCCCAGTGTTAGGACAGACAGTGCCTTTTGATATTTTTTACATTTGTGTGCAACAGGATCGAATTGTATGAGCATCAGTCTGACTTCTGGATGTCCATCCATCATTTAATTAAGAGAAGACTGTCTGTAAACCTAAAACTTGTGCAGTCCCTTGCCTAAAGTGAGCTTGAACATCAGACCAAAAGCCATTCACACAGATTCCGCACATTAAGGTTTCCTGATTCCAATGAACCAATTAATACACATCATATTGAACACAGGTGTAATAGCTCAAGCTACTAGAGTTCTGACTGCTTTTGAATTTTTGTTACTTAATATTTCTTTAAAACATAGTATCCATATTTTATAACCTTCTTGTTGAATCTAGCCGAAACAAAATAAAAAAATTCCTTCCAGCAGCACCTTAGAGACCAACTAAATTTGTCATTGGTATGAGCTTTCGTGTGCATGCACACTTCTTCAGATACCTAGTGAATCTAGTGAGGTTCTCTGATTCCTACTAAAGTATTCCGGAACCACAAATTTGATCATCCAATATTGGAAGATAAATGAATTGCTATGTGGCTGCGGGTGAAACCCATTCAAGTCCTTTTCAGCTCAAATAAAGCAAAACTCTCTTAAATTGATTCACAAAAGGTGTATCACTCTGGAGAAATTGTAAACACTCATGGGTAATGTTAAGTCTGACTTTTGGGGAAATTGCAGAGGGCTAGGGATATTTATCCATTTACTGTATCATGTTTTTGTCCAATAGAACAAACCTTTGGTTCAGCAGGGTTTTCAGGAATATCCTCCATCATTGTTCAAGTGTTAAATTTGTTGGCTCACATGGGCTGATGGGCGTTGTAGTCCAAAACATCAGAGAGGCACCAAGTCGGGCCATTCTTCCAACCAAAGTTACCTCCAAAAGTGCAAATTGAAAATAAAAGTTTCATCATAGCTTGATTGCAGATTTTTAGCCCTATTCAACTCAATGCAGTTGGAGGACCATCTTTGTTCCTTGTCGAGTTCTTTCAAATCAATGAAGGGAAAAGTTTGGCCAGGGAAAGCAAAGCTTTTGTTCTCAATAAAAATAGGAGATAAGAAAGATTGTAGCCCAGCAGCAGGAAGCTGAACTAGCAGCTTTCCTCCGCCCAGAGAGCTTCAGAGCAGCTCACCAATCTACAAAGCAATGTTTGAAAACTGTCATTCTTAGTGTTATACCTTCAGCTACATAAAGGGTCTAATGCTGGCCTCTATGGAAGGCAATCAGAGGTTAAGGTACACAAAAGTATGAGATTATGACACAAGTTTATAACAAACTGGCATTGCCAATTTAAACCTTGTTTCTGCCTACACTGCTTTATCACCACCTGGACCATATGCAACAGTGATTAACTGATATAAATATATGTGCACATACGTATTATGTAGTTTAAGGCAATGCAGTTTGGGCTAAGGCAGCAGTTTTTTAAAAAACAAAACCAAGCAAAATGTAACCGTTTGCCCTGTTTTCCAACTATAACTGCATTCAGGAACTGTGTTCAGGTTGTCACTCAAAAACATTTTCATGGTGCCGCAGTACAACATATTTTGAAAAAGACTGACAGGGAGCCATATTGCAAATAGAGACACAAAACATCACAGAAGAGCTACAGTTCCAATTAGGGCAAAATAAGACACTCTAGGCAATAAAACATCAGGAGGCATCACAACATCAATACCTGAGAAACACTGCCACTTGTTATCTAACCATATCGCTCAGTAAAAACATTGCCCAAGAGACCCTGAGCCAGTCTAAACACTTCAAAAACCACCCAGTGCCGTATGGCACGAGATTCTTTCATACCTCAAGAGAAAAAGTTAGCCAGACCCCCTGACAAACTAAAATGATTTATTATCACAAGGCAGAACTAATGCATTCTGCTTTACAACTCTCCTGGTAGTCTAGGAGAGACACTGCATTTATTACCTACAGTGCATAATGCCCATTGCAAAGCTCTGTATTATTCATAAGGCTAGCTTTTTTTGTGCCATCATAATGCTGATAAATTATGAAAAAATGCATATTTTATTTCAATTTCTAGAAAATTTTGATACACATATCAATACATCATGTTGCTGCAGAAGAAATAAGCACCATTGCTGACTGTTCTTAACATGCTGACCTCAATAAAAAACCAAAGGGCTGCTGAGATCCTTCTGACTAATTTTAGCATTTCACATAAAAGCTCAAGTCTTCCTCCTTTAATATTTGGAAAGGCATATGTACAAACATCAGGATTAAAGCATACAAGGGAAGTGAGGAGTTGGAATGGGGCAAGTCATTTTGAAATGCATCAAATTATATTTCCAAGTAATAGGCCTGAAGCCAAAGTTTTGGTTAATGAATTCAAATCAATATGTAAAATTCAGAAGCTCCCTCTCTTTAGGTTTGCTATCTACACTTTTCAAATTTGAATGTGTCCATCCCACTACATTGATGACAACACCTCGTAACTTTTCCTCTTCCTGGGCTGTTTAAGATGTTTTCCTTCTCTTATCTCACTGATTGACTTGTTGATCCCCTTAAGTCACATATAAGGATCTCTAATATACACAAACATTTCTTACATACAAAATAATCCATTCCAAATAGAAGCCTTCCCTAGGGTTTCAAATTTGTTCAAAGGTTTACCCACAGATAAATTATGGCATGTGTTTCCACTACCTAGTGTAAGTAGTGGAATATGCAATAAAGAGTACCTCTGAGCATGTAATGAGTACATTTCCCTCAATAATTGCAGTTTATTTCCATTGCCTACTCCCTCCCAATTTAGGCCTATTAATGGCTATTAGCTATTACCAATGAAAGCAAAATGTGTCCATAGACAATGACTATAGTCACACATAACACTAAGCTATTTTTTTTGTTTTAACCATAGTTCGTTTAAACAAATCACAAGCTGGAATTTTGGGCTTTATGGACTTTGGTCTAAATCCCATAAATGCAATGTTTACGTCTTTAAAAGCCAAGAGCAGCAACAGTAAAATATCACCTTTGCAGTCCAAGGAGCACATTGTGACTATTCCATTTTGTCCTCTCAACCACCTTGCAAAGAGAGTTTAGTGTCAAAGTGTGTGTGAATGACCCAAAGTAATACAGTCATGTTTACAGCTGAATGTGTATTTTTACCCAGGTGTTCTCATTCTGGCCAACATGCTATGATCTCTACCACATTGTGTCTCCATATGTGTGTAGAGATAAGGTAGTAGCTATGAGGGTATTTGAGGGGGGTATTGTGTGAATGTAGAAACCAAGAGTAGTTAGTTATTACAAAATTAATGAAAAGCTGGATGGAGTAGCTGCTTTGAGCATAACCAATTGAGTCATTGCTCTTTCCACAACAGCCATAGAAAGAACCACCCTTTATATGGAAGAAAACCCCACTGAATTCAAGTATGCTGTAGTTTGTATCCTCAGGTTTGAGTCCCAACAGTGGTGGGTCTCAAATTTCAGCAGTGGCCATCTGTCATGGAATGTTTAGTGGTGATTCCTGCATTGCAATTGGGACCCAGGTGGCGCAGTGGGTTAAACCACTGAGCCTAGGGCTTGCTGATCAGAAGGTCAGCGGTTCGAATCCCTGTGACGGGGTGAGCTCCCGTTGCTCGGTCCCAGCTCCTGCCAACCTAGCAGTTCGAAAGCACGTCAAAATGCAAGTAGATAAATAGGAACCGCTACAGCGGGAAGGTAAACGGCGTTTCCGTGTGCTGCTCTGGTTTGCCAGAAGTGGCTTTGTCATGCTGGCCACATGACCTGGAAGCTATACGCCGGCTCCCTCGGCCAATAATGCAAGATGAGCGGGCAACCCCAGAGTCGGTCACGACTGGACCTAATGGTCAGGGGTCCCTTTACCTTTACCTTACCTGCATTGCAATGGGTTGGACAAGATGACCCTTTGAGTCCCTCTACAATTCTATGCAGGGGGGGAGGGGAGAGAATAGGGCATTCATTTCTGTTCAATGGTCAGCTGAGCTAAAGGAATTTCTGAAGCGGCAACCAGAACAAGAATTGATGCTTTTGAATTAAGATCAAACCTATCCATTCTTAAGGAAATCAGCCCTGAGTGCTCCCTGGAAGGACAGATCGTGAAGCTGAGGCTCCAATACTTTGGCCACCTCATGAGAAGAGAAGAATCCTTGGAAAAGACCCTGATGTTGGGAAAGACTGAGGGCACTAGGAGAAGGGGACGTCAGAGGACAAGATGGTTGGACAGTGTTCTTGAAGCTACGAACATGAGTTTGACCAAACTGCGGGAGGCAGTGCAAGACAGGAGTGCCTGGCGTGCTATGGTCCATGGGGTCACGAAGAGTCGGACATGACTAAACGACTAAACAACAACAACAACCAGAACAAGAGACCTAAGCCCTCTTTCTTTTTCTTCACCTTCCTCCTGCCTGACCCCACTGCTGCTTCCCTAACTTGACATCTCTGTTTTGGTATTGTGCCCTCTTGAGGAAGGTAAAAGCTACAGCGGTTGCCCCATTGCAGCCCTAGGGCTCAAATACTGAATTGCCTGATACTGTGTGTGAGAAAAGCTTGTCTCAAGTAACAGGAAAGTAGCAGTGATGGATACAAAGAGGAGTCATTTCTGGACCTCATAGCTAGCCCAACTCCAGCTGCTTGAGGCTTCCAGTGAGAGGTGTCGAGATGCTGCCCAGCTGTCATGATCCTGACTTGCTACTGAGTACCTTGTTCTCCCCCCCCCCGCATTAAACTTGCACCAGGCTTCTCAGCTATAAGTACAATACAATTTAATATTGTGCCTCCCAGTGCTTTAGGTGCTCTCTTGCTAAAACTGAGACTGTCTGCAATGAATTGCATTCCCTTTGAGCACAGTGCCTCCAGATCTGATCTTTGAAAAAGAACTACAAAACTGCTCTGATATTCCCATTTATATTCTGAATCACAACAGAGGTGCTGTGAAACAAAACCATAAATATGCTGCAGCTGAAGCAGAAAGGAGATGAATTTTTAGTCAAGATTTTATCTCCTCTAGCAAATGCCTTGTCAAAGCCTCCATCAGCTCTTTAATATTAGTGGGGCTTCAGAATCAAGGAATTAACACAAACTTACACAGCTGGGCCTTTCCCCCCAGACCTAACTAGTTTCCCCATAACAGTGAACATAAGACATGTCACAGTCTTAAATATTACTACAAACATAGTTCCTAACACCTTATTCGACACACACACCCCAACCCCAGGTGGTTAGTCCTGCTTTTGCAGATATAGAAATTAAGGTTGGGAAAGAGACTCACAAAGCCAAGGTCATCCACATAAGTGGTAAGATTTCCTTAAGTTGCACTGAGTAATTATTGAGAAAGATAACGTAGGAAATTTAGATAATAGCAGCAATGTCTCTCTCCACAAACCAAACCAAAATAATGTATTGATGTCACAATGTTCACATGTATAGTATAAGTGAAATGTAAGTTTTAGGGTAATCTGTTTGGTGAAATACTACACAAACTCTAATACCATGATCTCACTACAAGCTACCATGCCAGCATATATCTATGCCTTTCCATAACTCAATGACCAGTGAAATTCACCTCAAAGGTGTGGTAGGGGAATCATTCTCCAATCCAACCCTTGTTCTATACTGCTTAAAAAACACACAGCTATTTGTCTGTCCAGTAGAGCTGGCCCAGAATTAGAATCTGAATTAGAATCAGAATCAGGAAAGCAGAGTGCCCATGGAAGGTACTCAAGGGAACAACAAAGATGAAATTTGGACTTTTCAAGTAAGACAGTTGTTATTTAGAAAACACATCAAAACAGAAATCACACTGCTCACTATTAAAGGCTGCCCCAGAAATGGAATAGGAGGAATAGGGTGGGGGAAATTTTTCCAGGCAACTGGGCATTAAACTGCTTCAGCATCTGGAAAGGGTCTAGAGCAGGCATCCCCACACTCGACCCTCCAGATGTTTTGGGACTACAATTCCCACCATCCCTGACCACTGGTCCTATTAGCTAGGGATGATGGGAGTTGTAGTCCCAAAACATCTGGAGGGACGAGTTTGGGGATGCCTGGTCTAAAGGAAGAGGGGGGAGATTCAATGAGAAAGGCGAAGCTATTGGGGAAAAAAGTTAAGGGGAGAAATACCGGTAGGTGATACCTGCCATTTCATGGAGGTATCCATGAAGGGCAATGCAAAATGCAAAAATGGGCAGAATGGGATCAGAAGAGGGATTCACAAACTTTAGGGATAAGGAAGCACAGGAAAAGGAAGGAAGATTTCAAGGTATTCAAACAGAGAATTGTGAAGCTTGTGGAGGAATCTGGAAAGACTTGAGGAACTTCTGATGTTCCAAACTAGTTGTAGGATTGTGTGCTGAAAGTCATATAAAATAATTGGGTGGTCCTGGACGAGTGCTTTCCGGGAGAACAAGCATAGAATTATTGTTGCTTACCATAGGCGTCAACTCCCCAAGGCCCTGGGTGCCTGAGCACCCACAATATTCCACAAGAAGGTACCAGGCACCCACAAATTTTGGTGTCAGGGTGATGCATGCTTCATGGCACCCACGGCCTCAGGCACCCACGGTCACGGGGCCAAGCAATGACAATTAGTACCTCTGATATAACACCCATTCCTTCAGTGTTCAGTTCAATAGGATGACACAGTGAGATTTTGATCAGATTAGAACCAGAGGAAGGTTTCAGGAAATCCCATGGTAGCTGAATGGGAGGGGGCATATTCCCTTGCCCATGCCAATAGAGGACTTCATAGGGAAGCTTTCAGGGTTGATTAGCTACGCTTCTACTATCTCACCGAAATTGGAACTTATTGAGCCAAAGCAGCCATGAAGGAACACACAAATGGTGACAGAATCCTGCTCTCCTGTAGAAACACAGAGAAGATTACTTCCTTTGTACATCCAGGAAGTGTGTATTCAACCCTTCAACCTTGATACTACAACTAGGGTTGCACTCATAAAATTCAAGTAAAGCACGTTGATCCCACAAGAGTGCTGGATTCTGTTCCGCACTTCCCCACCAACAGCAAGATGAACGTTTTTAAATATGCTACAATGCAGACATCCAATAAGATCAGGGCAGTTATTCTTTCCAAAATGTGGGTGCTTACACAAAATAGGGAACTCACAACCAGTACGGTGCGTAATGTCACTATTGAACAGGATAGTCAAGTCACATTATTATTATTTCCCCCAAAACATCTATAGGGAGGATCAGATTAAAAACACTTACCAGGCCCAATGTACTACAGTAGGACATTTTCCAGGACCACATACTTCAGCCAGGATCATCAGAGCTGACTCCTTGCCTGCCCACTCAGTGCCTGCCAAAATGTTGGCCCACCTGGTGGCTATGCTGCTTGGGCCTCCAACCTCCCCCATTATGCTCATTTACAGCTCCCCCCCCCTTCCCCACTAATGTGGCTACTTGGCTTCCCAACCCATTACAGCACTGCCACTATTGGCACTCAGATGTGAAACGCATAAACTTGCTAAGGCTGGGTGATATATGTGTTTTTCACCATCGTGATATATCACTAGCTTGACCAGAGGATTGAAGATCAGTGTACATCCCAATCCCAAAGAAGGGCAGCGCCAAAGAATGCTCCAACTACTGCACAATTGCACTAATTCCACACGCTAGCAAAGTTATGCTTAAAATTCTACAAAGCAGGCTTAAGCAGTATGTGGACCGAGAACTCCCTTAAGTGCAAGCTAGATTTCAAAGGGGCAGAGGAACCAGAGACTAAATTGCAAACATGTGCTGGATTATGGAGAAAGCTAGAGAGTTCCAGAAAAACATCTACTTCTGCTTCATTGACTACGCAAAAGCCTTTGACTGTGTCGACCACAGCAAACTATGGCAAGCTCTTAAAGAAATGGGAGCGCCTGATCACCTCATCTGTCTCCTGAGAAATCTCTATGTGGGACAAGAAGCTACACAGTTAGAACTGGATATGGAACAACCGGTTGGTTCAAAATTGGGAAGGGAGTATGGCAAGGCTGTATATTGTCTCCCTGCTTATTTAACTTACGTGCAGAATTCATCATGCGAAAGGCTAGACTGGATGAATCCCAAATTGGAATTAAGATTGCCAGAAGAAATATCAGCAACCTCCAATATGCAGATGACACAACTTTGATAGCAGAAAGTGAAGAGGAATTAAAGAATCTCTTAATGAGGGTGAAAGAGAGCACAAAATATGGTCTGAAGCTCAACATCAAAAAAACTAAGATCATGGCCACTGGTCCCATCACCTCGTGGCAAAGGACTCACGAGAGAAGCGATGACCAGCTTCACAGTTTCCCCCATCCTGTCATCCCCCCGCCCATAGCACACACATACTGTGATTTGCAATATATCAAATACTATGAAACTATTATCACAATGTGGACTTCAAACCGATTTTGGATGATGTGTCGGCACACTGGCCAGCCCTACCCCCCCCCCTTTTTCTCCATCCTCTCAAATGCCAGCAAACATTCCTGCTGCAACAGATCTAGTGAGCCAGGTAGCTATTCAGGTCCTGTCCCATTATGGCATAGTCACCAGATAAGCACAATAAGAAAATAATAATATGCCTAGTTACTTTTTTAAACACACACACACAAAATACAATATACAGTTGCCCATGATAACAACATGTGAGATGCCTGAATATCAGTCTAAGAACACAACCAGCAGCTTTCTCCCTTTTTAAACTCCCCAAAGCAGGTATTCAATCTACAGCCCTATCTGCGTGGTCAAGATGATGTTAATGGTGACCCAACAGATGGAAGAGAAGTGTGGGCAAAGAGACTCATGGAAGAATAGGGTGAGGAGTGCAGGGGCCAGTCGCACACACTGCATTAAAAATGAAGAAAGATAAAAGCCATTGTTGGTCCAGGGCTTTTTCTCCATGTTGAAATCCAAAGTTGAAGAAATGAAAGGCTTATCTAAAAATCAGACTTTCCAAGTGCACATTATTTAGCTTTTCAAATTAGTTACACAACCCATCTGTGCAATGTAGCTAAATGAAAAGGTCAAGGCAACAGTGGCAATGCAGATATTAATAGAATTTTAACATCCAACACCGTGAGAGTTTACTTGAACACCTGAAATAAAGTTCTATAGACCAACAGGTTATTAAGTACACAATTGTTAGTGCATTCTCAGTGTGTATACGTGTGTGTGTGTGTTCATTGATTTTTGCCTTAGAAAATTACATTTCCAACAACACAAAAAATCCACAAAACAATCCGAATTGTTGTTGTTGTTTTAAAAAAAATCCACTTAGCCTGGGATATTCTGCCACCTGCTGGTAGAATTCTGAGTTGTAGCAAACATAACTATCATGTCTATCCAATCATTGCCATGAATGTTTGGTGCCCTTGTCTTATGGCTGGTGGGTAACATGTGTGCCTACACTGTCCAAAACAAGAGACAAAGAAAAACACTGGAAAAATATATATAACATAGATCAGAGGAAATATAAGAACAATATCAACTTTCTTCCTGAACCAGAACATGTGTGTTTTAAGACAGATCTAGGAAAGTCAGGCCCTATGTTGCTGGGGTTTGTTTGTTTTTGTTTTTAAAAAGGATGTGAGGAGGGATCTGCCATTAATTCTTCATCTCAGAATCTTAGGTGCACCAGATACCAGTACTTAGCTGTAGAGACTAATACTGTATGCAAGTTCCATATTTAAATACACACCTCAAGATTTCAATACCGAGCCCAACTTTTAAAATTGGGGCTTCCCATCCCACCAATTCCTGCTTTGTGCAACATCTTCCCTGATGCAGAATTCTGGTGAACTCAAAAGTTGTGTACCATTTTGAACCTGATAAATAAATCCCCTAAAGTACAGGCACCAATTTTCCAGTTTTCCATGTAAAAATATATTATGATGGTTCTTTGCAGAGATTGGTATGGAACTAAGTGCCACCAATAAGTGCCGACCAAGGGTCGGCAAACTAAGGCCCCGGGGCTGGATCCAGCCCAATTGCCTTCTGGAGCCGGCCTGTGGACGGTCCGGGAATCGGCATAGGGCAGGCATCCCCAAACTTCGGCCCTCCAGATGTTTTGGACTACAATTCCCATCTTCCCCAACCACTGGTACTGTTAGCTAGGGATCATGGGCGTTGCAGGCCAAAACATCTGGAGGGCCGCAGTTTGGGGATGCCTGGCATAGGGATTCTGATTGTTAGGGCTGTGCCATCCCCCCCCCTCACACACACTGCGGCAGGGCTTTGTTGAGCTGTGTTAAGCAGCCCCTCTCCGGAGCCAGCCCTTTCGTGCCGCTCATCGTCCCTCCACCACCGCCAGCCCCTGCGGCTCACAAGCCACAGGAGCCGCAGTTGGCTGAGCGCCATTTAACGCAGACCAGCCCCTCTCCGGAGCCAGCCCTTTCGCGTCACTCATCATCGCCCCCCCCCCGGCCACTGCCACCGCCAGGCCCTGATGCTCGCAAGGCACAGGTAATCAGCCACCGGGGCTCATCCGGTGCTGTGGAGAAGGGAGAGGAGAGTCGGTGGGGGGATTCCCCCCCAAAAAAATATATAGTCCGGCCCCCCACAAGGTCTGAGGGACAGTGGACCGGCCTCCAGCAGAAAAAGTTTGCTGACCCCTGATCTAGACATCTGATAAGATGCTGAGGAATTATATGGATCACATGTGCTGTCTTAGGAATTAACTCTTGAGAAAAGTATCATTGAAATCTCAATGTACTGGAAAGCTACACCCCAATAACAAATGGGAGATAAAAGGTATTTCACAAAGTATTTCCCCAAAACTGAGTGACAAGCATTGCAACTGGTAAAGGAAAACATTATTGTGCATATAGCCAGGTAGCATCCAATAAAGTTTTACACGTTTCTGTTTTTAAAGAACTAAAGACTGAAAAGTGCAGTCAATAACATTAAATGTAAGAATTATGTACAAACTACAGTTTCCCCAAAATATGTCTAAATACAAAAACTGTCAGGCTAAATATCATTTCCAGACAATAGGGAAGATGGATCCAATCACTTTATAACATTAGCCTTGCAGCACAGAGTTCATTTCATAACCATCCATCCCCATTTCCTATTATTCAGACCCTGGAAAGGTAGTCCATTCTCAGTGAAATGTCACAGCTGTTTCACAGCAAACACAGCAACAGATTAGGTCAAAAAGCAAATAAAATAACTTTTAGCACTTGAGGAATGTAACTAGGCAAAGTATAATTACCCACATTGGAATTTGGCCAGGACACTGGGAATAAAACCTTCTCATCCCATGAAAATGGCTATGGGCTTTTAATTAGCACATAGGGTCAGGATCTTCATTTTATATTTAAGCTGAAAAATGACGCCACCAGCAATGCAGCACTCTCTGCAACTGACTGGTTAAGAATCCCCCTTAGGAGGGGGGAAATGTCATTTTCCACAAACAAACAAAATTTACAGCACAGAACTTAAGTGCACAACATCAAATTAAGTTAATTTTTCTCCACATAATGACTTGCTAAACAACATCTTCGCATGAATCTTTTATAAATATATTTTCTAAGCCACCATCTCATTTGTATATGCCAGTATTAATTCAAACTCTACTTCAAAGCACTGTCAGCTTAATTAGACAACAACACAAGCCTTATTCCTCTTCCACACACACACACACACAAATGCTGTGTTAAAAATACTCACTGCATAAAAAACACAGTAATAGTGAAGCATACTGTCATAGATAACAGCTGTACAACCATTTATATACACCACAGTCGTTTTCAACTTAAGTTCTGGGAAGAAATGGAGTCCTTCAGAAGCTCAGCAGGACCTCACCAATGAGTTGGTCAGTAACGGCAGGCAACCTTTACTGAAGACATTCTTCCATGTAACACAGAGCTGCAGGAGTGTGTTGCCTTTTTTTTTTCTAGAACAGAGTTTACACATGAAAATTGAGGAAGCCAACAAACCTAGGCAGCATCACATGTAAACTAGATTTTATCAAGAATACTCTGCATGTTTAAGAGCTCTATGACAGATAAATGTTTAAAGTGTCCTTTAAAATAGAGAAAGATGAAAGTGTCGTTGTTCTCTTGCTTCTGTATATAGTGCCCTTCCTTCGAAATAATGCACGGAGCCCCCATTCTATCCTCACAACACACTGAGATGTTAGACTAGAGATCTCAGATAACACCTTCCTTCTTCTAATACTTATCAAGCATAGGATCACTACCCAGGAAACCATGGCTTATATCCAATGTTAGCTCTGCTCAGTGTTGACCCCTTGAAATTAATGGGCATGGCTAACTTAAGTCCATTTATTTCAATGGGTGTACTTTGAGTAGAACTTAGTTGACAATAACTCAAAAAATATGCTTTCTGCACAACCAGTTTTTCAAAATATTCAGTGTTTCCTTAGAGAGGGAGTCAGCCTATGGCGCTATGGTGTATTCACCACTGTACAAAATAATTGTAGACCTGGTGAGTGCCTGGGTAGAAGACCACTGGGTGTCATGTGTTATGTATTCAGTGGTCTGTGTTTGCCTGAGTTTGAGTCCGGACTAAGGATTCTGAGCCCGTGTTCCGATGCGATACATGATATCCAATCACAGAACACTTCAGGATTTGGGCCTCTGCCATTGGCCCTTAAACTCTGAGTCATGATTCGCAGCTTGGAAGTTTAGACAGCCAATCATGTTGGGAGTGGGAGTGACCCAGGCCTTCAGAAATGTATATAAGCAGTTGCTTTGCTCCTGTTGTCCAGTTCTGTTAGTTCAATAAAGGTTCTTGCTGTTATCACTGTGTCTTGCCTCGTGGGAACCCACCTACACTTCATCATGGATAGGCGATTCTATGGTTTCTAAAAAAAGAAGCCCATTATTGGCAAGGAACAATGTAGATAAAATATACAACAAGTGTTCAAAGTGTGTGAGCTCTTTTTTATTACATGTCCTTGAAGCCCATCAGTCTTGCCCATCTCCTGCCATCTTCCTCTTCCCAACCCTTCTACTTCCTCTTCTGTTTCTCCTGATCCTTCTGGCAAAGTTAACAAAGTACACAGCTGCAAATTACGTTGGGAACTTCCTGCACCTGGAGCAGGAAATGGCAAAGGAAGTCTAGGTGGCAAGGACGGAATGAAGCAAAAACGACAAGCATTGTGTTTGCTAAAATAATTGTATGTCCTTTCAGCGGAAAAGATGACTTTATTGCATGTCTGAAAAACGCTTTCTGACCGCTCTTTATTTCTGTCTTCTCCCTATGCAAACAAATTCATAGCATACCCAAACTGGCCTCAGACAGAAAAGAGAGAGAGAAGAAAAATTCACCAGAACTACAAATGGAAGTTGCAGAAGGGGAGAGAAAAAAAGGACAGAATTTCAATGTATATGAGAGGGGCTAGATATTAGTAGTGAAATGGTTGATTTACCAGATTGTCAAAGATTCTACACATTTAGTTAACAAGTTGTAGAGGAGATAGATTTGCTCAAGAAGCATTGACATATATCATTTTATTTTTAGCAGGGGAAACTTAGTTCGTAAAATTCCATATAGTTCAGACCTCTAGTAGCATATACATTTGCATCCAATAGTAATGCCCTTAAAATTATCTGGGTTCAGTTCCCTGATTTTAATATTGAAGGACAAATCAATTCAGGCATGCGACAATTTCTGATGTTGTACTCCCATTTTTGTTAACACCTTTGGGTCTATTTGCATGACTAAACATCACAGAGGTTATTAAAAATGTTCATGATTATGTTGTAGCTAGGACTAATCCATAGGTGGTACAGAAAAGTAAAATTATTATAAGAGCTCAAAACATTATTAATTGCTGGGCTGTGTGTATAAGAGTTTACTATGTTTGCATATTATTGTATATATTCAAGTAAAATGTCTGAAAAGGTCATTAAACTTGCAATCTCTTAAATAGTTTCCAGATTTAATGCTCTTTTTGCCAGATGAATGACCCTTTTTGGCAAGCTTGTTATTGCTCAAGCAGGTTGATTAGATGTGTCCTAAAATCAATCTATACCACTTGTGAAGCACATTTCATGTAATAGGAATATGTTAATTAAGAAAGCACAAGTCTCCTAATAGCACACACTCTGAACTATGCCAAATCTGACTGAAGAGAAATCTCTTCACGGGTTTGTGACTTTTAATTAATAATTTAAACAACTACGCAGAAGACCATCAAGAAAGGGGGAAAATCTAATAATTTCCTTCCTGCAAATTTCATTATGTTACAGACAATGATACTGAACATAATCACTTACAAAGGGAAAGCTGTGTAAGTCGTATACAAAGAGACTAGTAACAGTTTAATGTCTAAGGGAGGGAGGTGTCTAACTAAACAGTTTTGCTAGCGCAAACCCTTGGGGGCTGCAGAACTTCTCACCCCCTAAATCTAGTAGCTTTCATCAGCCTCAACAACCATGGTCAGTGGCAACATCTAAAGGGCCAAAGGCTCTAGATAACCTGAATCATCCAAGAATGCCTACATGATCTGCCACAACCCTCTCTACCACTTCTCTGGAAACACAACTGATAATTATTCCAAGCCAATGGGGCCAGGAAAGGCTGTTTCACCACCTGTTTCAAGATGATGCATTCATGCAATGAACCAAACCAATCAGACCTCTTATGCTACATGTAATAAACCAAGAGGGATAAGGAGGCAAGGGAGCATGTGCTCAGGCACTTTGGCCACACCAAGTTGCCCATAAACAAAAAGTACATCACAGGGTGTGGCACTGAACACTTTCAACTGGAACTGTAATGGTGGAGTCAAGGTCTCTCTCCAAAGCAGAGCAACTTCATTCTCAAAATGAAGTTAGTGGGTACTTGATGGCTACAGGGGTTCTTCCCCCATGATGGGAGTTAGCACTGTGGATTATACAAAAGAGGTCCACTGGTCAAGCTACCTGAGGATGGAATGCAAGCTGCAAAATGTGCTTTCTTTGCCACCTGCACTGCTATAGGGTTAGGCACAATTAGGTGCACTAACCAGTGTTTGATGGACCTCAGGCAGCCTTGCACTCTAGTCCCAATGTGTAATTGTAGACTGTTGTGTAGTTCCATATGTAGGTATGCCAGAGGGAAGGGCAGATATGGAGCTCTTATAGTTGGGAACGAAGGGATCCATGGAGGTTTCAAACCAGCAACATTCTAAGTCCATTGTGGATGCATCACAGGGGTAGAATATAGAGTTGCCTGGTTGCTGGCTCCACCTCAGGTCATTGATGTGTTCCATGGGTAAGCACCTGTCTATATGTGGTGCCTTTGAAGCAATACAGCTCATTTTGGGAAAGGGCTCATTGACTATCGCTGTTTCTGGGCAGGCTGTGTGGTGGGTGGGTGCTCCTGAATTCCATGGGCATGGCTGCTATTTTTTCCTCCAAGCGTTGCCTATCTCTATAGTGCAAACTACTCACAAACTGATTAAATGACGCTGTGGGTTAAACCACAGAGCCTAGGGCTTGCCGATCAGAAGGTCGGTGGTTCGAATCCCCGCGACGGGGTGAGCTCCCATTGCTCGGTCCCAGCTCCTGCCAACCTAGCAGTTTGAAAGCATGTCAAAGTGCAAGTAGATAAATAGGTACCGCTACACCGGGAAGGTAAACGGCGTTTCCGTCCGCTGCTCTGGTTCACCAGAAGAGGCTTTGTCATGCTGGCCACATGACCTGGAAGCTCCCTCAGCCAATAACATGAGATGAGCGCCGCAACTCCAGAGTCGGTCACGACTGGACCTAATGGTCAGGGGTCCCTTTACCTTTATCTTTTGAACATGTCCTGCCATTTTGATACAAAGGTATAAGCTGTATCAAAGATTCAGTTGTAAAAAGACATTCTACTACCAATAGATTGAAATTGTTTCAGGGCATACCAATAGAAGTTTTTAATACTCGTGCATCAACTGCATAATCAGGAATATAGTACTAAATGTGGCTAGATTAGACCTATTTTTATTCATTTCATACAATGAGGCACTGTTTTAACTATTTCAAGCTCAAATACCGTATTTTCCCATGTATAAGACTATATTTTTTCCTAATTTTTTAAAGTTTAAAATAAGGGGTCATCTTATACACGGATAGTGCATTTTCTAAATTTTGGGTTAAAGAAAATAGGGTCATCTTATACATGGGGGTGTCTTATAAATGGAAAAATATGGTAATTGCAATCTTCTGATTACACTATAGTCAGATCCTACTGAAATAAATCCTATTGAACTAAAAGTCTGCTTCCTGCTGCATATATTTCTAAAACTTAAGTGAAAGTTCTGCTGTATTTACTTGCAAGTTTAGGATGGTATAATTTCATGGGACAGGTATTCCTGCCTTCCTGAACAAGTCTGAAATTTCTCTCCAACAAGCTGTCTTATACTGCCCTCTACTGGATCAATTACATAACTGCAATATGTGCACCTGTATTTTAAGTAAAATCATAGAATCGTAGTTGTAGTTTTGAAAGAGACCACAAAGGTCATCCAGTCCAACCCCCTGCAATGCAGAAATTTTTTTGCCCAACGCACGACCCTGAAATTAAGAGTGTCATGTTCTACCATCAGAGCTATGCTCACATGAACTGGTAAAGCAATTTGTACAAATACACTTTAAAACCTGTTCCTTCTAGCTTCTCTTTATATCAGACTAACGGTACAGTCCTATGTAACATCTACTCTGTGTTCAACAGGGTTTGGTTGCAGGGGGAAATGTTTATTTAATAGGGATATATATTTAAAAGTGTGTTTACCCAGATTGCTCCAAGTACACAAATCAACCACACATTTATTAGAGAACATTGGCTTCCGCTATTGTTATGAAACACAGTTAGGTGGAATTTAATTGATGTTCCTAAGAACAGCCACTCACACATCTTTGCATTAAGAAAAAACATGCAAGTGATCAGAAGGACTGTGCCTCAGTGGGGGAGCATTGGCCTTGTACAAGTTTAAGGCTATGTATATACACCAAACATTTGAAGCACATTTATCCCTCAAAGGGGCACTGTTGTTTTTGAAGGGTAAACGAACAGAGCCCGGAATATGCTTAGAATGTGCTTTAAAGGTATAGCATGTCAGCAGATCTAAATCCCTGGCACCTCTGGCCATTTTTCAGGAAGCAGTTGGTGTGGGGGGGGGATTGCCCACGAGGCCCTAGAAATCTGTGCCAATCAGGGTGGATAATACTGGACTAGATGAGGAAACAACTGAACTGATATAAGGTAGCTCCCTATGTCCTTATGTGTGAATGGAAAAACACTGCCAATATTAAGGGGAACTGTTTTCTGTTATGTCCCAAACAAGCCCCCAAAGACCCACATGGCTTCTTTCTTTCTTTCTTATTTATTTTTAAAAAACCTGTTCACACTACCTGCTATCTAGTACTTTTTTTAAAAAAAGATGACAGCCGAGCCTGGAGGTGCCAGAGACACAAGAACAACAAAAAAAGTGCCACACAAAAGAGTTTTTGTAACTATTCTCAATTGTCACAAAAGCTTGCATTCACACTATGCAAAGGATGATAAAATCAACAGTCATTAACCATGATCGTTAAATCAAAAGTGTAATGTATCAGGCAGGTGCCATTTCAATTGCTTTTTTCAGAGACTACTGAATATCTTTTTTTCAACAAGTCTTTTAATTGATCCCTTCATGGATCAATGCCTTGTCGTGGCGAAGGGGCTTGAATAACTCAGAGAAGCTATGAGCTATGCCATGCAGGGCCACCTAAGATGGACAGGTCATAGTGGAGAGTTTTGACCAAACGTGATCCACCTGGAGAAGGAACTGGCAAGCCACTCCAGTATCCCTGCCAAGAAAATGGGGACGACAGAGGACAAGATGGTTGGACAGTGTTCTCGAAGCTACGAACATGAGTTTGACCAAACTGTGGGAGGCAGTGCAAGACAGGAGTGCCTGGCGTGCTATGGTCCATGGGGTCACGAAGAGTCGGACACGACTAAACGACTAAACAACAACAACAACAACTTTTAAGGAAAGGATTTTATCCCATTCTGAATAGGTATTGGCTTTGAAATGGTTTTTACATATGCAATCTTGTGAGAATGAATTCTGCAATTTTGGCTATGTGCTGTGTGAAGAAGCCCTTTCCTCTGTCTGCCCACAATTTAGCTTCATTGTAACAACCGGTTCCTGTAATTCCTCCCTGAAAGGGAGAAAAACTTATTTCTATCTTCTTTCTCTGCACAACAAATAACTTTATACACCTCTCTCTTGCTCCCTCCTCACTCGCCTTCCCCCCCCCCTACAACTAAAAAGTTCCAAATGTTGCGACCTCTACTGATAGAGTTGTTCCTGTCCCATGATAATTGTGGTTTCCCTTTTCTGAATGTTTCCCAGTTCTATAATATCCTTTTTGAGATGAGGAGGCCAGAACAGTACTCTGTATTCCATGTGTGATCTCACCGCAGAAACGCATAATGGCATTAAAGTATTGGCAGTTTTGTTCTCAATCTCTTCCCCAAGTTTCCTAGCATACAGCAGCAGCTGCACACTGGCTCAACATCTTCAGTGAGCTATCCACTGCAACTCCCAAGGTCGGTCACCATCAGTTCAGACTCCATATATATGAAATTAGGATTTTCTGCTCCGATGTGCATTAGCAGGAATCATAGGTTCATATCAGAATGTGCATGTACAATAAGGTTACCAGATTTTTGTACAATGAATCCGGGGACACTTTTCAACTTCCTCCTAAATAGATGGATTTTGTCAGGGGACTGATTTGTAAATCCAGGGACTGTCCCCGGGAAACCGGGATGTCTGGTAACCTTAATGTACAAACAAATTATGCAAGAATTGCAGCTGCTTCAGTAGGTCAGCTTACCTTAAATGGTCAGGCGGCATTGCGGCCTGGCCATGGGTCTGGTCAGCGATCCAGCAGCCGGGTAGGAAGGACTACAGGCCTGACTACTATGTTCTGAACAGAAAATACCCTTAAACTTTGAGAAAGAGAGCAGATTGTCCATTTGCAGCTGCAATCCTACACCCACTCACCTGGAAGCAGGTCCCATTGAACTCAATTAGACTCACTTCTGAGTAGGCATGTATAGAACTGTGTTGTTAATTTACCGGTACATGTTGGTGGACAGGTGGAAGAAATCTCTGATCTACTGGTGGGTCCCTGACATATATGCACAGCATACCTCTCTCTTTCCTCTTCTCTCCACACATGTTATGATTTTAGTATATGCATTACATATAACTGCATTGCCTAACAAAACAATACCATCTGAAGAATTTTATCTAAGAAGGTTCATGACAACAGGACTGATGAAATGCAGCGAACTAACTTTTCAGAGCTCTGTGAAAGTCAAAGTAAAGTTATGTATACATTGGCAGAAAGCCTACATTCAAAATTGTGTCTTTCTTCACTTAATTCATCACCACCTGAGCATTCTTTTGTTTCGGCTTCCCTCATTATTTGAGGCAGCATACCCATCAACTCTTCTTCCATGTGTGCGAACTTCATGGTTGTTTTCCTTATTTTAAAGCTTCTTTTTCCTTCAATAACCTTGTGACGTCCAAACTTATCTTTTTCAATCTTGCATGTATCCTAACACTAAGAAAGCAAGTGTGTGTGTTTTCCCCCGTGTGATATTTGCCATAATGAAAAACAGTTGAGAGGTATGACTGGCAACACTCCAGATTTATTATAATTGCATCTACAAATGTAAGGATCTGCTAAAACGAAGCAGCTAGCTTCATAATAATTGGCCTCTCTTCAGCTATCATAGAAAATAACATCTAACCAGCATCTTCTTCGTGATAAACCAGTTAATATAGGTCATTTCCTGTTTCACACTTGCTGCTTAAAAACAACAGATCTCTACTGTTCAAATCTGCAAGGTCTTTCAACATACGGACTAGAGCCAAATTCCTGTGCAGTGTAAACTACAGATGACTATATGAATGTCCCGAGACAGTATTTATTTATTTTTTAAAAAAGAATTACTTCCTCCTCTAGCAAGCATACGCTTTCCCCCTTCACTCTTTTGCGTTTGGTTTGAATACAAATTTTAAAAATAGGATAAAGATTAATGTATGCTACAACTGAACAATAATCTTTATTTAGGAAGATACCCAATGCTATAACTGTTGCTAAGACAGAATGGGGAAAAGCAAAAATAAAATAGTAAAGCACGGAGCATTTAATTCCAGCATAAATCTGCAATCCAAAAAAAACAAACCCCAAAAAACCCCACTTGCACTGAACAAAAAAAATGAGTTGTGCATACTTTCTATCCAAGACCTAGCCTCAGATCCTAAACCCACTCACTGGAGTGTGTGTCCTATCAAGTAAGACACTGCACTATTGAATTGGGTCATTCTGAAACTTCTTGCCCCAAATTAGGTCAATATGGAAAGGTTTTATTCAACCTTTTCACATGTTGAATTTTAGAGGTGTGGGACACACTCACTCTTAATCCTACTTCCTTATATAATTCCAGGCTTAAGATAAATAAACAATATCTACAATTATTTCTAAAGCAGGACTCCATTGCCTGCATGACTCTTATGAAAACAATGTGCCGCTTACAGAATCATAACTCTTGGAACACTGAAAGTTTCAGGCATAGACTGGCTATGTAGCCCCCAGATTAGCGTAATCTTGAAAGATTTGTGGTGCATGGCATAGCTACTAGAGCCCTAAAACCTTATAAATATCTAGCTGTAGCAAATACCCAGAAAGGCAGAGTCACTGTGATATATTTGCTACTAGGTGGTGGTGCTGTGGTCTAAACCACTGAGCCTCTTGGGCTTGCCAATCAGAAGGTCGGTGGTTCCAATGCCCACAAGGGGGTGAGCTCCTGCTGCTCTGTCCCAGCTCCTGCCAAACTAGCAGTTCAAAAGCATGCCAGTGCAAGTAGATAAATAGGTACTGCTATGGTGGGAAGCTAAACAGTGTTTCTGTGCGCTCTGGTTTCTGTCACAGTGTTCCGTTGCACCAGAAGCAGTTTAGTCATGCTGGCCACATGACCCAGAAAGCTGTTTGTGGACAAACACCAGCTCCCCTGGCCTGAAAGCGAGATGAGTGCCACAACCCCATAGTCACCTTTGAGTGGACATAACCGTCAAAGGGGTCCTTTACCTTTTTACCTATTTGCTACTGATACAATGCTTCTTTCCACTCATGACTTTGAACTGAAATATTCTCAGTGGCTTAAAAGCTGATCCACTTGCCCCTTCAAGTCAGTGTCTGCTAGCATTAAGAGAAATTCCTTGAAGGTGGCACACGCTGGTTTTTAACCATGGTCCAACTAGCTCATACAGTAAGATTTGGCTCTGCCTTATGCTGGCGGGGCTGTAAGGTACAAGGAACATATTAGTGTTTGTGATCAGGGAGTAACTTATGTACACAAGTTCTCGAAGCGGGTTGTAACGGAGACTGGTATTATGGTTGGCAAACAAGTCACCTAGGATGCTAAGCTATGTCTCTTATCCATCTCGATGAAGGAAATTCTGACCTTATTGTCAGGGCTGGAGTCAGATGCAGGTCAGCAAGAGAGGAAAGCAAATCTCTGATGTCACTGAAGTTAACTCTTTTTTCAAGGAAACGAACTACAACTCAGCCTAGTGGTCTCAGCAACCCTTCCCAGTATGACTTGCCCCTATGGAGCAGTTTGTCCGCACCAGAACCAAACTCCCATCAGAAGCATGTCTCAGAGCTTGGTTAAAGTCCCCTCTCTGCTGCTGTTTCTCTGATGCCCATTATACCCTCCCCCCCAAACTTCCAGTTTTACTCCAGTTAGAAAAATTCGTTTCAATGGGGGGTGCAAGGGGGACTCCCTACAGGGAGCCAGCCCCCATCATCCTAAAGTCCACCTCATCAAGTACAGAGAGAGGACCAGTGGTTCTGAAGCAGCCAGAGGGGGAGGAAGAGACTCTAAGGGGGAGAGAAATCAGAGTGAGGAACAATGGGAAGGCTCGGAGGCAGAGGGATGCAGACAGATGCTTGGGGATACTGCAGAGCCAGGGAACCGACTGCTGAGGGAAGAAACTGAAAGGGCATCGCTCCTTCCGGCGCCAGAAATGAGGAGAGCACTGCAACGCAGGTCAAGGGGGAGGCGTTTTGGGGTGCCCAGACTACTTTGCTGGCGTAGGAACAGACGTACGCCATTGCCGGATTCTGATTTGGGATGAGAGGTCATGTTTTAAGCTGTCTCTACACTGTAAATAGATAGCACAATAAACTTCTTTGGAGACAAACTGGACTCAGGCGGAGTTATTCTAGAGTAGCCACGACGACCCTCTGATGGGGGGGGGGGGATGCATTCAAGATAGTTCTGATGCTTTAAACATTGAACCTGGACCCGGGAGCTATGTACAACACTGAGCACACACACAAAAAAACAAGCAAGCAAACCCAACAGATACCAACACCATCTAAAAAACCCTACAAGTATCAGCTCTGTGAGACTCGTGAGATCAAGTGTACATCTTTTCTTTTCTTTTTTAAGTATAACTTTACTTTCCTTGTCTAAGAAATAAAGCAGTGCCAAGTCCTCTTTGCAAATATATTACAAAGATGTGCATCTTAGCATAAGTTGAAGAGGTCAGGTTTACTGAAGCCTTTTGTTAATATGTTGGCAGCAAACTACTGCACCTGAGACATCTGAATAGAGTTTCAGTCACGTAAAAAAAAAGAAAAAAGATGTAAATGGTACTGTATTACTACCATTTCTTTTAAGCTACAGCATACTCTTCTTTAAATTATATTCGTTTTAACAGAACTTACTTAAAACATCATCCTACATTCCATAATGTGACAACTATGTAGAACCTAATAAGATTACTTCAGACACCTAATCTTGGTTACTTTTATTTTTGAAACTGGCCTAAAAAGCCCATGTCTCAATATGCAGCATCAAAGACCTTTACTAATTTGTAAAAACCAGCCAGCTGGTGTGTCCTATGGTCCTCAAGTGACGCAATTCAATCTCCCATACCAGAAGCTACATTAACAAATGGAAATGCCTTCTGCTCTTGCAGCATGATCTTTGGATTCAAGCCCACATAGCTGTATCAGAATGCATTTCTGGGAAAATAAAATAAAAAATTAGAAGGAATTTCACTATGCCCAGCATTGAGAAAGCGGATAAGATGTTTTTATTCCCCTCTACTAGAACTCAAGGTCTTACAATGACATTGATTGGCATTAGATTCAAGTCCCATGCCACAGGACTTCCCTTCATCTCCTGTCCCTACCCAACCCCGTCTGCCCCAAATAATAATAATAATAATAATAATAATAATAATAATAATAATAATTATTATTTATACCCCGCCCATCTGGCCGGGTTCCCCCAGCCACTCTGGGCGGCTTCCAACAAAATATGAAAATACAGAAATCCATCAAACATTAAAAGCTTCCCTAAACAGGGCTGCCTTAAGATGCCTTCTAAAGGTCTGGTAATTGTTGTTCTCTTTGACCTCTGGTGGGAAGGCATTCCACAGGGTGGGTGCCACTACCGAGAAGGCCCTCTGCCTGGTTCCCTGTAACTTGGCTTCTCGTAGCAAGGGAACCGCCAGAAGGCCCTTGGCACTGGACCTCAGTGTCCGGGCAGAATGATGGGGGTGGAGACGCTCTGTTCGAGGGTCCACTAACCCCTGGAGCAGATTCTGAGGGTGTGTGGAGGGCTGCAGGGGGGAGTTCCCTTGTGCAAGTAGAAAGAAGTCTGGTGAGCAAGCAGAACAGCAGCATTAGATACAACCCTTATTCTTCACTTGGTGAACAAATACATAAAATTCCTTGCTACAGTACACACACACACACACACACAAATGAAATGTTAGTAAAAATTATGTTTGTATGCAGTCTGCAACCAAGTAAGCAAAACGGAAAACAGTGCTGTGTTTATCAGGAAACCACAAAGCACTTTGTATTAAAAATAATTATGAGGCTTTTCTTTGCAGAATGATCAACTTTATCTGTTGTGTATTAACAAGTGTCTACAACCTGCAAGAATGTACCATGAAAGAGATACATGTCAGATTCATAGCTGCCAAGTTTTCCCTTTTCTCGCGAGGAAGCCTATTCAGCATAATGGAATTTCCCTTTAAAAAAGGGAGAACTTGGCAGCTATGGTCAGATTATGAATTGTTCAGAGTTCTCTATGTATCTTTAATTGAAGTTTAAATTGTAAACAAGCATCTAACCACAGGCAAGGTGGCAGAAAATACATTTAAATCGGCAAAGGAATAGTGGAGACTATTAGTACTAAGGATGCAAAACAAAGCATACACTGTAATTATTTTCTGCACTGGTGCAATACATTTTTCCTGCTCTCTAATCCGACTTAATGCAAAAGATTGATATGAACTTGGAATGCAATTGGTCCTTCAACAGGGTACTAAAAAAATATGGAAGCTAAAGTAGCAAATTTAGCAGGTCATGTTGAGCTTATTTTTACCTTGAAGATATTCAAAGTCGCAGATACCACCAATCTTACTATAGCCAATTCTGACATTGCACTGAAGTTGTTGCATGTGCTGGAGCCGTGTGTGCATCGACGCACACAATTTCCTGCACTGAGTAGACCGTATTAACATAATTTACAGCATTTATATAGATTGCCTGTAACAAAAAGTTCTCAGGGCAGTACATAAAACAAGTTAAAAATGCAGCAACAAGAGGAATGAAATAAAACAATGCAACATCCTAAGACCCTAAAAACTGGTAATAAGCCAATAAAGGTAAAAATAAATGTAAAGATGCCTAGGAAAATAAGGTCTTTTATGCCCTGTGAAAATGTCTTTTAAACAGGAGCCACCTGGCACACCTCACCTGATGGGTATACAGACAGCAACTGATTTGACGTTCTGAGGCACCACGTGCTTATGTGAAATTGTGTACAATTGGAACACCCATTGCAAAAGCCTGCAAACACCCCGTGTTCTGCCCCCACCTCATCTGCCCCTTTTTGTGATGTTTTTGAGTCACTTCCAGGTTTGGTGTGATGTGCGCATGTGTGGTTGCACAAATATCGGAGGTGCCTAAAATGGTCTCTGCCTGTATCTGTATGTAAGCCATACAAAGGGCATTTATACTTTTCACTTTATCGAAGTGCTTTTCACAAAAACTTTAGCATTCTTAGGGAAGAACACATTTCCACACATGCTCTCTCAGTAGCCTTTAACAAAGGCCAATTCATATACTCATGGCACATATTCAATTATAGTTGTTAATGTATGCAAACTCACAATAACATGCACCAGAGTATAGTCTACTATGTAGAACTCAATTTACTAAACACACACATCTCCATGAGACAAAAGAGAAAAACAATTTTATGCTATCCTATTTTTCTCACAAGTATTTAGTTTTCAGCTGCAAATGCCTCGTTTTCTTTAAAAAAAAAAAACACTATGAAATACTTCAGTGAAAACTAAATGTGAAAACACGTTAAGGATAGCGGTGATCATCATCAATAAGCCGTGAAATGAGAAACTTAATGTACATATTGCTTAAGTGGGATGAAGGGACAGGGAGAGAATGAGAAATTCTTTGTCCTAATTAACATTCTAACTCAAAATCCATTCTTGTTTTTAAGCCACACACACACACAAAAACCTTTTTTTAAAAATCCTATTTGAATTCATTGTCTCTCCTTTGCTAACCTTTCAAGAAATTAACTAGAGCATACAGATGATGGCTTTCTGGTCCAAACTGAGTTGTATCAGATATTGAAAATATGAAGGAAGGGAATGATTTTAAAAAATGTTCTGCAGTCAGTTAGTCTAACTATTGACCCAGAAATCTGGGATAGCTAATTAAAATTAACCTGGAGCATACAGGCACTGAGCTATGACTTTTCCTGTTGTATTGCCAGAACATTACTGTGACATGTGAATCATAAGATGAATGCCTGCCACTGTTCAGCTGATGGAAAGAGGCCTCAAAATGCTCTAGCTTTGCTCTCTGTTACAGGCAGATGAAGGGAAGGATGGTTAATCGCTTTTAATATTGCCATTAGATGCAGAATTCAGCCTGTCTGGCACCATTCTTTGTAATTGCTGGGTCTATGCTAGTGTCTGATCTCAGAACTTTCTTTTCTCTTAAGAAAAGTCAGAGCACAAATAATTTAACTAAAAGTAAAAAATAAACCAGCACTCATTACATTTTAAGTCTGCTCAGACATTTAACCAAGATAGATAGATAGATAGATAGATAGATAGATAGATAGATAGATAGATAATGTAAAGCATATGTTGTTGGCATTATAAACTTCAACTGCAGAACAAAAACAGAATGTTCCTAAAACAGTATTGCATGCTTTTCTTCTGCTTTTACAGCTTGCACAACTCTGTAGACACCAACAAAGCACAATCATTTTTATTTATTTCCTCTTTTGCTTAAAATTTTCAAATATAAATGGCAAAGGTGAATTAATTGGTCTATTATTCAAAACAGAAAAACATGATGCCTGGGGTTGATTGGAATTCTAATCCAAAATACCTGCAGGATACCAGGTTGGAAAGACTGATCTATCCCTTTAAGCCAATGATGGGGAAACTGTGGCTCTCTGGATGTGGTTGGACTACAAGCCCCCTTGGCCAGAGTTAGCATGGGCAACGATCAGGAATGATAGGAGAGCAGTTCAGAAACATCTTGAGGACCACAAGTTCTCTATCTCTGCCTTAAGCAAACACATACAAATTACAAGACACTTACGGAACAAAATGGAATAAGATGTGAAAGGCAACAATAACAGAGCTTTTCATAAAATTCATTCATGTTTTGTTTTAAAGTCTGATGACCAACCTACCGACCTGTAGTTCTTGACATGCAATCATTCTTTGGACTGTAAATACAGTTAAATGTACATATTTAACATCCTTAACTGGCTGTCTCACATGACCCTGTTTGTGAGAGTGGTGGGTCTAATTAGTACAGTGAGGAAATTTTTGGAAATTAGTGCATCTGTGTCTATTACGCTATAGGATAACCAGCGTAGAATCAAACTAAGCAACATAATAATGAACCACGATCTCTTACTAGTATTCTTAAAAGCAAACATATATGAGGAGAGAGAACCATAAAAGACAAGAAGAAAACTATTTCTCATTCTCCACCCTCTTCCAGTATCTCAAAATTATGATGAAGTATAATTTGCTATAGCAGACTATATTTTCCCAGTTAGAAACTAACAGCATTCATTCATTCATTCATTCAGTCAGTCAGTCAGTCAGTCAGTCATTTATTTTAAAGCACAATGTGTGGCTAATTCAGACACATGATGGGCAACAAGCAATAAAGGAAGGGCACAGCATCTTACAACCTAGCGTAGACTAGGGATACATCATGTCTCCTGAGCAGCATTTGTTTCTTCATATTTGCCATATCAGCTATAGCCTAAAGCCAAGGGGATTAAGCTACAGACTTTCAGAATGAAGGAATAGCAGTCATTATATACACCTCATAGCTCCTGTACAGCATGGAAAATATTTAAATATTTTGGGGTGGCTTAACCACCAGCCAGGATTTCTTTTTTAGCTTGCAACTAGGTAAAAGGTACCCATTTTAACAGCCTTCACTTACTTGCTTGCTTTTCCCACTTTCAGAGCTGCACCCAAGGAAATGCATTATTATGAAAGTTATCATATACAGTGGTGCCTCACAAGAAGAATTTAATTCGTTCCGCGAGTCAATTCGTTTTGCGAAAAATTCGTCTTGCGAATCGCGGTTTTCCGTAGGAATGCATTGAAATTTCTTTTTTTGCCCATAGGATAGGAACGCATTAAATTTCAATGCATTCCTATGGGAAACTGTGATTCACAAGATGAATTTTTCGCAAAACGAATTCGTCTTGCGAGTCACCATCAGATCGCAAGATGCATTCGTCTTGCATTTGTCTTGCGAGGTACCACTGTATACTTCACACTTATAAGAAGTTACGGAGAAACCAGTTGAAAGAAGAAATCTGTAAAAAGACTACGATCAAGCCAACTAACCAGAAGATTTTAGAACTGACATTGTTGTATATATAGCTCTTTCCATTTCATATTCAGTTTTTGCCAAATAAATTAACACTGAAATAGGTACATCTCCAAACATCACAGTTGTAATACTGTACAGTCTACTGACAACATCCTATGGGGGGCAAAACCAAGTGCCAGGCAATTAAAAGTACAAAAGACAAGCAGATGACAAGAATTAAACTCATTAATTTCACACATAAAGCTCCAGTGAATGAAGTGTGAAAAAGCTTTTGACTTCTTGCCAATATGAACATCAATTCCTCGCCCCTCCCCCTACAGAATTGCAGTTTCCACTCTCAGCAGGACTGGCATGGTATTTATTAGGGTGTATTTTACCAGGGAGAAAAACTTGTGCTTCGAGCCCTGGGGGAAGCAAATTATTTCTAGTTTAAGGCACAGTTATATTTCACAACCATCTACTGTGTGATGAAACAACTGTCTCCTTACAGAGAAAACTGCATCAGATTACAAGCAGTTGGACTTTATTTTTCACATTTTAATTATCTATCCAGAAAATTCAAAAATAGTTGTCACTGTCAAACAAGGCACATTCTAGACATTATTCAGTATTTAATATTGAACGCCCAGACATATGTTTAGTTTAAAAACAACAACAGCAAAATGTATTTATTTGCAAGCAGTTTTAAAAGAAAACTAAAAGGAATAAAAAGATAGTAGAAAATTAAACGCCAAGAGAAATATCAGAAGTCCTGGGGTGAATTAACTGGCAGCAATGTTCAACAGGGCTTACTCCCATGAATATAGGCTTGATAGGATTATAGTCAACAAGTCCTGGAAATAATAGTATAAAAAGGAAGACGGCTAAATCTAAACCCAACTGCTATGCAGCAAGCAGGTCTAAAAAAAGTCAGGGAATTGGTTGGCTGGATGGGAAGGCTATTCATGGCAAAAACGATCTAAGTTCTTTCTATCACTTCCTCGAGTCTAGAAAGAGTACAGTGAACCAAAGTGATGATGGATGAGTTGTATGAGTTGAAATCATATCATCATCATCATCCACCCAAGGACATGCAAAATGACAAAACAGGGATGGATAGACAGCGATGCTCTTGCTAGTTTCAGTGCTTCTCTGCTGCGTTAAAAATATATGCACTGACCATTCTTCCTAAGCTACTTGTCAAAAAGCTATAGAACAGCGCAGTCACTTTAGAAGGTTTTCTCAATCTGCACTGTTGTATCTACTGCACTGTTGTATCTACACTGTTGTATCTACTGCATCTACAGCAATTAGGCCTGGGGAGGGGCTGGAAAAGGTGCCCTAAACATAGTCTGCCTCCCTTTTTCCTTGACTGGAGTACCACACCCAGTGGGGTCACCACCCAGCGGTCGTAGACGACAACTGAACTTTGGAACATGGAATATACAGACTTTGTCAGACAACACAGATAATAAGCGTCCTGAACGCAGAACTGCCATCATTGCAAGAGACCTGTGACGTTTTAACATCGATACTGCAGCACTTCAAGAAACTCAAAGAGCAGGTGAGGGACAACTGAAGGAAGAAAAAGGAGGCTACACATTCTTCTGCAGTCAAATACATGGAGTAGGCTTCAATCTGCTGGGAGTATTAAACTTCCAATAATTTTGATCACAAGGGTCATAGGAACATGCAAGCCCACTCACTACTGTGTCAGAAGTCACTACTGGCATAATGAGCGACTTTCAACCCTTTGAATAAACTCACCCCAAACCAACAGGCTACTATTCTAAGTGCTTAGAATACTGGGTGTCAATGAAGACATTAAGGAAAATTTTTATTACCAACACACTCTTTTGACAAAACAATACATTTGAAACATCTTGGAGGCACCCTTGGTCAAACCACTGGCACCTTCTAGGCTGAAGATCACCATGATGTGCTCTCTACCAGAGCTATGACAAGTGCCAATGACTGCTGGACAGATCACCGATTCATATGCTCCACGGTGGCGATCAAGATTATACCTTAATGCAGACTTCAAGGAAGGAAACCAAGGCGCAAAATGAACAGTCAAGCCCTTCAAGATCCTATGAAGTGGGAATGCTTCCAAACAACTCTTACAGACTATCTGCTTTCGGAATTCCCTGATAACATTGTGGGACACTGGACCAAGCTAAAAACATCCATTATTGCAGCTTGTGTAACAAACTATTGGATACCAAGCCAAGAACACCAGGACTGGTTTGATGAGAATGACAGTGAGATTGAACACATTATTGACAAGAAAAGGAAGGCCATTCAGATCTGGCAAAGAGATAGAAACTGCACCACTAAGAAAAAAAACCCTATGCCAACGCTAAGGGTGAGGTTCAAAGAAGAATCAGAGAACTAAAGAACACCTGGTGAATTAAAAAAAAAAAAAAGGTCAAGAGATCCAGCACTTAGCCAACACTCATGATGCACAGAGTTTCTTTAAAGCCACAGAGACCATCTATGGGCCAATAAAGCATGGCATATGCCCCCTATGCTCAACAGACGGTACCACACTTCTAAAATATAAAGAAGCTATTGTACTGTGCTGGGGGAAAAACATAACCAGCATCTCCTTAACCACAACTCCCCCGTAGCTGCTGAGGTCCTCTCACAAATTTTGCGAAAACAAATTAGAGATGAGCTTGCAGTATCTCCAAATCTGGGAGAGTTGTGTACAGCTATTAACCAAATGAACAACAACAAAGCCAGGGGACCTGGTGGGATACCTGCCAAAGTCTTCGAAGTGGGTAGAATTGAATTTATACAACAACTTCACAAGCTCATCGAAAAAATCTGGGGGAAAGAGGAGATCCAAGGAGACTTTAGGGATGCCAAAAATATCATATATATTTTTTAAAAAAGGTGATAGAACGCTGTAATGGTGCTGATTGCTTCCTCACGAGTAAGCAGCTCCAAACTCTGTGGCTGGTTTTTACAGAGTTTATTTATATACATATGTACAAGACACAGCATCAAAAGGCATGACTGTACTATTCCGAATCAGAATCCGGAAGCACCTCCTGTCGTAACTTCCACCAACAAAGCCCCCTGGGCACCCTAAACCTCCTCCGCTGTTCCCTCCTCTTTCCCCCCCTTCTCTGTTGGGGTGAGGGTGCTGGTGGAGCGCCCTCTCCACTAGGGCTGCTCACCTGAGGGACCGGTGCTGTCTCCTCTGGAGCCTCCCCTTCTAGAGTGCCTTGGTCCACCTCCTGCAGCCCTCCCTCTGGAAACCTGGCCCTCTCAGCATCCCCAAGGGTCTGCACCGCTTCCTGAGCCCCAGTACCACCTTCTGGAGGAAGCTGCAAGACGCTAGCCTCTGGGGCTCTGGCTTCATCAAAGAGCCCCTTTCCCGATCTCCTGGGCTCTCCGCTGACCCCTGGAGGTCCTCTGACAAACAGACTGTGGAAATTCTTTATTAGCTGTGGCTGGCAACATTCTTGGAAGGATCTTAGCCAGGCATAGGCAAACTCTGGCCCTCCAGATGTTTTGGAACTACAATTCCCATCATTCCTCGCTAACAGGAACAGTGGTCAGGGATTATGGGAATTGTAGTCTCAAAACATCTGGAGGGCCGGAGTTTGTCTATGCCTGATTTTAGCTAATCTATGCCTGATTTTAGCTAATCATCTCTTAATATCTGAGGCGACCCTTCCTCAATCCCAAAATGGTTTTAGACCTTCTAGGGGACAGTAGATATGATTTTCACAGTCCAACAGCTTCAAGAAAAATGCAGAGAGCAAAACCAGCCCCTGTATATGGCATTTGCTGACCTGACTAAGGCCTTGAACACTGTAAATTGTAATGCCCTATGCACTGTCCTGAAAATTGGCTGCCCACATAAATTTGTGAACATCCTTTGGCTCCTCCATGATAATATGACAGCAATAATCACAGATAACAATGGCTCTCAAAGTGAACCATTCACAGTGGGATCAGGTGTTAAAAAGGGTTGCCTTACTGCCCCAACTCTATTCATTATTTTCATTGCCATGATCCTACACTTTGTAAAAGGGAAACTCCCCTCTGGAGTAGAAATCATATATTGAACAGATGAAAAGCTCTTTATTCTGAGCAGGCCAAAAGCTTGGCCTATCGCTCAACATCCCAGAAACCAAAGTGCTGCACCAACAAGCACAAAATAACCCCTCTGCAGTGCCACACATCCAACTCAATGGTGTAACGTTGGAAAATGTCGGTCACTTCTCCTACCTGGGCAGTTATCTTTCCACAAGGGCAGACATTGATGCCAAAATCCAGCGTCGCCTGAGCTCTGCGAGTGCAGCTTTCTCCCAAAGTGCAGAGTGTTTGAGGACCAGGACATTCGCAGGGAAACCAAAATGCTTGTTTACAAAGCTACTGTACTACCAACCTTACTGTATGCTTGTGAAATGTGGACTACTTATAAACGCCATCTCCAACTCCTCGAGAGATTCCATCAACGATGTCTCCAAAAAGTTTTACACATCACAAACTAATGCCAGTGTACTGGATGAAGCAAAGATCACCAGTATCGAAGCTATGATTCTTCAACATCAACTTCATTGGACTGGTCATGTTGTGTAGATGCCTGATTATCATCTTCCAAAGCAGCTACTCTATTCTGAACTTTAAAATGGTAAGCGTAATGCTGGTGGTCAACAAAAGAGGTTTAAAGACTATCTCAAGGCAAATCTTTAAAAATGTAGTATAAACACCGACAACTGAGAAACACTGGCCTGCGAGTGCTCCAATTGGAGAACAGCCTTTTCCAAAGGTGTCATGGGTTTTGAAGACACTTGAACTCAGGATGAAGGATGAAAGGGAGAAACATGTTAAGAGGAAGGCACACTTGGCAAACCCTCACTATGATCAACTCCCACCCGGAAGCCTATGTCCCAGAAACTGTGAAAGGACATATGGATCCAGAAGTGGCCTCAACAGTCACTTACAGACTCACTTTTAATACCGTGTTCATGGAAGACAATATTACTTGGCTATGAGTGATCACCAAAGAAGAAGAAGAAGAATTACTCTTACCTCTAGGATCCTGTCATTCATTTGCATACCACCTGCTTGGTCAGCAGGCCCATTTTCCACAATTCTGGACACATAAATTCCTTCCTGATTGCCCTAGAGATGAACATACACATTAAAAGGCATATTTTTATAAAACATTTTTTTAAAAAACCTAAGGAGACAATTTTATGGCAAGTTCTGACATCTTTGGTTCTCCTGACATTAAGACCCCAATCCTGGCTCAGCCACCTCAGCCCCAAAATACGGTGTTCTGGAACAAGAGCAGGAAGCAGGGACTTAAGTCGGATTCTAAATCTGTTCAGCTCAGTCATTTGACATGGTAAAAAGGGTGTGTGTGAATAAAACTCTTTTTTGTAGGCTTGTTTTCCCTCTGACCTGCTTGGGCCAGCTCAGCTGGCAGCCTAGATACTGAATGGGGGTTGCGTCTGGTGCAACACTACATCAGTTAATTCTAGATTCTTGACTACAGGATTGCTCCCTAAATCCTGCAAATATCCAGATGAGATATACCAGTTTTTTCAAACATATCCACACAGAAAAGCTGTGAATCAAACTGACAGCGTTTGCCAACTTTTTTACATGGTTGCGCAAGGGAATCAATTTCAGAGTCAATGTTCAGGTCTTAGTTAAGCTATTTGAAGCAGGCCACACTTTACAACAGACATTGACCAGCAAGAATCTTTAAGAGGAAACATCTTTAAAATAAAAGGCATTGTTTTTCTTGAGGGGTGTCACTTGTCAAAACATCTCTGCTTGTATTGCCCTTGAAAATAAACATTAGTTGAACATTTAGGGTCATACAGTTGTTTTTAATCAAAGGGGACTTGAATCACTAAACCTCTGAGGATGAGGCCACATACAAATCAATATCCTTATTGGTATACGTTTCCGAATGCCGCTTTTGTATTGCTTTAATTTGTCACCAGACAGCAGCAAGGTCACATAAATGTTTCACACATACGGTAGGCCTGGCCATGCATTATTCTGCAGTCAAGAGAATAATGGCAGAAGGGCACTTGCTTAAGTATATAAAAAGCAATGCTCAAGAATGGTTTTGATCATCACTGAGAGATCTAACACCTACACACACCCAAATGGAAAAATGCAAAAGTAGGATATGGAAGCACAGTGCACTTTGAGAGGGGGGTGGACAGACAAACCATGGACCTGTGGCTTCCTAATCTCTGGGAGAGTAATAGACTTGTGGCAATTATACTTTACAGAGTTGTGCAGAGGTTGCCCCGGGTCGTTTGACCCTTTTTAATGGTTCTCTTTTCTCCTAGAACAGGGACACCCAACTCCCTATAGACTGTGATCTAGTCACAGTGTAAAAAACCCAGCAGTGATCTACCCATTGTCGTTGGACGGATCAAAGTTGTTGAGCTTTTTTTGGGAAGCCAAGGTGGTTGAGCTTTTTTTAGGGAGCAAATGAATGAATGGAACTGAATGAGCATTGCAATATACACAGAACATAATCAAAAGTTGATTATATAAAACAGTTGAGGGTCCTAAATCCCCAGTCCAATAGTGGAGCTTAATCTGATGGCCCGCTTTTTTGCTAGGAAGCAAAAGTTGCTGAGCTTTTTTAGGAAAGCCAAAGTTGTAGAGGGGGGGGAGTAGATCACTGAGTGGCCAGAGATCTACCAGGAACACCTCATGATCTACCAGTAGATCACGATCTACCTGTTGGACGTGCCTGTCCTAGAAAAACCACAGAATGCTTGCTTTTAAAGTTTAAAAATAACATACGACTTTTACTTACTGTTACTTGCTCTTGTCAGATTGAATATACAAGAGATGCAGGTGATACTTATGTTACTGAAACATATTTCCATGAATTTGTATCTGAGACTGACTGATAGAGTCTTTACAGACTGGCTCTGAGGCAGGTAGCAGTATAACACAACACACTTGCTGCTCTCACAGTTAAAACTCACACACAGTTAATAACTGAACTAACTGAAAAAAACTTGCCTCAGTATGCTTATGACATCACAAGATTCTATACTACAGCACAATTGAAAAATCCTACCTCACTACATAGATGACATCACAAGATTATATGCTACAGCATTAACCCTTTGCACAGTAGTTTGGATGCAACATTCCTACAAGACTGAACATCCAAATATGGGTCCAGCAGTTCGACCTACTGTCATTCCAGCCCATAAGGTAAAGGTAAAGGACCCCTGGACGGTTATGTCTTAACTTTTCACTTTCAGGCCAAGGGAGCCGTCATTTGTCCACAGACAGCTTTCCAGGTCATGTGGCCAGCATAACTAAACCGCTTCTGGCACAACAGAACACCGTGACGGAAACCAAAGCACATGGAAATGCTATTTACATTTCCACCGCAGCAGTACCTATTTATCTACTTGCACTGGCGTGCTTTCAAATTGCTAGGTTGGCAGGAGCTGGGACAGACCAACAGGAGCTCACCCCATCGCAGGGATTTGAACCACCAACCTTTTGATCAGCAAGCCCAAGAGGCTCAGTGGTTTAGACCACAGTGCCACCCGCATTCCTTCTAGTCCATTACACCCTTCCCAACATTCTTTTAACTTGCCACCATGCATAATAAAATTTAAATGCATTATTAAATGCATAATAAAATTTAAATTTACAATTTACAATGTGCCTAGCAATTTATTTTCACACACACACACACGGCACTGCATCAACCTTTCTGGTTACCTGGTTAGCTTGTCCTCCAACAATATTAAATCCCAGGGTATTGTTTTCTCTGTGTAGCATGATGGTTAAGATCTTAGGCTCTCTTTCCTACAAAGAAAGACAAAAAAAAAGACTACTTATAAAACCTACTTAACAATATCCTACTGCAGCTTTATAAATCAAACCATTTAAAAGCTCGCTTGAGATCTCCAGGAGATCCTATTTTGAGAAGTGAGTCTTTCAAATTTATTCCACGTGATGGATATTCTGTAGGTCAAACGGTTTATGTATACCAGCTCAATCTCTCCCGCGTGGTTTTCCTACGTGCCAATATCTGGAACTTTGGCAACAGCCTGGAGACAAAACACCAGTGTCCAATCTCCATGGTGAAACTACATTTTATTACACAAAACAACTCATTGCAGGGAGCAGTTGAGAAAACAGACCTCATACAGGACATTTTGAAGTCAGTTCTGTTCAGTACAGTACTAGGATAGTCAGAGAAAAAGTACTCCTAAACAAAATACACGTACTGTACTAATGAGATAAGTGATTAGTACGTAATTCAGTGCAGTTGTTTTGTCATTATCACTTAAGATATCGGCTCCATATTCATAAAGCAGTTAAATAAGTATGAATGGTTTTAAGTGCTGAGAACTATTACAATGTTCAGAATTTTTATGGTTATTACATGATGCTGTTTTAAACATGGTGAGAGATGGGGAAAATCTCTTTTAAATACTGTCATACCTTGGTTTAAGTACGCTTCAATTTGAGTACTTTCAGTTTAAGTACTCCGTGGACCCGTCTGGAAAAGATTAATCAACTTTCCATTACTTTCAGTGGGAAAGTTCGCTTCAGGTTAAGTACGCTTCAGGTTAAGTACTCTGTGGACCGTCTGGAATGGATTAGTCCACTTTCCATTACTTTCAATGGGAAAGTTCGCTTCAGGTTAAGTACGCTTCAGGTTAAGTACAGACTTCCGGAACCAATTATGTACTTAAACTGAGGTACCACTGTACATGATTATGCCAGTTTAGTAGTTCAGTACCAGCATAACTTCCGTTCACTCAGTTTCAACAATCTTTGGGCTGTTGTATGCTACACAGCATACAACATATATATATCTATATACAGGTAAAACTCGGAAAATTAGAATATTGTCGAAAAGTGCATTTATTTCAGTAATGCAACTTAAAAGGTGAAACCAATATATGAGATAGATGCATGACATGCAAAGCAAGATATGTTACGCCTTTATTTGTTGTAATTATTTGTCGTTAGGCGGGTCAATTATAAATGGAATGTAATTAATGAAATGTAATAGTGATGTTTATTTTTGTATTATTTAACTATTTGTTTTACTACTGTGGACTTTCCAAAAGAAAGCATTTGTAAAAATTAAAAGAGAAAAACAATAATAAGTTGCATTGCTGAAATAAATGCACTTTTCGACGATATTCTAATTTTCCGAGTTTCACCTGTATATGTGCGGCACTTATAAACAAATCGTTTAAACTGATGTTCGATACAGATGATACTGTACACATTTGTACAGTGGTCTTTTCATTGCATACTTTCTCTACTTGGTTTATCTGTTTTAATTTATGTTACACTTCAGGAGCCCCTTTATGGCAAAGAATGCACATAAGAAGTGCTAAAATAAAAACAGATTTATTTTAGAAGCAACAACACAGAGCCCTGTATTATTGATTGAATGAGTAGTTTCTCTGAGGATCATAGTTTCCAGGAACACAAGAACAGGCCTTTTCTGTGGTGGCTCCCCATTTGTGGAATGCTCTCTGCATTCCTCTTCTTCTAGGCCTTTGCCTAATTCAGGGGTCCCCAGACTTACCGCGCAGCAGGCCGGAGGGCAGGGGAGTGCGCGCACAGCGGGCCGGAGGGCGGGGGAGTGTGCGCCCGTGCGCACGAAAAAATCGTCGAAAATCGCTCGTGCGCATGCGTATGGGCCTCCCCCGACCCGGAAGTGCATTGGAAATTACCTCTTCTGGGTCGGGAGAGGCCCATACGCATGCGCACAAAGGATTTTCGGCGATTTTTTGCTGATTTTTAAGATCGTCGCCGCGCCGCGCGCTGTAAGAGCGGGCGGCGGCAGCGGGCGGCGGGGGTCGTCGCGGGCCGGATTGGGAGGCCGATTGGGCCGCATCCGGCCCGGGGGCCGTAGTTTGGGAACCCCTGGTCTAATTAAATCATCGATGGCTTTTTAAACTTGGGAAATATTGTTTTTGTTTGTTACTATGGCTGTGTGTGTGTGTGTGTGTGTGTGTGTGTGTGTGTGTGTACATGCACACATGCCCTGTGATCCTCA
Organism: Zootoca vivipara; assembly: GCF_965207765.1. Classification (NCBI taxonomy): domain Eukaryota; kingdom Metazoa; phylum Chordata; class Lepidosauria; order Squamata; family Lacertidae; genus Zootoca; species Zootoca vivipara. Next base: position 22,241,595 of record NC_142592.1, on the reverse strand, counting down.
GATGAAGGGCGGTATAGAAATCTAATTAATAAATACATATTTTAGCAATTATATATTGTAAAGGAGCTGCAGTGACGGTTGTGTTATTAAGTCAAAGAATTACAACATCTAGCAACCCTATGGTATTCTAAAGGTCAATGAATAGTGCTAGTTCTGAAAAGAGCATACCGGTTCAAATCATTCCTGCTGGTTGTTGCGTCCCAAAAGTAAGCAGCATTGCACAAAACTCTGAGTGGAACTTAAGTTTCACTAAAATCACCACTCAGCAGCAAATAACATTTTCAGGAGTCCCTAAGGACCTTCCGAACTTGAAGATAAATAAAGAATGAAGACACGAGAAATTAAATCAAGGGCTGTCATTCACAAAAAGCCTGTGTAAAGTCATCTTAATCTGCTTGTTTATTTAATCAAAAGCAAATTATTCAAAGCAGAAATCATGCTCTCAGGCTTAACAAAAAGGGTGATGATATCCACTCTGTGCCTCCGGAGAAGATTTTGAGAGGAGGGGCAGCATGGAGGCCTGTAGAGGCAAAGGAGAATCATTTTTAAATGACACCTTCCTCTTTCCACTGATATATGCCTTCCATCATAGGAGATCACCTTTTGATTGTACGACCGAGGTAACAGGGAACCTGGAAGCAAGGCACATTGAACTGTGCAATATGCAAAGTATCAGACTATTAGAAGTGCAACAATAAACTGCTGTTTGTTGAACCAAAAGCCACCTGTCATTCTCCAGCTTTATACTGGAGAAAAAATATTTATAATTTTAAATAATGGTCTGAAGTCCAAGTAGTAAGGATAAATATCTAAAACTGGTATGCCTTTAAATAACATACACAACAACAGTTAGCAGAGTGGCTGGGACAACCCATCAACTCTGGGTGGTATTCAACTAAGTTTTACTCAAGGCAGACACACTGAAATTAATAAATATGACCAAGTTACTAAATAACATCCAAAGAAACCAAACTAAGTAGTATCTCAATGAATGATTTATACACAGGTCTGCCTTCAGCTTAGCCATGTCTCGCTCTCCTACTTTTGCATTTTTTTCACTGGTCTGGACAAAATTCAACACTATGTTCACTGCAAATGCACTGTTTATTCACCACACACATTCAAGTACAGTGGTACCTCAAGTTACAAACACCTCAGGTTACAAACGCTTCAGGTTACAAACTCCGCTAACCTGGAAGAGTTACCTCGAGTTGAGAACTTTGCACCAGGATGAGAATGGAAATTGTGTGCTGGCAGTGCAGTGGCAGCAAGAGGCCCCATTAGTGAAAGTACGTCTCTAGTTAAGAACAGTTTCAGGTTAAGAACGGACCTCCAGAACAAATTAAGTTTGTAACTAGAGGTACCACTGTACTCTTAAATCTGCAGGCTACATAAAGAGATGGCACATGCAATTCCCAACTTTTAGCGCGGGGGGTGGTGGTGGTGGTTAAAGATGCAGTCCAAGTTTCTGCCTTTTCCCTATATTACTACCTGCATCTTTCTACAAGATTTCTCTCTCCTCCCAATTTTATTCTTTTTTTTAAAAAAAAAAAAAGCTGATGAAGAATTTAGGAGTCATTTCCATCATTTTAAGTCATTTAAAAGTCTAGCTTTTCAAGAATACCCAAAGCATGAAAGGGCCACTGATGGTTAAAATTACAGACTTGCCCTAGTAAAAAAACCAAAAAACTTAAGTGTACATGTTGCCTTTTGATAAACAGCAAGTGACAGCAGAGCTCCATTAATCTGATTTTATTCCCTGTGCCTTTGCTTGTGCAAAGAATCAAGAACTCAGCGGAAATAAAAAAGAAATGTCCTTCATTTCACAATTAACGAGGCCTTCTAGCCCGCTCACAGGTCCTTTATAAGACCAGTGGTAACAGTTGGCCCTGGAGAATATTAACCACTCTCAATTTTACTTGTGGACTGCCATCCGTCCAAATTTTAATTTGCTCTGAACTAATTTTAAGATGCCTTTTAATTAATTGATTGTCTGTTTTTATGTTCTTTGTATACTGTGTTAGTTTTATGATGTTAGCCGCCCTGAGCCCGGCTCCGGCCAGGGAAGGCGGGGTACAAATAAATTATTACTAGTATTACTACTACTACTACTACTACTACTACCACAAGTCCCACAACAACAACTCAGCTTAAGAGGTACCACTGTCTCTGGTTGTACCTCCTGGAAACAAGGCTCACAGCATACAATCAGGCTAAGAAGACCCTCTGGGGGGAAAGGGGGAGGGCCGGCACAGGCATTCCCTTTGTTCAGAGTCTCTGATCTGTATATAAGATGTGTTGCAAGCCAGAAGTACTCCTCTTTTCCAAAACTGCATCCCTAGTTTCAAAATGCTAACAGTCCCTGTTTTTTGTGATGATACTGACATCTCTATTTTTTCTGCCCATGCCTATTATAGACTAGCACCCATGTCACTTTTATCAAGATATGGGATCAAGCACCTCATTATTATTATTTATTCCTTTTTACCAAGAAAGCACTGCTGAGACCCAAACTGAACCACCAATGTATGGGACAACAAAGATTAGCAATGCTGTGAAAAAGCAACACAAGAAAAGCAACTCACACAGCAGTAGTTTCAAAGAGAAGGGTTTGATTTCAACAAACAAGACTACAGCACCCAGCATCTGTTTGCAATACCGGCTCCAAACGAATAAGAAAGAGTGCATCTCTGATTATTTCTAGGCTGGGTTCCTCTAACACTCAGCAAAGTAACCAAAGTCAATTTTCTCCACAATTCTTATACTGTCCTGAGTTGGGGGCATTTTCAAGAAAACACCCACCTTCCAAAACTATATCAAGACTCCAGCCTTCCAACATGTGACATTTAATGAACCAGGTACCTTCTTGACACTGAGAGTAGAGAGAGGACATCATCATAAACTCAGATGCACCACTTTGTAAACCTCAGGCACTGATAGCAAGTTCTGGAGCTAAGTCCTTGCAAGCCCCAGTTCAGGATTAAACCCTACACAGCAACAAGGCTTAGGGCCTGTTGGGTTGCAAGCTTTCCTCTTTATGAATGCTGCACCTGCTGGACTTCAGGTGATGGGGAGAGAGTAGAAACTCAAAGATCACAGTCAGGCTCTACCAACTGAGCCATCTTCTTCCTCAAGAGTGGAGAGCCATCCATTTCCCCGTAAGCGCCACCTTGGCAGCCCAGCCAGCTATTTCCAAGAAGCCCAAACACAAGCTGAGCAGGAAGGCAACAGTCATACCCTGCCATTGCCCCCTATTCTGGTTCCTGGCGACGAGTTTTCAGAGATACACTACCTCTGAATACGGAGGCTTCCTTTCGCCACCACAGCCAAGACGACCAATCCTCCGTCTCACCTCCTTTCGCAGCACCTGCAAACCTTCCCGCGTCAGCAAAACTGATTCAGCCGCTGAGCGTCGATCCCACCTGGTGCCCATGACCGTCCGCTACAGACTCCCCCAACCTGGCGCCCTCGGGGGGCTGCAACCTCCACCATCCCAGCACGCCATTCATTGTCAGAGATGGTGGGACCTGCCTGAGAGGAAAGAAGGAAGGAAAGTCTACTCCTAAAGGGCCCTTTGCTCCGCCAGGAGCGCACAACCTAAACCCCCCTCCTCTAACTAACAGCGCCCATGCTCACCTCGGGGCCGTCGTGGCTGCTGGCGGCGCTGCCGCTAAGGTGACGGAGGTACTGGCTGAACTTCTGCCTGTACCGGAGCGCCGCCAGCTGCATGTCGCTCTGCAGCGCCGCCAACTGGCCGAGCAGCGCCGACTCCCTCTGGCGCCACTGCTGCAGCCCGGCGCCGCCAGACCTCGCGCGCAAAACACTGCTACTGCTGCGGCACGCGCTGCCCTCGTCGCCGGCACCAAAACCTTCCACGTCCTCGTCGTCGTCCTTTTGCTGCTGCTGCTGCTCCTGAGATCCTCCGCCGCCGTCGCGCATGGGCAGCGCCTCGCGACGGCGGCACCTGCCCGGCGCGTAGGCGCAGCCCTCGACGTGCGCCGCCAGCTGGTGGAGCGGCACGCGCCGTCGGCAGCCGCGCGCCTGGTACTCGCACTTGGCGGCCAGGCGCAGCACGAGGCTCCTCAGCGGCGCCACCTGGTGCAGCTCCTGGCGGGAGATGGGCCGGCAGCGCAAGGGACACAGCCGACGCCGCGCCGCCCAGGGCAGCAGGCAGCCGGCGCAGAAGACGTGCCCGCACGGCGTCGACAGGGGCTCCTCCAGCACCAGGCCGCACAGCCGGCACTTCAGCGCCGGGTCCACCGGCTCCGCGAAGCGCGCCGCGTCCAGACCCATGGAGGGAAACGCGGCGGCGGCAGAGCCTCCTTCCCTCAGCGGCCGGTCTCTCGCTGCTGCTGCTGCTGCTGCTGCTGGCGGCGACTGCGAGCCTGGGGTGAAGGCGGAGGAGCCGAGCGGAGAGGGGCTGGTGGGCGAAGCCAAGGGAGAGAGGTCGCCGGTCGGAGTTTTGGTTTGAAGTTTGCAGCTGCTCGCCAGAGCTTCGGAGGTGGCCGTATTCTGCCGAATAGGCGCTCCCTCCCAATGGCTCTGCTCTTTCTCCTCTGTCATCACCTCCACCCTTCCGTTGCTGCTGCTGCTGCTGCCGCTGGTGAGGAGGAGGAGGAGGCTGGCTCGCCCCGCTTTCGAGAGATGACAGACCAGCCCTCTTGTTTACATCCCACAAGCTCCAGAAAGGAAGGCAGACGCCTCCCTGCCGGCAGAGCATGTCCCAGACATCGCAGGTGGTAAGGATAGAGATGGAAGAGGATGCACCTTGAAGGACTGGTTCCATCGGTTCTCCGGCCAGTTAATTTCTATGGCAAGGTTTACTTTGCCATCAGAATCGCCAGCCATGCCCTGCCTGGTTCCAAAGAGTTTGCAGGCGCTTCGGAGCGTCTCTTCTTTCAACTTCCAACAGGAGCTCCCTGTGCTGCATTGGCAAAGGCTTTCGAAACTGCTTTGAAGGAAGAGCTTCAATGTTTACTTTCAGCCAGGCCACTCGTTTCTTATGTATGCTATGTATAGTGAGTGGCAGAAGGGCACACTTAAGCCAGTTCTAACCCCCACCCCCACCCCCACTTGGAGTGGGCTCTGTCCCATCATTAATACAATCATGTTTTGCTCTGGGCTTCCATTTTGGGGTTGGGCACAGTACCACTGAGCACGTGCAGAATGCTTTACCTGCACTGCTAGATAAGCACCGGGGATTGACAGAGGGCTTCCAGATCAGAAACCAGATTGAGCAAAACAAAGAACAATAAAAAAACAACCTATCGCAATAATAACAGATGAAGGCTGGTCAGACTGCCCCACCTTTTTGTGGTTTTGGTTTGGATGATTTATTTGTTTTTAGCATGTATTTGTCTCCCCTGCTTTGAGATAATCTGGCTGGGCTTTTTTCCCTGTCTGATCTCTTGTTTGTACAGTTTTCCAGCCACACTTGGGACAGGAAACCAATTTGCTGAAAGGCTGAGGTTGGGAGCTTGTGTAGGCAGCACATCCTGATTGGAAAAGAGAGTGAGAGAGGAAGGGAAGGGCTGGTCTCTCGGCAACAGGAACCTGTGCCGCCTTCCATGCTGCTTTCTTCTGCTGGCCTGCCCCAGCAAAGCACACACCCTTCATTAGCAGGGTAGGACTTCTCTTTAAAGCCCACACGTGCACACTTATGTAAAGGCAATAGCCTGAAAACACACTGGGTTATTTAAGGCTGCATTGTGAAACTGGAACTAAAAACACAAAACTTCTGCCATCTTGTCATCTGCCTCTGTGTTTCTCCTTTGGATTGCCAAATATAATACAATTAAACAAGGTGTGATTTCAGCAAGAACCTGTGGCTCACCTAAGCATCATCCTAGAAGTTTACTGCCAGCATCAGCACTGAGGCTGTATGTTGAGCAATAGAGGACAGCTTGTCTATGATGATGCACAGACCACATTCATCTCTCTCTCTCTCTCTCTCTCTCTCACACACACACACACACACACACACACCAAGAAAAGCTTGCTTGACAGAGGGCAGGATGCTCAGACTGGGCTGAGCCTTGGTGCCTCTCCCTTTAGAACATTTATTTATCGAGGGTAGTCAACACTGTGCCCTCCAGATGTTATTGAACTATAATGCCAATGACACCATGTTGGCAATCCCTGCTTCAGATATTAAGAACAGGGATTACTGGTCCTTGTTTTTAAATGACTGCTCCTCAGTCCCAAATAATTGTATAATGATTTCAGGCACATGTTTCTCTCTCTCTCTCTCTCTCTCTCTCTCTCTCTCTCTCTCTCTCTCTCCTCTTCCCCCCCCCTCTCTCTGTGTTTTAATTTATGATCCAACAGAACCTAAAGGGTATGGAAAAAATGCAGATATCACACTAATACAATGCACTGATTTGCAGCTCTGCATGAAAGGAAGGGGGAGCAAAAAAAGCAGAACGCCAAGTTTCAAAAACATTATTTCGCAGAATCCAAATCATAACAATTACAAGCATAACAGAAGGAGTCATAAGCAATAAAGACAATGTCAAAATGTGCACAAACTGAAAATAATAAAATCTAAAATCAATATACAAAGAATTAATATTGATAATGTCAGCAATCCCCACCACCAACACAACCCGCTAAACATTACTCCAACCCAAGAGTCTGTTCAGCCATCTCAGCTTTTGAAGTCAAGTCAGGACACTCAAAGGACAACTGCTCATTGGGAGCAGTTACATGCCAAGGCACAACAGCAACATGTTTGCTGCCTACAATCTGTATTACATATGCAAATAGTGCCCTTCCTATTCCCACAGCAAGCATGTCTAGTGAGATGCATCACTTCAGGACTTCAGCTAAGTGTCAACGCTCCCAAGTACATATTATGAGTTTTGTTTTGTTTTATATTTTTGCTGGTGGGAACATGAGAAGAGCCTGATGGATCAGGCCAATGGCTTATCTAGTCCAACATCCTGTTCTCAGGGTGGCCAACCAGATGCCAGTGGGAAGCCTGCAAGCGGAACCAAAGCACAAGCGCAGTTTCCAGCAATTGGTATTTGGAAGCATTGCTGCCTCTGACTGGATGCAGAGCACAGCCATCATGGCTAGTAGCCATTGCAATGCTTTTGCATAAGCCACCACCTGGTGAATTTTCAAGGCCTAAAAAAAGTTCTATGGTGGTTTGAAAATTAGTCTTGGGTAATCGCTAACTTCAGCTAATGGGAAGAACAGTGGAACAATTTGTTGCTGTTTGGATACAGTGGGGGGAGGAGGAGGAGGAGGAGGAGGAGGAGGAGGAGGAGGAGGAGGAGGAGGAGGAGGAGGAGGAGGGGAGAGAGAGAGAGAGAGAGAGAGAGCCAAAGGTTTAGTTAAAATGGGTAACTTCCTTTGTGGGGGAAATCTGACACAGGATTAGTGGTTGTGTTGCTGCTTTAAGCATTTGCTTGCACACTTGTAAATAAGAAAATAATTGCAATTTAGGCACCATGGCCAAAATTCAACACAGAGTAAGGCATGCTTAAGCCCTTTTTGTTGGATGTTAGCCCACAAGTATCCAGTGTTTTTTCACTGCTAGGAAACAGATTCTGTAAGGAGATTGGCACTGGATTCAAGGAAGTTGGGTGAGTCACACGCATTTTTTTACTATCAAAATGCTTTGTGATGAGATTTGCAAAACTAACTAATATACAGAACCTCTTGCATGCTCTGTAAAAAGACATTTGCTCATAGTTTCATTCATAAGGAAAAGCAAAAGTGCTACACATCTCTCTTTAGATTCTGTACGTAGTCAGGGTAGCCAGTGTGTTGCCTTCTGTTGTTGGACAACAGTTCCTATCAGCTACAACCAGCATTGACAATGGTAAAGGATGATTAGAGTTGCAGTCCAACAACTTGTGGGCAACACATCAACTGATTCATTGTATGTAAATGGCCTAGATATGCTCAAGTGCCTGAGGTCCACGACGGTGAGGGTCAGTTCTCTCCCTCACTCCACAACGTAACATCTCTGGAGGGTATGATGGCCCCCACAAGAATACAGAAGTTGGGCATTCCTGTCCTAAGTGTGTGGGGGGATAGGAAATATGGTTAATAAATGTCAGTCTGCATTGCTTAGCCTCAGCCAAGGTCCTGCCACCCAGTTCCCAGCGCTATGAATCATTCAGTAATTAATGCCCTTCATACTTGGCTTCTTTGTACATCTGCACTTCATATTTCACAGCCTCCACTAGGCTGTCTTCCACACATAATCTGTAGGACAAATCCCTTTTATTTCTCTCACACAGACCATTTAGAACAGCATTCTTCAACAACTGCAACAGTAACTTCCCTTGATTAAACTCTCCCTGTAGAACTTGAGTGGGTGCTTTTTTGGCCTGGGTGCATATCTTGATACTTAAAAGAACAGAGGTCAAAACAGTGGCCAGAATGCTCACTGGAGAACTGCAGTGGGGTGGGGTGGGGTGGGGTGGATATAATGTTTCAAGAGAGTGGGAGATGATATTTTCACCTAAAATACCATTAAATAACCCGGTAGTTTGTTGCTCTTACAGAACCAGACAGGATAAGAAAAGCCACTATATATGTCCTGCCTATTAGCACACTCTTCATTTTTCACACTTTGAAGGTCAACAACCTCCAGAAGGTCGTACTGTGGGGTTACTAGTCATCCCTGTGGCACTGGAGCATCACTGCCATCCAAGTGTGTGGGTATGAAAGGGTGGTGTTGGAATTAACAGACTTCTGGAATGGAGGAAGCAGCTGATAGCTTACAGAAGAGTAAGGCCAAGCCACAGGTGGATCATTCACTTCCAATTTTTATAAAATCATAGAATGGAATTTTTGATACACGTCCAGTAGTTGTGTAGTCTAGCTTGACATAAAGATCACAATGCCCAACAAATCACACCCTGAAAGTTGTGTCCGGAGCAGGTGCCAGGAGCAGATCAGCAATAAATCACATGGAGTGAGTTAACTCTTTATTAGGAGAAACAATGTTGGCTCAGGAGTGCTAGGCGAATGTGCACAGCAACTCTTCTCGGTAGATATTGCCCCATGAGGCAGTTGAGACTAAAAGTTCCCACCTACCCACAGCTGCCTAAGTCTCCGCCTAAGTCTCCTCCTCACATACACCCATCCTTCCCAAGCAATCTGAGACTACGCAATCTGCTCCTCCCTCTAAATACCTCTTCTGGTCCTTGGAGAACAGTAGGGATGGGAGTTTGTCTTGGCTTCCACCTCTGATTCTAATTCTGGAATTCTCTCTGCCACAGACTCTCCCTGCTCACCTCTTCTGACATCTCCTCCTTCCAGGCTTCTCTCGCTTACCACTCAAGATTGCCCTACCACCAATCTCCAGGCTCTGAGCCTTTGTCCCCAGCTGGTGCCTCCCACCATTCTTCTGTGTCCAATCAGTCCATGACAGTTGTGCCTTTACATCAGAAAAAGTGTATAGCAAGCTCATTCTTTACAAAGTTAAAATTACTGGAGGAAGATCCAGTTGTAGGTTACTGCTGGGATTTTTTTTTTAATGTGATGCTACTGAGAGTTTAGGAATGGTATGTAACCATTGGGCCAATTCTTACACTGCCACTTCCTGATGGCTTTATCTTACAACACTCCAGAATAAGAACACAGAAGCCACGAGGAAGGGTGTAGGATCACGTGCAAAGATTTTTAAAATTTATTTTGCAACAGGTTGCCTATCTTGATATATTCATTTTTCAGAACTGGCCTTTCCGCATGCTAAGTAAATTACATATAACTCAGCTATCTAGAATAGGAATGCAATTCCACCAGTTTGCCATTAGAGGTTGCTGCCTAATCCGGTTTTAATAACCCAAAGTGGTTTGCATCTTTTGAAGTGCTTTTTCCTGCAACAAAAAAATTAATAGTTGTAAAAACATTAACAGGATATAGACAAGGCAGCTGTATATATTGGAGAGGAGCAATGTGAAGTTCAACAGTACTTGCAGTGAAATGTTGCCGCCTCCTCCCCTCTCTCTCTCTCACACACAAAGACATATTGGCTCCATTTACCTTAAAACATACTTGAGTGATTCAGAAAGCATTGTCAGTTATGTAAAGTTTGAACCAACATGAGCCTAATTTTTAGGGATTCGTAGGAAATGAGGTGGCAGAAAGAGAAAGCAAGCAGCCTTTTGGTAGTGCAGGTAATGGGGGAAAAACTTGTGAAACAGAAATATGTAAGTGGGGCCTGCAATAAAATGTTGCAGTATGGAGTTCACCTGTTTAGGCTTTCAGTCATGTTGTCTTCCAATACACTCTCTTCCATCCTATCTCTAAGTTTTATGTCCCACCACCATAAAGGAAATCCAGCATTCCATAGCCATTGACCATACTTAAATGCTCAGTCACTAAGTTATTTGGGTTTTTATTTTTCCCTGTGTTGCCAGTTCTAAATATCATTAAATACTTCTGTATACCTTGTGGTTCTTCCGAGCTTAATGATATCTGTCATGTGTGTGACTGCTGCCATGCTGTCTCCATAAGCATGTTTCCACCGAAACATTACTAATAGAAAATATATATATAAACATGATAAAGGTGGATAAAATATATATCTATCTCAACAAAGCACAATATTTCAAAATGTTATAAAGATAAGTATAATATGTCCTTTCCTGACATAAAGGTAAAGGTAAAGGGGCCCCTGACCATTAGGTCCAGTCGTGACCGACTCTGGGGCTGCGCGCTCATCTCGCATTATTGGCCAAGGGAGCCAGCATACAGCTTCCAGGTCATGTGGCCAGCATGACAAAGACGCTTCTGGCAAACCAGAGCAGCACATGGAAACGCCATTTACCTTTCCGCTGTAGCGGTTCCTATTTATCTACTTGCATTTTGACGTGCTTTCGAACTGCTAGGTTGGCAGGAGCTGGGACCAAGCAACGGGAGCTCACCCCGTCACAGGGATTCGAACCGCCGACCTTCTGATCAGCAAGCCCTAGGCTCAGTGGTTTAACCCACAGTGCCACCTGGGTCCCCCTTCCTGACATAAATATAGTAAATAATTTCTGTGATGATAGAAACACCCCAAATTCTGTGGAACAAGTGCTCTGTAAAACATAGCTAGCCTGATGTTCTCATGTTCTTTCTAGCCACCACTCCTGTTGTTCCATATTGGGGGTTTTCCCCCAACAGTAAATAACCATTTATTAGGACAAAACAAAACAAGACAAGACATTGGGAAGTATTGAACTGGTTCTCATGCATATATTATTTTAAGCAGCCTCCAACCCATTGTATTGGAGAAGTGGCATGGGAGGAGGGGATATATAACACTCCAACACCTCTCTCACCCCAGCTGCTCTTTGTTCCATAGGGAAATCTGTTTCAGATCAGGAAAATGATGTAAGGAGCAAGGATTAGACATATCTTCATGGCAAGGCTGTCCATCTTGAACCAGTAGTTAGGCCTGAAGAACAAGGCAACTCAAGGACAAATTAAAGGCTACAGAAGCGCACCAGAGCTCAGAGATATCTTTTTGCCTCCTAGAACAGGAAGCTCTGTAGTCATTATACAGCCTGAAAGTACTGAACTCCCAAGGCAGGTAGTGCTGTAACATGCAATTGATGGGTTCACCTGATGAAGCAGCCCAACAGTTCCTAGTCTGAACCAAGGCAGCTCCTTCTATCCGTGTCTTTGGGGCTGGTGCTTTGAAAACACAGCAATGTTCAGATCAAAAATATTGTCCCTATGTACCCCATTAACAAAATCAAAGGGTGTCCAGAGTCCAGATTGTCACAGGAGGCAGAGAATCCATCTTCTAAATTGGGTAACTTTAGGCAAATGTTCAGGTTACCAGGCATTTGCAGGATTAATGCATTTCATTGTGTATGCACAGAGCAGGTGTAAATTGTTCTTTTCGAATTTTGCAGCCTTAAAATTGTGCAATAGGCAGTTTTATATATGAAGAACATGTCAAAAAGAAAAAAGAAAAACATGTTCAACCTTTGGAATGAAATACGAAAATTAACACTAGTGGGATTGGTTTCCAAATACATGTGATTATAAAGATTATGGTTAGTTCCTGCCCCCAGGACTTGGTTGTAAGAAGCAAGGGCTCTTTTTTCCTACAATTTTTCTTCAAAAAAAAAAAAATCAGTTAGTAAACATGTGCCCCCACCCCCAGTTACTCTCCGTATAGAGTCCTGGCACAATTGCATACACATAGATTTGTGTGGCAGCCATTAAAACAGTATTCTGTGAATTATAAGTGGGTGACTGTATCTTCTGTGATATTTAGGCTGAAACTTGGGAGTAAGCTTGAATTTAATGGGATTTACTTTACAGTAAGCACGCACAGGATCATCTGAAAACATGCTTTACAGATAGAAAACAAACAGCAGCAAAAAGTTCAGGCTCTTTCATAACAGTCACCATGTACAAAAGCAGTCATGTACGGAAGATTCTTAGGACAGACGATGCCAGGGGTGGGGATGGACTGCTGCAGACATACCTGTGTGAGCTTTTCTCGGCATTTAACTGACCAGAATACTCAACTAGATGGTCCTTAAGCCTAATTCTGCAGGACACTCTTTATGGGTAGTGCAATGATTTTAATGGTTCCTTTAGGAATGAATTAGGGCAGATACAAACCATACATTTAAAGCATGTGACTTCCTCTAAAGAATCCTGGGAAACATAGTTTGATAAGGATGACATGAATTGTAGTTCTGAGAGGGGAGGGGACTGCAGTTCCCATGATTCTTTGGGAGAAGTAATGCACATCAGATGTATGGTGCGCATCTGCCCTTGGTCAAATACTACTCTCTATACTTACTCCAGCACTGGAACTAGAAGTGGATATTAGATCAAGGATTCAAGAAGTATCACTCAACCTGTATAAATTGTCATGTTAATACAGTAAAATGCTGCCTAGAACTGGACTAGATTTCAATGTAGTTTTTTAAATAAAAAACAAAAAAGTTGTAATAGCTCTGATAAAACATACTTGCCTCTTTAACTGCTGCAAACACAGATGTTATTCAAAGTGTCAGGCAACAGTGTGACTGTGTAGGGAGAGAAACAATCATTTTGGCGTTTCCTGAAATACCGGAAAAATAGCTTTGCCAATATTATAGGAGTTTTCCATGTTAAATCTTCACTGATATTCCCCCCCCCCCAAAAAAAAACTTTGTGCTAGGGAAATGTGGGCCTTGGAACTTTTATCTGTTGGAAAGGTTGTAAAAATATTGTCTATTTAGCACCATCAGTGCGCATATGGCACTTTACAAGCAAGATAAGGAAAAGGCAAGCATGCAAAGAGAAAAGGCAAGCTCTTCGCTTCAGGAGCATCCCCCCATCTCAATTCCAGCAGCGAAGGAAACAACCAAAGGATAGGAGGAAAGTGAGATGCAACTTTGACAAGCAGGAACAAATGCAATTACAGTACACTCACCAAGGTCACAATTGCAAAGTCTCATTACACTTCTAAAAAGACATGCATAGGACTGCAATGTCAACAATCTCTTGGTGTGGAGGGGCAAATTCTGTGTCAAAGCTTCCTATGTCCTGCTGGCTCACTGTGGTCTGGGTGAGAGGTGGGGTGCTCCTTTTTTATATAACTTTATTTGTTCTTTTCCCCCTTTCCACACCAGTCAATGGGAGGGAAATATGTCACTTCAAGGGTTGGCACAGCTGAAGGTGCTTCTTGGGGGCAGGTCAAGGAACTGAGGATTCTGCTGTGGATCCTCAGCTGCCCCAGTAATGCCCCCTCCTGCTCCCCAAACAGCAGTGGGACATCTGTGCATGTGGACCTTTCTACAACAGGTCGTGGAAGTGATGGACCTGCCTTTGTGCCAGCAGAAGAGGTTGGTTCCCTTTCAGCCAGGAGGTCCTGATGTAGATGTTTCTCAGAGCACACCCGACATTCCGACTAGCTGGCACCCACCTAGTTTAGCTAGCTCTCCTTTGTAGAATGCTGGTGGAAGACGGGGATGCTTTGAAGCACATACCTTCATATAGGCCTTTTCCATTTGAGAAAGTACAGATAGGGAAATTGTTTTGCCATTTCCCTGTTACCCCTTTCCCCCAGCCCTAGGTTCCCTTAGTAAAACGTTGTCTGGACTTTATAAATGTTGTTCTATTGTTAGAGATCATTTGCCTACACAAGCTACCCAAGATAAATATTTTGCAAGGCTTCAAAGCAGAATATGACAGATGGAAGAGATCAACAGCTTGCCTAGAGAGGTAGAAAGGGGCAATTGCTTCCTGATAGCAGGAAAGGAGGATTACTAGTTTGCTTTCCTATGGTCAGTGGAAGGTGACTTCTTGAGGCAATGCAGAGCAGATAGAAGCTAAGTGGTTAGGGAAAGGTAGATTAGAAGACCTGGTTCTGTGGTTTACCAAAACTGGATAAATGTGTGGGATTCCAGAGAGGAGTTCACAGGCGCTGTGCTCCTCCCTGGTCCTTTTTACTGAAACACTGTACTAAGCTAAGTCAAGGTTTGGCTTACTGTGTTGTCCAAACCAAGACACTTGCTTCGGCTCTCTCCTCACTAATCATGAGCCGTGGCCAAGTTTTAGTCTCAGTTAGCCATAGTTTGGCTTACCATCTCATGAAAAGCAGCTCAGTAGCTCAGTGCCTGAGGGATTTTATTTACAGTTTGCTGCTGGAAGGTTTCTCTGTCTTGCTTTTAGGATTTGGTATTCTGGTCACTACTGGTAGTTAAGACTCTTCCACAGGGGTAGAAAACTATTCAGAATTTGGAAGAGAGCTCTTGGAACAGCACTAGCATAAGTTTCAGCCCTGTGGCTCTGTAGCACTCAAAGACAAGTGTGCCAGCATCCACACAGACTTCAGGTCAATAGATACTTCCCATGACTTGAGAATGAAGGCCTGTGATAGGTCAGCTGGTAGAGCATGAAACTCTTAATCTCAGGGTTCGGGCCCCACATTGGACTAGATGACCTTCATGGTCCCTTCAAACTCTATGATTCTATGAACCATAGAATTTTGGATGAACAAAACTGTCAGATGTTGTGAGGCATATGCTGCATTTCAATGCTTTCTAATTAGTATTGCCATATCATGACAGGCCCAATCTCAGAGAGCCAAAGGTCAGTGGGGTTGGTGTGTGGGAAGCGATGCAACAACATGACAACATCTTGGGACTGAAATGGCTGCAACATTATTGATTACTGTTTTTGGCATAGGCACTGGGTATGTATCTTGAATCAACTGCCTGATGACTTCATCAGAGTCGATCCTGGGTTAAGGATCCCCACGTGGTACATGTCAAATACGGGCAATCCCTCTAGGATGCCATTTGAGGAGTTCTATGGGTCATTAGCCCCCGTCTGGGTATTCAGACAGAACCCTTCCCCTTGGGCCAGGGTACTCCGATACTTTCATCAGGAAGAGGAGGGTAGGGCTCCTTTTCCACTCCTCTGTTTAGACTAATGATTCAACCAATTGCCAGCGAACTGTGGCAGCTGCTGTGAGGTAGGCCAACCCTCCAAACCAGCCCAATTTGTCTGCAGGCAAATTCCTCCCCAGCCCCAGCGACCAAATAACTCCATAGCAAGGACATGCACATGTGCTACCCACTTACCTTTGGGCAGGGCCAAACATACTGTCTGTGTGTGTGTGTGTGTGTGTGTGTGTGTGTGACTGCACAGCTGAAGGCAAGCACAGCTGGTTTAGATCGGCTGAGTGAAGCCAGGCAAGGGTAGACTTCAGCAGATCTGCTGTAAAGGATCTGCCTCTTAAACTGGCCGTGATTGGCCCACTGAATTTTTTGAACTTGAAGGAAAGTTCCGATACTCCCCATGGCCGGCTGAGGCTGATGACACACAGGTCGTCCCCCCCACCGCCCACGTGCCCATGGCTGTGCTGGGCTGCAGCTGCTGCTGCTGCTGCTGCTGAGATGGTAAGCAGTCTTTATCAACCAACTCCGATTTATTCATCATACGTCATTTTATAAATGAATCCTGTATATGTTATCTCTGCATGAGAGATGGTCTACCCCACCCCACCCCTACTAACTGTTTTAAAATTGACCCTTGTTGTTAAAATTGGGTCACATTTCACAAAGCCACCTGTGCTTTCTACTGATAGGAATCAATTATGTTCTTGGCAAGTTCTGCAAAGTGCATGTGTTTCTGATCAAGATTGCATTACCAAGGTGAACGGCTTTTTTTCTTTTCTTTGCAAAATCTACGATAATCAGCAACCTAATATCTCACTTATTAAATTCTGCCAGTTCCTTAGCATTGAAACCAGTATATGGTGACCATTTTAAAATCTTTGTAGCTATGGGTGGCTTCCAATGTTGTTCAATATTGTCAAATCTAATACCGTCCCATGTCAAAAATTCAAACACCCATTGTCAAAAATTAAATCAATTACCAAAGATGCAGAATACAGACATCTAATATCCAGCACATTTTGGGGCCTGTGGATTATACGCAAAGAACACCTGGTTCCACAGAACATCCCTATTGCCCTACTCATCTTGCATATTTTAACCAGACATTACGGAGGTTGTTTTCAGCCATGTGTGGTTCTCAAATTGCTCTGAAAGGGATTAAGCAATATATGTATGTATATATATAATGTGTATGTATTTGTACCCCACCTTTTCCCCTGATGGGACTCCAGGTGGCTTACAGACCAAAACAAGAATCACTGGAATGACCACTCCTCACATTAAATGGGGGGGCGATTTTTGCGTGGTCACGTGCAGCCCCCTGGACCACAGAGCAGCTACCTGGTAGTTCAGATCTGGTCACTATCTCTCCAGGCAGGCTACCTGGGGTCTCCGCCTACCCCGCTAATTGTCCAATACTGCCTGGGGAGGTGCTGCCAGGGGACAGGCCAGGTAAGGGGGAGGGACTGTCCAGCTCACACAATAGGATTTGAATCTTACCTGCAAGCAGCAGCTGGCTCCCACCCTCCACACCCTAACTGAAGTTTTCTTTTGCAGGTTAACCTTTTCTCCCACAGGTGTACGGGCGCTGCTACGTCAGGGTCGCTGTTGAAGGGCCAGAAAGGGATTTTCCTACATTGGCAGGTTTTGCCTTTCCCATAGCAATACGTCACAACTTTGGCAGTTTCAGGCCTTGGGCAGATTCCTTTTGGCTATCGTACTAAAGGGGAGGGGTGTGAGGCGGTGACCTCACCCCCTTTGCGGCATCAAGATCAGGGTTCCCCCTGTTAAAGGGGTCTTGGGGGAAGGCATTGGCCCATACACCGAGTGGTTGTCATTGCTGCAAACGGGGGCAGGCTCTCTCTGCTTGAACATATGTTCTCCAGAGCCAGCCCTACCCCCATACATTCTGGATAACCCTGAAGTCCCCCAGATCCCTGGGGAAGGATAACGGCCAATGCCTGAGCCAAGGTCTTCCTACATCTGAATCTTAATAAAGTTGTGGCCAATTTTAATCCCACAACTTCTTGTCTTGAGTCATTATTCTGCTCAGGGGTCACCTGGGGTTTGGGGGGGGGGACTCCGCCTGTCCACGCAAACATAGAACGTGAACCAAATTTCTCCTCCATCCTTTGACATAACTATCTACAGTTACAAGTGAGATTTAGAGCAGTCTCTGCCTAATGGGCTTCTTGGAAGTGCATGGAAGTCTCTCACAATCCTCCTTTGGCAAAAAGACAGGCCCTGCTTCCCTGTTAGCCATTCCTTCCAAACCAATCCTGGATTTAGGCAAGAAAGGGAAGGGCAGGAATTTGGTCTCCAGTTACCAAATAGTACAGTAATACTATTTCTGGCTTTCATGGATAGAAAAAAAAGCTCACACATTTCCTAGAAACCACCAACATTTCTTTAGAGAAGCTCATTTCACACCCAGAGAACAACAGAAGCAGAAAACCATGAAGCTGGTCAAGAGGGCTGCCCAAGGCTGAAAGCTAGGCATAAAGAGTGAAGTTTACTTTTATGTAGACACACACAGGATTGTGCTGCTAGTTAGTAAACTTTGTGCAGACTGATTGCAGGTACTTGTAATGTGCATTGGCAGCTTCAGCTGCATAGATTCTGTCTGTTGCAGTGAAATCGGGGCTTGAGGTCCACTGCTCTGCCACTGACAGTCATCCATCTCTAAGGCACTGGTGAATCTGGAACTAACAGCAATGTAAGATACCATATCTGGCATATACATATTGTCTAAATATTCCCTATGAGGCAGTTCTTCACTACTGTACCAGAGACCTGGCAGTTTGGAACTCAAATGAACATAGAAAGTCCCTAGACACAACATGTTAAACCAAAAGAAAATGATGTATTAAATAGACCTTTAGTCTGATTTAGCAGGACTGTCCTTGTGTGGTTATGTATGAAGCATATTCTTTCCAAATGCTAATAAGGCGGAGGTGAAGTGAGAACACATTGCTCAATGCTATGTGTCATTGCTGATTTCAGGTGTGATATAGGACCCACAAGGAATTCTGCTTAAGAAGCTGATCCTGTGATATGGCTTCTTGGATAATAAACATTGTCTGAAATGTCGCAGGAACTGCAAGAAAAAACAAATACTCTTACTCCCTCTGACTCATAGTTCATAAACTTGGAGGTTTTGGAAAGACATTGGATCTGGAAGATATACTCCAAGTATTTTCTCCAAGAATGTTTCTAGATTACCAGTTTTGTGTTTGGGTTTTTAAAAAGAAAGAGAAAAAGGCTTGTTCGGAACAAAGACATTTATATCTGCACAAAGATAGACCCTGAAAGAAGAAATCAAGGGTACATGTCGATTTCAATGGGACTTTCTTCTGAGAAGGCAAAACATAGGATTGTAATGCATATTTCATGCTGTCAGGAATGGGGAATCTAGTACCATCCAGATCCGGGTGGTTCAACCTCTCAGACAAAGTAGGCCACAAAAACAACCAACATGCTTAGAAATTCCTCCTTTACTTCCTTGCCCAGTTGTGGACCAAAATACTTTGCATCCTGAAATGGAGCCCAAATGGTTCCCCCCCCCATTTAAGGCCAATACTTTAATATGTCTTGCTGCTCCATTCAGGCACCAATTCTGACTTCTAACTAATCCCCCAACCTTCCTGAGTGGGGCTTCCTGATGCAAGTACCTTCACCCAGTTCTTGCCAACATGGAAGTCCAATATAGTCTATCTGTTGTTTGTTTGTTTGTTACATTTATATCCTGTCCATCCTCCAAAAGGAAATCTATAAAAATGCCACAAGTTATGATTAAAACAACTAAAAACCACAATACTAAAACAAACCACAGAGCACAACGACCCAATACCAGAGTGACAAAATTCAGCAAAGCTTGTTGCTGGACTGCAACCCTGTCGCTTCTCGTACCAGCTTAGCTTTCAGCCAGTGAAATTTGGTAAATTGGAAAGCAACAGACAGAGGCAGAAGGGCGTGTCTATCCAGACTGTTAAGAAATATCAAAGTTTTTACTGAACTGAAAGTTAGAACAATTATAATTAGCAATTGCAATTACGTGTCTTTATTGTTGTGCCAGCAAAGATAAATTATGCCTACTGCATGGTAGACTGACATATTAAAGGATGAATCATATACAGATGTGTGCCACTGAATTGAAGCATGTTTTATAGTTATTTTCAGCAGTTTAAAATTAGGTGTCCTGGACAAATTCATGAGATACCACTCTGAGGAAAGTTGGCAAGGGGTAAGGTCTAGTAGTTGGCAAGCGGTAAGGTCCAGTAGAAAAGCGTTTTTGTTTTTTTTTATATAAAAATGCACCTAATGTCCTACCTTTTAAAAAAAAAGAAAAAAAGAAACTCCCTTTCATCAAGAAATCCAAGTTAAAAGAAATTAAAAGATATCACAATCCCCATTTCTGACCGAAATAATAATAAAACATCCAAAGTATTCAGTAAAAAAGACCACCTCCTAAGTTGTTGTTGTTTACAAAACAGCCACTAGAACTAATCTATCAGAAGTCATAGAACTGTCGGTCAAGGGCAATTGCAGACACCCATGTTTTGGCCAGCCACTTGAATCAATACCCTGATGGGATGGAGCCTGGTGGACCTCACATGGCATTCCAGAGGGCGGGCCGCTACAGAAAAGCTCTAGCTCTGGTTTCACCACCAAGTTGCGCTTCATAGGCTTGGGGGAAAAGACCTGTGGTTGTATCTACCACTGTGGGAGGAATGGCAGCACTGGATACCAACCCAAATAAGTTTTGGGGTCCAAAGCTGAGAATCATAGGAAGATGTCATCTTCCATTGGGAGCAGCAGAAGCATTCCCTTCCCCCCCCCATGCAAGTAACAATGGTAAAAAGGTTAAGGGACCCCTGACCATTAGGTCCAGTCATGGACGACTCTGGGGTTGCAGCGCTCATCTCGCTCTATAGGCCGAGGGAGCCGGCGTACAGCTTTTGGGTCATGTGGCCAGCATGACTAAGCCACTTCTGGCAAACCAGAGCAGTGCACGGAAACACCATTTACCTTCCCGCCAGAGCGGTACCTATTTATCTACTTGCACTTGATGTGCTTCCGAAGTGCTAGGAGGGCAGGAGCAGGGACCAAGCAACGGGGGCTCACCCCGTTGCGGGGATTCGAACCGCCTACCTTCCGATCGGCAAGCCCAAGAGGCTCAGTGGTTTAGACCACAGTGCCACCCAAGTCTACAATGGTAGAGAAGCGCTTTTCATCAGGATTACAGGAGGAGCCAGAAGGGTTGTGCTCCTCCTGTTCTCCCATCTGTTGAGATCCCAAATATTATCAGCCCCCTCCCAAATGGTTTCTCTCTCTCTCTCTCTCTCTCTCTCTCTCTCTCTCTCTCTCACACACACACACACACACACACACACACACGTTAAATGCTGATATGCATTTAATAACACATTTAGTTTGACCCATAGACACCACCAGTCACTAGGGTACTGTGGGGAAAGTTCAGTTTGGTTAACTTTATTTCCAAAACCACTAATAGCAACTTCATACAAGAAGGCCTAATTTAGATGAGTCATTCTGACTTTTCAGTTTAGCATATCATGGTGGAAAAATCCCTCACAATTATGTGGCCAAAGCTAGCATTATTTTTATGGTCACACTAATTTGGGCCATAAAATGGGCTTTGTTAAAACCCACACGACAGAAGGCTGTACCTATCAACAGCAAATAAAAGACTAAAATCTAAAAACGTGGATGGGATAGGAGAATCCATGCATTTTTATTCAAAGAGGAACCCATGAATGCCACTAATATCACCATTAGAGTTGCTGCATTTTGACCAAGTCACAATAATGAATTCTTAAAATAGTGCTCCCATGTGTTGCAAGTGCTTTGTACACATTATCTTGCTATAACCCTTACAACAACCCTTGAATGCTTGCACATTAGTCCTTGCCAATTACAGTACATTGAAATGTATTGCATTTCTGTTTCAGTTATCCTTTGACACCTTTTACATCTGTGCCTATAAATGAGCACCTACAAATTGTATGCAAATATGCACAATCTCATCTTACCTGGAGGCAGAAACTCTGATCAGCACAGGGGAGCTCTCGTTTTTTTACTTCCTACAGTGCTCCAGGGCTTAAAATGGAGGCTTCCAGCCCTCTCCATTCAGTGCTGATTAAAGACTCACTTCAGCTGTGCTTCTTGTAGCAAGTTCACAGTTCTCTGAGGAACACCTGATTGCTGCATAATCATTTTTAATTTGAAGAAGTGTGCATGCACACGAAAGCTCATACCAAAATAAAAACTTAGTTGGTCTTTAAGGTGCTACTGAAGGAATTTTTTCATTTTTATGCAGAGTAGGTAGAATTGGAGGCTATTTTCTAGAACAGGCATCCCCAAACCTCGGCCCTCCAGATGTTTTGGACTACAATTCCCATCATCCCTGACCACTGGTCCTCTTAGCTAGGGATCATGGGAGTTGTAGGCCAAAACATCTGGAGGGCCGCAGTTTGGGGATGCCTGTTCTAGAAGGAAAGAGAGACCCTTTCACCACTCATTCATGCAAGCGACCATCACATTTCTTTGGTTGCTGTGCCTTTGTATTTCTGGATGTCTCCCAGGTCACAGTTGGGATGAACCAGAGATTTGATCCCCTTTCATCCCCAGACCAGCAGGAACCTCCTAGTCAACCACTTAAGCAGGGGGGGGGGGGGAATGATACAAGATTTCTCTCACCTTCCAATATAATCCTATAGCAAAATTATGCTTTCCATAAAGTATTCCTTGTCTGAGACAGGCATGCTGCCTGAGGCCAAAAGTATGAACAGCTCAGATCCCCCAGATTATAATTAATAGGCTAATGAAACCTCTTCTTTGCTCTCAAACACAAGTTCCAGCCTTGTAAAAGCATGTAAAAACATACAGAGCTTTATCTTAATATACTGTACCGTACCATACTGTACCATACCCACTATCATGGGGGTAAGGAGAGGAAGAAGGTTACTTAAATGCACAGGTGTGTAAAAGATTAGGATCTTTTATGCAGCTAAGTTATGAGGAAGCTTCACAGGAGAAGTCACCATCTTCTTACAGTTCCTGACTTCTTTAGAACTCTAACCCCAATCATGCAAATTAAAATACTAAAACTATTCAGCCATATATTGCTTGGAGCTAAACTTATTTAAATTATTTTATTCCAGTCTGTGGCCTAAAGCAATGATTAAATGAAACACATAAATGTGTTTTGGATCTTTGATTTCCTGAGACGAGATTTCCATTGCTTTAAATCTGTCAGTGCAATATTGTTGTAATGCCCCGACATAATGATTCTCTTTCTGGCATGAATTGGGGTTAATTAAGTGAGAATAGAATTGAAGTTTAATATTAAACTGGCAATACTTCTCCATTCTCTTAGGACTTGGCACAAAGAAAAATAAAACGGGAATAGACTGAGTGTGAGATGAGGTTAAATGAACGTTTATTAACTCAAATGGAAAATACTGTTTACTACGGTATAGAGTCTTTTAGGTCACAAACCTATCCTTGAGTTACACTGGCTGATGGGTTATAGTATATGGTGGAAGCCCTGATATGTGAGCAGACGTTTCAGGGTTTCATCTTTATGCTAGGTAAAACCAATCACCACTCATATAGCTGCCCAGCATGGGATTTGCAAGGGTGCAGAAGGTAATGGGTTGGAAAACCCATGAAATGCTCTGATCGCTGCTGCTGATCATGTGGTGGGTCTTCCTTGAGGTGTGTTTGACAAATCCTGACTACTGTACCTGTTACTGCACCTGTCTGTGGATAGCTCAAAGAGAAACGCAATGAGAGTAATAAGCAATTGGTCAACAGCTGGAGCAGATTATCCCTGGATCTAGATCAGGCATCCCCAAACTGCGGCCCTCCAGCTGTTTTGGCCTACAACTCCTATGATCCCTAGCTAGCAGGACCAGTGGTCAGGGATGATGGGAATTGTAGTCCAAAACATCTGGAGGGCCAAAGTCTGGGGATGCCTGATCTAGATGCATAAGAGTTGCTTGTGATGAGCTGAGATGGAAGATTGGTCACCACAAGCCATGCCATCAATAACCTTCATGGCACATGACATTTTCTATCAAACTTTCACTTACAACAACCAGATTTATGGGGGTAATTTGCTTGAAGCAGAATAGGGAAGGATGCAAATTTATGGGAACATGTTACCTTAATTTAATGAAAGACACGAGTTGCATGGCTGGGCCATCAAATGGGACTTTTTGGCAAATGGAATGGACTGATGTGGAAAGCATTCATTGATCATGTGTTAGGCCCTCAATTATTCAGGAAACATTAGCTCATGTTTTCTTTGGCCCAATATGGGGGCTGGTGCATGAAGCGAAAATATATTTTCCCTAGCTGAGAGATGGGGAACCCATGGCTCTGTTTTACCCCCCCCCCTTGAGTTTTTCTCCATAGCTGCCAAGTTATCCCCTTATGCTGAATAGGCTTCCTCGCGAGAAAAGGGAAAACTTGGCAGCTATGTTTTTCTGCCTTGCTTGAATGTGTCCCTGAACCTTGATAATACCTGTTGTTCGCCTATATGGAGCATGGAGATATGCATGTATAGAAACTCCCAATTTTTGCATGGCTGAAAGGTAAGAGTCACATCTATTGTTCCACCTGCATTTGCGTATGACAATGTCTGTCACTGCCATGTGGCCCTCAGAAGGTTCCCCACAATGGAATGGGGCCCTCAGGCTAAATAAGATTCCTTGCCTCAGCTTAATACACAGGAGCTGTCTCTTGAATGGGATATGGGCAAAGTTAAAACTTCCATTCTCTTATCTTAAAACAGAATATCACAGGTGTATCACTTCTGCTTCTTCAAACAAGCATATCAACCACTCCTACATTGCATGCTTCCATGCCAAGTGATGACATTCCACTTTTTTTCTTTATTATGTGCCAAGGTATGTAAGGGAGGAGGCACTGAGGTGTGTCAGCATGCCAACCCCTGAGAGTTTTTTAAGTACCGCAGGAGGTCGCAAACATGAGGCTCTAATAAATAATTCTTTGTTGACAGTTCAGAAATCAAAATGAATGAGCCGAAGCGAGAAGAGTAACCTTTTGATGCATCTGGATTCCATCCAGTGCAATTAACACCACATATATCATATTATTAACCTCAACTCATAAATCAGTGGAACAAGAATCATATTTTAAATACAGGCCTAAACATCATAACGACATAGCAGTAAAAATGAAGGATTGTTTAGAAAAGTTATTGCAGCTCCACGGATGAGTTGTTGAAGTTATCCATCCAGATTCTTACACAATACTGTACTGGTACACATTAGAATAAAAGGGTTTAGCTTGCCTGTCACATTAATTACTTTTATTGTGGAATTGGGATGAATTACCAGGGTATCTAGTACAGTATGTCTGAAGCAAGTCTACCCACCTTATTGCTCAAATTATAGGGGGAAGAGGAAATCTGCAAGCAAACATGCCAATAACTTTCTCAGAACTACAGTACAGCTATTCAGAGCACAAGTTATCTCAACAAGGATATGCCACTCAGATTGGTTACTAGGCTACAACCCCCCTGCAGTGGCTGTCTGTCTGTAAATAGCATTAACCCGTAGGTTAACTGAATGATCCCTGCCATTGCACTTCCAACAAAGCTTTAGACTGCAATCCTATGCAGTCCTGTTGGGTGCAAGTGCTAAGTCCTATTGCAGGCTTCCTCAACCTCGGCCCTCCAGATGTTTTTGACCTACAACTCCCATGATCCCTAGCTAGCAGGACCAGTGGTCAGGGATGATGGGAACTGTAGTCTCAAAACAGGGCCGAGGTTGAGGAAGCCTGCCCTATTGACTCAATGGGACTTAAAGGTAAAGGTAAAGGGACCCCAACCATTAAGTCCAGTCGCGGACGACTCTGGGGTTACGGCGCTCATCTCGCTTTACTGGCAAAGGGGGCTGGTGTTTGTCCGCAAACAGCTTCCGGGTCATGTGGCCAGCATGACTAAGCTGCTTCTGGTGAACCAGAGCAGTGCACGGAAACGCCATTTACCTTATTTCTTCTTCTTTTATACCCTGCCCATCTGGCTGGGTTTTCCCCGCCACTGTAGGCGGCTTCCAACCAATACCTTCCCCCCCTTGCACTTGTCATGCTTTCGAACTGCTAGGTGGGCAGGAGCGGGGACCAAACAATGGGAGCTCACCCCATCGAGGGGATTTGAACTGCCGACCTTCCAATCGGCAAGCCCTAGGCTCAGTGTCCTTTCCCCTTTTCTGCGTTCATAATACCACCCAAGGTTCTGCTCCTCTGGTCTTTCACTTCCACAGAAATTTTAACAGTGTAATCCTCTGCATGTTTACTCAAAAGTACGCTGGTGGACGCAGAAAAGGGGAAAGGAGAGTTGACAGACCTGTGTTGAAAGATAAGAGTAGGAACCAACAGGAGCACGCAGATTGTGACTCACTCTGGAGTGCTCAACAGAAGATTCACATCTGGAGAAATACTTGGCAGCCAGCCCTAGTAAGTCCTGGCCCTCAATAGATGATGACTAACCTTTTTATTGAATAAATCAATCGTCTTCTAAAAATAAAAATTTGTTCTCAGAGCCAAAATAGAAATTGAATGCATTACCCAGGTGCAGATAATGTGTACTAGTGTCTGTTGCTGATGCTAATTTTGTTTTCAAGTGAGTCAGGTCCCAGAAAGAAAGTTTAGTTGGAATGATTTAAAATGGATGGCACTGTTTAAAAACTGAAGTATCTTATCCTCCTTATTTCTCTTCTATCAATATGATTCATATTGGAAGTCACATGGTTGAAAACTTTCCTCTAATGAGTCTTGTTTTAACAGAGCTCCTGCCAATGGAGTCTGATCCAGTCTTGGTACACAGGCCAACTGAAGAGTCCCAACTTGGGTTCTATTTCTTGGTAATGCTAGAGTGTGACAAAGAGGTAAGGAGGGCAGAACTGGGACACGCTAGGACGGACAGACAGAATCTTGAGAACCCCAAAATACTAACGTACATAATGTTCCTTCATTTCAGAAGACTAATACTATGCAATAGCAGTATTAATGAGTCTCAGGCCAGTCCCCCCCCCCTTACTACTAATTGATTCTAGTGGTGGGAAAACTGTTGCATTGGCAGATGGAAGTTCCCATCATCATCATCATCATCATCATCATCTGAAATATAATTTTGAAGCACTTCCCACACGTTGCAACTCCCATATTACAGACCTGTTTTAAGAAATGGTCACATAAGTGTCCGTTTAGCACAACAAAATTCTCATCATAACTTTCTGCTCAAACATTACGCCTTGGTATGCAAACCAACCTCTGGTCTCTCAGAAAAGACACACCACTAGCTTTTATTTTTCTGTGTCAATAAATAATGCAAGTATTGAAACTGCCCTGATTAATAGAGCAAATTGCTGTTATCTGGTTTTAAAGAAACAGTATTTCTTTAAAAAGAGAAAGCTACAGAGCTACTTAAATCATTGCAAGGCTGCAAGCTGTCTAATGATACTTTTTTTTCCCCCAGCAGGCATAGATATTTAGAGAATGAAAAATGGCAATATGTTACATTTTCAGGCAGTTACTTTGAGGATTCTTCTGCAAGTAAGATCGGAAAAAAATAACATAGTTGCAGTATATTTAAACAGAGGTCTTGAAGGGGAACTGAAATTCCCATGAGAAAATAGGGATTTGGATATTCCCACACATATGTGGGAAGTGAAACATACCCAGTCTACACCATGAATGAAGACCACCACAGACTACACGGTTTTCACTGGAAGTCAATGGCATGAGAGCTACCATGAAACCATCTCCCCAGCCAAGGGAGCATCCTTGCAGTAATAAGGCATAATGGGTCATGTGGGACTCCTATAAAAGGAGCCTGTAGTCCAGCTTTCACCAACCTGGTGCTCTCCAGATATTTTGAACTACAACTTCCATCAACCCTAGCCAATGTGTGTAGTGGGTCACTTTCACCTTCAGGCTAAATATAATCAGCCTTCCTTCTCCCTTTGCCTCACTGACAATCCCATATTCTCCTTCTGTTCTTGTTACCAAACTGAGAACATTAGATGTGATGGATTGGGATGATTACAAGAGGACAATCTAGCATGTGTCTGAAGCTCCCAGTTTAGAATCATCTCCATTCTCCTAATATAGGGATCCAACCTTGTTCCTGAATATGGTCAATTCTTGAACCAGGATATATCATAATATTCCCAATAGTTTTTTTTCAGTTCCTGTCTGTCAGGAATATCCAACTCCAACAAGAGTATCATCAGAGGGAGTGTAGATGTTCCTTTCAGATTGTGGGTCCCAGAAAGAGGGGAAAGAATCGTGAAGTAAATGCAACGTCCAATTGTGCAACAGTCAATTTTATCATTTGTAACATGTGGTCTGTTTCCATTTTGTACAAGTTGAAATGAATTTTTCTTGACCAAATAGTTGAACTTAACCAGGCAAAACATATTGCAATTTGTAACAAAGATCAACCTCCCTTCTTTTCCAAGTAGACCCATCTGAAGCACTCCTAATACATTTCAATCCCTACCCTTTTCCATTACGTATAACCCTTTTGGCTTTTATAGGAATCTTCAGAGAGTATATTATGACCAATGGGAGTTCTCATAAAACATCCAGAGATCAACTTCTCATTTCAATGTGTTGATTTGCAGTTCACACCAAAAGATTCTCAGGTCCATCATCACTCTTGAGTAAACTAAATTACCTTACTTGCAACGGCATTTTTTCCCCCTAGTGGTGTAGCTTTTGCCTGTATTTCATCTCTTAATTAGTTTCTGATATTTTAAAAGAAATAAATGTTAATGCATAATGTTCATACAATGCCGAGAAAGTCTGAGAATTATTAAAGCACCACAATGTTGCATGTAAAAACACATTTTGTAGCAAAGTTGGCATTCAAAAGATCTGGCCATATTCCAGCTGCCACATCCAAATTATATCTTTATCTGGATGGTGACTAAGACAAGACTTGAATGAGACATCTTTTAATTCTTCTTTATAATGCTCCCAAATTGGCTATTTATTTATGCTGTCAAATCTAGGAAGGTGTAGTTCCAATTAACAAGACACCCATCCTGTGCTCCAGGCAGCAACTATTAAAATTAATGAGCCCTCAGCAAAAGGACATGATGGTCTTTGTAGCTACCCTGTTCAATGAGGCCAAGAGGGTGTTTTCCATTTTTGTTGTACTTGTTTTATATGAGTATGAGCAAATCATTGCATTTTTCTTCTTCTTTAGCATATCATCTGTAGAAGCTAGTATCTCTTTATTTGTACCATGCATAATATTTAGGAGTCATACAGCCTTGGCATAGGCTGTACTTAAGAGATTTGGTCTAGGCATGTTCTTACCAACACCACAAAAATAGCAGTGGAAGCAAATTCCATTGTGATTCATAGTATCAAGTGTGTTACTTCCTTAGCTGAACTGGAAAACAATCAACCATATGAATCATATATAGGAGCAGCCAAATTGTGGAGATAGATTGGGGAGTACCTAAGGCATGATTCATATTGTCAAATGTATTTGATGCTATTCAATGTTCTGTCACTGCATGCAAATCAGAGTATAATATATGATTGTTGCTGGGTAGTTTGAGGAACTTAGATGTACAAGCCAAAGACAGAGTCTATGAAGGCTGCAATCTTTGGCATTATGGAATAAACATCTTTGATCAGTGGGGCTGATGAGTCACCTTGTTTAAGACAATGGTGCTACTTTGGCTTAACATATAACACAGAAGTCTAGGGAAATTAAAATGTCAAAAGTTATGCTCAAACTGCATAGCTGCTGCAACTTCCAGGAGAGGTTTTCATTGCTATAATGAAGAAAAAGTTGTAAAGCAACCACAAGGCACTGAGCCAAACTTCATTGGTACAGATGCACTTAAATCTTTCATGAATATGGAAAAGTCAATTGACCAAAAATATCTAAGGAGACAGCAAAGTTCACCAGAGACTTGGGTTTTACCTATTGTTTGAAATTTGTGGGGAGCACTGCTTATCTGTATGAATACTGCATTCATTTGCACCCAGTGGCTTTTGGATTTGGCATTATGTAGCAGAAACAAAATTCTCTGTTTCCTCACATTGATTTTGAGTGCCCTAATCATGTCTCACCAAAAGCATATTTATCAATTGCCTTTTGAGAACACTACTGTGATTGACCAAGTGTAGGCATTTAAAGAGTTAGCTCCTTGGGCAAAGCTGGTCCAGCCATTGGGCAGGGTGAGACCACTGCCTCAGTCAGCAGCCCCCCCCCCCCCCGCGTGGCACACCTGTGGGCAAGATCTTGCCTGAAATCATGTGAACTCTTGTGGAGAGTGGAAGATCTCTCACACACAATTTTGGGCAAGATCTCACCCAAAATTGGAGTAATTGACACTGATGGTGATGGTTCTTCTCTGCCAGTGGCACATAGCTGCCAAGTTATCCCTTTTTTTAAGGGAAATTCCATTATGCTGAATAGGCTTCCTCACGAGAAAAGGGAAAACTTGGCAGCTATGCAGTGGCAGAGAGTGTATGGAAGGGTGTGTGACTTACAACTAAAAAGCCTGCAAATGTTGTATTTTTTCTCTTGTAAATGAGTTGCTCCATTCCTTGATCATTTTGGCTGCTATTTTCCAGCTCAACACTATTCCTTTTGAGGTGAGATGACCAGAATTGTACACAATATTCCAAGTGTGGTTGCACCATATATTTGGCTACTGGCATTATAATACTGGCTGTTTTATTTTCACTTCCTTTCTTCATGACCCCTAGCATGGAATTTGCCAAAAACTTTATTGAGCTACAACCCCAGTGTCTCTGTCCTGGTCAGTCACCACTAGTTCAGATCTCATGAGGGCATAAATGTGAAATTAAGGTTTGTTCAAACCTCCTCTCCAAAGCCCCTTCTGTTAGATCACAGCACTATTATCATCAGTTTAGAAGCTTAAATAATGCCATGATGTGCTGGAAGAAGGAGACAAAATGCAAAGCACATCCCAGGAACCTCTTAGCTGATGCCAAGACAGCACCTCCCTGCATCACCAGACCAGTTATAAGGAAACAATGTTAGCCCTTTTTTTAAAAGTTAAAATAGGGAGAAATTCATCAAGAAAGCAATAGCTTCTATGAAAAAACAGAGAAAAGAAACATCCTGGTAGCCTTAAAATGCCAAGTTACAGTTTTTAGGAAGCATTTGCTTATAGTGAAAATAACAGATCATAAACTACTGTTAAGAATGCCTCTGGGCTCAAATCCAATTTATCCTCCTTGTGATCCTTTGTAAATAGGAGAGGGAGAGCATAATAATAAAATGATAAATATTGTGGTTCAATTAACTTCCTTCCTCCTCAATAACTACAAAGGTTGATTGTGTGTTAGTTAATCCAATGGATGGGCAGAGACTTATAAAGACTTGCATACAGATCATCCAAGGAATTAATTTGCCAGGAGGTGTGAAAATGGATTTATCTATTAACTCAGTTCTACAAGAATATCAAAGTACCATTTTCAAGAGTGAGCAAGTGGAAGGCAGGAAATCTCACAATAGAAGGTATACAGAATAACTTTGCATTAATTCTAACTAAGTCCCTGTGCTGAGACTAGATCTATTTAGGAAGGAAAGTTGCCTGTATCACATTGCAGACACGTTTGCACCAATCCCTATTAATCAATCCTTCAATTAATGACATTTATGAATTGCTTCCAGTGAAACCTCCCAAAGTAATTTAGCTACATTGCTGCAGGATTGTTGGAAATGAGCTAATCAGATATTGGATTTCATGATTATAATGCTACTGATAATCTAGCTTGCTGAGCACATAGAAGAGTCCATTCCAAGTTGCTTCCTTTGCACAACTTGCTCTTGGAAACCTAGCCCTATCATCCAATGACTGATTCTTTTTGTCTACTCTGAACAGCTTCAAAGAGTGAAAGGTTAACCCAGGCTTCCTCAACCTCGGCCCTCCAGACATTTTGAGACTACAATTCCCATCATCACTGACCACTGATATTGCTAGCTCAGGATCATGGGAGTTGTAGGCCAAAAACATCAGGAGGGCCGAGTTTGAGGAAGCCTGGGTTAACCCATGTGAATCATTTTAACAGCTCATAGTTGTAATAGACTAACAAATAGCACAAGGCGGATTCAGGTTTATTTATTTATGGTAAAATGCAGCTCCTATAAAATATATAGAAAGATTTTGCAACTACACGAAGTCTGGAGTGTGGCAACATTTCTGCAGTGGCTCCCTGCCTGTGCAATTCTGTCCCCAGGGAGGTTCGCCTGGCGCCTTCATTATACATCTTTAGGCACCGGGTAAAAACATTTCTCTTTAACCAGGCCTTTGGCTGATTCACATACAATGCCATTTTAATACATGGGGTTTTTTTGCGGGGGGGGGGTTACTGGGTTCTTTTTGTTTTTGTTTTAATTATGTATTTTATGTTTTTATATTGTGATTTTCTCCTGTGAACTGCCCTGAGACCTGCGGGTATAATAATGTACTGATTTGCTGTTTTGGAGGATGCGCTAAATGGGCAATAAATCCATATGAGAGAGGGGCAGCTTGGACCAGGAAACCAATGCAGTACCTTGACAACTTCACAATGCTGGGAAGAGCAGTCAAAGCAAGTGTCTGGCAAGAACTGGGATTCACAGGCTATTCAGAGAGGGGAATTCCCTACCTTTCCCAACCAAACCCAAAGTAGAAGTACAGTATAGTTTTTACATACATAGTAGCAGTTTTCCCCTTTAAATATGAATCAATTTAGGGAGCAGATAATAAATCAAGTAGGCTACTAATTAATAAAAACACTTAAGAGGGATCTCACCAATGAGTATTAGCCTTGGTCTAATGATAGCATTAAGGTCTTTATGTCACTGGGTTTTGTTTTGTTTGTTTTTCTAGGCAGGACTCTTTGAATTCCTCTTTCATTTCACCCAGTGAACAATGCAGGAAGGTCTAGTAATTGTTCACAACAGCATTGGATTCAATAGCTATAAGAAAGCAGAGTTGCCTACCTGTAGCTGTTCCTCTCTGTGCAATCAGTCACATGTAGGTGAGGGCAAGCATGCAGACCGCGGAACCTTCTAGAAGTTTTAGAACTAACTTCGTACTGTAAAGTTTAAACAAAACTGTTCATCACTTTATGACAACAGCTTCAAGTAGAGACTTGCAGAAAGGAAGGAATACAGAAAACAGGGGATAAATACCAGAACCAAACTGAATGGAAAAGACTGTGATGAAGACTAGGGTTGTGCAACATGTTTCCTTATTTCACACTGAATTGGAAGTAGGGCTGAACTGAAAATTCACTCTGAACTTTGGGGTCCTTGGGTGGCGAACTTTACTCATTCCTGTCACTTTCTGGCTTTTGTTTTGCAATGGCAGCAGCAGCGCTGCTCCTGGTACACTGGCCCTTCTTGACAACCACCATTTTGGTTTCTCCATATCAATGGAACTATCAGTGATGCTACATCATATTTGAGCACCATTTATAGAGGCAGTTCTGGGGACGGGGTGATGGTCAAAATGGTAACACTCACTAGCAGATACAATTTCCTCCCAAGAATGCTTCTCATGTAGTGCCAATGAGGGTAACATTTCCATCTCCCTCCATAAATGTTCCTTTGAATGATTCTATGTGACAACATAGCATTGCTCACGGGTTGTTGTTTTTCAATTTCACTCCTTTTTCAATTTCAAATTCACATTTGAGCCAATCAGAAGTGAAGACAATGCTTCTGAAATATGACACACAGATGATGCCAGGTCATGCAGTGAACAGGATGACATTGTGATAACACTTGGCAGATTAAATTTGACCATGCAATTGTTTCACTGAAGACCAGCAAAGCCAATTCTGAGTTAGGATAATACTTTCTAAATAGGAAAACACTTTAGAGCAATCACTGGAAAATGGCAGAAGACCAGATGCATGGGTCTGAGGATAACCATTTATAGCTCAAGCCCAGTTAAAAAGCGATACAAAGGAGACTGACACTATAGCGTGAATATTTTTTTATATATATTTGGTCATTGGGCATATCATTATATGATTTCTCATCATTGTCTTTCTTTTCACTCAGTAATATTGTTGAAGCCATAATGCAACATTTCAATATTTCCACGTGGATCTTTATGTTGATGGAGCAGTATTCAATAAATGTACATTTTTTTAAAAAAATGCCAATAAATTTGAAGTGGTGATATTTCTAAGAGTAATCTGTTAGACCTTTAATTAGACTAAAAGAGGTGTCAACTAATCCATAGATCCAATGATGACAAAAAACAAACTTCTGAAGGACTAAACTTCTTTCTGTGGATTAGGTTCCTCCGATTTTCTTTCATAAACAAATCTATATAACCGTCTGGAAAAGTCAAGTGACAATTGTTACATATGGAGTACCATTAATACATCTATTTAATTATAATTTATTTTTCAACCATAAAATGGACAGAGCATGGTCCTGGTCTACTCAATAGGAAAGAAAATGATAAAAAGTAACTTCTAAAAAATCCAAAAATCACCAGTATCAAATAATACTAATATCAATTAGTATTGCCTGAAATACAAAGAAACAGCCAATGTGTCTATCTATATAAACTTTAATTAAGAACCTTGCATTGAAAAGCAGATGATACAGTATATAGTTAGCTGTGCTGACAACTGCTGGGAACTTAATGTCTGCATTAAATTCGTACAATTATGTTGAACAATGTAAATCTGAGATGATGAAATTTAGCTCACCTGTGTTCCGGATTAAATTAAGTAAAGTGTGCTTTGATTTTCGTGCAAAAGTGATCTGGTTTTGTTCCTTACATCACGTTAGAAACGAAAAGGCAAATCATGCAGTTTGGCAAAGGAAAAAATAATAATAATTGTGTTTGTAGGTTACAAAAATATGAGTCACACACTGCATAAAAACAGAACCAAATTAAAACGTATCACAGAAGGCTTTCAAGGTATTAGTTTGTATGAAGTCATCTTAGTTTCCTTAAAACAATTACATAATTTATGAAACTCAGCAGCGCTTGTGTAGCTTTTGAAATTCGCCTATAGACAAATTGTCATTTTCACCTGTTTTCTTTTTTAAAAAAAGTTTCAAGTTGTAACAAAGAGTCAAAATTAAACTCAAACAGTATTATTGATATATATATATATATATTTCATGAAGGGTCTAGGCTTTTAAAATGTAAATTTACAGTACAAAAATCATACAAATTAAAGACAGGGTGGGTGGGGAGTCTATTCTTGCTTCATTTAAATAGTATTAACATGGGCATCTACAGTACCAGTCCTAAAAAGTTAAAGTCTATCTCTAAAGCAGCTAGCAAGGCTGTGCTAATAAAATATGGTCAAAGCTTATAATTCTTGAAGCCTCAGACATTGCACTATTACTTGAGCCAGCTGAATCAGTATGCAGTGGATGGTGTGTCCCTACCCTAGCCCACCCACATTCACACCAAATTCCCAGCACACCATGAATTCTGAAAGAAATAGGCATTTCTTTTTAACAGCTTTAAATACAGCATAGAAACAGTCAGAACAAAGACATTCTATACCTCTTACGGAAGTCCCGGTTTTGAAAACATAACTAATATTCAAAGCAGACAGAACAGTTGAGAACTATCTGAATTTTAATAACATCTTTCTATCTCGTGGGATCATTTAATAGGGAAAATCATGTTAGACCTTTACAACTCTTATTTACATCTCTAGGAAGTAGAACAATATTAATTTATTGGAAAATGCAAATCATTCTCCTAATGGTTGGCCTTCCCTAAAGTAAGGCAATATGTGTGTCACAAAAAAATAAATAGGATAACTTTTGTTATTTGCTACTTTGTCTTTTCACTGCATATCTGATTTGTTATTATTGTAAATGATTCGAGCTTTTAAAGATCATTTTAAATACTTTTAACTATTTTAATATTGATCCAACTGTGGAATTGCTTTTCAAATTTCCGTCATGCCATTATACTGGCTAGTAAAAAATAATTAGACTGTATATAATGTTGGAATTTAAATTCTGAAATTCATGACAGAATTTGGAATTATTCAAATTGTGACAGTAACATTTGGATACAATGAAATATTAGAAGTAAATTTGCTCATATAACTATTAATATTACTTACAGCAAAATAAACCTCTATATGACTGCAGAAAATCACACTTGGCTTGACTAGCATTATTTCTAAAAGACCATGTTGAGTTTAAATATCATTTTAAAGTTAAGGTGCGGGAATATCCTTTACTGTTAATACTCATACGAACTCCAAATCCATCTAAAATAAGATTCATCGCTATTGAACTTGGATTTCAGTGTTCTTCGCCCACATTCAGTCACTTCAAGAAGAAAAGCGTTTAAAAAATGAGTGCAATGTTTTTGCTTTGACTGTATCTCTAAAAACCTGAAAAGTCATAATTGATAGGGGCCATTCAAAAATATGCAGTACACAAAACAGATAGGATAGTACGGACAGACGTAGATACTCCTACATATACCACATACAATCAACATTTCAATCTCTATTATGTTTTCACGATTTGTTATTAAAGTTAAAGCACCTATGTGTGGTGATTTTACTTTTACTGTACAGCCTATGTTATTGGATTTTAACACTGTAACTTGCCCCATTGGACCGAATCATGCAACTGCCGCGGATCAGCACAAGTGTTTTATAAGGCATAACTGGAACAAGTTAAAAATCATTCCTCAAACTTTCAAAAGTTGAGTTGCTTGATGAAGGAGTTCCTGCCTCAGTCTCTTTTTTTCTTTCCTGAAATCCATGATTAAGTCAGGAGGATAATTTTCTTGAAAGTGTAATTTATTTGGCTTAGGATAGTGCCACAGGAAAAATAATAATAAAAAGAATTGAAATCCTCTCAGGTTGGAAGGTCCTTTGAACTCAGTTGAGGACATGTTAAATCCAGCTACATTCAGAATTCCAGGTAGGCAAGGATGCCAACTGCAGACAGCAATAAACCAAGACAACTGGGCGATATTCCAGCAGCAATTCCTGTAAATGAAACAGATTTGGCTTTCATTAAGGGATAGCCATTATGTTATATGCAAAACAAAATGTGATGTTCATCAAAATGCTTGACAAATATTTTCTGAACCAATCAAGGTTGTGATCCAAAGTAAAGGTGTGGATTGATTTAATAGCAAATGTAAAAATAAAATGAATGGGACCAATTTGTTCATAAATTACTACAGTAATGAAGAAATCAATGTCATGTATGAATGCCAGAACTGTCCTATTTTTTTGTTCATTCTGAACTAATTTAGAGCCACTTTAGATTACATTTAGATTACATTGCAATTAGATGACATGTACATTATTTAGGTGGCAATCTGATACACATGGCGGAATTGATGTCCAGGGGAAGTTTCCAAAAGGTGACGCAAGCTCAACAACTTTTGGGGTGTCCTGGTTTTTACTTTTTGAAATATCGCAACCCATAGTATAGGATTACACTGTTGGTTGCCAATAATATAGATCTCTCTCTCTGTCTCTCTCTCTGTCTCTCTCTCTCTGAAGTTTGGCAACTTCAATTCTTTTGGGGAGAAGTTGAATACAGTACCTGAAATTTTAAGGGCAATTAGATGGAAAGGAAGTTCTAGGCAGGGGAGTAGTAGTTGGAAGGCAACAGGAAATAAAAAAAATGAGTGGAAGTAATGAAAATGAATTAAATGATAAGAAAAAAATAGCTATTTTAACCTATGGATAAATATCCAAATGAGTTTTTAAACTGTGGTTGTTGAAAGAAGCAGAGACAGCATTGAGGTGGACCAAAACCACACCCACACTTCTGATTTCACATGCCATTGTACTACATGTGAGTAACACATGCATAGGGCTAGACATTGCTTAAATACATAACAGGCAGCCAATATTGCTGCCAGTAGGAGCTTTCCCCCTAAGGGTCCTAGGCATATGTTGGATCTGTGTATCCAGTCAAGTCTCAGTGCAGAGAGTGAAGATATAAGCCGCCTCTTCCTGCACATTGCCTTTACAGTGAGAATTGGGCTCCCCCACCAGGGTAGCACTGTGGGTTAAACCACAGAGCCTAGGGCTTGCCAATCAGAAGGTCGGTGGTTCAAATCCCTGCAATGGGGTGAGCTCCTGTTGCTCAGTCCCAGCTCCTGCCAATCTAGCAGGTTGAAAGCACGTCAAAGTGCAAGTAGATAAATAGGTACCGCTACAGCAGGAAGGTAAACGGCGTTTCTGTGTGCTGCTCTGGTTTGCCAGAAGCAGCTTTGTCATGCTGGCCACATGACCTGGAAGCTGTATGCTGGCTCCCTCGGCCAATAATGCAAGATGAGCGCCACAACCCCAGAGGTGGTCACGACTGGACCTAATGGTCAGGGGTCCCTTCACCTTTACCACTGTACAGTAATTTGTTAAGGGGCCCCTGAGTGCATGCAGAACTAACCTGCAAGCAGGAGGGTCTGTGCTGGGTTTTCTTTCCATGTGCATTGAGTAGCAGAGTTAGAAAGAACCCAAAACCATAGGATTAAGCGAAAGGGAACCTGACTTGATCACAAGCTCGCTGTAGGAGACTGTAATGATTAAAGAAAACCAAGGGGCATATTCCAACTTATATAGAGAGTACAGCCTGTGCCACAGGAAAGCTGAGTCAAGAGCAATCTTGTTTAGTTATTTATTTACTGGACATAATCCTATTTTTAAGTATTAAAGGGACTGAGTAGAGGCTATGTGCAGTTTCCCAGCCTTGATAATAGTTCACTTCCATTCCTTTATATGTTATTCTACTACTTAATGGGGAAAAGGGTGAAAGTAAAAAATCTGAAAAACAAGATCCGAACTTGATTCCAATAGAACCTATTTCTGCATACTGATGAATTGTTGTTAGTATTTGTTCTGGAACAATTGTACTAGAATGGCATGCAGCTCGCAGAAAAATAATAATTTTGAAATGTAATTCAGGTGTATTTTAAAATCTACATACCTGGAATTTTTACTTGAGCTACTTCTCCATCTCCCCCTTCACTGTGCACCCGAACTTCAACAACATATTGACCTTTAACAGGGGCTGGAACTTCTATATAATGTTTGCCAGTGCTAAACAGTGTGCCATTAAACTGGCCATCTGGTCTATACAGCACCTTTCAGGGACAAAATATGGTACAGGATGTAACTCCAGAGAATAAATCAAATAACAAAAAGGCAAGCTGTATCTTATTCTAGAAAAAGCATTAAAGAAATAACTACAAAATGAACATCCCCCCCATTCAACCGTAGAAAAATTAAATGCTGAAACATGTAAAGTAATTGACCTGATCCCCAGTTTTAACTATTATGGGCTTTTAGGATGCAGGTGGTGCTGTGGTCTAAACCACAGAGCCTAGGGCTTGCCGATCAGAAGGTTGGCGGTTCGAATCCCCGTGACAGGGTGAGCACCCGTTGTTCGGTCCCAGCTCCTGCCCACCTAGCAGTTCGAAAGCACGTCAAAGTGCAAGTAGATAAATAGGTACCGCTCCAGTGGGAAGGTAAACGGCATTTCCGTGCACTGCTCTGGTTTCACCAGAAGCGGCTTAGTCATGCTGGCCACATGACCCGGAAAAACTGTCTGTGGACAAATGTCGGCTCCCTTGGCCAGTAAAGCGAGATGAGTGCCGCAACCCCAGAGTAGTCCATGACTAGAGTCTGGACCTAACAGTCAGGGGTACCTTTACCTTTACATTTTCAGGGCAAACTAGATGTAATGTCAGGAGATCTATGATAGGCTTTCTGCATGGTTTTTAAGAACAGCAGATGCAAGCACATGTGTGAGAGACCATGTTTGTTGTATGAGTTGGAGAGTTTTGGGTCAGAGCTCCAGTGCAGAATCAGGATCTT
Source organism: Zootoca vivipara (assembly GCF_965207765.1). Taxonomy (NCBI): domain Eukaryota; kingdom Metazoa; phylum Chordata; class Lepidosauria; order Squamata; family Lacertidae; genus Zootoca; species Zootoca vivipara. The sequence goes on along the minus strand of NC_142592.1, from coordinate 22,202,344 downwards.
CTTAATATTTCCCCAGCTGTGTCATGGTTTTCAAATCCTACTCCTGAAGCTGCTATTTGCCTTTGATGGGAAAACGTACATGACACAAGGGGAATGGTTTGAAAAGCCTTCTCTGCACCACGGAGGTTTAAATAAGAAATTCAACTTTAGCTAGTCCAACCAGTCCAAAATTAATAACATATTATGAAGAAATGTGAGATAAATAATTATGAATGCTTTCATAAACCAGCATGATTTTCAGTCAAGATATATACCTTTAAGGTATATTCAAAGCAATTTTTTTTAAAAAAAAAGAACAAAAATGGAACACATATTGGGCACCTGGTGAGAGGGTACTGGCAATCCCCCCCCCCCACTACAGGAATGTGTGCTTAAATGTTTTTTGTTACTTGTATTCTGGAGGTCAATACAGATGGAAATGGGTTGAGATTTATGGGAATCAGAGATTATTACTAGGTCCACTCAACACAGAGTGAAAAGCGATGTTCTAGCAGGACAACCAATCTTTGGCTTCCTTTTTACTGCCTTCATTATGGGTAAGTAAGTAGTAAGTATTAAGCACTGGGGGTAGTGACACGAGACAGTTTCCAGAAGCTGGAGAGCCACTTCCACACCTGCCTCATCTGAGCAATAACTGAGAAGAAATCAGGACTGGTTCTCCATATCCTCCATGGATCACCTCTTTTTCTATGCTTCATGGACTGTGGTTCCTGATTCTTGCTTTTATCTGGGAAAGCAGGTATCCTAAGATATCCCAAGTCACCAGCACCTACATTGATGTCCAGAAGACACCCCTTTTAGTCACTGAAAAAAAGAGAGAAGGCAGCACGGTTTCTATGCCTGCCTTGGTAATGAGCGCACAAATCATAATACAGGGGTGTATTTTTGGCCATGGTTGACTTGCACACCTGTTTGAATGAGAAGAACTGTGGGGTAGAGAGATATGTACTTCTGAATTATGTAGCTTGTTTTCATATCATGCCAAGACTCATGCTCAGATAACAGTTTCTAAGAGTATGAAGACAGCATAACTAGCAAGGAAATATTGAAGTCAGTTAAAGGAGTTTTACTGAAGTATTCATATTAGACTAACCAAGGTTAGCTGTTTATACATTCTGTTGTCGCTCCTTGAAGGTGTTGAATCTGATTGTAAGTCAGTTAATAGACAAGTGAAGTGATAAACCATATTTGCTAAATTACACAATGTAGGCAAAGCATCTCAATACAGAACTTACTTTATATCCTTTCACAGTAGATTCATTGGACTGTGACTTGACATGGTCCCATGTTATGATGTACTTTGAACCAGACCTTACAGAACTGATAATTCTTGGTCGCTGCCTTGGAGCTGAAAAATATTATATGACCTTTATTTCTGGTGCGTACAGGAAGATATCCCCACCACCATCCCGTCACACACACACCATGAGAAAGTTACAGGGCAACCCAACTCCCTGATCCCCTGTTCTGGAATGGGTTTGGATGAGGTCGAGGTGTGCCTTCACTCAGCCATGCAGGTAAGATAAGATATCTTTATTGTCATTGTCCCCTTGCGGGAACAACGAAATTACTTGGTTGCTACATCCACGCAGATAAAGCATTCTGCATAATCCAAAATTACAAAACCTAATTAAAAACAGTAAATATAATACAAAATAACAAGTAAAATGAGATGACTTCAAAGTCCAGACTTTCCATTTAAGGCCAAAATCGCTCTAGAGAAGAAACTGTTCCTGAGACGGCTCGTTCTTGCCTGCATTGTTCTATATCTCCGTCCCGATGGCAGGAGCTCAAAGAAATGGTGACCTGCTAGTGCTTTTCTATGGCACCTGGTGGTGTAGATTTGTTCTAAGGTGGATGCCCCTCCCTCGTCCACCAAGGAATCTTTGGATTTCCCCCCGTCAATTCCTGTACACCTTGCCACACCTGCCTGGTGTTATTACTCCATAGGTGATCCCCCAGCCGCTGTCTATACGCCTCTTTGGCCACCCGGATACCTCTCTTTAAATCCGCTCTGGCTGAGCTGTACAGCATCCTATTTCCACTTCTAAAAGCAGTATTTCTTGCCTTTAGCAACCCCTGTACCTCCATTGGAAGTCCTGCTGGTGAGAGTGTTCCAATGTGGCTGAATAGCTGACAGAAGCTAATACTGGGGGTATCACCACTGACAGTAGCCAATGGAAACCCCCCAAAGAAAGCCAGAAATCCCTGATATCTTTTGGGGTGGAGCTAGGCTGGCAAAGAATCTGCTGGGTTCCAAACCACCTGTGCTTCTGTCATGTTACAGCATTGATCCAGGCCTCTTTGTCTGGGTAACAGAAAGTAGGAATTCAGCAAATGAACCACTTTACTTACGTGCTTTTTCTGTAATGAAACCCAAACGGCTACTGGGAGGTCCAACACCTGCGAAGTTGAAAGCTGCCACATCTGCGTAGTAATGTGTGTCAGGCTTCAGGTTTTCCAACCTCACTGAAAAATTCTGACTGCTCACTTGTACTTTATTTGCTTCTATTTCTCTTCCACGGCTGGGCCAGTAGCGGATCTATAAACATGAGACATGTGTTTATCAGAGAACAAGAATGAATTTCAAACAACAGTTCAAACAACCATTTGACTGTCACTTGTTCCTAAAGCAATGATACATAAGGTCTGCAAACAGAAGAGCTCTCCGATTCCAGGTCAAATTTTGCAACAGAAGACACTGGTTCAGTTCTGGCAGTGTGCTCTGCATTTGGAAACATGTGCAGTGGCAAACTTTATTTAGCACAAGACTTTCGAACAAGAATTAGAAACTGGATAGCAGAGCGAGATATAGTTAAACCTATACAGGAAATAGGAAATGAAAAGAGCAGAGGGATGAGACAGTAGACTCATTTCAGCAATTAAACTTGCTATCTCCTTTTTAAATTCAAAAGCTGTTTTTTGTTGTTGTTAATTACTACTACCATGCAGAGGAGGAAAGCCCAGCTTGTAAGCTGACTGCATTATGAAGAGGTATTCTAAACTAGTCCTCCTAGTTCAGACTGGAAACAGGAGAAACCTCCCCTTCAAAATGGTAACAGAGAACAGCAACAGGACACCAATAAGCAATGGCCCAATGTTTTCAAAGTCCACAATGCATTCAACCAAGAGTTGCCAACTCTTTTTGGACCAGTGAAGACATTTTTTATTTTGAGAGAGTGCAGTTGCAAAATAGCTGCTATTCTATGTGTGACATAATACAAAATGGCTTCCAGTATGGCAAAACATAGAATTATAGAGATGGTTCATTTTATATACTTTAATTAATAATAAATATTTTTAGCTCACCTCATACCCTGTAATAGCTGGACTAAGAATATGCTGCCAAGAAACAGAGGCTTCTGTAGATGATCTGACTCTTACTTTCACATTTCTAGGTCTTTCAACAGGAGCTAGAAAAATGAGTAATACAATTCACTTCAAATGTTACAAGTGAGATATTCTTGATTTACAATGAACTTGTAGCTACTTTGGCAGCTCTAAATACCAACTGATTTAGAAGGAAACTCCATTAATGTACTGTTATCAAAGGCAGCAGTGTGATAAACCTGGGATTGCCAACTTGTTTGGGACCAGTGGACAAATTTTGAATTTTGATCGAGTGCTGGGTGCCTGAATCACAAAGCAGCTGCTATTGGGGGAGGCAGTTAATAATAATAAAAAATAATAAATTTTATTTATACCCCGCCCTCACCGGCCAAGACCGGGCTCAGAGCGGCTAACATCAGGTATAAAAACAATTGATTAAAATACAACTTAAATGCAACCTCATTTCAGTGGAAGCCCAGAATCAAAACTGTTTGGGGGGAGAAAACGTAAAATCTCCACCAAGGCCAACTATCCAGACTGGTCCTATGTGGGCCAGAAAAAAAAGTCAGGGAAGTCCCCAAATAGGGGTTCCATCACAGAAGGAAAAGGAAGGAGGGGGAGGGGATCAGGCTGTTGTCATAATACGAAGTTGCTGCCACGGCATAGTGCAAAATTAGAAAGATGGTTGCCACCAACAACCTCATGATTACCCTTGTGGATTGTGGATTTTACATATTGATTTTACACACAACCCACCCACTGTGGCCACCTAATACCAACAGGGATAAATTCTCACTACCAGGAAAAATATCAAAGGTTAGCCACCCCTAACGTATATTGATGGTGCCTCCCCAATGGAATCAGCACTCTCCAAGCATTACAAAATACAGAAGTATATATGTTGTTGTTGTTGCTGCTGCTGCTGTTAAGCAGCTCCTGGCATAGTTTTGCATAGGCTTTTGTAATTCTGGCAGTGTTTTCAATGTTGTTTTTTTATTTGTTTTTACAGTACTTAAATGATCTGTCCTGGGTTTGTTTGTTTTTTCAAAAGGCAGCTAACTAATTTTTTGCGAATCACTGAATTGAAAAACAAACACAAACAAATGCACAAACAACACATAAACTTTACAGAAGTTCTTCATTAATGCAGATAAGATTGTAGGATGTCGTGGTACTTTCAGCATATAGCAGCTGAGGCATAGTGCTTAGAATACATCCTTCCTTCACAGACGCAAAGGTATCTGAACATAAAACTTCCAGGCTGTCTTTCTGGCCGCATATGCCTTGCACACGAACACTGGACATATCCTCTATCACATTGCTTTGCGGACAGAATAAATACAGACCTATAGTTTTGAAAGTATGATGCTGAATGTTTCAGTAATAAACATTATATTGTATATTTATTTAAGTGTAGGAAAAAATCAAGATTAATTTATATAAGCAGTCAGATTTGTGAAAAGAAGACACATAGGGCAGTCTACTGTCCACGAAAGATTTAATTTTTCAAGCACAGATCACTTCTGTTTTGAGGATTCTTAGCAACAAGTTGCAACAGATAAGGTGCTGCTGCCTAAGCTCAGGAAACCTTTCATATATTTAATCTTCTAACTGGGCACACAGTCAACTATACATCAAAACAGTCAGTGTTCAGGAAAAAACAGTTACATATCTGTTGAAGGGCATCGAATAAAACCTAACCATCCTGTACGGAACGTTATTTATTTATTTATTTAAAAAAATAGCATTCAGTGAGTGACAGCTACTAAACCAATTTCATAATTTTAATAAATTATCCACAGTTGCAAAGGCATGGCCCCCATTACTAAAAACTAAGACAGTCGGCCAGAAAAATGGTTTTTCACATGGTGATTACAGTCAATGACTGGTGGCCTGATGATCTGAAGCTTTTGAAGCATGCTTTCTTTCTTCAGGATCTTCTCTTGAAGACACAGATTATCAGAAGAACACAAAAAATTTATGAGTACAATTTTTACAAAAAGTTAATGAGAATTCCACAAAGTCATTCTTGGAACTCTCAGAACTTGAAGTACCCTTTTCAGATGACTACATGTCGTCTATAATCCTAGGAACCTTCATCTAGTGGTGGGGGCAGGGCATAACTTTTAGTTCCCATCTTTCTAAAATATCCTGCAAGTATACATATAAAAGATTGGATGTTGATTTCAGTGTACAATTCCTCCAATTCCATGTGTCATTTTATGCTTTTATTTATTTTTTGTTTTTAGGCTGCATTTTTTGTTTTAATGGATATTGTTTCTTTATCGTACATAGTCTATACTGCTTAGAGTTCATAAATTCTTTTAAATAAATAAAATAAAACACAAAGTGAAGTCACCCTTTATCTCTCTCTGCTGAGGCCTTTGTGGAATTCATATTAACTGTCTGTAAAATTTGTACCGGAAATTCATCAAAGGAAGCTCACTTATATTTCTAGCGCAGTTGCAGATTCCAAAAGAGCGGCTCTTCAAATATTAATAATGTAGGGCTTTTAATCGACTAAACCTTTTAATCTTCTATCCTGAAATAGATAAGCCTTTGATCTGATCCAGCAGTGCTATTTTTATGTTATGTTCTTCTAGTTTCTTAGCTTTCCAGGGACAATCACACGTGTAGAATTATATACACTTTTGGTTGGATATGCACTTTGTCATAGATAGAAGATGCAATGCAATCAACGGGACTAAACTGAAGTAAACTGAACTCTAAGGATGATGATGTCTGGATCCAACCCTTAAGTTTTCTGAAAGCAGAATAGCAATTTTTCATTATATAAATTAGAATGAGGCTTATTATGGGTTGAAAGGTTAAGAAAATGTGATTTTAAAAGCATTTTGATGCCATAAATTTCAGGTAAGTCATTGTTGTGATAAACTTGTGAAAAAAATGTATTAATAGAAATGTTTGAATGAATTTTTACCTAAAGCAATGCTTTACTTAGATATATCCAAATTGGCTTAGAGCTAAACAAACAAACAAACAAACAAATTACCTGTTGCCAGTTAATTATCCAAAATGAGTCATCTACTTGAATTTACGAAGTTTCTGGCATGAAAAAGGAACCATGATCTCTTAAGAGATGGCAATGAATGGTCTTGACTGAATGAATGGTCTTGACTGCCAATGTATTTATACCAACTCAGTTCCCTGCTCTCCCTACTCGATTATTTCTACTTACCATCATCTGCTGAATAAATGATAGCAGTGAGGCTAAATGGTCCTTCTCCTTTGTTATTAAATGCTTTCACTTTCACTTGATATTTTGATGCAGGGATCATTGATTCATCTTTATGGACATATCGACCAGTTTCAGGCTGAGAAACTATAACTTTTTTCCACACAACTTGATCAAAGGGCTTGAAGGCTACTACGTATCCAAAATTATTACCAAAGTGATATTCTCGTGGTAAAGGCTATATATAAAAAAAGACAAAAGATTGAGAATTATTTTTTGGACAAAGGAGAACTCACGAGCAAAATGCTATCAGTGGAATTTGTTGCCAAGGAGTGTGGTGGAGTCTCCTTCTTTGGAGATCTTTAAGCAGAGGCTTGACAGCCATATCTCAGGAATGCTTTGATGGTGTTTCCTGCTTGGCAGGGGGTTGGACTGGATGGCCCTAGTGGTCTCTTCCAACTCCATGATTCTATGATCCCCAGTCCTAACAGGAGGGTTCCAGTAAAAGGTTTCAGCTACCCTCAAACAGTTCAGAGCATGAGAGAAATCAGATTATTTCAGGAGGAGGAAACCAAAAAGTACTTTCTTCCACTTGTCCATATTGTGCTAAAGAAGTCATATTCAGAGCTGGTTGCCAGAGCCCTGTGTGCTTTATTTTATGTGTTGTTTTTTTATTTTAAATTGGCTTTTTTTTTACCCACCCTTCATTGCAACAGTACTATCAGAGTGGAGTTCATAAAAATTTAAGACAAAATATATAATACAATTTTACCATAAATATATCTTTTTCCCCACTCAACCAGGTTCTGAAACATTAGTAACACCCACTAAACATTTGAGGGAAAATATGGTCTTCAGTGGGCCCTTAAAACTGATAGGAATTGGGGCCAGCCTTAACTCAGAGGTCTGGGTGCCTCTCAAGATTAGGTCCAGGATCGCTGCCCTTCTTGTGTGTTTCAGTGCCAAGTGTTCTAAGCTATAACCATTTAGGGTATCAATAAATGCTACCTCTTTGTCATGACTGGAACACATATGTAGCCAAGTCTGCATTAGGGTAGTTGAAGTCACCCATTACTACATATCCTATTTTGGATGCCTCCTTGATCTCATTCTTCATCTCAAGATCTTCCTAAGCATTTTGATCAGGAAGGTGACAGCACAATGCATCCTCAGTGCTAAATTACTCTTGGGGATTGGGTATCACCACTCACAGTGATTCAGTGGAGGAGTTTTCCCCCTTTGAGATTTCTAGCTTGCTGGGCTCAGCACTGTCTTTGCCTCCAGTACATCTTCATCAGTCTTTTCTATAGAGTTTCTAGCCAGGTATAACCATGTCCCACTGGTTCTCTCTGTTCCACCAGGTTTCAATTGTGCCTACTATAACAAGGCTGTCCAAGTACTCCAGTTCACCTATCTTGGGCTTGGAGGCTTCTAACGTTAGGGTCTGTCTCTTCAAGTGTCTTTGGCATGTGTATTTCAGCCTCTCTGAAGTGCTAACTTATACACTGTGCTCACAATGCCTTGTTCTCCACCACCCCTATCTAAATTTTCCTCAATTTCACAATCTTCATCACAGAGGGGATATTTTGTTCCAAACCAGACCCTCCTCAACTCCTGCTGGCTTTCCTTCTTCAATTAATCTGTAAGTTAATATAATTTTTAATAGAAATCCCTCATTACAAGACAAGGCATCTCTACAATTCTGCCATGCCTGCAATTCAAAGGGATAAATGGATTTCTGCTGACATGCACAGCACACACAGAGAGAGTCTCCAGAAAGATTCAAGGAGACTTAAAGTCAGTAATAAAAACAAAGTAAGCCAAACATAATCCCTAAAATCCCAGCACACTAATAAATGTAGAGGAGGAGGAAATCCATCCTTTGTAACCATAGAAGAGGTGGTGGCAAGTCTGAAAATGTGTACTAATGTTAAGATCCAGGTTCTTAATGTTAAGATCCAGGTCCTTGAAAGGAGGAATGAGATAATAACTTTGAATCTGCATTAAGAAGGGGCAGTAGAATGGAAGGAAGTTTATATTCCTACTGCTCTAGCTCCTAAACACCTCGCCTTTTCAGGCTTTATGAATCACAACAAATTATCTAGGTGTGCCAACCTGCCATACATTTTGTTCATATGCCGTAACTTATGAAATTATTGGACCGTTAAATGCAAAGTATGCAAACTTTTAGAGAAACATGCCATGACCTTATACAAACCTATCTATTTGCCCTGAGCCAGGCTGACATTAAAAATAAGATACATTTGCAATGTTACATTTACATACATGCTAAAGGAATTACTGAGAAGGAAATCCTACCCACCCATTTTCCCAGTTTAAATGAGCCTCCCATTCCAGTACAGATGGGGAAAGCCTTCCATTAGCTGAGAGAAGCAATTGGGATATAAATCTATTTGGGCCTATGTGAAAGAACAAAGTGATCTTGTTTTGGTACTCTCTGATCTTGCATTAGTCACAACCCCACCCCACCCCAGCTATAATTAAAAAAAAAAGTTAGTCACAGCTGGAAATTATCCAAATTTGCAGTGCCAACTTGGCTAGGGATATGGACATTTACATGCAACACAAGATGTGTCATTCCCCCCCCCCCCCCACCTCCCAAAGGTTTCATGGTCTTAGGAGTGAACATTTGTCAATACTTTTAAGATACTTTAAAGTTTTTTGAACTTAGTTTTTAATAGACAACTTTCCCCCCCAAATGAAAAGCAGACATCCGTAAAAGTAATATTTTTGCAATTTTTAAATTACTGCACGAAGTGAATACAGAATGGTTGTTAAAGATGAACAAGAGTAATATCTCTGCCTTATCTATATTTGCCTTGCTGCTCATACCAGGACAGAAAGGAGGCAGCAGTGAGGTCAGTGCGGTGCAAACAAGTGCATGTTCTTACCAGGGCATGCACCTGCCCTTGCTGATCACCTGGCTTTGATCACCCGGCCTTGCTGAATGTGTAGGGGTAGAACCCTCCCTGGACATTCTGAGCTGGAGAAGAACTCTGGGTAAATTATGCCCTTGTTCAAAATACAACTGTGCATTAGGAGCTAGATAAATCATACAGGCACGTCCAACTTTCAAGAGACTGTGATCTGCTCCCAGTATATAAAAAAACTGGCAATGATCTACCCATTGTCATTGGAGGGAGGAGAAGCGTGTGTGGGGTGGGTGGATTGCACAGAGTTGTTGAGCTTTTTCGGGGGAGGATTGCACAGAGTTTTAAAGCTCCCCCCCCCGTAACTTTTTGTACATGATAAGGATCCCGCGATCTAGCCAGGATCAGCTGGGAATCTATCAGTAGGTTGCGATCTACTGGTTGGACATCCCTGATATATACGTTTCAAATATTGGCACCATTACTAATCTTAATCCATTTTATGCTTTATAACAGGCATCCCCAAACTTCGGCCCTCCAGATGTTTTGGGCTACAATTCCCATCATCCCTGACCACTGGTCCTGTTAGCTAGGGATCATGGGAGTTGTAGGCCAAAACATCTGGAGGGCCGCAGTTTGGGGATACCTGCTTTATAACCTTTAAGGTGAGTTCCCAGAAAAGATTAAATGAGTTTAACCCTTTAAAAATGTACACAAAATCTTTAAAAATGTACACAAAATCACCAAGACTATAACCAAAATTGACATGGCATCCACTTGTAATCTTAACACTACCGCCCTTGGTTCAACACGAACAGTCCTTTTATAACAGTGTGAAGATTAAGCATAATTTCATTATTATACCTACCACCCAAGTTATTGTCAGCTCTCGATTGCTGCCACCCCCTCCTCCAACTTCAGAAGGAGCCACGTTTGGAGCTAAATAACAGAAAAAGGGAAATGTTTTCTCTGCTTTCATAAAATAAAATAAACCATCATTTAATTCCCCCTCTCATTAAGAATGCCATTGAGTCCATAAGGCCCACACAATTATAGTAATGCTAACCTATAATTGCTGAGAAAGTCTCAGGACTTGCCAAATGAAAAGCAAACTCTGTTTCCAGAAGAAACATGACTGAATCTAGGTTTTGCTATAGTGTACAGTTTTCCTTGAACGTATAATTCAATTTTGGGGTGGGAGGGGGAGTGTTAATTAGACATTCAGAAGATTTATTGCTCTCACCTCAAGAGTTTGTACTCATGTACTTTAAGCACATACTTAAAATTTACATCCACAAGTAGCTTATGGTAATAAAACTCTGCACAACTCAGAGTGTTAAAGAATATTAATAATTGCACTTATAATACTTAAACTGAAGGGCTAACAAGGACTGGTGCAATTTCTCTATTATTTTACTTAATTCCCTCACTTGTCATATTTCCGCCTTTCTGCCATTTTCCAAACTATAAGAAATACTTCTTTGGGAATCAATTCATCTTCCAAGTTTATACACTATATTTTAGACCTAAGCTCTTTTATTAAAAACAACTGCTAAAAAAGGAAGTGTCAGCTCCACTAGCCCTGTTTATTTGTTTAGATTTTGTTTTAGTTGGAAATACTTTTTCATTGAGGTTTACTTTCCTCTTTCAGTTGGCTTTCCTAGCTAATGCTTCCTTCATCCTTAAAACAGTGCCAGTTTCAACAGGGTACTGCCAGTTGTGGCTCTTTAGCAGTACAAATGCTTCACATTTATACTCCTGATATGCATTCATTCAAGACAATGACCCAATATCTGGGCTGAAAGGCCAACACAAAAGGATAATCTACTACTAATTTGCTGAAGAATGACATGCAGGCTTTTCTGTGCATTTCTGCAGTGACATATGATTTCCCAGAGAAATGCTGTTATCTCCTGCATACAGTCAAAGCAGCATGTATTATCTTCAACAATAAGGACAGAGCTAATTCTTCATGTAGAAGACACAGTTAAATAATATGTGTGTTGAAGGCCAAAGAATATGCACAACTGTGAACTGAGATCTAACATTAAGCATTTAGACAAAGCAGAACGTGTGCTATGGAGGATAAGGTCATGCCTTTGATACTGCTTTGAGAGCTTTCACTCATTTGTAAACCAGCATTATCTAGTACAACATGCAAAAACACTTTGGCATGTTTTCTTATGATCATAATGGAGAATTTGGTTAGTTTACCCCCCCTATATTGTTACACTGCCAAGCCAAGGCATATGCACCAACACACAACAACAGCTGCATTATGTTGCATTATGAATATAAAAGGGGGAGATTAAAAGCCATCTGAAGAGCTGCTTAGAATAATGCACCTCATCTATGACATCCATTTGCCAAAACTGAGACACCTGCATTTGTAAAGCTAATATGCTCAGGGTATTAGTACTCTGTGCAGATTAGAGTACAAATGTCTAGCTGTTCAGCATATCACAACTCTAGGAGTTGGTTCAGCCAAGCATGCATATGATGGCTTGCATATGTAAATGATCATTACAAATAATGGATGAGAACATAAGAACCCTGCTGGATCAGGCCAAAAATCCATCCAGTCCAGCATCCCGTTCTCATAGTGGCTAACCAGATGAGCACGGGCAAGTCTGCAAGCAGGACCAAGGACAAAACCACTCTCCTCGTTTGTTTTTCCTAGCAGCTGGAATTCAAAAACATAGTGCTTCAAAAACTGGAGGTCATAGTACAGGGAACAGTCATTCTTTGTGTGACCAAGGCACACAAACACTGTTTTCAGTCCCTGAAGGGGGCGTAACAGGGGTGTAACAAAGCAGGCACATAATGGGGTGGGGCGGGCTATTACGCATCACTGATTCGTGCAATGACCTGGAACGCAACCCCTGCACAAATGGGTGGTCATGGATAGTTTTATTCTCCATAATGTTGCATTCTCTTTTAAAGAAATCCAATTTGGTGTCCATCATCACATTGTGTGGTAGTGAATTATGTGTTTATATGCATATCATACCTTACAGGACATTACACTGTCAGCCATCAAATGTGGAAAAACCAAGTGATGTTCAGGCAAATGCTAAAAGCAGTTTAATTTTTTCCCATTTCAATAGGTACTCCTTACTGCTACTTAGTGGAAGGGATGAGGTGGTGGCAAGGTCGAGGATGGGCAGGTGCATTGCTACCGTAGTAACACTTACTGACTCAGCCAGTGTATGCACACAGCAATCCCTATTGCTATATGATAGGATAGTGCCCAAAATTGTTCCAGAAAAGGTAAGCATTGAGTGCCTCTTGAAAACTTAAGGGAAACAAATGGAAAATTGCAGAGCTAAAGGAAACAGTGGCTTGGTGTTCATATGAAAATCTTGAGGATGTGGCCTGCTGGGGCTACTATTAGAACAGCTTCTTCTCCACCTTCAAAAACTTCATAATTATGTGAACATTCACTGAATATAAGCACAAATATTTCTCTTCTTCTAAAATATCCTGTGTTTTTAAATTAAGCATCATCTACATAAAATTAAGTGCTGTAAAAAAGAAAAGAAATAAATATGCTGTTTTGGTATGAGTAAGTGGTGATTTAGACAACCATTTTCCCCCTAACATGCACTGAGTTCTGCAGTCACCACATGGTGGAATTCAAGTGGGCCTAGTCTGGAAATGTATGTGACTGCAATGGTCTTTATACATTGGACTCCTTTGGGTAACCTCATTCAAAGTGAGTGCTTATTCCACACCACACAGAAACTGCAAAACATGATGCAGAATGCAAAAAAAAAGAACAGTTTACTTGAATCCGAAGAAAATGTGTTCATGCTCATTTTTGCACCAAATGTGATAGTTACCTATTAAGTATTTTATACTACCATACTATTCTGGATTTCAAACTGGTAATTGAATCAGAGATGGCATTAGTGCATACGTACAAGATCCCTCTGTTCGGATTTTCTGTGATGGCATACTAGGGTCTCCTTTCCCTAAAATATTAGTGGCCATTATCCGAAATTCATATTCCATCCATGGGATTAAATCAATCACCTTGGCTGACTCCACATTTCCATCAACAACTGGAGGGTCTAAATGAAAAGAGAAAGATTATTTAATACACAGAAAAAGCAAACAATAGCAGCCAAGGTTGTGATGTTCGCATTTCAGTTGCCACATGGACAGCCTCTTTTGTCAATCCAATTATTTATGAAGAGCCACCAGCCTAGAAAACAAATGCAGTTGGGCAAGATCCCTGAGATGGTACCATCCCAATGGTATAGCCTGCCGTATTTTAGAGACCACTGAGGCATTTTTATGCAAACATCATTTCTATTCTACTTTCCAAAACACACACAAGAAAAATAGAAAAGGAACCACTTGAATCATTCAGCTACAGCTCTGTTTTTCCAATTAACATGGACACTAAAATTATTTCAATAACATCAAGTGCACCAACATGATAAAAATGAACATCAAATCAAATCAAATCAGGGGCCTCTTGACATATTCCACTGAGATATGTTGGAATTTGTTACATTTCCCATACATTAAGTTGGGGTTAGTGTGTGCAAATGTGACGGCCCTATCAATACAAAACACTGCAATTACCATTGCCCAAAACACTCTCACTGGTTTGCAAATATGCCCAAGGACATCAAAAGGTTTCTGACCCCTACCCTAATATCACATTGACAGGAGTCCATGACACTGAGGCATTCTACCGTAAAACACACTATATCATTTTTTATAACAATACCTTTAGGACAGAAGAGCAAGAGACAGAACAGAGACAGACAGATAGACAGACAGACAGACAGACAGACAGACAGACAGACAGACCATTTTAAGTATTGCCCACACCACTTTTTTTTCCTGAGTTAGATATAGTTTCAAAAGATACTGCCTGGCAAGATGCAGAGCAACAACATTGACTTGATGGTTGAGACGTGACTTATTAAAGGTTCCTCTAATTTTGCTGTATCAGGTCAGAACTGATTTCTGAGGGGAAATAGGGAGATTGCATTCTGAACAGAAGGTAAAATTCCACATCATTCTGTTGCTGAACTCCCTGCCTTTGCTAAACACCAGAATGCATATATATTAATGCACAAAATGGTGCACAATTTAAAACCTAGAGACCAAGACTGTGAAAGTGATGCAGGCAAGTGTGTTACAGCACTACTTTAACTGCACAATTGGTTTTTCTCTCTTTCACGCCAACTATTAAACAGCTTCTGTATTTTTTTCAGTAATGTGTACCTACAATCGGCCTGGTAGGTATAGGGTTATCTTCCTAATATTACTCTTACCTGTTTTGGCATCCTTCCAGTACTCAGAAAGAAAATTCCTTGACTGGATAGTGTAATTTGAAATAGGACTATGATTGTCTGTCCCACGGCTCCAAGTAAGAACTACAGATGTGTTTCTAATATCTTCCACTTTGAGTCCTCCTGGGGGGCCTGGAGGTCCTGAAAAACATTTTCATGAAAGATAATGGCATGACCTAATCTAATATTGAATAGATAGGTATCAAAAAAATAAAAGTTTTTAAAGAAATGAATTGCATCCTCTTCAAGCTTTGCAATAAATGTTCCACTGAGAGTTTTGTACAGAAATTCAGGGGTTGTTGCACATCTAAAGACCCAGTAACTAATACAATAAGCCTAATTAATAAAATTAGGGATGTTGTGGGACTTGATCTGAGCCTGGTCTAATTATGAACTCCCAGAGCTCTTAAATAGGTGAGTAGCACAACTCTGGGACCCCTGATGGACTCTGCAGTATATCAGACTTACAGGAAAGGGAAGAGGAAGGACACAGAAAAATGTTCTTCCTCCCTGATGACTTCTTGGCTGGAACCACTGCACAATTTGAATCAGGATAATTAAAGAGGGAGAAGGCCCTTTCATTTCCTAAGCACCCTTGGATGGGCTCAAGAAAGAAAACTACTGTACCTGATTTTTTCCAGAAAGAAATTTGCTCATTTCCTTATGAATCCAGGGGAAATTTGGATTCATAAGGAGCAGCACCCCTATGAAGAAAGTCATAGAATCATAGAGTTGGAAGAGACCACAAGGGCCATCCAGTCCAACCCCCTGCCTAGCAGGAAACACCAAGTCCATTTGGGCTCTTCATTTTAGAAAAAGAGCAAGTGACAGATATATATATATTAGTGTGTAAGATGGTGGATTAAGTGGAGAAAGAACAATTTTTCTCCCTATGTCATAACACTAGACTTGGGGCCAGCCAATGCAGTTGAACGCTGGAAGATTTAAGACAGACAAAAGAATGTACTTTACACAGTGCACAGCTTAACTATGGAATGTGCTCCCACAAAATGGAGCGAAGGCCACCAACCTGGATAGCTTAGGCAAATTCACGAAGGCTGAGGCTTTCAATGGCTACTAGCCATTTTTTGGTATCACTACTGGGGAGAGTGCTGTTCTACTCAGATCCTGTTTCCAGGTTTCCAATAAGCATCTGGTTGACCTGCTGTGAGATCCAAACAGGATGCTTGACTAGACTGACCTGATCCAACAGTTTTTTTTCTTATGCTTTTAGGAGATCTCACTCATCCCCAAATGAAGCTGTAGGGCTCAAATTGAATGAAGATTGCCCAGGTGAAACAGGGGTGTAAAACCTTTACAGTGGTTACCTCGGTTTACAAACACAATTGGTTCCGGAAGTCTGTACTTAACCTGAAGCGTACTTAACCTGAAGCGAACTTTCCCACGGAAAGTAATGGAAAGTGGATTAATCCATTTCAGATGGTCCGTGGAGTACTTAAGCTGAAGCGTACTTAACCTGAAGCGAACTTTCCCATTGAAAGTAATGGAAAGTGGATTAATCTGTTCCAGACAGGTCCACAGAGGACGTAAACTGAAAATACTCAAACTGAGGCGTACTTAAACTGAGGTATGACTGTATTCGCTCTTGTATGTTTTGAAAGATAGGCTTGAATTTCAAGAATGGGGTTTCTCACCAGTGAGCTCCTCTGGTTCCTCTATGTTGTCAGTACACATTTCAATCCCTGTAATGCCCCAAATAAAGTTGTGCCCTGGTGTGGATTTGTTCTAGAGGCCATTCTGAGGGAGAAGACAGCTTTCCCCTTTTGGCAGTCACTATTTTAATAATAATTCTTTCTGAAATAGGGTGGAAATCCATGTCACACTATAGTGACAGTTTCATCAGTGCAAGTAGTTGACTCTGGCCCATAAATTTTATATTTAAACACAAAATTACCTCTCACAACAAGATCAGCTGAAGCTGTAGCATTATCAACAATTGACTGAGCAACACATGTGTATCTTCCAGCATGCCGTAGTTGGGCATTTTTTACTATAAGTTCACCGTTGTTTTTTATCTATGGAAGAGAGGAATGACAGAAGTCAGTAATCCTCCACTGAACTCATATGTTTACTGACCTAAAATTTTGTGCAATCAGTGCCCACATACTGAAAAGAAATACAAAAAATGATTACATCACCTGCCACAGACTTGTATGCAGCACTGGAAAAAACCATAAATATATGCATCATAGAATTGTAGAGTTGGAAGTGACCATGAGGGCCATCCAGACCAACCCTCTGCAATGCAGGAATCTTTTGTCCAACAAGGGTCTCAAACCCACAACCCTGAGATTAAGAGCCTCATGCTCTGCTGACTGAGCTGTATTTTAAAACATGCATGAAAGATTTCGAAAACAGATTTTACTGTCTGTCGTAGACACCTAGACTAATGCAGGACCCCCAGACGTTTTTACGGTCCGTTGATACCTGACAAACGACTTTTAGTACTCCACTGCCACCAACCAGTTCTATTTCTATACCGGCCTATTACCTCTAAATATATTACCGGCCTAATACCTCTAAAGTCCACTAAATTATGCTTTCCAACACACTATCCTTTCTGAACATAAACCACCAATGCCTCTCCTCAGACTCTAACCCAAGCTCTATCCTAACTCCACTCAACTGTCTGCTCCCACCCAGTTCAACTCCCAACTCCTCCCAGGGGTGGGTTTATATAGCCAACCTAAGCCCACCCCCTTGGGTTCTATCTGTCATCCACTGTTAACCCTTTCTAACTCGGGTGACCGTTACACTGTCTAATGTAGGTTCTGATGTTCAGAACATAATTTCATTTCATGTTTTTTTTAAAAAAATGACTTGCTTATAGTCCCCTTTCTTTATAGGTCTCCTATTTTTCAGAATTCAATGTTTGAAAATTTGTAAACCGTGGAATGGAAGGAGGTGTCAGTTTCGGTTCTCTAAATTTCTTATGTACCCAATCTTAAATTTAGTTCTTCCCACATTTTGCAGTGATTCCTTTTGAAAAAATCCTTCAAAACCCCAGTCAAACTGTGCTCGCTGAGGTCATAACTTGTATGTTTGACACAAGCACTCCTATGTGTCCTTTCTACTGATTATAGTCAAGACAGATCTCTGGGACTAAAGCTGCAAGAACAGCCTCTAGAACGTAAGTGATGTGCGACTTGGGCAGAGTCTGAGCAACCATCTTTTACAGCCTACAGTATGGTTGTGGTGGAGGAAAAGTAATACTCTTATACTACCAGTACATCCACGTAGCATAGATCAATAGAAGTGTTCCAATTTGATAAAAACATGTATGTAGAAACCCCAAGGGTGATGATAATAATAAACTCTCAGTAAACCAGTGCAATTTATTTGCTAAGCATTTAATGGCTATATTTTGTTCACTTGTTTCTATTTGAAGTTCAGAGTGCTGCCTTTACTTATAAACATCTAAATAACCTGGTCAGAGGCATCCGAACAAACACCCTCCCTATTCTCTAAGACAGAGGTCACAAACATGGTGCCCTCTAGGTATTTTGGACTACAACTTCCGTTAGTTCCAACCAGCATGGCCAATAGTCAAGGATTATGGGAGTTGCAATTCATAACATGTGGAAGGCACCATGTTGGCTACCCCTGTTTTAAAGCTAATGTTAGAAGCCTGGACCAGATTTCCCTGCTTTTGGGAGGTAAGGCAGATGCCAACCAGGGCTTTGTCTATGGCGGCATCCAGCCCATGAAACACACTCTCTACAAATATCCAGGTCATGTTGGCTTTGTTAATCCAAACTGTTTTATTTTACCAAGCATTTCAGGGAGGCTTGCTTGTTGCTCTTTATTGTTTATTTTTGTTCTTGTTCTTTATATATATGAATTTTATAGGGCCTTTTAAAAACTACATTTGATTTTTCTTCCTTCAGTAGCACCTTAAAGACCAACTAAGTTTTTATTTTGGTATGAGCTTTCGTGTGCATGCACACTTCATCAGATACACTGATGAAGTGTGCATGCACGCATGATTTTTCTTGTTAATGGATTTTATACAGTGTATAGCTTGATAATTAAAAATATAATGATTGATAATTGAACATACAGCAGAATATAAATGTTTTAAATAAATAATACAACCTGCAATCTTGGCCTGCAATGCAGGGAATTCAAGAACATGACTTACTTCAATTTAGACTGATTTCTATGCTCTGTTTTAGGCAGAGCTGTGTTTTTCTATGTAATGCGTTTGTAGTTGTATTTAAAAAATATCAATCATTACATTTAGTATCATATTCTATTTGGGTAGTTCACTGTCTAAAATGAAAAGTTATATCCTCAGGCCTAATTGAGTCCAATGACAAGCAATTAAAATCTAAGCCCAATTTCAGCATTGTAAACTGAAGGCAAGATTCTTTATAAATCTACTTTGCAGTTTACGTATTAAGAAAATGTACTGAGATCAATCAACTGAGTTAAACATGTGTTCCTCTTTTAAAGTATTTCCATAAACTCCTCAATCACCCTCTTGCAATATATCTAGAGCACTTTCATATATGGTAAAATGTTACAAGAGAGTAACATTCATATCATACCATCTTGAAATGGTTAACATTTTACTGTCTTAATTCCCTTAATTCAGTCCAGATTGCTCATTCACTTCATTCAATCCAGTATTCATTGGGGAGTCAGGAAGGTAAGAACTAAGAAATGTTCACTGATGCTTGTTCACTGAGCAATTAGAAAATAATATAAAGGAGTTGTCTTCCAGAGCAAGTTGTCTTCCAAAAGTTGTCTTTTGAGGGTTTTAGTTAATTAGTCTTGAAGGAAGCCAACCAATTTGCAAATACTGTAAAAATATTTTTTCTGTACTGAAAGATGTATTTTACAGCATGTTTTTGAGGGAAGGGGGGAGGTGTCATTGCAGACATGGTGTGTTTTATTTATTTAGTCAAATATTTAATGCCAGCTTATCAGCAATAAAGATTTGTTTTAATGCATGCTGGAAAGAATTATACAAGGCACAATTATATGAATGTTGCCTTCAGTTGGATGCACCAATAAAGCATAGGGAAGACCCAGTGCATCCCATATGGATATTGTTCATCTCTGTTTCACACACTGTGATTCTATTAATTATTAGGAAAATGGGACTCATCTTATCATGCTGCCAGTTTGAAGCAATATAACTAAAAATTCCCTGAGCTGTACATTGTTCAACATTTGCTTTACACTTTGTCTAGAATACTGAATTGACTGATAGAAATAGTATGCAGTAGATGCATTTTGTGTTGAAGTTCTGCAGCAGCACATTTGAGGGAAGAAAACATGCAATAATCTTCCTATCTAGATGGAGCCGGTTTGCATATGAAATCTCTATGGAATCAAACATTTAGCGGTTTGTAATCAAGCTTTCCAGTGCTCCATGGGAGCGTTGGTTCGCTAGAATAAAGCTTACAAAGCAAATAATGAGCATGGTCAGCAGCAAGTTTAAGCCTCAGCATAGAAAAGCATGCCCAGCTATGTTTTTACTGAAAACCTCAGCTTGGCCGGGTTACAAACTACAGGAAGAACTGAATCATGAAATGGAAATTTTGATGGCAGCTTTCAGATATGTTCCAAGTATACAAGCAATTTAGCACTCAGAACGCTCGTCAAAGTTTTAAAGACCTACATTTAAAAAACAAACTACCAAAGCTGCTACTTTAAAATTTTGCAACTTACACACAAGAAGCTAATGTTTTCCTTTCTTATCTCTGACAATAGATGTTTTAGGCATGTCTTGCAGATTTGCAGGGAGTCTAGCAGCTGAGTCACTAATGTTTCTTGACAACTGAAAGTATGCCACTTAGCAGCAATTGCCTTTCAAAACGATAAAGACTAAATAACGCAAACAACCTGCATTTCTAATGGATGCAAATTAGTTTTATGTTTCATTGTTGACTTTATGAAGTGAATACATAGATCAGTGCAACTATCTTGAACCCTCCCCCCATTAATTCCCCATATTCCTTACTTGAATATTAATATTATTGCAGCTACCAGTATATAGGGATCATTGTGAACCGCAACAAAGTCTGCCAAATATCTGGTAGGCATCATAAAGTTATGACACAAAATAGCCAACAGATATTTAATGTTATGATACTTAGTTGCTTAATCTTTTTTGTCTCTGTGGTAATCTCCTGTCTGATACTTTGATGCAACAGAATAATCTGCCCGTGGTTTCTGTTCCCATCCCTAACTGGGAACAGTAAACCTTATGCAAAGCTGCCACCTGGTGATCAGAGCCTGTAACTCCAAGCTAGGGGGAAAGGGTTGTTGAAAAGAGAGAATTGTTATGGGTGGGAACTACAAATTGGCAGCTGGTGAAAACCAGCTTTAAAACTACGTAGTGTGTTTGTCCAGAACTAAATATGGATTGTAGGGATGTTGTTGTTTTTACAGGAACCTGGAGGTGGTATGTTCAGATGATACACACACCCCACTATTGCCACTATTCACAGGATTTGGAATGGGATACAAGAAACTGTGTCTTTATCGTACCACCTTCAACTCTGTGAGGATAGAACTGTACATCATGAGGCAATGCATTGTAATGCTAATGGAAAGTAGAACCATCTACAAGAAAGAATCCTAGATAGGGAGTGCTTCACATGGGCGTAGGCAGGGGGGGCAGGAGGGGGCAATTGCCCCCCTAGAAGCAGGGCCACTGGCCAGCCTGCCCCACTGCCCGCCCGGTGCCGTCTCCCTTCTCCCTGGCTGGCTGTGGGGCGGGCGGCGGGAAAGTCCCTGGCTGGCTGTGGGGCGGGCAAAGCGTTTGGCTGGCTTTCCCTCCCTCCGCCCCACAGCCAGCAAGGGAGAAGGGAGACGTCCCTTCTAGCCGGCTGGCTGTGGGGCGGGCGGAGGGAAAGCCAGGCAACCGCTTTGCGCGGCTCTGGGGCTTTCCCTCCACCTGCCCCAGCGATTGCAGAGGGGGAGGAGGGGATCGGAGCAGCCCGATTTCGGGCTGATCCTGGCTCCCCCTCGTCCCTTCCGATCGTGGAGGGGGAGGAGGGAGTCGGAGCAGCCCGATTTCGGGCTGATCCTGGCTTCCCCTCGTCCCTTCCTATCGCGGAGGGGGAGGAGGGAGTCGGAGCAGCCCGATTTCGGGCTGATCCTGGCTCCCCCTTGTCCCTTCCAATCGTGGAGGGGGAGGAGGGAGTCGGAGCAGCCCGATTTCGGGCTGATCCTGGCTCCCCCTCGTCCCTTCCGATCGGGGAGGGGGAGGAGGGAGTCGGAGCAGCCCGATTTCGGGCTGATCCTGGCTCCCCCTCGTCCCTTCCGATCGGGGAGGGGGAGGAGGGAGTCGGAGCAGCCCGATTTCGGGCTGATCCTGGCTCCCCCTCGTCCCTTCCGATCGTGGAGGGGGAGGAGGGAGTCGGAGCAGCCTGATTTCGGGCTGATCCTGGCTCCCCCTCGTCCCTTCCTATCGCGGAGGGGGAGGAGGGAGTCGGAGCAGCCCGATTTCGGGCTGCTCCGATGTGGCCCTGCCCCCGCCCTTGGCCCCGCCCCTTGCTCCCCGCCCCTTGCCCCCCCTGATTTTCATCCTGGCTACGCCCCTGGTGCTTCAGCCTTCAAACATGTGCTAGTTCTCCCTTGAAAATGACAGTACCTATTTAATCTAGCCACACCCTCCAAGTTGGGCTCCAAGGTGGCCTGTGTAGCAAATGGGGGCCTTGTATCACATATATTAAACCAGAAATTATTGGGCAAAATGAGTCTTAAGGTGTTGTGAATTTACTCATGCAACATTACTATTTTAATGAATGAATGGAAACAAATGGAAGGAGCGTAAGCTCTATGCAATACTGGGGAAGTTACTGATGGATATCTAAAATAAGCAGGATTTAAAATATCAGATTCTGAAATGGCAAAAAAACATTTCTAGGAAGAAGAATGCCACATTTCAGGATAGTTGTGCCCATTTTTCGTACAGGAGAAATCAGTACGACTTATTTTTGAGCATACTGCATGGTTAGGATTGTGTTATAGATTATTTTCTTAATTTATATTTTGTTGCTTTTCATAAAAACACAAAATAATACTTAACTCCCAACAATGAACGTAAGTGCCAGAGGAAATCACACTTGTAGAAATCAGGAGTTAAACTTTTTCATAGCAGGAGCGATGAAAAGTAGAAATGTATTGGAATAGCTAATTCTGAAGCCTGAGTTCTGCTATCTTGTCTATAAACAATGCAGTTTTACAAGATGCAGCCATGTCACATCCCCCTTTAATAGGAAACTCCTAGCATGAAAAAGTTTACTAGTCCATGGAGGTGGCTTTTCCGCACCCCTTCTAAAATTAGTTATCTTCCCTGCCCTACCCCCACAAAAAATGGGGAAAAGAAGAAAATCGAAGAGTTATCACACAAACCATGCATAATTCTATTGCGATAAAAATGTGCTGTATCTTACCATGATGGCCCTTTCATAATGTTCATTGTCTTTATCAATATCTATTGGATATCCATTGAGAAGCCAAATAAAAGTAAGGTCTAAAGATCGATCGTGTTCGGCGAGACACTGCATGGTAGCATTCCATCCAACTGTGACATCAACATTGGTTGGTGCTAAAACAATCTTTGTAGCCGCTGTTTAGGAGGGAAAGTACAACATTTGCACATCAACAAAACAGTAGAAGTGCAACTAAACTTCTGTATCTGAATTATTCTCACCATGACAACTGTAGTCCATTTCCAGACCTATTACATCCTGTTTCTGCTGAGGCCTCTCAATTGTAATGAAAAAAACACATTCGGTGTTTTAGTAATGTTTTGGGCCTTGTTTAATTGGCAGTAAGACACACTGAGTTCTGTAAAACTTACTCCTGTGCAAATGTGCACGGGACTGCAGTCTTAAGATATAGATTTAGATATATACTACTATAATAATATGTATACAACCCTGCATACAATAGACAAATATTATTATAGGAATAGCACTAGAACAAAGAGGGATTGGAAACAGAGAGATGGTCTTTTGCCTATGACTTCAACAGAATTCAGAGTGAGTGTGGTGTAATCATAAACATTTTAGTCCAGGATCTACATGACTAGGGCTCAAATCTCCATTCAGCCATGATGCTCACTGGGTGACCATGGTCCACTCACTAGCCCAAC
The DNA here is from genome assembly GCF_965207765.1 of Zootoca vivipara. NCBI lineage: Eukaryota > Metazoa > Chordata > Lepidosauria > Squamata > Lacertidae > Zootoca > Zootoca vivipara. The sequence continues at coordinate 22,178,476 of NC_142592.1, read as the reverse complement.
CTACCTCATAAGGCTGTTGTGGGGATAAAATAAGGGCTAGGTATGCTACCTGGGACAAAGTTGGAATCAAAATATAATAAAAAGATGTAATCCATGTCAAATTCAGTATGTGCGCCAGAGCTTAATTTACAGTTCATGCAGTAAATTATGCCAATGTTGTCATGACCCATAACTTAAGGACCTTGCAGTGCATGGCAGAGGTCTCTGGTGAGGTTCAGGCTGCTTTCTTGTGGAGAGAACCTCTCAGTGCCTTATTTGGGGACCTCTTGGTCAAAGGACACAACCCTGCCAGTTCTGACTCAGAACATAAATCTTTATCTCCCCAACCTCACAGACTTCAAAGACTGCAAATTAAGGTAGATACTCTAGTGAACCTACATGTCTTGTGAGCCTACATGAAGTCTGAGTTTGCTCTAGCTCCCTGCAGAGACAAGAGCTTCTTCTAGCTACCTTAGGAGGAGAATGTTTCAGGCAACGGGGACCCCCTTGGAGCTATCCAAGGTTCTGTTCTTATCTGCCTTTTGCACTGACCTGACTTGCCTTCACTAGACATTGCCTGCTTGAGGCTCACAGGGAAAGCTCTCAAATGTTGCTTTGTTGCAGGTGGAGGTGGGGTAGAGGGAGAGCATGTCTGCCACTCAATCTGCAACAAAAGTATCAGCTCAACTGCAATTTGTGTGAATTGTGTCATTTTTAATTGTGGCACCAATACTGTACAAATCACCTTTTAGAGATGTTTGATTGCTATTTTGCTCAATACATTATAAATTATACTAAAGAAATGTATTCTAAATGATTCTAAATTGACTTAGAAGTATTTATGTTGAACTGGTTTGAATAAGACTCAAGGGCAGGCAGTAGTACACTAGCATTATAAAGTTTTTTGCTCTGCTTCCATTGTGTCTTCTGATTTTACTAGTTGACGGGCGATAAACAACAGTTACCTGTGGTCAAAAGCGTGGTAGTACTATTAGCTTTTCCTTTGTTATTTTCTACAAAACAGGTATAGTTGCCTGCATCAGCTGCTGTGACATTAATAATTTCCAGACTTCCATCGTACCAAATCCGTACCCTATTGAAAGGGAAATCGTTAGGAAACATATAAGAAGAAACTATGGCTTTGTTTAATTGATCACATATTGGATTTCTTTTTTTAACTAGACCTAAATTAGATTCTTACAATATATAACAACATCACATATAAAGTAAAATGGTCTGCCCTATACCAGAAGTTGGAGTTTAGGCAATACATTCAAAATAGCATCCAAATAATGCAATAAGTTCCTATCCCAGACAACCATTTGTATGGAAAGTGATGCATAGCTTGTGTTAACCAATAAGTTTCCATCATGTGAGACTTGACTTAATATGAATGAATCTTGTACCAGTGAGCAGCTACTTTGCTCTTCCTTTTGCATGAGCCACTGAACAAGCCAGGAAATCTTCCACTAACTAATGTTTCCCATTTTGTATGAAGCAGAAGCTATGGTTTGAAGTTGGCTTAATATTCTGGCTTGTTCCAAAGCTGTGTGGATGTTTCCTGGTTTGGATGAACCAGAAAGCTTCACTCAGTGGGAAAATTTCTGACTTGTTCATTGGTTAAAGTGAAGGGAGGAGTTAACCACAGTTTGCCATGGTGAACATTAATCCACATAACATATCTGGTCAACATTAACTATGGCCAGTTTAAACTTCAACTTCAGAAATCATAGTTTTAAGCTAAACATAGTTAATACTAACCATAGTTGGTCAGTTCAGATAATATGACAAGCTTCAGCTAACCAAAAGATGAAGCAAAAGATTATGTGCAGAAGGACAGGAGTCCAACAGGAGGCTGAGCATTAGGAAGAAGACAACCCACTTGGAGGTGTCCTCCCTTGAGAAATGACTTTGAACTCCATCGTTATCTTATGGAGTTGAAAATGGAAATGCTGTAAAACCATTTGTAAAACAAATGAATTTCTCTGAGGCTTACACAAGAGCCCCTTTCATGTGTTACTCATGTGAGAGAGCTCCATGCAATTTAAAAGGAGGAGAGTTACAGCACTGGCCCAACCCAATATCATGCCTGTCCTCCTGGCTCCACCCCTGACCACCGCACATTGCGTATCTGGGGAGCTGTCTGTATCTATGGACCCCAAGACCTTTGTTTATTGTGCAAAGGTCATGGGGTGTGGAGGAAGGAGGATGGGTACAGCTGTACTTCCCTTTAATTGCACGGAGTACCTTCATATGACAGAGGATAATGTGACTCACCAGGCTAAACAGAGTCTTTCATTCTATCCTGCTGGTGCTTCATCCCACCCCCCTTTTTAGCTGCAGACAAGCAGCAATGCAGCTTGCCAAACTCCTGGTTGGTCTTTGTAACTGGCTGCATTTGAAATAGTGGATTTACGAGTTGTGCTGGCTGTGCTAACCAAATAATACTGACCGGGTTGAATTTCTAATAATTTCTGTTCCTCTACTCCATATGAGTTTTGGCCTAGGAGCTGCTCTAGGCTTACATTCAATTATAGCTTGACCTCCTTTAGCAGCCAAGACCTCTCTCTTCATGGGGCTGAATTCAAAGGTTGGGGCTAAAACTGCAGAAAAAACACACAAATATAAATACTTTTAGAAATTATGCTCTTATTTCGGATACTACCAGTGCAATACTACAATATCTACCTAGAAGATAGTTCCAATAAGATCAATGTGACTTAATCCCAGATGTATGATTGGTGTCTAAATATGATGTTTTGCAGAATTAAGAAGATCTCATCTACCAAGTCTGTCAGCTGATTAAAGATGAGTTCAATCATCTACCTTTTTACCAGATAATCAACTCATGAATCAATTAAATGTAAACGTATTGCATATGAGCAAATTCTCAGTATAGGTTTCTTTTTCTTTTTCATATATCAAAGGCAATATGAATTCAATAAACCAAAACTAGTACTCGGTGGTGGATAGCAATGTAGTCTATTTTTTAAAAAAACCTTTCCATCCTTATTATTGTAACACACCAGAACTAAGCTATACTTATTTTAACTCACAGCTGTGCAGACTCAGTGATTAATAAACTAGAGCTTTGTTTGGCTACTCTAACCAATGAAGCTGAAGAAAGCTTCACACCTGCATTTACAGCTATTTAAATTTTATTTCATTCCTTGACAAAATTACCAGGATTACCTACATAACAACAACACAAATACTTAAAATATAAATAAATTCAAACATGTAACAACAATAAAATGTAAACTCACACATTATCTGTTTTATTTACTAGAAATGGTTTCAAATGACACAGAACATGATGTTTTCACTAACCGAGAACTTTCAGCTCAGCATTTGAATAAATCATTCCATGTATATTTTCTGCTACACATTGATACATGCCCTCATCTTCTTTCTTCAGGCTAGAAAATCTCAAGTCTCCTTTCCAATACTGAAAATGAAGGACACAATAAAGATATTAATAGGCACAAGGCAGCAGTGATGATTAAAAACTGCCTAAACTCATTTCTCTTCAAAATAGGAATTGAAAATAAAACTGCCTATATAAAATGCTACTATGCAAAACTATGGTGCTACTCCACTTGGAATGCCATCTACAGTTCTGGTCATCACATTAAAAAAAGAAGAAAAAGATATTGTAGATCTGGAAAAGGTTGAGAAAGAGGGAGTGCTTCCCCCATAAGGAAAGGTTACAATATTTGGAGGATAGTGTTGTATAAAATGAGGCATGGTGTAAAGAAAGTGGAGAAAGAGAAGTTCTTCTCCTTCAGCAATAATACTAGAACTGGGTACCATTCAATGAACTTGAATGCTGGACTATGGAATTTGCTCCCAGAAGGTGTAGTCTACCAACTTGGAGGCTCTAAAAGAGGCATTAGGCAAAGATAATACTATTGGTGGCTATTAGCCATGGTGGTTATGTGATTCTATGATTCTGATGTTGAAAGCAGTATGCCTCTGAATACTAATTGGTGAGGATCACATGGGAAAAGTTTTATTGCACTCAGGTGCCGCTTCTGGGCTTCCCTACGGCATCTGTCTGGCCAATGTGAGAACAGGATGCAGAAGTACATGAAACTTTGGCCTGACCCAGCAACACTCTTCTTATGTTATTAGTTTCTGATGGTATTGCTAACCAATGCAGCAACAGTCACTGGATAAACAAAGGATACTCTAATTTCTATGCAAAGGGAGTCCATGAGAGCAGTTTGCTGCATGCAAAAGTCCCAATCAGTTTGCGCACATATTAAACGTAGGGCGGATATAATGAACTCTTTCTCCCACTGCGGATATAACTCTTTCAGACAACAGAGCTTTCATGAATTCTGTGTTGGACACACACTGGTAAAAGGTAAAGGTAAAGAACCCCTGGATGGTTAATTCCAGACAATGGGGTTGCAGAGCTCATCTCGCTTTCAGGCCGAGGGAGCCGGCATTTGTCCACAGACAGCTTTCCGGGTCATGTGGCCAACATGACTAAACCACTTCTGGCACAACGGAACACTGTGATGAAGTAGGTGTGTGGTCACCATAGCTTAAATACTTGCAGTCCAAGTGACTGGTATCTATTGGTTAATTATAATAACTTTTGTTATTAAAACATTATTTGAACATTCCTTTTCCTTTGTAAATTTTGCAGTCCACTTTTTCTGTTGGAAATAATGCCCCAAAGGAAATGAAAACAAAGAGAAATTTCAAGTTTTTAAAGAACACTCTAGTAGAAATAATTAAATTTCTATACTGCCCTTCATCCAAAGAAACACAAAAATACATACCATAGTAACAAACAAACAAAAATATCCCCCAGTTTAAAATATTGTTTACTTAGCTAAAGGCCTGGGGAAAGAGAAATGTTTTTGCCTGACACCTAAAGACATGTAATGAAGGCACCAAGCGAGCCTCTCTGGGGGAGAGCATTTCACAAGTGGGGAGCAACCGCAGAAAAGGCTCATTCTCATGTTGTCACCCTCCGGAACCCTCACTGAGAAGGCACACAAAGAAGGACCTCAAATGATTATTTCTGTGTCTAGGCCATATGGGGAGAGGTGATCTTTGAGCATTCAACAAAACATTCTCACAGCAATCAGGATATTTTTATTTCTACTGCTCAAAATCAGGAATTGCATGAAAATGATGTGTTGTAGTCTTTAATTCAATATAGCATTCCAGTATGTAGACTTTTGTTTTTTAAAAAAAGTCTACAAATGTATTTGACACTTTGTAGCATTATTTATCAAAGACCATTCTTGGTTTATTTATGTGCTTTCTACTACCTTGAAAAAAAAAGTCAACATGACTGTGGGCATAACCTAAGCCTACCGGTATTCCATTTTTCAGCCATCGCAGTGTTGGAAGAGGCTTCCCTGCAGCTACACATGGCCAGTGGAATTCACTGCCTATATCTCTCTCTGTATCATTGATGTGCTCCACCCATTCTGGATATGCTGAAAGACAAAGAAAGCACAACCCTTGTACTTCATGCATGTTCAAAACCAGTTGGGGGGTGGGGGGAAGTAGCCAGAATCAAGCTAATTGCAGTTCAAACAAACCACAACTCCCCTCCCCAAGTTTGGAGGTAACTATGAATTGTAGTTTGTTTAAAAGTGCATGATTGCTGTCTTCTCCTGTGACATGGGGGAGGGGAGCATGCACACACACAGAGAGAGAGACACATATGAGAACCAACTCTACCACACACATTCTGGAAACAATTGCATGTTTCTGTACAGGTAAAAAGACCACGCAATTGCAATGCAATTTATGAAGAAGTGTCCCACCTACCTTGAACATAAACTTTTGCTGAATGCTTATCTTTTCCTCTATGATTTTCAGCTTCACATTCATAGGTTCCTTCATCTTCAAACTGAATGTTGTAGATCTTGAGGACTGCACCAGACATGCTTACATCTGCACTGCTTGGCATGGGTTCAAGATACTTATTCCATCTTATCTCTGGAACAGGGCTTTGAGAAGAAGAAAAATGAGCCTATGTGAATAGAGTTTGGGTGCCCTCCCAAGCCTTCTGCCTCTGCTCTCCCTTTCTACTTACAGAACTACTTCTAGTTCTAAGTTCCAAGTGGCTGGTGCCAATCTGCCAAGTGGAAAAATTCCTACCAGGCCCCTTCGACAGGCAACCAACCGAAGTCCATAGCAAGGTCAAGGTGTTGACCACAAGAAGAAAGGGTGGGAGAGGGGGAGATCCGTGGAAGCCAGGAAGCAGAAGGAGGAGCTCCCGGCTGCATGGTTGCTTAAATGCGGCTAGCCACAGCCCCCCCCCCCAGCCAACCGGATTGGCTGGCTGCGGTCGTGGTGCGCACCGGGACTCCCAAGTGATGCGGGGGTTTTGCCATGCCCCCCGCTGAGGGCAGGAAAGTGTGAGGCCTGCACACAACCTCGCCCCTCCCTGAAGAGGAGCGGCTTTGTTGAAATACTGTATTGATTATTTCTCACATAAGGGGAACCTGGAGTTCCCTATTTTGAACAGAACAGCATACAAAAAAGACTGAACTGTACAAGAGCATAGGAATTAAAGTGTGTGAGAGAGGGGGGTGGAGGGGGAGGGAGAGATGGAGGGAGATAGAGAGAGTAAGAAAGGTAATGGTGGCATTGTGGAGTCCAAATCCAAGTGTGGAATTTCAAATCCAAACAGAGGGGCCATTTTTGATTATGTATATTGCCATTTTCACCAAGGGCAGTTTTCACCCCTGGTTTTCAATGAAGTAGGATCTTTGGCCCATATCACACTGAAGATCATGTAGATAAGCACGGCTGCCCACCTGAATCTATGCACAAAGTCACATTGAGTGTGGCAGGGGAAGGGGGAAGTGTCTGAGAAGGGAGCACTTTGGCCTCTCAACTGTCAGGTGCAGACATGAGGATTACATCTGACAGCAGATTAGGGCTGATAACCCAGGCCCAGTTTAGTCCACACAAACTGTGCCCATGTGTGGAACCAACTTCAAGCATACTTACTTTCCGAGTGCAAAACACTCCAGTGTTACATTCTGTCCTAAAAGTGCGTATGTCTCTTTGAAGCTCACTCTGATATCTGGAAGATAGCCTTTTGAACCTAACATGAAGAGAAATGCAAAACTAAAAACCAGTCTGTTGTAATCACAGGCAACCATTTCAAAACATGTTCTACTACATATTTACACCTGAAGTACCAGGATGGTATGAACAGCTAAACTCACTCTGTGTGAGTTTGACCATCTACATGGGATCAATGGTTCCAATGTGTGTGTTTTTTTATTAAAAAAAAGAAGAAGTATAGACATAATTTTTCGACCGAATATGCAATATTTGGTTTACGTAAAAGAAGCATGAAGGAGTCTTGTATAAGCTCTCTGATCAAACTCTTCATTGTGCAAAGCCTTGCTTTGTGGGGTGAAGTTTTTCAGCAAACTCCATACCATATCCCAGTTGTAATGTGCTGCTTAAGAAAACACAACAGTAGTTGCATCTAACAGTGTAATGCCATGAGAACAAATGGCAACGCCTTGAAAGGAACTATACCAAATACATCTGTTTCTGTATTAGTTTCAATTGCACATAGCCAAAAAAATTACTGCACTAAGAATGTAATTGAAAAATAAACAACAGGCAAACTGATGTACCTAATATTCTGGATAAATACTTACGATCTGCTTGAGGAATGAGTGGAATAAAACTGCTGAATACACTCTTAGTGATTGAGTTGCTGGTCACAAAGCAAGAGTAGTTGCCTTTATCTGATGCTTCAACTTTAGCAATGTAGAGATTGCCATTTGTCTGTGAGACATACCGCCGTTTATCCAAAGTAATGAATTCTGGGAAATCATTCAGAACCCAGCGGTAACTCAGATCATCTGGATAGGAAGGGAAAGTTTTTGCTGATATTTACAAAAGGATCAGGTGTGTGCAAATTCTAGAAAGAATTTGTGCAAATACATGAATATAATGAGTTGCCTGACATGAGGTTAAATGGTTCTTATAGTCATTACTATTGAATTTGACTGACCAAAATTCTCCAGCGTATCTGTTAGAGGTCTTGCCATGATTTCCTAATATACTTTTAACCAGAGATGCTACCGGTAGTGAATTGCACCTAGAACCTTAAAAGTGCACTGCCACTGAGCTATGACTTTGCTGTATCTTGCAACATAGGAAGATGCTTTATATATTGAATCAGAAAACTGGCCTGTTTAGCTCAGTATTGGAAGTGGCTTTCTAGAGTTACAGAGAATGGGGTTTCCCAACCTTAGTTGGGAAAACCCAGGGATTGAATAAGGTGCCTTATGAAAGTAAAGCATGTGTTCCGCCACTGAACTTTTTGGCCAAAGTTGTAGAGCTTTGAAAAAAGAAGACTTTTTTGAGCTATAGGGAAAAACAACAAAGCTTTCCCCAGACATTTTGCCAATTTCCACAGCTTCTGACTGCAGTATTCCAGGTCTGTCCAGGAAGTTCCCTATGTAAGGTTTTCAGGGATTTGTTAAAGGATTAAAAAGACAAGAAGCAGTGAGTGTAGGGGGGGGGAACCAACGAGGGCTTCTCAGAACTTGAAAGATGTGTTTGAAGCACTTCATTTCACACCAAAATCTTCTGGGCAGAAAAGTTGTTCTAGCTTAAAAGGGGAAGGAGAAAGTCCTAGTTAGCTAGTGAGCTGGCCTCTAGCTATCTGGGAGCTGGATTATGCAACTTACATCCAATTTTATCAGTTATATTATTTAGCTAATACTTTGGCATCCTGCCTTCAATGCCATTCACCTTGGTAGAGTTCTGAATACACCCTTGCTTATTTCCCTAAATCAGGAGTGGGGATCCTGTGATCCTCGAGATGTTAGGGGTCATTAGGAAAGGGTTTGGAAAACTAAACTGCCAATACCATAGTGTCACTGTACATATCTGTGGCCAGAGCGCACTTATTGTCCTGGTCATATCACAAGCTGCTTATACTTGACAGAGCATCTCATCCATTCTATTGGCCTGACTCTTTCCTGAAAGCAGGACCTGAGCACAACAGCACTCTCCCCACTTGTGATTCCCAACAACTATCACTCGGAGGCATACACTGCACCCAACAGTGGAAATGGCCAGGATCTTGTTTCCTGGCAGATAGTGTCTGTGGCTGCTGGAAATAGTTATTGCAGGCTCCCCTTCTGGATGCTTAGAGGAGAACATTAACCCAGTTGGAAGCTGTAACGCAGTACGACAATCCTGCAGTTCATGTGGCCAAAGCTTTCGTTGGGTGCACAGGGAATAGTGCTAATAGCTTGCCTCTACTCTCCGCCAAATGGCAAGATTGCTGGCTGTCACACCAGGGCCACCCGCTCCACACTTCAACCGCCTACCACTCCTCCCATCCTATTAGTTGAAATATACTTCCACCCAGGCTTTGTGCTAGCTTTATGCTAGGAGATGGCACAGTAAGCGCTCCAATTATGCCTGAAGCATGCTTGCCATTTGTGGGAGTGTAAGCGCAAAAGTTCACCCAGCTTTATGAGCAAAAGCTTTTTAACAGCAACCAGATGCAGCCGCTCTTTAATCTGAAGAGAACCAGCCCCTCTCTAAGGAACTAAAAAAAAAATGTCAAGCAGCGAGGTTGATCTGTGCTTCTCTTACTACAGGCTTTAAGCAGCTTATGTAGCTTATACCGTCATATTCAAAGTTAGGAATTTTGTAATCATATTAGTTTCTATCCTGTTCTTCCAATGAAAGCTGAAAAAAAATATGGATTTAATTACCTGGATAATGAGGTGGGGGGTCACAGAGAAGGACAGCCCCAACGCCTTCTCGCACTTTTACTGCATGCCTCTCTTCAGGTGTAAACGGATATAAATCTATGCAAGACAATGTGCATGTATTATATAATACGCAGCTAAAACTACAGGTATAAACTCACCAAAGATGTGAAGTAGACATTTACAAAATAAGCATATACTCATTGCTAATTTTCCACAATTTTTCCACAAAAAAGAGTATCATGAGTGTACAGTACAAGCCTTTATTCTATCATTCCATTGTGTAACAAAAAAGGGTAGGCATCAATTGTTAAAGGGTTATTATTTTTATCTGTGTTCTATCATAGACAATGGAGACTGAATACAGGTGCAAGGCTACCTATTTGGAATTAGTATTTTCAAATCACTTCAAATCAGGAGTTTTCTTTCGGAACTGTTGGGGCCAAGATCACACATAAACATAAGACAGCTTAGGAAAAAGCAATGAAAGCTTGCATAAAGCTATCTGTCTCAGAAAACCTAAAGTTGTTTGCAAAATGCCAACAACATAGATTACTCGCAAGGCCAGTTGTATGAATAGCATATAAGGCTCCTGGAACTATTAAGACACCATAGGTATCTGCCTAGGGAAGTTCTTATGGAAGTATTGGGACTGTATTGGGACACTCATGCATAGTCATAGAACCAGCAATGATGAGGGGGAAAGTGGGCAAGCAAAATGTAGCTGAAGAATTCATTGGGTCTAGTGTTGGTCTGAGGTACAAGTGGAAAAACAAAGAAGAAGAAGCCCATCAGAACCTGAGTCTCAGAATTCACTGAAAGATCACCTTGGAAACGGCAAGGTGAATTTGAGATCCCAGGCAGAGACTTACAGGTTGACATGAGAATGTATAGTTGGGCTGATTCCCTAGTCACAGATTCAGGCACAGTACATGAACAGAAGCTGTAAGGCTCAGGTGTGGGAAAGACACCACATTACCCTATACAGCAACTTTACTTTGGTCCAATGGATTTTTCTACAATATATGATGCTATGAATCACTTAACAACAACAACCCTGTATTTAAGAAATTCTCTGAACAATATTCCAACATTTCATTCATATTAAACTTTTGGGGTGCGAGTGGGGTGACTTATCATCATTGGAAGTTGAGCTTGCAAAAATCTGCACGGTACATGTGACAGACAAATCTTCGAGCGACTTTTTTTTTTTTTTGCAAATGTTACAGACCTATTTGAAAGCAGTACTACCACCAGCCTGATTTTATTTTAGTAATAATAAGTGCCAAAGGGTATGCGTGCCTGCTTTAACAGCAGCGGCGGGGCTTACACTCATCTTTGGATTCTGATGAGCAAAAAACTGCTTTCATTCAAAAGTGGAGATGATAAACCTCTCAATACAAAAACATATTTTGAAACATTGTTTAATGCTATCCTCTCTGGAAGAGGATAAGCTTATGTTCTCATCTTTAAAGTGAATAATAAATAGACCATGACCCCATTTTTAGAAGTTATTAAATTATGCAACTATTTTATGTATTTGATCAACACAATTCCAAAATTTGCTGAGACACAACATATCAGCACTTATCATGGAGTATAGCAGCATAATGCTTCAAGCCATGATAGGGGAGGCAATGGACTCTCATATTACATGCAGATGTTCTGGCATAGAGGTGTCAATGGAACGAAAGAGGGCATGAATTCCAACAACTTCTTTCCTTCACATAACAGATAATTCATCTAATAAAATTATTCAGGAACAATAATTTCCTTTTTTGGGGTGGGGGGGAAGGCTTGTATACCTGTATACAGGTATACATATAATAAATACTAAACTCACAGTCTGTACTGGAGAGAAGACCAAAGCATAATATGTGAATTATGGATTTTGCCCTAAAGACCTAAAAGGCAGCATATTTCACACTAAGTTAGGAAGAACTTCCTGACAGTAAGAGCTGTTCGGCAGTGGAATTTGCTACCAAGGAGTGTGGTGGAGTCTCCTTCTTTGGAGGTCTTTAAGCAGCTTGACAGGCATATGTCAAGAATGCTTTGATGGTGTTTCCTGCTTGGCAGGGGGTTGGACTGGATGGCCCTTGTGGTCTCTTCCAACTCTATGATTCTATGATTCTAAGTTAATGTGTAATGAAAAAAATGAGTATTATTTCTGTTCGGGAATCAAGTACTGCTACTAGTCCCATATAGTTTCATCCTTTCTCCAAAGCTGAACAACACCGAATGTGCAGAAAATGTTTGCATACGGTCCTCAGCAGGATTTCCTACCCAGGGTCAAGGATTAGAGATCTATCTTTAGCATATAGTGATGTGAACATTTTGACCTTCATTTAAACCTCTTGGCATCTCTGATTCAGCCACTTGCCCCCGAGTTCTCCGTCCTGTCCAATAACATTTCACATATCTAGGTTGCAACCCTAATCACATTTATCTGATAGTAAACTCAATTGAATTCAATAGGACTTACTTCTGAGCTTACAGAGTTAGGAATGTAGCCTAAATACCAGAACTAGTTTTATCCTCTATAAGGTATGTGGTGTGTGTGTGTGTTATGTTAATATGTCTGTACTTCAGGCTGTGGCATTGTTGTTAAAATGTCATGCATGCCATAGAACAACAGAACAGAACAACATAAGGCAAACCAAAAGAGAGAATTTCCTGCCCCCAAAGCGCTTACAGTAATAACAATACAACTATTTTCTTGTAAACCATTCTGTTGCATTTTTATTGGTGTTGTATTTCTGTTTTAATTGATTCATTTTATTGGGAACTGCCTTCAGTAGCATAAGTCACAGCTCATTTGCTTGCACCATCTTGTTTACTAAACAGATTTGTGTCTGTTTTCTTGCTGTGACACATTTGTACTTTGGATGACGGAGAACAATCTCTTAGATCGGAGTTTCTCAAACAGTGTCAGAACAGCACTCCATAAGATATATTCTCTCTCATTCTCTGTATTGGTTGGTAACTAAAATCATGTGAGTGTGACAAGTTCCTCAAGTTTTAACAATCATGAAAAAGATGGTTGTCTCATTGGCTCTCATTACTATCAGCCAATATATTGAGAGAGAGAAAAGGAAAAAAGTGACTTCTCTTTGTTCAGTTCAGGGCTTGCCAATGTGGCAGCCACAGGTGCACATGTACCTGCAGAAGACTTCCCTGGGACCTAAATGGTTCCCTGCCCCAACCCCTCCTCTGCTGAAATTTAGGCTTGAAATAAGCATTCTATTGTAGCGAACAGGGTTGTGGCTACAGTGTATGTGTTGCCTATGAACAGCCTCCCCAAGCTAGAAGTTTAAAGGGTGCACTCTCCAGACCTACACTCCTTGCACCCGGGCTAAAAACACAAACAATGAGAAATACTAAGGAACCTAACCACCACCAGAAGAATTACAGGTAACCTCACTACTGCCCCATTCTACCTGCTCATCTATGTAATCCATGTTAAAAAGGTAAACATTTCTTACATCCAAAGTTTAGAGATGCTTCCCGGCTCCTTATAGTTCCATGTACATTGTATGCTAGGCAAACGTACGTTCCTTCATCCCTTGATTTCTCAGGATTGTTGATTTCCAGGTTACCTCCCACCATACTGTGGTGCTCTTTTGCTGTTTTAATATCAATATCCCAGTTGTTACGTTGCCACCTGTTGAGAGAGATGGTATTTTATCACTAAAAGTAACAATATAATAACCTGCGCTTTTCTATCAGCACACAAAAAATCATTCCAGATGGACAAATGTTTTTCTTCCTTCTCAGAACTTGTGTCAGTAGTGATTACGGAACCCTTTCAGCCTGTGGCAGCCCCAGTTTTCAGTTAGCCCATGATAACTTTCAGCAGCTGTAACAGCGGGTGGCTGCTGTGTAGGTTTCTGCCAGCATGGGTGAATATAAGATGCTGAATTTAGTATGGTTATGGTCTTGATGCTATTGAAACTATATTAAAACCAAGATTCTTTGTCATTGGCATGTACACAACCAGCTTACTCTGTGGCTCAAAGGCAGCAAAAGGCTAAATTAAAATTGTGTCTCTCAGATGCTTAAACACTCATGCTTGACCTGGTATTTTGTAGTGCCTTGTGTGCTCCCTCTTGTACAGCTGTGTGTGAGAAATATATGTACTGTAAATAGTTCACTATGACCACCAGAGGGAGTGCCCACTCTTTTTCACATCCAATATCTCTAGCACAGCAAGTAAATTAGGGGCGAGGAATCTGTGACCCTCCATCAGGCCAAGATGAGACTTGTAGAGTCTCTCAGGGAAGGCTCTGAATGAATTTTAAGTTTTCTCTCTCACACGCGATGCAGAGGAAGATACTTTTGAAAAATAAATAAAATGCACACAACAGCTGCATTTGTATTGGACAAGCTGGAACAAGCCCCAGCAACGTATTGTGTTCAAGCAATCCCCTCTCCTTCCAGGTAGTTGAGAAGAGGACTTTGCCTGAGTTTAGCTTCACATTAATAGAATCCCAGCTTGTTGTTATGCTTGAAGCAGAGACCCTGGTTTAAAACAAAACTCTGGTAACTTTAAAACATGGGCTGTGCGAATTTGACCTGTTCAATTAACCAAAGCCTGTTTGAATCTAGGGTCCCTGGTTCAAATGTAACAACAACACAGTGATCTTCAAAAGTGAAACTAAATGCTGCTGAAGTCCTCCTCCTGGCTGTTCAGAAGGAGAGGAGAGTGTGTGAGACTGTTTGAACTTATTCCAGCTCACCCAGGTAGAGCTAAATTGTGGTTTAGCACTGCGTGTGAATATAGCTATTGGCTTGTGCAGAAAATTAGAAATGGGGGAGGCGAACTCTTACAGGAATAAGCACAATCTTACCTTTCTAAGGAATCCTGGTGGAAGAAACTTTTGAGCATAAATTACTAAATTGCTCTATGAACATATGACTGTAATACTCCGTCATGCTTTTTTAAATTTCATTATTGTAGTTATTATGCAACAGAATGTTAAAAAATCTCACTTAATATCCCTTTCTATCCCTCACAGTCTAGCCTTGTAGGGGGCTATGCCTGATGGGACTTGTAGTCCAAAGTATCTGTAGGGAACCAGGCTGGTGAAGACTGATCTAGCCACTAAAATCAGGCCAAATACAAATACCGTAGCTGCATCACTCAAGATTTTGATACATCTCCTGGAACTAACATAAGCCCATTCTGATCAAACTGACATTCAATTGTGAGGTAGGGCTAAACTGAGTAGTGCATTTCAATTTTGAATAAGTTTTACACCTGTGGATGATGATGAACTACCGTAATCAGAGAGCAATGAGATAAACAGGTTATGGGTTTAAAACTGCTCTTCACATATAGACTGATGCACACTAACAGCATTTCCCATAGGCAAAGTACTTTATCGACTTTTCTCATTCATCTCCACACTTACTCTGTGATTGCTATTACTCCTATGAGGAACTTAATGATTCTGAATTGTCCAAAGCTACCAAGGTCACCCACTGCTCCAGACCAAAATTTCCAAGATGGAAGTGATTACCAACTCCTATACATTAGTACAAGTTAAGACTTCAACATATGTTACTTGTAAGTGGGAGCGGGGACTCCTCTGGCTCTGCAGTTCATTGAAACTCTTCCTTCTGGAGATTCTTCTGGGTAGACTGTATCAATGGGCTGTTCTTCAAAAATTGGCCCATACCCCTTTTGCTCATCTGAAAACATATGACAAGTCAATTACAGTATAACCACCCCTTGAAAATATTTATTTACTGCATATTGAGAATGCAGAGTTAAAATGACAAATGACAAACCATTTTAGTAAGTCTGCATAGTAAGCACAACATCAACAGTTTAAATGCTACAGCTTCCTCTTTCACTACTATAGTATGTCTTGTCCATATACCTACCATCAGGAGAAAAAAACCCTGTGAACTAGTTGCAATTCCCCTTAAGGCCATTGGCTCTCTGTGGACACGGTCAACAATCCTGCCAACTGGTGTGAAAGCTAGTGGAAGTGTTTGTGGCTTGTGCATCTGTCTGTTTGGAAGATACAGACAGATGGAATCTCCTCTGCAGTCCAGCAAATAGCCACCAGATGGTGATGACATCTGATGTCCTCTGGCTTGGGCCATTATATTCAGCAAAGGTTAGCTTCATTAGCCGTCTGCTTAGTCACCCGCCACATGTTGCAACTAAACTGTCATTTGATTTTTCTGGTACCCTGCTTTTCAGGATAGCAGGGTCTACTCAGAACTCAGTCCTGAAACCCACGTTTAAAATTAGAGCACAATGAATGAATGAGTAAAAACACAACAAAAGAACATGTGCAAATGGCCTTGCTTCACTTTCAGATAACCTCACCTTCACATAATGAAGGTTCTACCCATTTGAAGGTCCAAAACAGCATCTTGAATTGACCCTGAAAGCGAATTTGCTAGTCCCTGAAGTTCCACTACCACTCCTGGGACTCTCTCCCAGTTTACAGTCTGGCTGCCAAAGTGCCACACTTTGAATCAGCTGCAATTTTCAGCTGTTTTCAGGGGCAGCCCCCGGTACAACATACTACAGGAATCCAGCCTGGACATTACTGGAGCACCGATAATGTGATTCTGCAGTTTTGTAACTCTGTATGTATGTGAAGATTGCTGTGCTTTGCCACTGAAATGGTTCTTCTTCAACATCAGCAAAAATGTAGAAATTTTTAAAAAGATTACTCTTGTGCTGGGTAATTTAGCTTAACTTGACTCTCTGCAATTGAGGGCCTTGAGGATTCAACTATCAATAGTATTTCCAGCTTCCTGCTTAGAAAAGGAGGCTTTTTTAAAAAACATATTCTAGTTTTGCTTTACAAAATGTAGCTGGGTTACAATTTACCGTAATTATGAGAGGTTCTTGTGGGGAAAGAAGGAGTTCTTGAAACAAAACAAAACAAAACAACAACAACAACAACAACAACAACAACAACAACAAACACTGTCAGCTGCTTTTTAACCATGCAAGAAAAAAGAATCGAGGACCTGAATCTTTTCCCAAGTTGGCATAAAAACATCTGGGGGTGGGTTTTGGAGGATAAGTAGTAGAATTTTTTTTTTAAAAAAAAGCTCACTCATCTGGACTTATGCAAACAGAATCATGAAACTACATATAATATATAGTTCTGTCCTTTCTCAGCTAGCACATCTCTATCTGGGCTGTACCCCAGTAGGTGACAGCTCACATTATTGACCGGTCCTCAAAATATATTTCTGGTAGAGCAGAAACTCAGTTAATCCAGTCTATACCTGTACATCAGGCATCCCCAAACTTCGGCCCTCCAGATGTTTTGGCCTACAATTCCCATCATCCCTGACCACTGGTCCTGTTAGCTAGGGATCATGGGAGTTGTAGGCCAAAACATCTGGAGGGCCGCAGTTTGGAGATGCCTGCTGTAGATAGATGATTGATAGATAGATGATAGAAAGATGATAGATGATAGATAGATAGATAGATAGATGATAGATAGATAGATAACCTTGTGACCTTGTTTCCTCCCCAGTGCAATGCACTTTTGTGTGGTTAGTACCACAGAAACACTGCTGTTATGCCTGTGAGTTCATTCAGCTTACATGTACATGCAATGTAAGCTGTGAAAATAAATTCTAGCACAATCTTCACCTCACTACCTTTAAGGGCAAACTATAATAAACTTCCTAGGAACTGCCCTGATCAACACAAGCTCAAAAAAGTGATTATTTCCTGCTCTATTTTCTGTTTCTTACCCAGCAGCTGGATTTTCTCCCTCTGCAGTGCCTTGTGCATGTATAGCAAGCAGGGCAATGCTCACTGGATTTGGCCATTTTCTGGCTGCTTTTTTTGCACTACTTCTAGCAGTGATTAGGCATGTATCTTTGGGGAAGAAATACTGGTAACTGGGCAAAGAGGAGTCCATTCTCTAACAGTTCCGCTTTGGCTGAAAAAGGATCTAGCTATTTGTTGTTGTTGGCATCTGTCTGCCACAGGAAACAATGACATGTGCCTCTGGGGGTGAGGTCAAACTGCTGAAGAATCACAGCATTGCCCCACAAACATCAGTCTGCCCACAGCCAGCCAAGCCAGCCCCCACCTGCCTGCCTTCATCCTTACTATCAATTTCCTCCTCTTTAGTCTCAGTGCTGCCCTTGTAGAAGTCAGCTTGGAGGCAGGGGAGAAGAAAACCAGGTTTGCCTGTTACTGGCTATGATTCCACTTACTGTTTGGGCCTCATGTGTTCCGCCCCAACAGTCCCAATGGGTGCCATAACTTTGTTATGATTGGTGGATTGCATTCTACTTATGTATTTAGGGAATTTGTTAGCAGCATATAAAAGAGAGGCAGGGAACTTCTTTGGGCATTCTAAAACGGCAGGTGCACCGTATTTTTCCACGTATAAGGTTTCCCTCCTAAAAAATAATGTAAAAAATTAGGGGGCATCTTATACACGGATACACCTCCCCCCATTTTCTTAAATCTGAGTCCCCCAAAATAGGGGTTATCTTATACATGGGGACATCTTATAGAGGGGAAAATACAGTACTATTTCAAGCAAATGGTGGGAGCATCACATTTTGTGTATGGTTTTGTTTTAGTACTAATAAGGGTTCACACCAGATTTTTGTACTGAGAAGCTTCTAAGCCTTTAAAAAAGCGTGAGTACCATTATATAAAAGACATATTATATATATATATATATATATATATATATATATATATATATATATATATATATTGTTACAAATAATTCCCATAGCTGTGATCACAGTATAGCATTTAAATCATTTGGTTACTCATTTCTCCTTATTTTTTCCTACTCCTTTCCTTCACAATAATATATCTATCAGAGAATGTGAAGCTGGTTGGTAACTAATAGCTTTGTACCCCAGACAGCACTTCCTGGGCTGCATAAAGAGGATCTTTCAACTGAATCTCGCCTCCCTTTGGACACTACAGGCCAGTGATTAAGAAGATGTTTTCACTTGAAATGAGGCAGCACTTAAATTAGGTCACCTTAATTGAATGAATACAAATGATGTTCTGAGAAACCATTTCCATTTTTTTTAAAAAAAAATATATTTTCACCCGCTGTTTATTTATATTAGCCACTGCACTGAAATCAATTTGTTTCAGTAATTTTATGTTATGAGACCAATTATATCCAACATTATAAGAGTAAATGCACCACTCAGGAGGCTTACAACAGATACGCATCTTATTTTCATAAAGACAGTACCCAACAATTAATTGGGGGGGGGAGAGAGAGAGAGAGAGAGCCAGAGTCACTGGTTTTAAAAACATCGTTGTGGACTTCATAAAACAAAAAAGCAGCCAGGTCTCCAATAAGAGTGAAAAGCAGTGAGATAAGAGGTTGCTTGCACTTCACAGGACAAAGTATTCCACAATTTGAGTGCAGCCACTGAGATGGCCCTCCATCTCTCATCTCATTCAACTTATTTTTATTTATTTAGATTTTTTTTAGAAACTTCTCTGAGGAGTGTGCATAATGAAATCAATAAGATGACACATGCTTCAGCCCCAGGTGGGACACAGAGGAGAGGACCTCACATGCTGATCTGATGCTTATGGGAGGATGTAATCCCCTATGATAACTTTGCCCTAAGCTGTCTGGGGCTTTGAAGCAACCAGTGCAGCTGTCACAGCCGAAAACAAAATGGAAAATTGACAGATTTTAAGGTTTCAAAAAGATCAGCAGGAGAGGCCCTGTTGGTGGTGCTGCCACTGGCAGCGGTGGAGGAAGGCTCTCGGGCACCTGGGGCAGTGTGCCCAGGGGCGGGGCAAACCACCCATAGTGGCAGGGTGAGGGGAGGTGCCCATGGGGCGGAACAGAGCATGCAGCATCCTGTGTCGTTCCTATGTGTGCTGTGGCATGCCCCGTCCCTATGGGTGCTGTGCGTCCCATGCTGTGCTGTCCTGTGCAATCCCTAGGGACGAGATGGGGCACACAGCGCCCACAGGGATGGGGTGCGCAGTGGGGCCTCAGCTGCCCTACGGCTTCGGGGGAGGCAGTGGGCAGATAGCGCAGAGCCTGCGGGTGCTGAGACGCATAGCTCATGTGTGTTGCAGGCCCCGTGGTGACTAGTGCCGCCCACCATTTTGTCAACCCCCCCTCAGGGTGACACCCAGGGCGGCCCACACGCCATGCACCCCCACTTCACACGCACCTGGCCACTAGTGTAGGCCCTTCTCAGTGATGGGTCCCCATTTGTGAAATGCTCTACCTGGTGTAGTGTCTCTGGAAGAACTTTAAAACATTTCTGTTTACCGGGGCATTTGGTGGCTAAAAGATACTGTCCCTGGCAACCTTAAACTACTTAGAAGTAAGGTTAGGGAACCAGGATGCCCACCTCCAAACTCTCAATGGTTGCTCAGTTTTTGCAAAAACTGATGTCAATTAGAATTTAAGCATATCCTAGGTGTTGTTTCTAAAAGAACCAAACACCTGCCTTTGGCATACTTACAGGAATGAAAGAGAATATTCCAGTGTTTGGGAATATGGTTACAATTTAACAGACAGCATTATTTGTTATCCTTTAACTTTGGGAAGAACTATATTTGCTTTCAGAGGCTTTCAGGATTTTCATGCGTTGACAAAATATAACACATACCCCCAAAATAAGCTGTAGTGGTGGGAGCAGGTCTGGATGGCACCATGGAAGAGGAAGGTGCCTGTCAGCTCCTGGAACCAGATGCTGCTGCCCCTCCAAAACGCCCAGCAGCGTGAGCCACATGGAGCCCTGACCAAGCGGGAGCCAGCAAGAGCTGCAGCGCGTGGCACGCCGAGCCAGCGGGACCCAGCAGCATGCCCCGCTGAAGCGCCGACAAAGCGCCCAGCAGCGCCACACCGAGCACCCCAAGCCAGCGGGACCCAGCAGTGCTCTGTAGCACTTTGAATCCTCCAATACAGCAGCATTGGTAGGATACAATGGACATATATAATCACATAGTCTTTATATTTAAAGGCAATAATGTTTCATTCTTGCAAGCTGTGAATGTCGCCACATGTCATGTGCTTTGCGACAAAAATAGATAAAGATTACAACCTCCATTTTACAATATGTATTTCCAAAGCAGTTGCCTTAGAAAAACTCCACACAGAATATATATTTGAAATATCAGTTCATGTTCTTTTCATAAAGCAGATATTGCTCTATTCCAAGGGAGGGCAGAAGATAGATTTGGATCTATTGGTAAGAGATTTGAAGTATATCAACAGGATTTCTGACTCTCAGTCGTTTAATAATAGCAGGAGCAAAATGACTCCAATCATACTGCATACCTGTCAACTGACCTGTTTTAAGCAGGGCATCCTGGAATCACAGAAGCGAATCCTGGTTTCTGTTTGAATTTGAGAGCATGAGAGTTCTGGTTGAAGCTCCTCCTCCACCCTGCTCCTTAGTCCTTCTGTGCTGGACTAAGCTAACCCAAGTTAATACAGGTATGAAGAACTGGATCTAGCCATAAATGACAGATTGTTATCTTCCCATACCCCTTATGGACCATATTTGACATGTGGGCAGAGCCACACACCTGCCAATCACCTGACATCACAATGATATCAGGTGGCCTTTTTGGTTTTTTTGCTGTGCAGGAGTCTTCAGAAGCCCCTTTCAAATCACAGGACAAGATGGAACTTTGGCAACTGTCAATCTCCAGAAGCAGCTTTCAAAGCACTATCTTACTTAGTGCTTTTCTTAAGGCTTTGTAGCCATCCCCAATTAGCAGTGTGGCAGCATATGCAAAAAAAACATTTTGCCTGTGCCTTGTATTAATACCTCCTCCACATATTGCATTATATATGACATCAGGTAGCATGTACTGTAGAATTCTGTCTTCTTGAGTCAGGCTGACACACATGTTACTTCTTTCAGAGGACTGAGTAAATACTCAGGGCAGAATTCAACTAAGTTGTGTTCATGGAATGAGATTCTGTTTAATGCTCCCTGGCAATTTTGGAACATAGACTATCACTATTGTAACTATTTTTCTTGTTTCTGTAATTTCTATTTCTAGTTTCATTGGCTATCTCTTAATTTCTGTTCTATTATTATTGCAAGCCACTTTGAGAACCATTATAGCTGAAGAGCAGCATGCAAATATTTTAAGTAAAGCAACTACGTACACCACACCAATTTATGTGGATTGTCTGGTACTTTGGTGGTGCATAAGCCTAGGGCTATTTATTCAAGAATATACTTTCATGCTGCGCCTAGCAGGTTCCTCTTGTGGCAGGAGGGGACTTGTGGGGAGGCAGCATGAAGGAGGAGGAGGAATAAGTTAATATTATAAGGATAAGATTTGGAATTGAAGTAGAAAACCGCCACAATTAATTAGAGAAGTTAGGAAAACCAGGAAGAAGAGATTTGAGGAAGTCACAATTATAATGTGAAGAAAATAAGAATTGGAAATTTTTTAATTTTTATTTGTTTTCTTTTTTGGTGTTGTTTTTCTTTTTTTTATAGGTATTGTGTATATGTTTTGTTGAAGGCTTGTGTTAAAGGAGCAGCTGAGGGGAAACCAATCCCCAGAGCCCCTCCATCCCTGTCCTTTCGGTGGCGGGGAGGGGATGAGGGGGGAGGGGGAGGGGGGTCAAACCCAGCCTTACAATGGACCCCTCTGATTCTCAATGCCCACGGGTACTACTGGTGGCAGAAGTGGACTTGTGGGGGGAGGGAAATTGGAGGGACAGAGCATGTATTGTGTGTTTTGTTTCTATAAAAAAAATCAATAAAATTATTATAAAAAAAGAATATACTTTCATACTCTTTTTATTCCTTAGTCTTGTTTTCAACTTACCTCTTACAAAGACTTTACTTCCATGGATGTCACGTACTGCAAGCAAAGTTGAAAGAGACAATTATTTCCCCAAAAGGGTTTATGAAGCTTTCTTCATGAGAACTATTATTACATTAAAAATGCCAAGAATGGTCTGCAGGAATGCAATGGTTACAGTGTGATTTGGCAGTCAGTTCTATACTGACTATTACTCAAATGCTAGAACCTTCCAAGGAACTATCTGTGCATTTTCAGACATTTCTAGAGCTAGGCAATTATTGTTTTTAAATTTAGAAAGGGATTCCGTGGGTGCAGATCAGGGCCAGCCCAGGACATTTTGGCACCTGAGGCGAACCACAAAATGGTGCCCCCTCCCTGCCAGGGAAGAAGGGGTGAGTGAAGATCTACACCAGGAACAAGAGGGGAATAAAGATCTACATTGGGAATGCTGCCCCTGTGGATCTCACTTGCCTCACCTTGCCTCATGTGTGGGCCAGGTGCAGATATAAAAGGTGGCCAGCTCTGTTAATGAGATCTTGACCACCAGCACATACAGTAATTTCTCTCTCTCTTGCGTCCCTCTGGCGGTTCAGGGCCATGCACATGCATCAATCTCTGCAGAAGCAAACCAAGAAATTCCTGCTTGCAATGTCACTCACCAGGAGTTCCTGCAGCACTCGCGCACCTCAGGCCTATTTTCAATGAAAGAAGAGTAAATGCTGATTAACTTAAAATCAAATACTGTCTTTCTTTATTATTATTTTTTAAAGGGGGGAGGGATAGAGTTATCTGACTGCTTTACTTTTCTCTTGCAATGGGGCAAGAGGGAGAAGGGATGGGAAGCATGAGAAAGAGACATGGTTTCTCCATGGCCTGCAAAAGCAGCAGTCAGTCCCACTGTTTTCAATAGCGCTAACTGTGCTAGTACTACCGTGTTTCTCCTAAAATAAGACACTGTCTTATATTTATTTTACTCGGGGGGTGTCTTTTTTAAAAAATTACCGCTCTGTGCGGCGCTGCTGGGCGCTTTGTCGGCGCTTCAGCTGGGTTCTGCTGGCTCGGGGCTCCACGTGCAGCGCTGAGCCCCAACCCGGCAGGATCCAGCAAGAGCCGCAGCGCGTGCAGCGCCGAGCCCGCGGGACCCAGCAGCGTGCCTTGCTGAAGCACCGACAAGGCGCCCAGCAGCGCCGCGCAGAGCGCCCCGAGCCGCAGCAGGAGGAGGATTCCTGAAGAAGTATCTGAAGAAGTGTGCATGCACACGAAAGCTCATACCAAAATAAAAACTTAGTTGGTCTTTAAGGTGCTACTGAAGGAATTTTTTCAAGGTCAAGTTTATCTTTGTTTCCTCCCCAGTTATAACAAAGAGCCTTGTAGCATTTTAATAATGAATGCCTCTGCTACAATATGTGCTTCGTTTTAGACTTCATTTCAGAAACAGTAGTGGGCTCAAGTGCATGAAAACATAATGCCATAATAAATCTGTTAGTCTTTGAGGAGCTACATATCTTTTTGATGTTTTTGCTGCAGCAGACCAGCACAGCTACTCCTTTAGAAGTTGTTTTTGCCTTTGTGTATTTTGCAGAATTTGTTTATTCATAGAGTGGTTGTACTCAAAAAAGCTTTACTCAGAAGAAAACCCATTGTGATGAATGAACATGGCTAAGTTAGGACCATTAAAACATAATTGAATACAACCCATAATAAATAAGCATTATTGATTAGGCATTATTGCCTAATCCAAACAAAACAAAAATCACTATGAACTCCTCATTTTATTAAAGGCATATACTATTCCCCCCCCCCCCCCGGTTTGGCTTCCAAACCAAATAAAACCAGGGATGAAATAGGAAAAAGCTGGGTTCTAATTAAGGCCACTTGGATTTTAGTACTTAATAGAAACAGAAAGACAGATGACACAAATTACGAAAGTGAAATGAAAATTAAATAACTTGCCAAGTGAAAATAATTAAAGTTGTGTTTTGATCTAGCTTCGTAGCTCAGATTCTAATGGCATTACTCATTTACTGGTTAACTGATTAAATGCAGGGGTCATCTTACCTGCCAGGCAGAAAATGGAACAGATTGCAGCAAAATGACTGGTCAAGGGCTGCAGCTTCATCTTCACAAGTATGTTTATTCTCAAGGAAGCTGACCTTCAAATCATGGGAAATAGCTGATCATAAAAAAGAATAGAGAAGAATAAATTCCATTGCAGTAAAGACTTCTAAGATATGCTTATCTAGCCATAACCCAACATTTGGGGGCGACTTTGGAGCTAATGGATAAAAATGTTGTTAAATCTCGGAAATGGATAATTCTGGCATCACATTACCATTATATAAACAGAATTTTTAAAAAAACCCAGAACAGTATGATGCTGGTCAGTTGTTGATCTTTCAGAAAGGGCACGTGAGACGGCAGCTTTCTTTTTCCTCTTGTACTTCACAGAACAATAAGGTGCTATTACAGTTATTTGAACTGGCCAAAAAAATCTTCCCTGTGATTATGTTAACCTAGTATGTTACTATTAATTCTACATCTGCTTAAAAAACATTTGCACAATGATAACTTGAATATAAATTGTTACAAAAGAAACCACCTGATATAGTTGAGGTACCAGAGTAGCTCAATGGGGGGAACAAATTTTAATTAACTTATGAACACATATTAGATGCTACAACCTACTCACCTCACTGTAACTTACAAAGGAGGCGGGCTAATGACATTAGCATGACACTGCAACTTTGGAACAGAGTCCTGGTTCTTACTTTTATCTAATCAGGTTGCATTCTGAAAGTCTGTCCCAATGTCTATCAAAGGGATTCTTAACCAGAAGCAAAATATTGCCAAAATTAGGGAGCAAAGGCAGTTAATGTGGAGCGGGAAATACATGGATGTGTTCACACTCTTAGTAAGGGAGTCAGGGAAGAAGGATAAAGACAAGGAAGAGGGTAAACAACAAGGAAAGATTAGATAGGAGTGACAGAACTTTGGCTAATTGGCTCCTAAGTTTCTCCACTATAGAAATGCAGCAGCAGTTGGAGAGGTACTGGATGCTCCTGAAATATTGGGTAGGTCTGCACACAGCACCCTTTGATCCGACCCATAGCTCCAATCCAAGAGCCCCCAATCAGGGTGACCACCCTGGGCCAACCTGGCGATCCCCCATCCAAATCTGGTCCCAAATTTGGATGGGATTGGTATCTGATGAAGTGTGCATGCACACGAAAGCTCATACCAAAATAAAAACTTCGTTGGTCTTTAAGGTGCTACTGAAGGAATTTTTTTATTTTGGTCCCAAATTAGTTCAGGGTAGGGCTAATGTTTAATAAAGTTTTTTTTTTTTATGTTAGAAAAGGGACAAGTGGGAAGAAACCAGAGCAATCAGGTCAAGGTATGAGAAAAGAGTTCCAGTCAAGTTAAAGGAGAAGTACTTTTAAGTACTGGCTCCCACTTGAGCAAGGAGAATGCAGTCCATTTCATTGATAGGTTTAAGTTTGGGTTCTGGATCACTTACTAGGGTCCTCACCACCTACTTATTTCAAGCAGTCTTAAGTTAATTGGGGGCATGGAATGGCTAGTGAGGGGAAAAAATAGAAAGGAAGTGGTTGATGGCTGGGTGACAGGACCTTTTGAAGATCCTTCAATGGCATCAAAGGCGCTGATGGAGTTTAGATTTATTCATCACCTTTCATACCTACAGATGATTTGGTAAGTATTGCTATCTGATGTGAAAGTGAGCTTTGCTCTGTTTCATATACTTCCCTTGACAGAACCATATGTGCAGTGTGGTGGAAGATGTCATGTAAAATTTGTTTTTTTCAAATCAGCCTTTGAACTTTCACCTCCTATTCTATCAAAGGTAAGTTCTGTATTGACAGGGAACGGTCCTGTTTGATTTCTTGTGCTGCCTTCCTAGAGTAGGTGGACTAGGCTGGCTAATGTCATTCATTATTTGGACACTTTTTGCATCCCAGGGCTACAGGTTTTGAGCACTGAGACCTGCTCAGGAACAAATCTGCAGTACTGGCTGATAATTTGGGGTTTCCTTTGGCAGAGTGTGAAACAAATGAAAATCCATCCAGGCCAATGAAAGCCAAGTGGTTGACCAAGGACCCATTCATGATGCACCTCACAGGAGAAGGATAATGTGAAATAAATCCATGTATGGTGTTCTGCGTTTCTTTGGAACAATGACATAATTTCAAATATCCGCTATTACAAAATACTTTTTACGAAAATTGCTTTCACAAACTCTTGCAAATAAGATTCTGAAATCCTACATCTACAGATTATTCTAAGGGTCTCAAAGCAAGGTCATAGCACAACACTTTACACACACAAAAGCCCAACACAACATTCCCCCACAAGGACAAACTCAGTAGGAGATTCCTTTTTCTAGATGGCATGTTTCCTAGCAACTCTTGAACAGGGTCCCTTTTAAAAACCCGTCACTTGCTTCTGTTGGGAATGCTTTAAAAAAATCTCTTTCATCCAATGAATAAACAATACGAATTGGACCAGAAGGCAGCTGCAAGCTAGAAGGGAAGAACAATCCAGGTCTCTAGTTCATTTGCAGTACTAGTATTTTTGTGACTTGGTTTTAAACCTTAATACATTTGTATTTCCCAGACTTCTTAGTTAATTAACCTCTTTCCTCACTTCCTTATCGTTCTCTAGCCATTCTTTTCCTGAGCTACAAGTCCTACGAAGAAAGGGGTCAGTAGATATGGAAGGACTTAGTAGCTTCTACAATGCCTACACAAAAACATGAATCTTGAGCAGCATTTCTTTTTGGAATACTTTAAAATTGCATTTTGTTTGTTTGTTTTGATGCTGCTTTGACAGAAAGAACAAAACAAAAATGCGGATTCTACAAGTCAGTTGCAAATATACTAAACTCTCTTTTTAATTGTCAAGCAGAATAATAGCTGCCAAGTTTTCCCTTTTCTCGTGAGGAAGCCTATTCAGCATAAGGGAATTTCCCTTAAAAAAGGGAGAACTTGGCAGCTATGAGCAGAATCAATTTAAAATTCCTTACCAACACTTTGTGCTCAGGTTATTCAAGTGCTTATCTAAAAAGATGTCAATATACAGAAAACTGCAAAGTTATCATTAAAACCATTAGAAAAGAGTGCTGTGTAGACTTGGGTAGCTCACCTCAGTTACCGTTGAAACTTTAAGCAAAATTCATAAGGATACAATCCACTATTAAATATCTACATCAAGAATATTGCACACAGCACTTTAAGGATAATTTTTAGGATAGACCTATGTGGCACATATAGTTTTCCTTAATTTTACTTTTTATAAGACCTCATCATCTATAATCAATAGGTTTACACGTGTCTGAAAAAAATAGACACACTTAATAGCTTCTACAGTCATGAGTGATTCGTTTATGACACTTATCAGTAATAAAAATAGGATCAGCGTCCATGTCTTTATCTTGTCTTAAGGTAGGCTATAGGAAGGATGGATAGATTGTACAGATCTATACAATCACCATGTGAATGCCCCCCCTCACACACAGAGCAGTTTGTTGTCACCTAGGTATTTGCTATTAATTTCAACTATGTAGTCGTTTATCTACAAAAGCTCACAGATGTGGAGCATATTACATATAACAATTTAACTTATTGCAATAGTTTTTATTGAATAGTGCACCAGCTCTATGGACAAAGTTAAGATGTACCAGTGTGCACAGCGTATTGTGCAAGTTGAAGAATATATCTGAGAAGTGGGGCAGTAGACACCTTATATGATACCAAGCATATGATACCTTATAGGATACCTCCTTCCTCTTTCCTTTTTACTGCACATAGAATCATAGAATCATAGAGTTGGAAGAGACCACAAGGGCCATCCAGTCCAACCCCCTGCCAAGCAGGAAACACCATCAAAGCATTCTTGACATATGGCTGTCAAGCCTCTGCTTAAAGACCTCCAAAGAAGGAGACTCCACCACACTCCTTGTCTGCAGTGTGATCACATTTGGGGTTGCTTTTTTTTTGCAAATCACTGAATCTAGAAGACCCCAATCCTAATTCATTCTTAGATATTTTTTGATTAAGAGGTTTATTTAGTTTTTTAAAAAAATACAGATCACTGTATCATAAAAATATGTATCACAGTGGCTTACAACAATATAAAAAACATAAAACCAAACAATAACACCATAAAATTTTAAAAACTGGTTAAAAGAAAATAAATAAATTAAAAACTAACATCAATAGACCATTGTGGAGAAGGTATTTTTAATTGCCCGCATAGGCCTAGTGGAATAGAAAGGTTTTCAGCAGGCATTAAAAAGTTGGCACAGAAGTTGCCCACTGAATCTCTATTGGCAGAGTGTTTCACGGGACTGGACAAATGACACTAAAAGCTTGGCTTCACGTTGTTGTCAAACGAGCCTCACCAACTTGGGTAATGACCAAAGAGGCTCCTGCAAATGATCTTCAGTTATCGAGCTGGAATATAAGGGTTCAGGGAATCCTTGAGATTTCCTGTGTCCAAATTGTTCAAGGCTTTGCAAATCAATCCAAGGACCTTGAACCTGGCTTGGTAGCAGATGGGTAGGCAATGCAGCTGTTTTAATAATGGTGTCATATGTTCTTGACAGAAGCTGCCATCAGCAATCTAGCCATCAGCTGGAACTTCTGAACCAGACTCAAGGACGGCCCCACATAAAGCACATAGCAGTAGCATAGCCAAGAGTTCTAGTTACAGGTAGGTAGCCATGTTGGTCTGCTGTAGTCGAAACAAAATAAAAAAATTCCTTCCAGTAGCACCTTAGAGACCAACTAAGTTTGTCATTGGTATGAGCTTTCGTGTGAAGTGTGCATGCACATGAAAGCTCATACCAATGACTAATTTAGTTGCTCTCTAAGGTGCTACTGGAAGGATTTTTTATTATTATTTCGTAGTCAAGAGGTTACCAGTGCATGGACTGTAGTGCTCAGGCAACCCCTGTACAGGGACGACCATAGTTGACAAAGCAGATGAAGCTGGTAAAAGGCACTCCTAGCCACAGAGGACCCTTGGGCCTCTAGTAACAAATATGCACATCTGAGTACCACCCCCGACTATGCATTTGGCCCTTCAGAGGGACTGCAATCCCATCCAAAACAGACAACTTGCCAATTTCCCAAACACAGGAATCACTGACTCAAAGAGCCCCCATGTTCCCAGAATTCAAACACAGTTTATTGGTGTTGCTCCAGTCCACCGCTGCATCCAGACATTAGTACAAAACTTTCACAGTCTCTCCTGATTCAGATGTTATGGAGAAGTAGAGCTGAGTGTCATCAGCATACTGGTGCCCCCTTGCTCCAAAATGCTTAAGAACCACACCCAACAGCTTTGTTTAGATATAAATCTGTATAATAAAATATATAAATAAACCCAACCTTGAAACGAATATGGTGTATTTGAGAGTCAGAATTCAAGCTGTGATTTGCCACCCATATAAATTGGGCTGCATATCTATCATATATCTTGAAGTCCAGTCATTTAAATATTTGCCACACATAGCTTCACAACAAGTTTTATGACCTGGATGTGTCAGTTGTCATTACCAAAAGAAAAATTCATGTAGGGCATATATTAGTGTTTTGAAAGAGTGATCTCATTCTATCAAACTTGTGTTAGTTCCATTATGATTATTTATATAATTAACACTACAATTGCAAAATAATGTAGCTCATCTTGTTGGTCTACCACTGTCTTCAAGACTTCTCACTTATATAGTTTCATTGTCATAATTGGTCCTTCAGTTCAAAGATAAACGTAAAACTGCTTATGTAAGTATATGGCCTTCCAAGTTGGTGACAATCACTATTTCTTGTCAGAGTGAATTCCATCGTTTAGCTAGTTTAACTAACTTCGGAACATTTCAGTGGAACAGCTGCAAGTAGAACTTAAACTGCACTGTGATTTCCACAGCCACCCAATTATGAGAATGAGAAGCATACTGTGAATCATATATTAAAATTACTTGACAATTCTTGAGATTTTGGGTAAATTTCAAATATTACTGTCATCAGAGTGGCTTTGGAGGTCAACACTGGCCAAAGACCCAGGAATATGAGGATGAAACTTGGTACTTCTTCATGAACAGTCAATTCTGACCTCCAAAAACCTTAAGAATTGGCAATTCATAACATTTAGCACTGTCTAACATGATTTTTTTTAAAAAAGCATGGTTTATTTATTCAACAAGCCCTACATCTTAAACTAGAGTTTAAATGTCATTTTAACTCGAATATGCAGTAGAAAACCCTGACTCTATAAAAAGACCTACACCAGGCACCCCCAAACTTTGGCCCTCCAGATGTTTTGGACTACAATTCCCATCATCCCTGATCACTGGTCCTGTTAGCTAGGGATCATGGGAGTTGTAGGCCAAAACATCTGGAGGGCCGCAATTTGGGGATGCCCGACCTACACATATAGGATGAAACAGCCGTAAAGCAATAGAAACCACAGATAGCATGCTACCTTTTCTGGGTAGTTCTCATGTTAAGTGATAATAAATGACTGAATAATATATGATCCAAAATGTGCTGGCTTGTGGAAAAAACAGTTTAATATTAGAAGATGCATACTATGCTGTGTTCTGGATGGTGGAAAAGTCCAGCACAGGGGTAGGTATTGTTCACTTCCAAGCAAATGTCAAGTTCTGCTTGCCAAGCCAATTTCAGAACACCAGGACAGTTATCCAAACATTGTTGTTCCTTTTATGCTGGTGGCAAACTTCCTGTGTCATGAAAGCATCCAAGGGCAGCTCAGTTCCAAAACATCACTGTGCCAAAACAGTTTGTCCCACTTACAGTAAGCAGTAGCAAACCAAGGCACACACGTCAGCTTCCTTTTCTGTTAAAGGCTTTGCCTTAGACGTTCTATTTTCTACTTCTCTTTACCTGCAGAAAATACACTTCCCCATCATAGACTTAGACATTCGTAGTTTCTCCATCCCAACCTAAAAAGTTTTTAAAACCTTTTAGGAAATATATGTATGTTCAGTATCTTGAAACAAGATACACAAGACACTATATGCAAACATGATTTATTTTCTTTTTGTTTAATCAACCGTTGGTCACAATAATAATACCTTGTGGATTGTCCTTCTGAAAATTGGCTGCCCAGATAAATTTGTGAACCTTTGGCTCCTCCATGATAATATGACAGCAACAATCACAGATAACAATGGCTCTCAAAGTGAACCATTCACGGTGGGATCAGGTGTTAAACACGGTTGTCTTATCGCCCCAACTCTATTTATTATTTTCATTGCCATGATCCTACACTCTCTCAAGGCAAATCTAAAAAAAAAGTAGTATAAACACCGACAATTGGGAAACACTGGCCTGCAAGCACTCCAATTGGAGAAGAGTCCTTATCAAAGGTGTCATGGGTTTTGAAGATGCTTGAACTCAGGATGAAAGGGAGAAATGTGCTAAGAGGAAGGCACGTTTGGCAAACCCTCACCGTGATCAACTCCCAGCCAGAAACCTTTGTCCCCACTGTGGAAGGACATGTGGATCCAGAATTGGTCTCCACAGTCACTTACAGACTCACTGTTAAGACTGTGTTCATGGAAGGCAATCTTACTCAGCTATGAGTGATCATAGAAGAAGAACAAGCAGCAGCTTGGAATTGCTTCAAGAGTGCTTGGAGCTTACAGATGAGGATTTGAATAAGATGACGTCAATGGCCTGGCAGATATTGCTCACAGTGAGAAATGTTTGCCTTTTGGAGATTAGGAGACAGTTGCTCCATCTGTTATTTTTCTTCTACACATCTAAACAAAGTACATTCCATTTACCAAACCTCCATTAGCACTACATTCACAC
Organism: Zootoca vivipara; assembly: GCF_965207765.1. Taxonomy (NCBI): domain Eukaryota; kingdom Metazoa; phylum Chordata; class Lepidosauria; order Squamata; family Lacertidae; genus Zootoca; species Zootoca vivipara. The sequence continues at coordinate 22,146,122 of NC_142592.1, read as the reverse complement.
AGAACTTGTCAGTTTGGTATTGGTATGTGTATTGCCCCAAAATCCATTTATAGTCCTTTGAATAATCTAGTCCCTTTTGGGGAATACTGTATTTATATTCAGAAGTGAAACTGCTCATAGCTTTATTTGCCCCACCTAGAGCCTTGCTCTACTTGCAGGCCTGGCCCAAGACATTTGGGCACCTGAGCTGAATCACAAAATGGCGTCCCTTGCCCAGCAAAGGGAAAGGGGGGGGGAGTGAAGATCTACATCAGAAACAAAGGGGAGGGAATCAAATCAACCAACAGTTGAATTGGGAATCAAATGACACTGTAAGAGGGGAAAGGGGCACACTCTGAATCACAATGGATGGGTGCAGAAGAGCACAGGAGACTTCAGAGCACAGCCCCCACCATTTCCTCCCCTAGAGCTGGGAGGAGACCCACAGTGCCTCCTATTTGACAAGAGATGGAGGGTGCAGGACTGCTGAGGAGGTGGCAGATCCAGTCTTCAATGAGTGCACCACAGCCATTGCTGCCACTGTAGTGGCAGCAGTAGGTTATGTATTCCTGGGAGGCCAGTATCCACAGAATCCCTGTGGATTCTGCTGCCTGATGCAGTTGCCTCATCTTGTCTCATGTGTAGGCCGGTCCTGCCTTCTTTCACAGGGTAATAAAAGATCCCAAACTCAATTTTGGTGGAGTTATTTTGGACTAGGGAAGTGAAAGCAGGTATTTTATGAGATATTGGGAAAGCAATGTTAACAAATGGGTTTTTAGGGGAGGGGTAGTACCACTGGTAGTACCATGCTCCTTCTGGGGTAGTTTGTCCACCTTTGGTCCCAACTCTGCATTCAGCTCTCACCTGTGGCTCCTAGAAGCTGTCAGCAAGTGACAGTGACCACAACCCGGAAACAGTTTATACTGGTTGGCTAAACCAGGTGAGGGTAGCCAATGAGTCTCAAACCCTTGCTGGGTTAGGGACTTCCCTGCATACAAAGACAGGTTCTGGTGGGTTGAGTAGATGAGACCAACAGTGGGTCCAACAGTCAAGAAGACAGTTTCTGCATGTACTGTAAAGGGAAGTGAGGGCCTAATGGGGCTTGTCAACCTGGGAAGGTAGCCCATCTAAGAGAAGGAAAATACTGATAAGAAATCTCGTCTGCCTTGTGGGCAGGGCAGTCTCAAGCAGGTCACGCGCCCTGGTGCTGAGGGGCGGAGATCGCTCTGGCGCCCCCACCCTTGCAGGGCGCATCATGGTTTCCGTGCGGTTTCGCGCCACCGGGGGTCTACCAAAGTGGAATCCCTAACATGGTTTGATGGCACTTTGTATGACTTCTAGCAACTCCTGCAGCCCAACTGGTGCCAAATGTATTGCTCTGCCTTCCTTTTGACCACATCAGTGAGGCCAGGAGGGGAGTCTTGTTGTCTGGGCAGCCCAGGACCTCCATACACACTGCCCAAGCTTGCGCCCCAGAGAGGTTACTTAGGTGCTGCTAACACAGCAGTTTGACTTCACCCCTGGAGGCACACTCCATTGTGTCTTAAGACAGATGGATGCCAACAACAAAAGCTAACAAAGCCAAAAAGGGAAAGCATTCCAACTACATTGAACTTGATGTAACCATTCTGAAAGGACACAAGCCCTATTCATGCAATCACATGAGAGACAAAGCAAGCACCCACTCATTGGCCTGCTCCTACCTGCTCTTCATGCATTTTAAGTGGATGAGCCAAGAGGAAGCCATTGAGCAGGACCTCATTCTCCCATTAAGTGATTGTAATCACATGAGAGGCTAACACCTAGATAGGGGTACACTGCCTGTGTCACCCATATTACTGAATGAAAGAACAACTGTACTATATTCTGTACAGTACAGTACAGAATCTAATGCTAATAAGATTAAAACTAGCTTAAAGTTTGAATATGACAGAAAATCGGTCTGGAGATTAACCCTGAGTATTTTAATATTGCAGCAGTATAAAATGGAAGGTTTTTTTTTAAGAAGCCATTATAAAATGGCACTGATCTGTAACACTTCAAGACCATGATTTGTGAATGCATGCATTAAAGGATGGAAAGAGATTCAATATACATTTCTCAAGCTTGAGATCTTTTAAGCTGCATTTCCCTGCCATGATTTAATTTAAAATGTATATATTTTGCCACTATTCAGAAAGTTGCTGCTAACACTATTCCCACTGATGCTATTATCTGCAAGTTGGCTGAGATCTGCAACATTTATAAAGGCAGAGCTTTGAAGTCTGGGCACTGACAGCTCCTAGTTCTACCTCCTGAGATATGTCTAGAAACATGTCTTCCAGCAAGTTTACTATGAACATTTATTTCTTTTATACTGGGAGTAGTTCTTGATATCACTGGCTACTATAGGGAACTAGAGAGGGGAGCTGGAAAAGTGCCCACTCCAACATTACTTGATTTGGTGTACATGCCCCCTCTCAGTTGTTAGAACACCAGTGCAGGCACTGGGAAGAAGCAGCAACAGAAAATTCACCCACTAAGCAACAGCATGCAAGATATAAATTGCTCTTTCAGAATGCACTGTTCCCCTTTAATTTTAAAAAAATAAAACCATGAGTATTACTAAAACTGTTTGGTTGGCACGGCACACCATGTCGAGGAAAATCCCTGTCAAATCAAAACTTGTAGGTGAATCATGTGGCAAATATGAACACATGAAATAGTCTTATATGCAGACAAAGCAAGCAGAAGCTTACCAACGACTCCAGATATTTTTCCTAGTCATAAATCCTAGGGGTAGTTCCAGGTTTAAAGCAGCCCTATGCCCTCCACAGCCCCCCCCCTCCAGCACTGTTGTCCCTCCCCAGCTATGAGCAAGCAGCTCCAAGTCCTCATTTAAAATTTCCTGTCCAAAACAGTGGTGCCATTTTAGTGTCTCACAATGCCCCAGTATGGGGTGTTTAAGGCATGGGGGGATTACAATGGCATCTTATAAAGAACCTAGAATACGTATCAGCAAGGGTAAGCCCTGTTGGGGTTCTAGCAGCTGCCCAAGGGTGACAGGTCAAGTGCAAGGTTTACACATTAGCTAGAAGAATTAAAATCTATTAAATAAGTAAATATACTAATGCAGTTGATGTTGCTAACGTAGCTGCATTCCTCTTGCTAACCTGGAACAGGTATGCCAGAGATTGGACAAGGAACCTTCTCCATGCAAAGCCTATATCCTACTTGTCAGCTGTAGTTTTGCATGCATGTTTTGTGACAAATGGAATGTCTCCAATTTTTCATGTATCCCAGTAATACTTGGGTGAAGTTAGGTGGAAAATGTATTTTTTTCCATCCAGAGCTCCGGATACTAACCTAATGATAAATATACCGCTTCAGATATATATTGGCCCTAGCAATGTTTCAGGGATTTTGGAAACATGCTGTTTTCTGAAACCAATGCTGTTGATCAACTGGTAGGTAAATCATATTAATCTTACCACTCTTCAGCTGCATCCCCAGAACCACAGAGGCATCCTTGATCTCTTAAAAGTCTTGTTTACTTCAGTAGAAATAACTGGTGTTACTGGAATTCTATCAGGACTCTGTTTATCATAACAATGCAGAGTGCTCTGAGTGAGAAGATTAGCTCCTTAATAATATCTCTGGAATTATAGCATCTACTTTAAGAAACTAAATGGTAGGAAAAAATAGGCTGATATAGAAAGTTATCAGATATTATTTATGCTTTTATACTTTGTGTAAATAAAATATAAATGAACTATAGCAGGGTTATCCTGCTACAAAATTATTTGTGATGCATAGAATCCACTTTTAAATTATGAAAGATGCACAAAAACTGATATAATCTCAGCTTCCTTTTTATTATATTGTGTAATCATAATTGAAAGCATAATGATTATTTGCTCTGCACTTGTTTATGAACTACTGCTACTCAAATTACATTCTCAAAAAAAATATCAACAAATATGCTCCTCAAAAATAGAAAGCATTATAGAAGAAAATGATGTTTTCTGTTTCAATTAGATATTCATTTAGCCTTTAGTTATGCAAAGCAAAGCAATGGAATGTCAGGATCCCTTCCAGTTCTTTTCATTATAAAATGGCTCAGCTTATCTGTTAGCAGACTGTTCTACTCTGGTCTGTGCTTTTGCAACACTTTAGGATTACCTTTGTTAAACTATGGAGAGTTTTGTAGGGGACCCTGCCTAGGGCAGAGGACTGGACTTAATGGCTTTCTGGACCAGAGTGTGCTGTTTGCTTAGTCCATTTGACTTCCAGAATACAAAGACAACTACATGCTTTAAGCATGTTTTGAATCCAGTCAGTGGAGTGTACAAATTATCCTTGCAAGTCTGAAAAGCAAAGATGCAACGAAAAGAGCAATGACGGCATAGCATTATCCCAGGATAGTCCTTATGTAAACTTAGTGGCCACTGGATGTCGCTGTAGCAAAGAAAGTATGCTTTAACACACACACTAACTAGAATGAAAAGATTCAAATAGGCAAGTTCTTGCTTTACTGTATTTCTTAAAAGTGTGTGGGGGGTGTTCTAAATCTCACCTTTGGAGGCAATTTTTTTTATAGCATTTTCAGTTCATATTTCCCATTTCCTCTCCCTTTGGGCACTAGAGGCAGGGGAAATTGGTTTCATAGGAGAAAATTGGTGGATTTTCAGTACTGTATGGTTCATGTTGCCATCTCAAATTAGCTGCAGATTATTTATTACCTTCCACACATGTCTCAAGGGGTGTATAAGATACAACACTTTAAAATAGCACAGAAAACTACTACAACAAACTGAAATCTAAGTGCTGTAAGATTAAGAACAGTGCCAATATATTGGGTCTAAAATACAAATAAGTAGCTATACGTATTACAATTGAAACTGTAGATTTAATATTGTTTTCTGAATTCTCTTTCCCAATAAGTACAGTAATCCTAATCTAAAGCATTCAAAGTACTGAGATGAATTTATGTCCTAGTTCACAAGAAGTTGGAAAATAGGGGTGTTGGGTTCCTACTGAGGATATTCAGCGAGCTAACATGACAGTGATGTGGGATTGAGGACTGGAGTGATCATTTTGTGATATGGCAGCCGACGAAGCTGTATTGTAACTTTTGAATAATTTTTTTTAATAAAAAAAGAGAGAGAGAAAGAAAAGTAATTAGGGGTGTCAGAAGTACTTAAAATACCAACAACAGCTACTTTGTTGTTATAGACAATTCAGGACTTTGTGATGGTCCACAAGGCAGTCCATAAACAGCAAAGAGCTCTCTCTAAGGTAGGGAGACAGATGCTTCTCCCAGCTGACAGTACTTTTTTCAATTTTTGTGCGTGTGATGTGGAAAAAAAATTAATTTCTTTCTTTGTTAGGCACAATATCATGTCCAGTTGCTTCACGTTGTACAGCATGTGCGAGACAGAGCGGGAGAGAAGTACAATGCAAGGGCAAAACGTTAATATTTATCCGTAAGGCTATAATGCTATTTTGTAATCATACTTGCAAGCGGATAAGCTATTCGTCATCTTTGTGACATAATGTATGTTAAATAACCAGAGATTAAAATCCAGGATATTTTGGTAAATATGTAAACACTATATCAAAAGACAACTACATTTCACTGTCTTTAAACTTCACAATTTAAAGATGAGGCCACAAGCTTCCCTTTACATTAACCTGCGAATAACACTATTATCATTTGTATTGATGGACTAAGTGGTCATAAAGGCAGTAGAAACTGAGAATTTGAGTTACAGTTCTGTGCACTATAACTGGAAATCGAGTCTCGGTGCAATCAGTGTGATGTGAAGCAAGTGTGATCACGGGCAGTGTGCTACTTACAATTTACAACAGGGATTGGGAACTCCTGGAAGTTGGGCACTATAGTCCAGCAATACCTGGGGGAACTGTTATTTTTCTAGAAAAAGAGGTGCAGGAACTCACCATGAATGCCTCCCTTGTTCTCTTATAATGGCAATGGCACCCATCTGAGAGGTGCCGGAACTGAGTTCCGGTGAGTTTCGGATGAATAAAGCTCTGTCATAATAAGGTACAGACAGGCAGTTCTATGTATGGTTCAGTGTTTCATGTTGCATATTTAGTCAATAGTTTTATATCCCTCCCATCCTTGAATAAAGGCTTGCAACAATAGTATGCAAAAACAACCACCACTAAAATAAATTGTTAGTAGTAGTAGTAGACAACCGATGAGAGTTAGAAAATCATTGTAATAATGTGGCTAATAATAATAATAATAATAATAATAATAATAATAATAATAATAATTTATTATTTATACCCCGCCCATCTGGCTGGGTTTCCCCAGCCACTCTGGGTGGCTTCCAACAGAAACATTAAAATACACTAATTTCTTAAACATTAAAAGCCTCCCTAAACAGGGCTGCCTTCAGATGTCTTCTAAAAATCTGGTAGCTGTTTTCCTTTTTGACATCTGATGGGAGGGCGTTCCACAGGGCAGGCGCCACCACCGAGAAGGCCCTCTGCCTGGTTCCCTGCAACTTGGCTTCTCGCAACAAGGGAACCGCCAGAAGGCCCTCGGAGCTGGACCTCAGTGTCCGGGCAGAACGATGGGGGTGGAGACGCTCCTTTAGGTATACTGGACCGAGGCCGTTTAGAGCTTTAAAGGTCAGCACCAACACTTTGAACTGTGTTTGGAAACGTACTGGGAGCCAATGTAGATCTTTCAAGACCGGTGTTATGTGGTCTCGGCAGCCGCTCCCAGTCACCACTCTAGCTGCCGCATTCTGCATTAGTTGTAGTTTCCGGGTCACCTTCAAAGGTAGCCCCACGTAGAGCGCATTGCAGTAGCCCAAGCGAGAGATAACTAATAGTCATGTCTCATTTCCTTGAGGGTTCTGGAGAAATTATTTTTGCCTCCTAGGTTGCATTTTCCTGTTTGGAATGATCCTGCTGCCTGGTAGAGGGATTCAAGCACTCAAACCTCTGGCCAATAGTAAGTAACCTAGTAAGGAAGTCTCTTGCATATGGTTAGACCATATAAAGTAATGTGACAAGACTTGAGCCCCTTGGAAAAGCTTCTGTGCTAGGCTTGCTTTGTAGCTCTGGGTGACAAAACAGAGTAAGCTTACTGCCATATGCTGACAAAACTGTCAGCTTCACTTTGTGTTCCAGTTTCGCTTTACCTTCCTGACACCTTACCAACTTGGTAGATTTTCTTACCCGTAGTAGCTGAAATTCTAAAATGCAGTACATGTCAATTGTCTGCTCTCTAGCAGAAAGGGTGGTGCTTCAACCACCACAAGCATATATGGAAATCCCCACTTCGTTCACAATGGGACCTTCTGCAGACATGGCAACTTGAAGCCATCTCTACAACAGTGAACCCAAGTCAGATTTACGAAACAGAAAAGTACTATCCAAAATATATCCTTCAGATTGCACTTCTGCGTTACCAACCAGGCTGCATGCAAAAACTCCATTAAGTACAAAGCTGCAAGATAAAAGTTTCTTCACAATGAGTTGAGTACCCATAGTGAAGTGACTACATCAACCGATGAAACTAAAATTTGGTCCTGTACAGTGTCAGGATGAGAGAACACCAGCAAAAGATATGCAAGTTGTTCTGTGCCTCCTAGAGGAGAGTATGGTATACCATAACAAATTGTTATAATCATTTATGTAAATAGCTTTTGTTTTTAAAAAGATCCCAGTCATGCAGTGTTTAGCTTGATGCTTTAACAGTACTTCACCACACTGAATTTTTGGTATGACTCAGCTATGTATGCCTTTAGTCTATGCAGTATTCCTATTAGTAAGTTTTTGTACTCCAGAGGGCTGCTGATAGAGGGGCAATGCCCACAAAAAAGAAGAAAAGGATGTGTTGTGAAGAAATTAAATGAAAAACATAAAAAAATTATTTGAGTTGATGAACTTGAATGCAATTCAACTGTAAGAGGTAAGCAATCACATATTGCCCTGCTTGTTACTGTTTATTTTCTACTAGCTATTCATTGTCCTATTATCATAATCTAAGTGTGTTTCTCTGCCATAAAGTAATGCTGTTATTGATGCTTAATAAAGTTTAAATGCCGTGTAAATTTATTTCCCAGTGGCAACAGTACACAACCTTTCATTCACATGACCTTTCAATCAGAAGACCTGGTGACAACCTGAAATTGTTGCCTGCATTGGCTCCCTATCTTTGCTATGCACAGGATCCAGCTACAGTGGAACATTGGTTCTTGAACGCCTTGATAATTGAACATTTCAGCTCCCAAATGACAAAAACCCAGAAGTAAGTGTTTTCATATGTTTTTCGGAAGCCAAACGTCCGATGCAGTTCTTGGCTATTGTTTCCAGGGCACCTGCACCAATCGCAAACCGTGCCTTGTTTTTCGAACGTTTTGGAAGTCTGCTGGAACAGATTACGTTCAAGAACCAAGGTACCACTGTATTACTGTACAGTGGTACCTCTACTTACGAATAACTCTACTTACGAATGTTTCTACTTACGAATGGAGCTCCGTCCGCCATCTTGGATGCGGTTTAGATAGGATTTTTTCTACTTACGAATTTTTAGATAGGATTTTTTTCTACTTACGAATTTTTTCTCCCAATGCATTCCTATGGGATTCGACTTACACATTTTTTCTACTTACAAATGTGCGTTTGGAACGCATTAAATTCGTAAGTAGAGGTACCACTGTATTGTTTTGAATAGCATTACATTGTCTCACATAATTTCAGAGGTATCCAGTAGACACTCTTTCTCATCTACGTCCTTTTATGACCTGGATGAGTTGGAAAGGTCCACTGTGTGGGTTAGACTACTACTGGGAGAAAGAAAAACATTATTTGACAGAACCATTATTTTATATAAAAGAAACTACCAAAGCCACATGAGGCCCCAAACACATGGAAGCTGTTTCCATGCCACTTTAGTTTACAAGTGAACTGGTTTGTCATTTACCATGTACCAGTAAAAAATGACTCCGATTAATATGCTGCTGCAACCTCATCAACAACAGAATTCTAGTTTTAGATATAAAGTACATACATTTATCTCCCTGCCTACTCATTAAGTGTTTCCACCTTTCTTTCTTTTAAAGAACAAAACTAAAACATGCCAGCTATGTTTAGGTTTGCTTCACATTATGAAGAGAATTTCTGTGTGAGGTAAGCCTCAGGGGACTGCTGACTTCAGTCTCAGTGATAGGTGCAGCCAAATGTGTAATGTACCACAAAGCAGCTTATGTGCTGTATTTTCACAAAAGACAGAAGCTGGTATGTAAAGTCAGTTTTGATAGGGAATTTCTTAGAAAGAATGACTCTGGCCAAGCAGAAAACATAAACAGAATATTCTAGCCAGAGCCAGTCTACAGATGAGGTGGGTTGGAACAGCCACCTCAGGTGGAGAAAATGCAAGAGTTGGCTCCCCGCTCCCACCCCACTGCTTCTGCCACCACCAAAGAAGCTCAACTGTTTCACTGGTCTCTCCCCGCCCCTAGGGGCCGAGGGAAACCAGGACCAAAATTCTCTGAAATGCCCCCTTCTCACTCTGAGTTCTGAATTCCCTTGAAGGAAAGCCATTGCAGAGTCACACATTGCAGGAGCAGCAGTAGGACATTTTGCCTCAGGTGCAAAAATGTCTTCAACCACCCCAGATCCTAGCCTCACCTTAGCACATCCTCTTAAAACAGGGCTTACTATTGGTTCCCTAAGACATAAAAACCAAGTACAGTGGACCCGCAAAACCACAATGGTAACTTTACGAAAGACAAAAAAAACCATTTTTAATAATAATAATAATAATAATAATAATAATAATAATAATTTATTTATACCCTGCCCATCTGGCCGGGCCTCCCCAGCCACTCTGGGTGGCTTCCAACAGAAATATTAAAACACAATAATTTATTAAACATTAAAAGCTTCCCTAAACAGTTAATAAAGTGTCAATATTGGAGATCTAAAATGCAAAGGCACTGGCATTTTTAATTATGAGTACAATCTTCAATCTGTTTAAATTGATAGGCTAATGAACTAAAGCCTTGGTTGATTAAAACTGGTGGTAGCCATTTTTAACTGGTAAAGGGGAAAGTGGCAAGACTGCTTGATAAGGACATATTCTTTATTATTCTGTGCAGTGCATCAGAAAATGAGAAAAGATTGCACTCTCATCTAACAATGAACAGTAACAAATCTGACATTTCATGCTTCTTGAAATATTCTCAGAAAAGCACCTATACTGAGGTTTTGATAATATGCAAACTCATTTAAATTAGTTAAAGCAACTGATTAAGTCTGTCATCAAATCAGTCAGGAATCTTATTATCCATGTGTGTTTTTTCCTGTCTTGAAATAATTTCTACTGTCTCATTCTTGGGCTATTATTATTTCAACAGCTTTACATCAGTAAAGCTAAAATCAAACTCCACTCTTAGCATCACAATAATTACACTAAATTCCAATAGCATCTGATTAAAATCAAATTTCCATGCAGTAGAGTTTTTTGAGTTACAGATAACTATTTATGCCATCATGACAATTGAATGCTACATTTCCTCTTTGGAGAAAAATGAAGTGTTAGTAGATCAAACCACATTATTATCTGCTCTAGTAAAGCCCGTAGAATGGAAACAAAAATGAGACATGGATTCCTGTAAAGCATCTGAGTTGTCTTGAGACTTATAGGAAGAGAAAGCCATCAGGATTGTAATTAAATTAGGCTCTGATTTTAATAGCTGAACATGCATGTGGTTGTTATACAAGCACAGCCTAAACATTTAACATCCCCTTTTCTGACTGTCTTCCATTTTTAGCCACATTCACATCCAATGCTAAATCATCATTTAATCCTCTATGCACAACCTGGGGAAGTCTCAGGGTCTTGTAGTCTATCCTCTCACATGGCCAAATTCTACCAGTGCTTAGTTCACTTCTTGCTGGAAGAGAAGGTATAACTACTTGAGGCCTGCCTATTCCCACTTAACTTGAAGTTAAGGATAAATGCCACTGGGTGACAGGGGAAAGGAGCAACTGCCTCTGTCTTCACCCAGAAGGAAAGCTGTGCCTAACCTGGTCGTAACTGAAGAAATGACGTAAGAAGGGAGCTGCAGCCCAAGACAGGAAAAAAGCTGGTAAGGGAAGACCTAAATGAATTCAGATATCCAGGGCCTGATGAGCTGTACCAAGGGTACTAAAGTAGCTTGCAGATGTAATCTCAAAGCCTCGTTCTATAATCTTTTATAATTCTTGGGAAACAGGTGAGGTCCCTGTGAACTGGAGACGGGCAAATGTTTTCAAAAGAGAGGGAGAAGACCCAGGTAACTCCCAACTGGTCAGTTTGATGTCAATACCAGGAAAGGTCCTAGGGCAGATAATTAAATAGTTGGTCTGTGTTAGAAAAGGATGCTGTGATTATTAAGACCCAGCATGGGAAACAAGGGGTAAGGTGATCCCCTGGCTCTGTTACACTATTTTAGAATATCTAAAGGTGTGGGATGGTTAAGAGAGTGGGTAACTGAGGGAAAGCGCCCCTCACTCATGAACCAGGGTATTAATCTGTGAAGGAAGCTGTGTTGTGTTAAAAGTTTTTAACTGTCATAACTAAGTAACAGAAGCCAAAGCATGTCAACTAATTCTGAGTAAAGAGAGGTTGAGAGAAGCCGTGACTATAACACTGTGCTCAAGCCTAAGACATCCTACAGGGAGTTGTTGTTGTTGTTGTTGTTTAGTCGTTTAGTCGTGTCTGACTCTTCGTGACCCCATGGACCAGAGCACGCCAGGCACTCCTGTCTTGCACTGCCTCCCGCAGTTTGGTCAAACTCATGTTCGTAGCTTCGAGAACACTGTCCAACCATCTTGTCCTCTGTCGTCCCCTTCTCCTAGTGCCCTCAATCTTTCCCAACATCAGGGTCTTTTCCAAGGATTCTTCTCTTCTCATGAGGTGGCCAAAGTATTGGAGCCTCAGCTTCACGATCTGTCCTTCCAGGGAGCACTCAGGGCTGATTTCCTTAAGAATGGATAGGTTTGATCTTCTTGCAGTCCATGGGACTCTCAAGAGTCTCCTCCAGCACCATAGGGAGTTTAACACAGGGAGTTAAAGTAAGTTAACTTCTACCCGAAAGAATGCAGTTCCTGACACACTTTGTTTCACAAACTTCTTTTCTATATATATAAAAATGTAGGCATTGCGCGCGGAGGTCACAGCCTTTCTCCGTAACTGCTGAACCGTAATGTAATAAATTTGGCCACAACGTTCCATGCCCATCAGGGAGGGATCTGGCATTAAAAAAATTCCAAAAAGCCACACTTTTCACACCTAAAATGATTAAACACAAAAAGTGGCACCCAAATGAGACATCACCACCAGAAGCTCTGAAAACTCCAGCAGCATCCAATAGAAAGGCAGATCACACCCTGCTGCCTCCAAAGCTGCACAGCCAGATGACATCACAAAATTCCACAGCAACCAACTGAAAACAGTCCTTTTGCAGCAACAAGGCCCAGCTTTTTCAATAGGCCGCAGCATTGCCAAACAGGGAAAACTGAGTAGGCCACACCATTCAGTAGGCCACAGGCAAAAACAAACAGAATAGGGCCTTTCACAATGGGGGTGACACAGGGATGAGGCACAACAAAGGGAGGGGGAAAACACATAGCCATTGGGGGGGGTAGGACCCTGAGTCATCCAAAGCAGAGGGGGGTGGGGACATTTTCAGGAACACGCGTGGGTGGGGAGTCTTATTTTTGAAAGTTACATTAGGGGAGTCAGGGTTGGGACAGGGCAGGTGAGGGGACCCTAAAGGGAGACTCTGAAGGTCCATTTAACAGAAAAAGGTCATTTAACACAAAAACCCACAGCAACACATGGCCCGGCCAGCTAGTTGTTTAATAAAACTTTTTTTGTTTTTCGATCATTTTTTGCCTGAGACTCTAATCACTAAGTTTTTGCTCACACAAGTCCCCCACATGATAGCCCATGGTAAATTGTGATACTTTGTGTAATTGGTGTGCAGGGAGGTGTGTGCATTATAATTAATTGGGGGCAGTTAGTGGGGTGAGTCCACCATATTATTATAGGTGGTAAGCATTGGATCTGCTACATGAGGTCTGAACTGGCAGCAATAACTCAGAAAGAGTTCTTTGAGCCATGGTTGGAAAGCTGAATGAAAGCATAAACTCCATGTGTTGTGATTTCCATGCTAGTGTAAAAATTCTTCTTATGGGTCTAACCCTACTCTTCTCACAAACACATTGGTCAAAAAAAGAGCATGAGGCATACAGGATGAAAACTTGCTTCTTATAATAGTTTTTACATTCTTAAAATCCAAACAATATATTCAAGAACATGAAAAGTCAGCATTAAACAGCAACTAGTAAACTCCTTACTGGCCTTGGCCCCATTCTGGACAGTTCCTGATTGTTACAAATCTGAGATAACCCAGAAATGTTATACATTTACAGTGCTATTGGGATCAAGTAAAAGTAGCCTTTGTCAGGTGTATGAGATTGCAACAGATGCTGCATGAAGAAAATATTGTGAAAAGTCACCTTGAAAAGCACTGAAACACAGCATTTATCTTCAGGAGGGAGGGTAAATGAGGGAACCAGATGACGTTTGCTGCACACAAAGAGAAATGGTTGGAAGAATGTTCTTTTTATGCTTGTCTCTATTTTTAAACCCATATTGCCATTTTTAACTCACCCATCTTTAGGGTGGGTGAGCAGGTTTTAGCAGGCTTTTACTTTACTTATTTAAATTGGCACATGCAACAGATTAGTCCTCATTCGGTCACCGAAAAGCAGCAACTCCATGTCAGAGACTGAAGATTAATTTATTTGTAAATGTCAATCCTGAAGATAACAGCATGAGAAAAGTTAAAAGAAAGGGCACCCTAGCTTAATTGCTCTAGGGTAACACTTTATGCTCCTAATTTTTCTCACATTGGTTTTGGAATCAGCTCTGACTCTGACAACAGTAATCACGATTTTTCATCTCAGGCTTGATACCAGCTGATTAACAGATTATTTCTGGCTGCCACCATCATTTAGATAGGCCCTTCCTACAGGAATAGTAAGAAAAGGATTTTCTTTGCCATATGGACTAGTATTATATCAGACACCCCTTCCCTTTCCTTCAATGCAAAGTGAAGGAATGCTAATTAAACACTCCAGGTGTAAATTAATGCACCCTTGATGTTTTATTTTTACATTTTCGCTCAGGCATAAAATAACGAGCCACGTTTTCTTCATTCAGAAGAATCAAGACTTTCAATATAATTCCTATGCAAATGTGGTGTCGCATTGGAACGAGTCCTTCACCATTTCTAAATTCTGAAACGTGAATATTCTGAATACTCAGAGAGTTGTGTCTGAGCTACCTTCTTTGCTACATCCCCAAATGAATAGCTTATTTGGGAAATGCCTGCAGGTGCAACTGCCTAGTCGCCACAAGTTTTAATTTTTGGCTATATTGCAGGTTCCTCTTGTGAAGTGCAGCATCACAGCATAAACATTCCACTTTTAGCAATACTAATGAACTGTAAAAAAAAACCACCCCCACACATAATACATACAATTATATGCAAGGGGTTAAGGCTAATACCAATTCTTATTTAGTGTTCATTACATATAATGAGGTAGCCTTAAATAATCAAATATTAGTACCCCATGCAAGCCCAATTTCTAAAGAAAAGTAGCCAAGAGCATTTCATTACATTCTGAGCATAGTAACTGGACACAATTAAAATTGTGCTATCTGATTTAAGGTAGGAAATTAAGTGCACTTCAAAGATTAGACCGCTATGTATTTCATAGCTGTTTTGCAGTGTTTGAGCAGAGATATAATATGAGCTGTTTAGACATCAGGACTCCTAGATGGTGTCTGGGAGGATGATTGGGAAGGGGAAATGAAGTTAGCAGTCAGGGCTGAGGGCAGCCCTGTTTAGGGAAGTTTTTAATGTTTAATGCTGCACTGTGTTTTTAATATTTGGTTGGGAGCCACCCAGAGTGGCTGGGGAAACCCAGCCAGATGGGCAGGGTATAAATAATAAATTATCATCATCATCATCATTGTTTCAGGCCAGCTTTATTTATTTGATTTTTAAACCTATTAGTCACTCTTCATCCAAAGCATCTATAAGCAACTTACATTGGGGGGGGGAATATATATGCAAATATAGTACCATAGGGTGAGGGGAAAGTTACATACAACATTCATATTCTTTACAACCTATTGGAAAACAGAAACAAAAAACCCCCCTCATTATAGTGATAGAAAACATTAGCAGCACACTAACGATAAACAAAACAATACAGTGGTACCTCGGTTTAAGTACACAATTGGTTCCGGATGTCTGTACTTAACCTGAAGCATACTTAACCTGAAGCGAACTTTCCCATTGAAAGTAATGGAAAGTGGATTAATCCGTTCCAGACGGGCCCGTGGAGTACTTAACCTGAAGCATACTTAACCTGAAGCGAACTTTCCCATTGAAAGTAATGGAAAGTGGATTAATCCGTTCCAGACGGGCCTGTGGAATACTCAACCTGAAGCGTACTTAACCCGAAGTATGAGTGTAATTTGTTCTGGAAGTCCGTACTTAACCTGAAGTGTACTTAAACCGAGGTATGATTGTACTCCCACCCACTAACCAGCAGATAAAAATAGAAACTCAACAGCAACACTCCCCTACCTTGCACAAGAATCATTCACACCAGCATGTTAACATTTAATTATTGCAGTATTCATAAACCACCAAGTCATTGAAAAAATATAATGGCAATGTACAATGAAAGCAGTAAAACATCATAAAAATGGCCACCACTGAATTAAACAATGTCCTTGTTTAACACCATAAGGGAGTTTTTTTATATATAAAAAAGCAACATGTTTGTTTTAATATTATTTCCATCAAAGGAGTCCAATACTAGGAAAAGCTAAGCTCCAGCTGTTGTTTCACTACAATTCCCATCATCCCTAGCCAATAGAGATGTTGGCTGGGGAAGGTAAGAGCTGAAGCCATGGACATCTGTTTCCTTGTCCCTGCTTTATGAAATGGTCTGCTTGCCTCACAATGGAGACTTGGATCCAAGAGGAGGTCTTGAGCTAGTAGCTCACTGCTCAGAATGTTGCAATTAGTTATTTATTTACAATTTAATAAATAAATGTATGTTTCAATGTATGTTTCATTCTAACACTTTGCCTCATTGGCACTAGTATATTTAACAAAAATCTTAGCAAAATCTGGATACCCAACAGAGATACATTGTTGTTGTTCTCGCATTTAAAAAATTGCAACTTAGCACAATTTTCTATCGTGATAATGAGCTCGCAGGCCCCGCTAACCTTCAGGCCCAGGAAAAGTGTCTCTTCATCTCCTGCAGATTTATCCACAACGGAGTCTCCTTAAAGTCCCATTTATATACTTCATTTTTGTTCTGACTTGTAGAAGCCAGTTGGTCCGAAACCTGTTGGACTTGGGCCCACCATCTGCTGTTGATACTACATGACCACACTTCAACCAGTGTGATCAGCAGAGTGTCCATGGCTCCAGCAGAGTCTTCCAGCAGAAAATCACAGTTTTTCCTGCTTTCCAGTAGTTTTAAGTTCCCAGTTCAGAAAACTCATTTCCTACTCAGTTCAGTTTAGAGTATA
Source organism: Zootoca vivipara (assembly GCF_965207765.1). Lineage (NCBI taxonomy): Eukaryota > Metazoa > Chordata > Lepidosauria > Squamata > Lacertidae > Zootoca > Zootoca vivipara. The sequence goes on along the minus strand of NC_142592.1, from coordinate 22,129,504 downwards.
AAGCATTCATTGTCTCATGGCAGAAGCCAAGCAAAAACACACTAGGTGCATAAACTTTAAGAGATGCTGGCACTTCAAGAACTTATCTGCGATAATACAGTTCTTCTGGTCTGAGAAGTAAACCTTGTAAAGATACATGCAGCCTTGGCTCTATATTTGCCTCTGAACATACACATATTCCTTAGAGAAAGGGAGTGTAAATGAAACATTTAGCTACTGTGCTATATTTAAACCAGGGGTCAGCAAACCAGCAGGGGGCTGGTCCATTGTCCCTCAGACCTGGGGGTGGGAGGGTAGGTGGGCGGACTATTTTTTGGGGGGGGTGAACGAATTCCAATGCCCCACAAATAACCTGGAGATGCATTTTAAATAAAAGGACACATTCTACTCATGTAAAAACATGCTGATTCCTGGACTGCCCGCAGGCTGGATTTAGAAGGCGATTGGGCCGGATCCGGCCCCCGGGCCTTAGTTTGCCTACCCATGCTCTAAACAGAATCGAGATGTGGGTTATGGACTGCTCAAAGCATGGACCAAGCACTTTCCCCCAAATTAAACCAACAGTTTTATGTATTGCGTATCACTTTTTTCTTTCTTCTTTTCCTGAAATAGCCTCTGGTTACTCTGCTTCAGTTTGGCAGCAAAAAGGATTACAAGCACACAACATCACCAAGAAATGGGGAATGTATGTTCAGATGGTTTCTGAATTTGTCTTTGTCAGGGGAAAATCTGTCATCCATAGCACATAGCTGGCCAAGTATCTTTCAATATGGCCCCAATTTCCCATATGTCATTTCCTGATAGGCTGCCCAGCTAGGAAACCTTTAAGTATGGGCCATCCTTTAGCTTTTAACTATGGTTTATATTACCTCCGCTTGGATAACACTAGAAAATAAAACTGCATTATGACCCAGAACTGTCCGTTTTTTGCCCCAAATGCAAGTCTGTGGGGGGAAAGATGACAAAAAGCAGCAAACAGTTTAACTAATATGTTCCCCTTTATTTACTATTATTGTGTCAGCACTGTGTAGTCATGTTACTTTAGTTTGCCCAACAGGATGACGTCTTTTCACTTAACATTTGAAGATAACACAGCCAGGGGAGTGTTAGAAACCACCGCTTTTAATTTAAGATACTATTTAAGCTGGTGAGAATTTCTTGGGTTTACCTTCTTCCACACATTTATCCCCTACTCCCTTTTTCTGTAAACAATTCTCATTTCACTGCAAGAGCTGCTGAATAATATATTGCCAGCAGGCAAGCAAGCATTGCCTGAAATGATCTCAGTGACTCAGCATAGAAGAGGCCTTCAAAACACAAGCAAGTAATTCTTTTTCACAAAAGCTGCATGTCACCAACCTCTCAACTGGCTCAAAAACTCAATGTGGAAAAGACACAAATGAACACATTATCTAAAGGTTATATTCATCAATATGGCCAAGTTGTGATACTGTATTAATTAAAGCAAGGCAGAACAAGTCCCAGACTTGGATTCTTTTACAGAATCCTGACTGCAACTACCATAAAGCCATTCCTCTGCTTATTAGGGACTATATAGGGCATAACATGATGTGAAATATTCATTTTTATGGAGACATTCTCCATAAAACATACTGATTATAAAAAATTATAATCTGTATTTCTACAGATCTGTATGCAGCTTACCCCTGGAAACTTCTTAATGTCACAGCATAGCTTTAGAACATGTGAATTAAAAGAGGAGAGTGCTCCAGAGCATGTGCAACAAAGTGTAGGAGATGACTCAACCAGGAATCAGAGTTTTTATCAGAAGAAGGTGGAGGTAGAGGAGAAAGGCTGTGGTTCTGCTATCTTTTTAATGGGAGAAGAGCTCTACTTAGCAAGAAACTTCATATGGTGTGTGGGGGGGGAGAAGATCTGTCAAAGATAAACCCAAAAAAATTGCCTCAAGAGTGGACAGCAGCATTGCTGTTAATAGAAAATGCTCAATGTTGAACATACTGGGTTTGAGGCAGCGATGAAATATGAAACAAGTAGTTCGATATGTAGGGGAGGATTCGGGGGTTGAGAGGCAGAACCAAATGTCATTAGCATATAGGCAACACTGAAAGCCATGGGATTTGACTATTATTATTATTTATTAAATCAAATCTCAGGGCGGTTCACAATTTAAAATTGATAAGGTCACCCTGTGGCAATGTGTAGAGGCAAAGCAAGAGAGAGATGATCAACACCAAGTTGGAAAAATACACACTTACAAATAAAGCTGTACTTGATGGATGTAAGGATATATGACTTTTGACATGATTGAGAATTGCACAGCCAAGGACAGATAACTTTAAAGTGGTAAAATCGGAATGTGGAAAATAGAAGAAGAATAAGAAGCAGGAACGAGTCATGAGAAGGCTCTTCAGGAGGTCCAGACTATGGAAAGCCTGGAAAAAAATTAATAATTAATAAATTGGACTACAATTTGCCTCTTTTTTTAGTTTATTGTTTTTAGTTGGAATATGATTATATGTTAAATGGCTGTTTGTATTGGCAAACTAATAAAAATGATTTAAAAACAAACAAACACCAATTCCCCCTATGGAATCACTGATAAGTGATCATACTGGCAGGAAGAGTATTAGTTAAGGACACAAATACTGAAATCTAGGGCATGAAAGAAATTGAGCAGGCGAGAGTCATCAGTTTGTATCAAAGGTGATAGAGAGGTCAAGGAAGATGGAGGCAGGGTAGATACTTCTGCATGAGGAAATAGAGGGTCTTGTGAATAACTTCCACTGGGGTGCAGAAGTAGAAACCATGTTGGATAAACTGGGAAAGAGAAAGTCGGCGGAGCAGAAATAAAAAAAAAAGCATCCTCCAGGAATGTGAAGGCAACAGGTAGAGGAGAAAACAGGCAGAAGTTGGAGTTGCAGGGTGATTTTTAATTTCTCAAGGGACTTAAAGCTTTTTTCTTAAGAGTGAAATAATGATGTGTTTGCATACATTCAGGGAAGAGCTAGATGAGAGTTCTGATTTACGATGTGGATAGGAATAATAATGACACAGCTAATGCCAACCAGGAGATGGGATAAGAAAAATTCTTATTTTGTTGCCACCACTTTGGGAGGTGACAAATTTAGAAGCAGACTATAAATTCTTCAATAAATATAATTTATTATTCAAACCCAATGACCAGGTATCCAGCAACAGTGTCAACAAACATCCCAGTAATTCAGATCACACAACAGAAAATACACAAATTTATTAGTTGTCATAATAGCCTTTATAAAAAAAACTAACTACATGTCAAGATAAGTAACATTTCCATCTTTTAAATGGTAAATACATATTCCTATGCATGATGGATTATTGAGTACTGTATTGAGTCATTCCCATGCTAATCCTACAAATTCAATTATATATAAATGAATTGTTTTGAACAATGCAGCTGCCTTTTAATAGTTGTTATAAAGAGCAATATAAATGGATATATGAATTATTCCCACCTACTAGCAAACACACCACATCACTGTGTTATAATTGTCATATGTGCTATTGTCATGCTTTACTGTAGCAGACAATTTCATACCTATTTCATATTTCTTCCAAAGAATGCAAAGAATCTATCAGAAAGAGATATACCATGCTTTAAAATCACCAGTCAAAGCTATTCATTCTGAACCAGTTCAAACATATGCGTTCCTTTCATGCTATTCTGTTCAGACTTTGAGCCAATTCAAACATCATTGCAAGCCATTTTAACAGCAGATTCTCAGAGCTCACCTAGTGTCTACACTAAAAGCATAAAATACAGCAGTACAGGCACTGCTATTGAAATCATGATATGCCAATGTCATTATCCTGCATGGGTTGGTGATGAGTAGATCATTTTCCCCTATTGATTTTGCTCTACAGGACTGCCCCTCCCCATGATACAGTCATCAACAGACTGACCATAAACACATATTTTAGAAAGAAAGAGGCAGATTGCCACACTACAGTCACCATTCAGAAACCTATAGCATAATAAGCCATTTTCAGAAAGTAACTCAGTCCTTCACATTCACAAACAATAGCTGTCTGAAAAACCTGACTCTGCATTCTGATACAGAGATCTGATCTGAAAGAGCTTTGTAAACCCTGCATCACCACAAGCCAGTACCGCCACATTCTACCTTTCTAAATTGTCATATTTTGTAAGGATATAAATATATGTATATATATATATTACCTTAGATGAAGACTTCCCTTTTGCCTTTTTGTCCATCACAAGTATCTCAAGTTTATATTTTTAAACGCAAACACAAGGTTGCACCAATAAACTTCAAGCATCCTCTCCTGCGGCAGAAAGCATATTAAAAAGAGAGAGGGAGAGAGAGGAGATTTCAAGCTGTGACCTCAGAGCAAAGCACAGCCGTTATCTCTTCGCCAACCTTCTGTAGAAAACAGACGAGACAGCAGGGAAACTGGCTTTCTTGATGGCTGCAACACTTTCAAATCAAGCATTCTGCGCACTGTGAGCTCAAGGATTTATATCTTCTTAAACAGGCCGGTCCCACATAGCCTTGCCCTGTGCTCCTGGCAATATGAAGCATTTCACTGCAGTCACTTTCTGGAAAAAGATCATCCCATCATGTTGAGATCTTTGCCTCTCAGCACAGAGACTAAAACAATGGGCACAATATGCATAATACGCTCACTAAAATATCCGGTGCACTTCCTGCAGGCAGCATTGCAGCCAGTAATGGGAATATATTGATCAGCTCACTAAAATAATCAAGATGAGGCACTGACTCACTGCAGCAAACAGTTGTTCCACCCAGACTTAGATGCAGATCCAGTTTTCTATCTCTACAGCATCCTTATGGAAATGAGAGGCCAACATGCATGGAATGGTATATTTACATTTTCGCCCCACCATCTGGGATCTATTACTCTCTCTTTCAGAGGAAAAAATGCTGATCAACTGCTTTCTGCTGCTCCCACTTTGTTTATTCCAAGTACTGACTAGCTGTTCACTCTAAACTACACAATATATATGTATGATTCATTTAATGAAAGCCTCACAGTTTAAGATGTTGTGTTAAGGGCTTTCCATGTTCACTCATGCTTCAGAATTACAGCTGTTAAGGGCCATGACCATAGTTGCTTTGCTGCCACATACACCCGGACAACACCATTACTGGCCCCAACAACATCCAACATACCATCTCAGGACTATTTAATTGCTCATCTTCTAACATTGTGTATGCCATCAAATGCCAACAGTGCCCTTCAGCTCTCTATATTGGACAAACAGGCCAAACCCTACGCCAAAGGATAAATGGACACAAATCTGACATCAGGAACCATAAGACAGAGAAACCAGTAGGAGAACACTTCAGTCTCCCAGGACATTCTATACAAGATCTCAAAGCAGCTGTTTTATTACAGAAAAAATTCAGGAACAGACTGGAAAGAGAAGTTGCTGAATTACAACTCATTACCAAGCTTAAAACCATGGAGCCACTTGGGATGAACAAAGACATAGGATTCTTATCTCATTATACATGATCAGCTTTCCTTAGCACCTCAGCCCTTGCTTCCCCCCCTCGCAAGACCAATTGCAGTCATTAACAGTCATTAACAGTCATCAGCAGGTTTACCACTCCTATCAGCCCATCACCCATTCCCATCACCCCCACCCTCTGAATATACATAAGGGTCTGGTGGATTCTGTTTCAGTGTATCTGACGAAGTGTGCATGCACACAAAAGCTCATACCAAAATAAAAACTTAGTTGGTCTTTAAGGTGCTACTGAAGTTTTTTTTTTTCATTCTGGTAAATGAACCACCATAGTTGCTAGGGGCTATACTATCTGAAACCAAAAGGATGCATTGGTTGCCATATATATATATATATATATATATATATATATATATATATATATAATATTTTAGCTCCCCTACCCCACTAGTAAGTCCTAGGAAGTGTACCGGAAGAAGCAAAGATCACCAGTGTCAAAGCAATGATTCTTCAACATCAACTTCGTTGGACTGGTCATGTTGTGCAGATGCCTGATTATCGGCTTCTAAAGCAACTACTCTATTCCAAACTTTAAAATGGAAAGTGAAATGCTAGTGGTCAACAAAAGAAGTTTAAAGACTTTCTCAAGGCAAAAAATGTAGTATAAATACTGGCAACTGGGAAACACTAGTCTGCAAGTGCTCCAATTGGACAATTGGTGTCATGGACTCTGAAGATGCTTGAACTCAAGACGAAAGAGAGAAATGTGCTAAGATGAAGGCACGTTTGGCAAACCCTCACCGTGATCAACTAATTGTTTTGGACAACAACCTGTGCTGCCTAGGACTGATGGAAGTTGTAGCCTGAAAGATCTGGAAGGCACCTGGTTAAAGGCTGTCTTAAATTTGTAAATATTTACAACAATAGAATTAGAAGCTATGTATAATGTGGAGAAAAATTCATTCTGATTTTTTCCACAATATTTACTTAGAGATCCTTTTATAAATGATACCCCAAATCCTATACTCCCTAGCAGAAAATTGCAGGAGGGAGGACAGTCTATCTTGATTCAGTAAAGGAGGAAGAGAAAACTACAGATTCAGTGTTCCCAAACAGGAAATAATACTCCTGGGCATTATTAAGAGATACTACCTAAAATGGATATCACCGCAAAAGCCAATAGGTTTCCATTATAATAATGCTTACAGATGAATTGTGATAACCACAAAATTACTGCAAAAATAAAATATACCCAACGCAACCTTGTGTTTTAATATTAATTATTTATGCTTTTCTTCTCTGAAATCACTTACCTTGACAGACTCCTATTTTGACTTAAAGAGGTGAAATGCAGCATTTGTCCACTGTTAGGTTTCTTTTTAGTAAAGCAATTTTACATAAATGTTACTAGAATTGCACTAAATACTGTCTAGTAAAAAAGAAAGAAAGAAAACCCAAGCAAACAAAATACATGAAAACTAGAATGAAGGAATGTCGCACATTCCAATAGTAGTTTTTAAAAAGATGCTCAAAGGGCAATTAATCACAATCGCTCCACTTGTTGGTACAATGAGAAACAGCAACTGCTCCTTATCAACTAAATGCAATATGACAGCAACAGCTTCCTGTCAGCTAAACACAGCATGATGTGTATAAAATATAAGAGATGTCTCAGAAAATGCAGGTCAGTTAGCAAGTTGCAAATACCATAATATTGTTTTTGACACAGAATATACACCCTTTATTATTGGAGAACCAAAATCCCAATGGGCATTGTGAAATAAACTTTTTTAAATTGAGGTTTATCTTTTTGTTTTTAAAGGGGGGTTCTCGTTAAATTAAAACATGAGGAACATGTAGCCAGCAGCATTGCTAGCCACCTGGCTGCCCGGGGCGGCAAACCTGAAAGCACCCCGCCGGGGGTGGGGGTGGGGTGTTCGTTGCGCATCATGATGCACGGCACACGCGCCACGATGCATGCATGCACAGGAAGCACACAGCAGGCAGTGGCGGGCGGCGTCCGGCAGGCCTCCCCCTCCCCCTCTGGCCCTCCCTCCGCCCGTCCTCACAGTTCCCCTCACAGCCCGTTTGCGCTGGCTCCACAGGGGCTGGTCCTGCTCACCTGCTGCCTGGCTTTCTTCAGGGCCATCATGGAGGTGGGCGAGGGCTGCGCTGCCGGCGGAGGGCGGCTCCTCCAACAGGGAAGAGACGCCGTGGAGGAGCCGGGCTCGGAAGCCGCTGGAGCTCTTTCCACAGCGCACCCCGGCTTCGCCTCCATGTGGGCGACGAGGGGCGCTTGCAGCAACGGCCATCGGAGGTGGTCACCCCCATCCAGCCTGCTGCCCCCCCCGCCCAGCCTGCCACCCGGGGCGGCACGCCCCCGCCACCCCCATTACTGCACCGCTGCATGTAGCTATTTTGCATTGAAGGAAAACTTTTCCTTCTTCACAACTTGACCCTTATTCCCTCCCCCTCCTTTATTTTCTTTTCCCTGTTAATTAGTTGGTTCCTACTTTGTATAAAAGTACACTATTCTCTATCTTCTTGAAACTGGTTGTCCCTTTTGGTCTTTTATATTTATAAATAAACAGACATTGTAAAGATCCTAACAAAATTTATCCAGTAGTCTATGCTTGCAAGGAACCTAATCAAGGAATTTGGACTGTAGAAGATTTCACATCTGCATTGTTTTTGCACAACAGCCAGATTTAAACTACATTTATTAAAGTTTACCATCCAAATTTATCTTCAGTTATTGGGGTGTTGAATCATTAGCAACCCACCATTCTCCAGTTTTTGAGTTGAACTTTGTTCCCTCTGCTATGCCTGCAGTTCACCACACTTTTTGAGTTACTGATTCATAATAGTACATTATTATTATTATTAAATATACAACATAACAAGGAATCTTAATGTGGAAAGTATTGGTATAAGTATTGGTAAGGTGAAAGAGAAGACACAAATCAAAACTGTAGCAAATATGCACGAGGCAAAGTGAAGCAATTTGTCTCTGGTGGCAGACCTGACCTCTCCACTCCGCCCCCCATTGTTGCAATGCTGCCAGCCCTACCAGGGCTTCACCCGCAACATCAGCACAGTGCCATATCCCCCACCACTGCACCTGCTACACCCTCGCTATTGTGTCATGGCAGCAGTGTGGGTGCAGCTTCAGGCCAGGGTGCAGCTGTGATGGTTGGGTTGGTGGCAGCACAAAAACAATGGCAGGGGCAGGGAGTGGGTAGGATCCATATCAGTGGAGTGGGGCAGGATTGTGGGGGAGAGGGTCACGTCCTGGCAACTTCTAAAAATAATATTAGAAGCTCTACAAGCCAAATGCAGAGTAGAGCCCATCCTACGGGATCTGGTCTAGCATTCCACCCCAACACAGTTTCTTACTATAGCATTTACACTGGTACATATCAGAGAGCCATATTTATATATACACATTGCAAACCTGAATTGAAACGTTTCTGTTCTTATGAACATGCTTAAATGAAAGCATCATGTGATCGAGGGAGGGGAGCTAAAAAATATGCATGCTTTGAGATTTTACACGTTTAACCATCACAGAATGATAAAGATAAGTACAGTATAGCCTTTCATTATCAGTGGTCAGTTAGATGAAAATACTAAAACTAAATAAACTGCAGAAAGACTTAATTTCAGATAAGCAGAATACAATTATCTGGTATACAGAGTGATATCTGGCATAAACCAGTGACATCATTACATCCTCCCTTCAAAGCGAAGGAGATCAGCGCCAAAGTAATGGGAAATTATTGGGTTTTTGGAGACTGCAAATAGATACGGGAGTCTGAATCATTTTGAATGTTCAAGGGTACAAGACTATTAAATATTATGGCATGCCAGGAAACCTGCTGCAAATAGCACCCAGAGAAATGAACCAAATTTATTTATTATTTATTTCTGAATTAACAAGGGCATGTTGCCATGAGTCTGACATCAGATATTGATGCATAAAAACCCATGCTAGTTTCCCACATTTGCCCCTCCTGTATAAGAATGGCACTCAAGCAATAAAATATTTGCATATACAGATAGGAGGCAGAGCTGCAGCTTGCCTGTATAAGTTGAAAGCAACTGTGAGACATGAAAAGGCTGTTTGTTTCCAATATAGTATTCTGCATAGAAACAGAATGTACCAGAAAACAGGTCTGCAGTCTTAAATTCCTAGGAGGAAGTGCAGAATATAAATGTGATCAACTCGGTTTCTGCATGAGAAGAAAATGTCCAAAACACCTCCAAAACAGCAGACCAGAACAGGCCTAGCTGGACATCACTATCTGCTTTCTTAGCAAATGTAAATCATTTGTCTCTCCTAGACTTCAGAAGCAGCATCTAGAGAAGGCTTGCAACAAGATTTGAAAACTGCAAAGTAGTAGTAAGTAAAACCTTTATTGGCATCAAACAAACTCGCATACAAAATAATAACAGATTAAAACTGTCACTGTGGCAAACGCTGTGCCAAGAGAGGGAAGGGAATAATCCGCCATCCGCTTTCACGACAATGGGGCTTCCGGCGACTCAGACGACTGCAGAGTACAACGCCGAGAAAATAGTAAATTAAGATATTGAGCCACCATCTCGGTGAGGACCGGGTCCTTCCCCAGCAAGAGGAACCGCAAGATTTCCCGCTCTGGTCTCCCTCTGGGAATGCAGAGCCGGTCCAGGAACCGTTGACGAAGGTCGGCGTAAAGGTTACAATGAAAAACCATATGTGGAAGGCTTTCCACCTGAGGGTCATGACACGGACAGATCCTCTCATCCTTCGCCCTGCCCGAGAATCTTCCCCACAGGAGGTTCGATGGATTTGCATTGAACCTGGCCAACGAAAATGCCCTTCTTTCCTGTGGGTTCAGTAGGAAGTCAAGATAGTTAGGTTTTGTTTCATGAGCCCACGGGAGGTGGAAAAGAAGGGGGGAACATGTTGTGCCTGCTGCCGCTATAAGATCCTGTCTCTCAATGTCCCACAACCTAGTAATGACTGTGGCTTTGGCAGATTGTAAGGACATTGAGCGGAGGAGTTCTATTGAAAGCCCCAGTTGCAGTACCTTCCTATTGAAGTGTTGCAGCCCTGGGGGGAGGAAGGTGTCCGAAAGCATTACCTGGAGGAAGGGATCTCTGTCAGAGTTGAGGCAGATTTTTAGCCAGAATATAAGGAATCTTGCCCAGGCGACAGATTCCACCTTGTGTTGAGCTCCCTCTAGACATAAAACTGCATATGGGACGCATCTTGGAACAGAGAAAATCTTGTAGAGAAAGGTTGATTGCACTTGCTCTACTGTCTGGGTGAACCCCGGGATCCAGATTGGAATGCCGTAGAGCAGTTGTGAAATGGTCTTGGCATTGAAGATCTTGAGCGCAGAAGGGATATGTGAGTTGCCCCTTGTTGTAAAAAATCGCGTAATTGCCTGCGTGGATATCTTACTGGCGTTCACCACCACGCCTCGATGTGGAGACCAGAGGAGCCTATGGTGATAGGTGATTCCTAGATAATTGAATTTAAAGACCTGCTGGATGGGTTTACCTCCAAAAACCCAGCTATAACTCGTGCGTGAGTTACCAAACACCAGGATTTTGCTTTTTTCAAAGTTCAAGCATAAGTTCATTTTGGCCATGTACTCAATGCAGGCAATTACCAGACGCTTTAGACCTATTCTGGTCCGCGAGAGCAAAACCATATCGTCCGCGTACAGGAGGATGGGAATGTTTATGGCCTGGAGTTTTGGAGTGTGGGCATCCACCTGCTTTAGTAATGGGGCTAGATCGTTGAGAAAAAGATTGAAAAGCGCAGGAGCAAGTACGCAGCCCTGTTTAACTCCTCTGTTGATACTGACTGGTGTTGTGATTTCATTCCCAGAATGGATTTTTATGCAGCAGGTGTTATTGGTATAAAGCTTTTTGATCAGGTAAAGAAGTCTGGGTTCTAGGCCCATAGCCTCCAATTTGGCCCAAAGCAACCTCCTGTCAATGGTATCAAATGCCGCTTGAATGTCCAGGAAGGCCACATGTAGATGTTCTTTATAGAATCGTGTGGATTTGGCGACTAGGTGAGACAGCACCGTGCAGTTTCGTAGGGTCGATTTTCCTGGTCTGAACCCAGCCTGTTCAGGGCCTAAGATGTTATTGTCATCGAGCCAGGTAGTTAATCTGTTTAACAGATGCTTAGCATATAATTTCCCAATGTTAGAGAGAAGACTTATTGGCCGATAATTTGCTGGCAGCTTTTTGTCACCTTTTTTGAAAATAGGGATAATTATGGATTGTTGCCAGGAGCTGGGCATAATTCCTGAGCTATCGACCAACGTGAACAAATCAGCCAATATCGGAGCCCACCACTCCGGTTTAGTTTTAATCAGTTTAGATGGAATGGCGTCCGGGCCAGGGGCCTTCCCTACTTTCATCTGATCAATTAAATTTGTGATTTCTGACATGGATACTGGAGGCCACTCATCTAGGAAAGAGAGTGTTCTGATCTTGCCTGTCCGGTGGGATGCAGTTGTCGAAAAATACTGACTTGAAATGATCTATCCATGTGCCCGATGGAATTGAGGTTAGCTGCTCATTCTGTGGCAGTGGGGGATCTGCTACGGCCTTCCAAAAATTTTTGTGATCTCTAGATTGTATGGCTGAGAGTAAAATTTCCCAGCTTTTCTGGATATGTCTTAACCGGCCGAGCTGGATGGACTCCCTTAGTTGTTGAGTTCTAGAAAAATAGATGTCAGGTAGGCGGGAACTGCCCGATTCTCTGGATTCTCTGTACAGTTTCCTGATTTCGGCTTTCATAGCTAAAGTCTCTTTGTCGGTCCAATCACCTGGGCTCCTTTTCTTAGGAGGCCTATGTGAGTGCGTGTGGGACAGTTCTGTTATTAACTGCAAAGTATTTCATCAAAAGATATAAACACCACTGCTCACATCAAGTATTCAGGGTTCTAAATCTCACTAGGCCCTTCCATGAGTAAATACGGCTCACTGCTTCAGACATTTGTCCTCTACGAGCTGGGAAAGTGACAGGGATGGTGACAGAGGGTGGAGCTTAGCATGCCAACTCCCACTCATTTTACATGAAATCAGATAGCAGAATGCTGAAACAAGGCTATAATCTATTCAGCAGGTGGCACAGAACATAATTGTATCTGAGGAGTCAGGAGTTTCCCGTTACTGTTCTTGATGAAGATTAGTAATTACCTATCTCCCTGGCTGGTGTGTCTTCTGAGTCTTCCATGACACCTGCTGGGTGTTCATCAAGAAGTCAATCAGAATACCATCTATATAAAGTAGCAGGAATTATGCTTTCTGAACTCTCCTTTGCTGCACATCCCACTATCCAAAGCTTTCTTTATTTGTCCTCTCTTAAACAAGCAGTTCTGATCTTGTCTTCTTTCTCTTCACACAAAAGACACATATTTCACAACCCTATGGCTGAACCCTCAGTATGCTCCACAAAAGTTCTGTTGGCCTCTCTGGGATGTTTGTGCTTGGGTCTGTGGTTTCTCAGGGCAATGGCACAGCTTTCCCAGTCAATAGCCATGAGCTGCCTCATTTGGAACCTGCTGCCTTATCTATCAGAAGTGGAGTTTGACAGAATTTCAACTGTACTGAAAGGCCTTTCTGTTTACTCAGGCTGCTGAAAGCACATTATTTTGTTTTCGTTCTCTGTTGTTCTTTGTTCTGGTGAGTTTAGTGTCCCAAGCCAAGAAATTTGCTAAGGGGGAAAAAACAGCAGTGTTTCGATCTTGCTTTTATCATGTCTGTATCATCCTGTTAGGTACATGCATCTAAATTCACAATGAATGTGGAGAAAACAGTTGTTTTGTTGACTATATTGAATTCATGGTTCCAAATATAGGTAATGATCCTGTATGAGTGCAATACCGGTACATGTACATAAACTTTCTGGAAGCCCTCTAAAAAGCTACAATCAATCATCTTTCTGCAAAACTCTTGCCCTAAGACACTTAGTGATGGAGGTCTCGCTGAGTTTTGTCATTCCTTGGCTCAGAATATGAACTTCAGCTTCTGGTAATGCTCAGTTTATGATTCTTTCCTCTCTCCCAAGGTTCTTTTCTGTCTTAGATGTTGATTCCAATGCAAGTCATAGAATTTGAACTTTGCCTTTGTACAGGAGGCACTAGTTTTACCACATTCACAAATTTCTCTTTCTTCCAGCCAGGAAAGCATTATCAAAATTCAAAGGACCCATTCCAGCTAGGCAAAAACCATCAAGGATGATGCAAAGCAGGACTGGAGAGGGATCTGGCTCAGGAGGGTATGTGTGCTGGGGAGATTCCTAAGGGCCAGACAGAAAGACCTGGAGTATCAAATGTTGCCCCCAGGCCTAGGGTTCCCCATTCATGCTATAGGTGGTGAAGGATAACTCAATGAAGGTGTTGCCTTGGCCCAGTGTGTGCCAGCTTGCTGTTCCTGCGGCGTTTGTGAGATGATGAACTGTGCTGGTTGCAAGTTGATTGTTGACTGCACCAACATTAGGACTGTAGAGGGCAGTCAGAGGAAGGTGAAACTTTAGAAAATGTGCTTTTTCTCTGGAATCTGTAGAAAGCAAACAGAAGCCAGGAAGGCAGAGTTCTTCTCAAGTGACATGGTTAAAATAACTTATTGAAGTTTGGTACACTACAATTGAAGAGTCACGGCTGTGGTGGATAAATAAATAATGGATGTAAATGTAAGGGAGTAGAAGTGCTCATTTAATTTTAAAGAAAACATAAAGCCATAAATAAATTTAGGCTATAAATGAAAAGGTAAGAGTGGGAGGGAGGGAAGGGATGAATGAAATTGTCGAACAGTCTGACAAAAGACTGTAATGGAAAAAACAGAACACAAATTGATTAGTGAATTTAGAGATTGATGAATGTATGAGAAACAGGAATTACAGCATTATAAATTTGATGCCCTAATCATCTACAGAATGACTAGACAGACGGTTCTTCCTGCAGACTTTTATAAATTAGTATTCTGTAACAGTAATAGGCAATGAAGAGACATAGGGCTATTGGAAAAGCAAATTATTTTCCCCTCAAAAAAAGTATGTGCGTACGTGGGCTAATCAGTCCATGGGTGGCTCTCAACATGATGGCAGACCTTGTGTGGGGTGATGTCAGGGACCATGCTGAGGAGGGCTACACTGAGGAGGAATGGTGGGAGCCTCCCCCTCCCCCTCCCCCTCCCCCTCCCCCTCCCCCTCCCCCTGCTCTGGATCCTGAATCTTCCTAGGAGCAGGAGGACAGTATAGATTTGGAACAGTGGTTTGCAGAGGGACATAGCTCAGAAGGCAGAAGCTGGGAAATACTGGATGGGGAACAGCTAGGAGAAGAAACACTGAAAGAGAGAGGGTTAACAGATTCACAGTCTCGGGACAACATTCACCCTTCTCTAAAGTCACAGAGAGCTCAGAAATTGGCAGAACAGAAACAGAGAGTACAAACTCAGCTTACAAGACATAGAAGTGACGTAGATTAATAGGGACAGAAGGAGATGGGATCCTTAATTAGGAGCACCACCATTCTAGCAGATGTGTTTTCTTTGTTCTCTCGCTGTGATTATTAAAGTTTCTAACTGGTAAGAAGACTCTTTTTCCTTTGTTCTGCTTATCTACTGCCACGGGGGAGGAAGTTGATTCCATAAAGCCTGACAGGTGGGAAGAATGCTCAAAAGACCAGATTAATTTGTCTTTTTTTGTGTAGACAAATCAATCTAACCACCAGTTATAAATATGGCTACAGCTAATTTGCATACATTGTTTCATGCCACCACTACTTTCGATACTGAACAACAGATGGTAGATAAATTCCATTAAACCGCTGCTACGTTGGAGTCAAATGGGTGAATGTATAAACTGGGATGCATATGAGCACAGGGTCTTTCTGACCCAAAGAAAGCCAGTGCTGAAAGAGTTGTAAGGAAAACTGGCAGTCTCAAATCCACGGACAGGAACAATTTAGGCATGTGTGCAAGCACACAGCCATAGAATAAGCTAATCAATACAAGGTACACTTTCAGACTAAAGACTAAGAAGCTTATTTCTGAACACACTGTCTACCTAAATGGTATTGAGCTAAGTGATATTATCAAATACCTTTAGCCCCAATGCATCTCTCAAATAACTTTCTATAGTATATACTCAGTCTGTAGCTGAATTTGTTCAATATCCAGATGCTATTTGTAGACTTGACAGCTGTTGGTGGGATCCAGTGAGTTATAATAATAATAATAATAATAATAATAATAATAATAATAATAATAATTTATTATTTATACCCCGCCCATCTGGCCGGGTTCCCCCAGCCACTCTGGGCGGCTTCCAGCAAAACAGAAATTCTAAAATACAGAAATCCATCAAACATTAAAATACAGAAATCCATCAAACATTAAAAGCTTCCCTAAACAGGGCTGCCTTGAGATGCCTTCTAAAGGTAATAATAACAATTTATTATTTCAAGGCATATTATTTCAAGGCAATTTATTATTTCAAGGAGTTCCCACTTTCCTCCGCACCTCCCAAAGCAAACCACCTATTGTTCGTATCAGCTTCAATAAGAAATGTCCAGGTTTTAAAAATAAACTCTGCATGTAACTGTTTCCTTGGAAAAGTTATTGTCTCTCCAAATTGCTATGAAATTTGTTGATACAGTGGTACCAAGACATCAGTTACATTGTCATGATGAAATGATACCTGGCTGGGCTGTTAAAGAATCTGATGAAATATTGCTACAATGTAATATGCAATACAACGTATCTGAAGAAGTGTGCATGCACACGAAAGCTCATACCAATGACAAACTTAGTTGGTCTCTAAGGTGCTGCTGGAAGGATTTTTATTTATTTATTTGTTTGTTTGTTTGTTTGTTTGTTTCTGCTACAATGTAAATTAGCCTTTTGGGGAAAACGTCAATAAATATGGCATGCAATAAGAAAAGGACACATAGGGGAGATACAGTCAACCGTTTGACCACACCTGGTATGCAGCAGCATCTCCCTTACTGCTTGGAATCACTGCAGGGATCACTGCAATGTAGATATATGGCTCAGAGTGCCTAAGAGATGACATTATGAACAAGTTATGCAATAATTACTGCAAAGCTATGTCCAGTAGATGTGTCTTGCCTTGTAAATTTAGAGAAAAGTATCTATGTCAATATGTGACAGCAAGAACAGAGAGACTTCCACTATAGTACTTTAAAGACTTCCCTATTAGTCTCTAAAGTGTCACAATATTCTTTGTTGTTTTGTAATTAACCAAGCACTGGCCCTATGAAGCCCTCATGTGAATGCAGATGCATTTAAAATAATCAACCGTTAACTCACACACAGAGCTCTTATCATGATTAAAAACAGAATGCAATTAAACATTTGCTTAACTACTTGAATCCTGGCTGTTTTGTGGTTTGGTAAATTAAGATATCACTGCAGGGAAAGCACCAGCTCATGATGATTTTCTAAAAGCATGTGTAAGTGGTTGGCTGGATTGAAGCCTAAATATTCTGTTCCTTGGAACACTCAAAACTTTGACAAGATAACTCATATTATTGATCTTTTGGTCATAGCTATCTTCAAAAGAAGTTTATTAATGAATTTATTTCTACTTATATATATATTCTACTTCATGACTAATGCCATGAAGAAAGATTAAACAAAAACTCAAAGGAAACAGTCAAGGCAAACAGCAATTCTCAGAGATTTCATCATTCATTTAAATAGAGGGACAAGATCCATCCATGCTGATATGGATCAGGTTCTTTCCTAAAAATAAATGGGATGGGCTTTCCAAGCAGTGCTATAATGTGGAAGGTTTGGAAATATCACACCACAAGAAAACAAAGGCCGTGTAATGCAAATTTGGAATACAGCAGATTAAGAATATCATACAAAGATGTCTCACCATAGCTGCCAAGTTATCCCTTTTTTAAAGGGATTTTTCCTTATGCTGAATAGGCTTCCTCGCGAGAAAAGGGAAAACTTGGCAGCTATGCACTGTCTCACACATCTGTGAGTTAGATGAGTAGAACTCATTCATGTTTGCAGTTTATGAGCTCTTGAGATTAACCTCAAATATAGCCTGTTTTTACTTTTTTAAAAGTTACATCTACCATCATGGCATAGCTGCCAAGTCTCCCGTATTCCCCGGGAAACCCCCGTTTTTCCAGCTGTTCCCAGCCGAA
This sequence comes from Zootoca vivipara, assembly GCF_965207765.1. Lineage (NCBI taxonomy): Eukaryota > Metazoa > Chordata > Lepidosauria > Squamata > Lacertidae > Zootoca > Zootoca vivipara. The sequence goes on along the minus strand of NC_142592.1, from coordinate 22,111,831 downwards.
AAAAATGGATTTTTTTGTTTTCCCCCAGTTTTTTCTGGCGCGGTGGCCATTTTGGAACTGGGCAGAGCATGCTCAGAAGCGACTTTTGATGCTGCTTTGCCCAGTTCCAAAATGGCTGCAGTGCGACTTCTGGTGTGACGGCCATTTTGGAACAGGGCAGAGCCGCATCAAAAGTCGCTTCTGAGCATGCTCCGCCCAGTTTCAAAATGGCGGCAGCGCTACTTCCGGTCTGCTACTTCCGGTCCAGTCCCTTATTTCTCAGGCCGGAACTTGGCAGGTATGCATCATGGTTATATGAAAACTTCCACATATTCCTACAATACATATTCCTACATATGTCATGGAGTTAATCTTTATTGGTTTCGTTTTTAATTTTGCCACAACTCCTTGGGCTATTTCTCTAGGAAAGGCTACTAGTAAACTTTAGAATAAAGTAAAATCAAATAGCTAGCAAGGACGACTTGTCTGATGTTTTTGGAAATACATAGCATGCCAGACAGAATATGTCCAAAATTGAACCAACAGTGGTAGCACGAATACGGTTCTTCCATAGTCTATTTCATCTAAACTCATTCTTCTCCATTAGTTCCACACAATTATGAAATTAGAGTATCATAAAAATATGAATGCTATTCTACTAAATTCTAATATATTGGATTCATTGAAATTAATCAACATAGCTAAGTTAGGTTTGTTAATTTCACTGGGCCTGCTCTGCATAAAACCTAGCAGAATACCAATCACCATGCTTATACTCTAGCTAAGGTTAGTTGTAAATAAATCACACCAATAAGACTTAGTCACAGCTGCCTTTAGCTGGAAACTACCTACACATTTAATGTTTCAAATTTTGACTAATGAACATTTTTTCAAACTTATTCTCTTCTATTTAAACTGCACTTTTCAAAGATCCAGATCTATAGTATGTATTCGTATTCCTATACTGCGTTAATAAACTGCATTGTAATTTGTATTACATTGGTGCAAGTGAATAGTCATCTATGAATATTCATGTAGACAGATACACATAAACTGCAACAGATTTAAACTTTCACAGATGCAATTTTACATTCTACATGTCATTTTTACAAGCATTTAATTTATTAGCATCTTAAGCAATATTCAAGTTTCCCTTTTAGCACCCAAATCCTGTTCATACTTACTCAGAAGTACACCCCCACTGAGTTCAATATGACCTGTTCTCTATTAAAGTTATATAAAGGTAAAGGGACCCCTGACCATTAGGTCCAGTCATGACCGACTCTGGGGTTGCGACGCTCATCTCGCATTATTGGCCGAGGGAGCTGGCGTACAGCTGCCAGGTCATGTGGCCAGCATGACAAAGCCGCTTCTGGCAAACCAGTACAGCACACGGAAACGCCGTTTACCTTCCTGCTGTAGCGGTTCCTATTTATCTACTTGCACTTTGAAGTGCTTTCGAACTGCTAGGTTGGCAGGAGCTGGGACCGAGCAACAGGAGCTCACCCCGTTGCGGGGATTCAAACTGCTATCCTTCTGATCGGCAAGCCCAAGAGGCTCTGTGGTTTAACCCACAGCGCCACCTGCATCCCCATTAAAGGTATCCCCATAAGCAAATATTTGTATTCCGTTTATGACCCAAATACTGTTGTGGATATATTGGCATTTCCACACAATGAATCATAGGAACATAAAAAGCTGCCTTAAATTACATGAATCAGTGCTAGCAACAAATAAACACCATGTGGGATACGCAAGAGAGACATAATTCTATAGCTGAATCTGCTATCAAGCTACAAATCTCTCTCTCTCTCTCTCTCTCTCTCTCTCTCTCTCTCTCTCTCTCTCTGTGTGTGTGTAGAGTTGAGTATTAATACAACTCATATAGAGAAAATCTGCCTCAAAAGCAATTATCAGTAGGTCCATCCTTAATTTATACATGGGTTGGCTCCAACTCCTGATATATTGAATTCCTAACATATGTTTGTTCATAATTCTAAGTCTCAGCTCCATTATTACCATGATTGACTAACCAAGCTATGTTTGAATGTCAGTGAGAAATTCAATATATTAAGTCAGGTAATGTATGACAGAAAATAGTAAAGGAGAAAGCCCTGTGTCTGCAAATAAAATTACTGTAAATGCACTGTTGCTTTAACAGGTCCCTGTAGCAGAGAATAAAAATGTCAGAAGTGTGTGGGGGTGGGGTGGGGGTGGAATCCCCACTCTGATGTGAGGAATCTTCATTTTCAATCCAAATTACATAGAACAAGTCAACAGCTTACAGGTGCTTGCAGAGCACAGCAACAGTTACTTATGATTTATGCTAGTCAGCCAAACCAAATACTGCAGGTGAAAGCAGAAACAAGTTCCTAATCAATCTGAGGAAATGTGTTCATTACTCCACATACGGTCGCCACTCACTATATCCCATCAGATGTAAAGCTATTAACATGCACCACACTAACCATTTTTACTTAAACTATGGCAAACCCTGTGAAGAAAGTGGCAAAAATAGAAAACAATTTGAAGTTAAGTGAATTTTTGAAGTGGGAATTAAAAATAAATAAATCTCTTGATGTACAGGTGGTATTTAACAGCAGTTAAATTGGCTAAAATGTATAGACCAAAAAATGAATATTGGAAATGTAAGGAAAAGGAGGGTACTTTTTACCACATGTGGTGGACATGTAAAGAGGTAAAAGCTTTCTGGGAAATGATAAACAATGAGTTAAAAAAATGTTTAAAAACACTTTTGTTAAAAAACCAGAAGCTTTCCTACTGGATATAGTGGGTAAAGAGATACCGAAACAAGATTTAAAAAATTGTTCTTATATGCTATAACTGTGGCAAGAATTTTGTTAGCCCAAAAATGGAAACAACAGGAATTACCAACAAAAGGAGAGTGGCAGATGAAATTTATGGACTTTGCAGAACTGAGATTGCATACACGTTATATCTTTTAAACAGTTGAAGCTTATTTTCCCCCTCAAAGTACTGTAGTTTGTTAAGGGTCACTGGGAACTGCAACTTTGTGAGGGACAAGCTACAGTGTGCAGAATTCTTTGAGGGAAAGAATATGCTTTGAATATGCAATAAATGTATAGTTTGCATGAAGTCTTAGTCTGAATCTGACAATTTCTTTCAAATTTCAGAGCTAAATTTCTCCGTGTTTCACTGATAGCTATAGGGTTAAGAAAGCCTGTGGATGAATGAGGAATGGTTCATGAGGAATGGTTCACTTATATTCCTCCTCTGATGAAATTGTAGAGTGTTTTTTTTCTCCATCCTCTATCAATATAGCTTTTAGATAGTTACTGGAACTTCTTGAGAGCAAAGCAAAGTCAAATTTTTGGCTAACTTATAGCATACCTCCTAAGTAGCCTCATGGGATCTTTCACATGACAATGTTACACAATTGTGTTATTATTGTATTTTCCATCAACTTAGAAGAAATGGATTTCTATTTATTCTTTTCATGAGTAATTCTGTAAAACACTGTTGTTATATTGTTCAAAGATAACACTGGAAGCAGCAGGAGAGAGGCAATTGAGTAATCCATCTCTCTTGAGAGGAATAAGACACGGTTGGTCTCTCTGTACTGGCTGGCACAAATACTTCAACATCAATCTACTATTTGGAAACAGAGGGTCTTTTATACTTTGTTTATGCCTTTTGCAAGGATACATCTCAAAGTTTTTGGACTACAGAAGCAGGTTCGCCTACAAAGGAACCAATCAGTAAAGCAGTCCCCTTTTGCCTAATTTTATTATAACCATTTTTGTTTGTGTATATCCAAAATACTTTCATATTGTTGTTGTCCAACTCTTCATGACCCCATGGACCAAAGCACGCCAGGCACTCCTGTCTTCCACTGCCTCCTGCAGTTTGGTCAAACTCATATATTCATATATTCTAACCTTAAAGAATGAATTGGAATATGTGAAAATATTTTCAGAGACTTGGAAGTGGTGTGCTTCAACTGTTATTGCATGTGAAATTTTATTCAATAGCATGGCCTATGCCAGGGTGTTGTTTTTTCCAGCAGGAACTCAGTTCCTGCACCTTTCAGGTGGGTGCCATTGCCATTATAAGAGAACAAGGTGAGTTCCGGTACCTCTTTTCCTAGAAAAATAGCACTGGTCTATACTCACATTTTGCGTGGAATTGTAAGCTCTGGGCGGTACTCTGAGAAAACCCAAATAGCTTCCAACAAATGTTTGGATAGAGTCAACAACAATGAGAGCATATTTTTCCTCCTCTCCCTACTCTTCATATGATGCGGAAAGGGATAACCAGAATGGAATTTCACTGGCCCTTGTATAAAGCTGATTGGAAGAAGATGAAGAACAGACAAAAGAAAGTACTTTTCCAAACAGTGTATAAGCTCTCCGTGGAATTTGTCAGCACAAGAGTCTACAATACATAGGCACATTAGCAATTCAAAAATATGTTTCATGGTGTCCATTTTAACCCCCGAACTTATCGTCAACTTTGTTACATATAAAGTAGATTTTGTATTGCTATTTTACAGTTGAATGAAACCAACATTGTGTGTGTTCAAATCAGTGTCACTCTAGTTGCTCTTTGAAACCAGCTTCAATGCAGATGATCACTGTGGCATTTACAAGGGGCTTTGCAGGCACCAATGATAAGCTATTAAGTGGGCCTGCAAACCTCACTTTTGGCAGGGAACTGCAATACCCACAGCTGACTCCATATATGATGTCAGGTTAAGGCAGGTAGCTGAGGCTTGGCTGGAACAGCTTCATGGGTGAAATGAGGATTGTCAGGCCTAATTAGGCTTGCAGACTGGAATTTTAACATTGCTGCATCAGGGTCTCTTAAATACATTTCAGTTTTGGTGAATAGTTAAGCTGTAACTTATGGATGAGCTGAGAGTCTGGTGGACCTTGAGTAAAAACCCTATGGCTGAGAGGGTGGATGTGTCTGAATTAAAATGAGTTGATATATTACATATATATTATTAACTTTTTATTGATGTAACATTTTATATGTAACTGTATTTTTGTAATATTTCATTTAAGTAGTCTGTTGTTGCTTCCGTATTCTGTACACAGCTTAGAGATATTTTTAATATATTAAGCGGTATAGAAATTGAATCATCATCAATCAACTTATGCTATTTATTGTTATTGCCTTACGTATGTGTTGAATTTTTTACTATTAATAGACCTTTGGTTTAATTAGCTTTGCATCCATATAGATATGAATGGAATTATTCTTTCCAATGAAGGAAATTTCCAACAATATATCCAATAGATTGATTTCCCAAACAGGTGTGACCACTGTATCACCTACCTTGAGCACCAAAAACACATGAAATCATACTGTTGCTGCTGGAAGATTAAAGTGCCTGTGTTTGACATGCCATAAGTTACAGAACTGTACTCTAAAAGAAGAGTGGCTATTATCCAAGCTAGGATTAAACTCTGTGACGAATAGTGTTTAGAAAGCTACAAATATAGTGGCTACATCTAGGAATGATACATAGTAGGGAAAGTTCAATATATTAAAATAGCAAAATCTTGACATCCCCCTTAAGATGCTTTTGTTGACAGAAAAGAGGTGACCAGAAAACAGAAAGTGGGGGAGATAACATCAGAACAACTCCCTAATTAACGAGATAAGTGAAGAGAAATCAAGTTCCTCAATCCCCTATTTAGCATCAGTAATAAGGAATGCAAAATTTCCCATATTTTACATGTTTTAAATTTCCTTCTATATAACTCTAATGGTCCTAATTATCCACTTAGTAAATGACTTCATGGAAATATTAAACACCGACACAGCAGTAAAGGGGTTAATTGCAAGGACTATTTGTTTAATTAGAAGTTTAAGCATGAACAGACAACAATTCAAGACACAATGGGAAAGAGATCTTGGTGTGACAATTGAGGAACAAAACAAGATATATTGTGCTTTTCAGTGAAAAGAGTATTGTTAAGTTTGCCGGTGTAAGAGGCACTACATAAGTTACTGTTTCAATGGTATCTGACACCCACTAGGCTGAATAAGATGTTTTCAATAACACAATTTAAATGTTAGAAGCGTAGTGTTCATCATACAGATGTCATCAATATTTGGTGGGAATGTCAGATATGTCATAATTATGGAATTCACATTTTAACAACCAATACAGACACTGCAGGATACAGCATGCGTTTCAAAGCAGAATAACTTTATAGTAAAGTATTCTGAACAACTGTGCATCTTTAATAAAGAATCTATTTATGCAAAAATGGTCTGGGCACAACATTAGGGAAAAATAAAGCCCCCATAAATCTTTAAATGTATTGAAGAAGCCAGGATACACAGGAAAAAGTGATATTTCATTAAAAAAATCATATAGCTGGTAGTCAGGCTTGCTTTCTAAAATAGAGGAATACTAACTGTGGCATATGAATGTCAAACAATCCATTTATTGATGAATCCCAAGCTGAAATTAAGATTGCCGGAAGAAATATCAACAACCTCAGATATGCTGATGACACAACCTTGATGGCAGAAAGTGAGGAGGAATTAAAGAACATTTTAATGAGGGTGAAAGAGGAGAGCGCAAAATATGGTCTGAAGCTCAACATCAAAAACAAAAAACAAAAAACACTAAGATCATGGCCACTGGTCCCATCATCTCCTGGCAAATAGAAGGAGAAGAAATGGAGGCAGTGAGAGATTTTACTTTCTTGGGCTCCTTGATCACTGCAGATGGTGACAGCAGTCACGAAATTAAAAGACGCCTGCTTCTTGGGAGAAAAGCAATGACAAACCTAGACAGCATCTTAAAAAGCAGAGACATCACCTTGCCGACAAAGGTCCGTATAGTTAAAGCTATGGTTTTCCCAGTAGTGATGTATGGAAGTGAGAGCTGGACCATAAAGAAGGCTGATCGCTGAAGAATTGATGCTTTTGAATTATGGTGCTGAAGGAGACTCTTGAGAGTCCCATGGATTGTGAAAAGATCAAACCTATCCATTCTTAAGGAAATCAGCTCTGACTGCTCCCTGGAAGGACAGATCATGAAGCTGAGGCTCCAATACTTTGGCCACCTCATGAGAAGAGAAGACTCCCTGGAAAAGACCCTGATGTTGGGAAAGATTGAGGGCACAAGGAGAAGGGGACGACAGAGGACGAGATGGTTGGACACAGTGTTCTCAAAGCTACCAACATGAGTCTGACCAAACTGCGGGAGGCAGTGCAAGACAGGAGTGCCTGCCGTGCTCTGGTCCATGGGGTCACAAAGAGATGGACACGACTAAACAACTAAACAACAACTCTTTTTTATTTTTATTTAAACTATATATAAATACCAAAGTTACCTAAGAGGTGTATATAAAAATTTAAAAGCATACAATAGATAAAGCATACAGGTAAAATTTATTAAAAAACCAATTCACTTTATTTAAAAGGCTGCTAAAATAGAAATGCCTTTGTCAGGTGCCTGAAGTTCAATAGAGCAATTTCCCTCAACACCTATTCCCCTTACAGAGCTACAATTCCCAGATTTACATGGGAAGTGGGCTAACAGTCAAACCATTCTGATAATAAAAAAATTCCTTCAGTAGCACCTTAAAGACCAACTAAGTTTATATTTTGGTATGAGCTTTCGTGTGCATGCACACTTTATTTTGCTTCGACTCAGACCAACACGGCTACCTACCTGTAACATTCTGATAATGTAAGGGCCATTGCACTTAATTCTACAAAATGAAGTACAAATGGATTTCCATTTCCAAGCAACTGCTAGAATCCCTGTGTAAATTGAGAACTGTGACCCATTTTGATAATATTGTATACTCCATGTTGCATCAACACCATGAGGAGTTGGATAAAGAAGTCAGATAAGGAACATATATTTTACTAGATACAGTATCTTTTCACCAGAATTACCAAGGTTGCTTTGGATGCTTACAAAAAGAAAAGAAAAAAAGCTTAATGTCACATCTGAATCTATCAGAGAACTCTAAATGGCAGTAGACAAGCAGAGACACATTAATTTGTCATTTCTTAGCACCAATTAGTAATTAAATGGTTGGTTTAGGGGCTAATTGAATTTTCCATGTGCTGCTTAGCATCACTTCAAAGCCATTATGGGATTTAAAATACAGACCCATGTCGTATTTTCAGATGCCTGAAGTTATGCAAGCAATTTTACAAGACCGATCTTTTTGTCAAGGTGGCTGCTAAAACATAGCTTAGCACAATAAGGTCAAGACATAACAATTTACAGGTTTTCACATTCCCACCTCCCTTCTCCTACACCATGGCCATGAGACATTGGGAAGCTTCCTGCAACCATTAACCATTTTTTTACAGTGTCCCTAAACTCTAAATAATGTTGATTATGGTTTGCTTAAACAAGTCAGCTTCTTAAGAACAGAAAAGAGTAGCCTTACACGCTATTTCCCATGAGCTTAAGCTGGTTTATTTCCAAAGAACCATAGTTAAAATTAATCACCATATTTTGGTTTTGGACACCAGGGCAAACTGCAATTAATCTAAACCAGAAAAAAACCAGAAATCCTTCATACATATGGATCTAAATCTCATCAGGCTAAACAAGGGATGTCAAATCAGCTTCATTTGTTGTCACAGTGACATTACGTATCCAAATTTTACTGACTGTATGATGGTGTCACTGTTACTAGAAAAAAGGTAGACTGGAAACAAAAAATGTGACAAAAGCCACAGCTGATTAAAGCTACAAACAGCAACAAACTAGTGTTACACAAATATGGTTTTAGGTAACATTCAGGTAACATTTTATCCATCTTAAAAGCTCTCTTTTGCACCAAAAATATTCATTATGAACATCTGGCATAGTCCTACGATTAATACATCTTTCCGCACAAAATTACCATTCTTTGTAGTTTATCCTGCTTTGATTGAAAGTATTTTGTGATTTATACGATGAACTACAGCCAGCCCCTATCTGATTTAAACTATCAAGTTGTAAATTAATATGGTGCCACATAGTGATCCTAATGGTATTGAATTATCTGAATCTTTTATATAATGGATGGGAAACCAAATAAGAGATACAGTTGGTTAAAATTCAAAAAGAAACTATGTGAAAGGAAGGTCAGAAGTCTCTGATTGAACACACTGAATCTAGATAACCCCTACTGCAAAAAGGACCTGTTAGACAAATGTGGTATGAAGTCTTTCTGCTTATTTGTTGTTTAATTTATTCAACTTCTAGCCCATCATACCCTTTATGCCTTAGCCTGCCTTGGTTCTTTCTCTGGAGGCAGAGAATGGGCTATACCTTTAGTAGCTCGTACACTTTCAAATATATTTTAGTCATTATGGAAGTAGTCCAACATGTATCCCATTTTGAAACAAACTCATGTCCCATAAGCAAAAAGTCAGCTATTAGATGAGAAAGGTATGATGCAACTAAGATAGGCTCCAAATGAATTAATGCTGTTTTAACAAACAAATCTATGGATCCAACCAGCCTCTAAAAGAGAATTATTGATGCTGCGGGAATCAACAATAAGAGCAGAACCAAAGTCTCCTCTATGTCTTACATGTCATAAATATTAAACAAATGCTGTCTGTTACAATGAAGACTGAATAAGATTTTACTTTAAATCTGTCTCCCCAATGGACTCTGGTATGTATTATAAAATATTTGTTACAAAGTTATCGAGTTTGATGGGCAAGGATTATTATTATATTTATTTATACCCCACTCATTTCCCTGACAGGGGCTGTAAAACAGAGGGGGGGCAGATCTATCTGATCTATTAAAACATTTAGATCATTACAAACATGATGCCCACACCCACACACCATCCTCTCATCCATCATTGGTCACAAAGACTTTACTAAATCTCACCCTCATCCTCCTCAAACACCCACTGCATTCAGGTCTGAACTGGAGGTACAGAACAGTATCTTCAACTCCTGATTCAGATGTTGTGACTCAGGGGGAGGGGAGAAGTAAACAAGGCAATATGGACTAATAAAATTAACAGCCTAAACTTCACTCAGTAAAATTCTGGGTGGGCAGAATATGTGGAGGGATAACTGTCACTTGATATTCAATACACTATGGCTGTGTTCAGCTGTAATGATAAACTATGACTTGGTGTTGCATCATGAACCCAGATTTTGTCCCTTCCATTTCCCTTTCCACCCATAGTGCTACTGCAAGGAGACTGGAAAATGTCACTTTCATTTTTAACTACAGTAACTGCTGTTTACTGTTGTGTCCAAACTAGGACAAATTGTGCTTAGTCTAAACCAGTGGGTTTTTTAAAAGAAAAGAAAAAAAAGGTGCTGGATCTCACCATGAAGTTGTTACATTAAGTGGCATACTTTTAACATGGGGGTTACTGGTACTGAGTACCATTGAGTACCATCAGAGAAAAGGACTGGTCTTAACCATGGTTAGTGAAACAAGCCACCTTCATGCCATGGTTTATGCAGTTTTGTTCTCTTCAATGTGGCTATTCCAGGGGAAGATGGGGTGGGAGGGAAGCAAAAGCCTGAGGTCAAAGTTTAAGATTACATCTAAACCAGGTTTATACTGTCAAGAGCCAGCTGCTATTTCGTTCTTCTCTTGACCATCTATCTAATTCCACTTAGTAATTATGCAATCTTGTTTGCAACTTCATGTCACTGAATTTGTTTTCATCTTCTCTCCCTATGCTTTTAATTTTCATTGTGTTGATTAGTGATTATGGTTAGGGAGCCATCCGTTTTACTTTTTGTCTTCAAAGCATTTTAGGGACTTTTTATTCATGTACTGTTAATTATAACAGCAACTGCAAAGTAGGAAGAATTCCAGGAGAAAGAGGAAAGCAGGTGAAGCTCAAAGTACATTTGAGCTGGACTGTTTTCTCTTCTACATTGGACCATCTACCACTGACTGGTCTGATGGCTTGCTATATTTTTATATTGTTCATTCTGATTTTATTAATGCACTGTGATTTTACTTGTCTGCCATTTTAGAAGGATTTGTATCTTAAAAGGTGGAAGGATGATGGTACTGCTAATAAGAGTATAACAACAACAATTAGCAGCAGCACAGCGTAACAAAGAGAAAAACAAGGCCTATGAACTTAACACAATCCTGCCTTACCAAATGGTCCTCAGACGTTGCAGCCTAAAAGTTCTTTGTCTGTTGTAGCTATCTGGAAATGGATAAAGAGAGAGTACAGAAGTCAGGTGCTATGGTATAATTCCATCTGTTTCACATCAAAGATGGATCTCCACTGGATAGAGCAAAACCCATAAAGCACTGTAAGTTATTTCTTTCATGTAATGATTGTAAATTAAATCTTCATTAAGTCAATTTGCTGCTGATGCTAAGTGTTTCCTGCAAATGTACATTGCGACATTAATGTACCAAAATATTTTCAACTGATAATTCAATAGTTTGCAAATGAAGTAATATAAAATATTTCCTCCCTAGAAGCAAATCATCACAGGAAATTCGCCTGAAATGTGTTCTGTTACATGTTCTGAAAGTCATCTTTTCTCCTTGGATTAGCTCAATAGCAAATATCTGGTGTCTGATTAACTTTTTATATGCTTGGAATAAACAGATTGTCTGCAGCTATCTCACAGGGATGGAGGGAGTATGTTAATGCTCCTTGATCTCTCAATGGATTTTGATAAAATCAACCTGGTTACCTCCTGGAGCAGCTCAGAGGGTTGTTGCAAGTGAGAAACAGAGTGTTGTGGTGATTTCACTCCTATTTGAGAGAATGGTACCAGAAGGTGTTTGTTATGTACTAAACTTGAAACCTAGAATAGGCAGGTAGGATCCTAGAATGCAACAACTGATTGGCTTGCAAGAGAAGATCAATCAGGCTCCAGGAGGAAGTTAATCAGCCTATTAGGCTGGCAGGATCATAGAATTCAACAACTGATTGGCCTGCAGGAGAAGAGCAATCAGGCTGCAGGAGGGAAACAGAATCAGCCAACCAGACAGGACTCATTGTGTAAATAATGTCTATAAAAGCCTGAGGTTTGGGGGGAATTCAATCACTGTTTTACAAGCTGCAATAAAGAGCATGAAATCACAGCAGGACTCTGAGTATGTTTCAATGTTGTTGGAAGATTTCTACTTCAAAAATGGCTTTTTGGGCTGTGGTATCCCACAGGGTTCCATTCTGAAGTTTTGGTGTGTGTGGCCATCAATATGCTGATGATAGTCATTTCTCCTTCTCCGTGTCTAAATCTGTCTCTAAATCAGATGAGATTTTGCAAGTGTTGGACCATGACTTACATAGCATTCACCTGGACAGTGGATGGAAATCTGTTGATGATGCCACAAACCCCTGCTGTAAAGCATGCTGTGACTTGGACATGTGTTTTCAGTCTTGTGACATGAGTTCTCTAGAATCCTCTACCTGCAGAAGTGAAGCAAATCCCCGCCTTGATATGTTTTGATGCTTGCTGAAAATCTTTCTTTTCTACCAAGTCTACCCAAATTGGACTATTATGTTTCTGTAATCATCCATTCTTCCTGGTTTTTATATTCTTAATACTGCTAATTGATTGCTATTAGGTTTTACATTTTATTTCTGTACACGGCATGAGTACTATTGCATGTAGAGTGGTTTATGCATTCTGAAATAAATCACTACTTCCGCCAGTAGTATATTATTATATACAGGATCCCTGCCAGAAACACCATACATTAAAAGTACCTGCTATCATGATCCCTTTTTATCTTCCTGCTGCCACCATTAGGATTCAAATAAATAATACATTTATACAGCTTTCTCATTTAGTTGCTTGGTATAGGCATAGGACAAGGCAAACCAGGAGATTAGGAGGTGAACTCAAAATAAATTATTCACTTGAAGTCTTCACTTTCTTGTGGCACAATGGACCCAGTTTATCTAGCTGTTAACCAGAAGGTTGGTGGTTGGCGCCCAACCAGGGATGGGTGTGGGGAGCATTCCTGTAATGCAGGGAGCTGGACTACACCCTTGGGGTCTCTTCCAGTCAAAAAAATTATGATTCTATGGTTCTTCTCTCTGGTCAGCTTCTCTTCCCCACAGTTGCCTTTCAGACTTTACCAGGTCTTTTACAATAGTTCTTATCTTTGGTCAGGAATGCACTGTTTCTTCAAATCAACTGCCAAATACTAGTACACTGGCCTCTGCTCATCCCAAATAACTGCTCCAGGAGTCTTTCACCCCCTTTGTAAACCTTCTTAGCACCTGGCACCAGTGATTTCAGCTTTAAAGCACTGACTCCCTCCTTTGGAAAAAAAAAAACACCACCCACCACTAGGATTTCTCAGTTCCCAGGTCCTCTGAACTCTCACTACGCCTCTGGCTGATGGTACTTCCAGATTCAGTCTTTCTCAGACTTGTCCTTTGTTTTTCATGGTTTCTTCATAAGTACCACTGAGCATCTCAAAAACTGGCTGGCTGTCTAATCAGACTCTCTGTCCCTTAAACAGTGCTGTTCTACTTTCTCCATCTGGAACCCTCCAGTCAATTTCCAGGTTTTCACTGACCTATAATTATAGACCAGTAAGATAAATTAATGCCCATGACAGGACGCATATTCTCCCTTTTTTGTATTCTGCAGAATCATATAAATATGGGAAAACAGGATGCTGACTTATACTGAATCAGATCACTGGGCATAAAAACCAGTGCCCAAAGTAACTAACTATTGAGGATCTGTCTTCCATTATATCATATACCCTCTAATATTCCTCAGAAGAATCAAGGGAAATTCTATTACACATTGGTATCACTGCTTGAGCATTTCCCCATGGTCAAGTATAAAAGCTATTAGAGGAATCATACAAAACCGCAGTATTTGAAACACAGAAATCTTTGAATTTATGTATGGTATTTAGGGAAGCCTGAAGAAAAAAGAAAACCCCATATCAATTAATGCAGCTAACTGTGTGTGTGTGTGTCTGGAGACTCATGCATTTATGAGTATTTTGGAAGCGTGATAACTCTGAACAACCATTATTGCTGTGATTGTGCAGGTGTATAATATGGGGCATGGGGCATCCCAGTGTTTATTTTGGGGTCCAGGGAAATATAAACTGTTGAGTTCAGGAATGCAAAATGTCCTTTTTTTAGTGTTTAAAACTTCTGAGCAAATTAGGAATGTGTAAGCAACTGCAGCATCCTGGTGCTTTGGTGAATCCTGGATGGATCACAGACACACACACACACCTCGGCTTCCCCCCACCCCCAGCTGCCCTAGGACACCCAAGTACACAAAATAGGGAGATGCCACCAATTACGCTCATAGGAGAAATCAGTGCCTTTTTCACATCCCACATGAGAAGCCAGGAAGGAAGGGGCTTTTGAAGTGTGTTTGCTTCGGAAGACCCCTTTCCCCATTTCTCCAAATCCCCTTCCTCTCTAGGAATCTAGTCTTGTTCATTTTAAGCCATAGAGAAAGTCAAGCTCCAGGATCAGATCTCTCTGCATCTCTCTCAAAGCAGGCGCCAAAGAGGAAACGCCCACTACACAGGTGGCTGTGGCTCAGTGGCACTTCAGGTCCCCAAATGAAACTGGCAACGAAAGGTAAGGCGGCAATGCAAAGAAACTGGGCAGGGACCTAAGAAATTTGGATGCAGAGCAGACACTCCCTGTTGTGTGCAGTGTTGCTGAGCAGCTCATAAGGGTGTGCAAACAAGAACGTGAAGTAGGTTGCTGCTTCTCTCTTTCCCTGGCCAGAAGATGGAGGAAGCAATGAATGAAAAGGTGGAGAAATTTTTGACTGTTTTTTGAGTGGGAGGGGAAGGAAAGGCTTGCAATTGGGAATTCCGGAATCCGCATGGCAAAGTGAGAAACCATGATACCTTTAAGTGTTTTCATGAAGCTCCTGGCAATTTTCGTGGCAACTGGAGGCTATGCATCTTCTGTGCATGTCAAACACAGCTCCATCTTCACCACTGACTATTCTGGCTGCCTAGTGTGAGGAAACTGACTAGGTAGATCTGAGAGCACATGAGAGTGCAAGTGTGATTTTACAGGAAGCATTTGCCTGAACTATTATATTGGGAAATGCAGCCTTTCACCCCCATATGATCTCAAACTGATCACAGCTATTGAATTATAAAATTAGTCACTGCAATGGCACCCATGAACCAATTTACTGTACTCAAGATAGTTAGCCAGTGCAAGATTCATTCATTTTCCCCCTGCCTTTTAAACACGTGTTTATAGGTAAAGAGGAGATTGCAACATATTACTAACAGAGGTTTTTTTTATTTTAAAAAAGATATTGTTATTTCAGATTCATTAAAGTTAAAGCAAGCAAATGCACAAATAGAAAAGGCAAAACAAAAAACAAAAACACCGCACAGTTAACTCAAGCCACTTGAATTTGGTTTTGACACTACAAACCTGTGGAGGAATCACCAGGTGAAAGAAAAGGTTTTGGTTACTATGGAAAACTCAACAGAATTGCTGAACACAACAACACAATTGGATGATGTTCACTCTAACAAATGTGCTTTGGATATCTGGCCTGTATGCAAGAAACAAAACATTTTCCCCCAGTTAGGTTTATGAAACAGGCCTATCAATGTGTTTAGATGTTGCATAGCATTTCAATCAGCTGCAAGTCCTAAGCAATGCTTGTTCATATTCACAGTTATCAAAAGAAAGTCATTGCCAAATTGGCTCAGGTTAAGCACACTATACAAGAAGAGAAAATTCATATTAATGGCTACCGGTATTAACACCACAGTGCAGGAAACAAGCTACAGATCTTTATTACCTTTTGATTTTGCATCAAATGGAAGAAATTTAAATAAATATCTGCTTTTGGATTTGCTACTAGATAAATGCTTAATAAGAAACTAGTTTGCATGAGAAAGGAAGACTAGGAACTCCATTTCTGCAAAGCTTATTAGTAAACTTTGATTTAATTAAACCTCTTAAAGACACCTTTATTTTCTGTAAGGTTGATCCAGCTTATATCTCTCTGCTGAAGGCCAAAAGATAGTGGGTGAGCATATTTTGACGGGAAATGTCTGTTAAAGAATTAAGCCGAGATAAATCAATCCCCTGGCTGTCATAAGGGCTCTAGGGAGCCTTCACGTTTTTTCCACTTTCAAACTGCCGACAAACACAAGAAAATGTGTGTGCAAATGTTAGCGAATAGATATTTAGTGGCTGTTAGGGGAAAACAAATATACAGGTCAAATGTGGATCCATATTGCAGGTTAGATTATGTAGCCCACTGGCCGGCATGGGGAACTCTGTTTAAAATCTTTGTTGACTAGTTGGTCTCAGGCTCACTTCTGCTATGACAGTGAAACTAACAATGATCAAAGTTCTGCTTGCCTATTGCCAAAGTTCTGGGTCCAACTCTAAGTGATTTAATACTCAAACTCCTTTTTCCTAGATCTTGTAATAAAAGTATAATTTGATCTCCTGCAGAATAAAAGCTACAGAAATAGTTGCACAAAGCTAAAAACCAGTTCATGTCACAAACATCTGTTGACAAAATACATGTTTGTTAATGCTTATAATATGTCTAAGCATATTATAGCTATATTTAAGATGCATGTTTCTGGCATGCCTGTCAGTATCCCTAGACATGGAAAGTAAAAACAGTATTCTAAATGTGGCAGAATGAATTACGATATTTTAAAGAGGTTATTCTTTTTATGTTACATACTAAACATAACTGCTATACTGAATTATACCACTTATACAAGCTGACATGTAATCTAATTTTCCACTTGCTTTCTTGCCACCATTGCTCCAGGTTGTTGGTGCAAACACAAACACAGTATCTAGGTCTAGGAGAATTCCTGGATGCCAAGATCCAAGTCTGGGGCAAGTACTCTTTGGTGAGATAACCCCAGCAAAGATTTAAAATGACAAAATATGTGTGAGTTCCAAACTTTCCTTCTTCCCTTAGCATAGGAAACAAACTTCCACCTGCCTCATTCATTTCCCAATTGAAGACTTATTGCTCCAACAGGCCTTCCCAGATGGTTAAGTACAGTAGGTCTCTACCATGGTCTCTGCCCATTTTTGAATGTGTTGAATTTATGGTTCTCCTCAGCTACTGAAGAGAGCATCCTGTAATCCTTCAGTGGCTCCTCAGTGCTTTGCAAATCAGCAAGACCTCACATTGGCCCCTATACAAAAGGGACCGGAGAAAGCGTGCTTGTTGCACTGCTTCCTGTTATTTATTTTATTAAAATTATATATTTATTTCCCCCAACAAGGCAGCTTACAGATGAACCAGGAACAATGGAAAGCACTGAAGAACAATCAATCATTCCCAGGTCCAGCATAAGATATCTGACAAGGTACACCAGGGGCAGAGGCACTGAATTGCACCTGACATTGGGGGGGGGGACTGATATTACATGTGCAATGCGCATGCATGTAATGTCACGTGTATCATGCATTGTATGTGTGATGACTGTTGCATTGGGAGAGGCCAACCAGGCCTCCTCCCAAATGCGACATTCATTCATCAGGCCACAATGATCTGTGCGCCTCAGGTCTCCTCTGCCCCCTGAAGATTGAGGGAGCTGAGCTCCGACCCAGTGGACATGGGGGGGGGGGGCTGTAGAGTCCTTAGCCCTATAGAGTTGGTGAACAGGGGCCAGTTCACACACAGATAAGAGCACAGCGTTAGAATCTGGGGGGAAGATGGGATCCCAAGAGGACTGTGTGTAGTGTATTTGTATATACTGTGCATATACATTCTCTCTCTCTCTCTCTCTCTCTCTCTCACACACACACACACACACACACACACACACACACACACACACACATATGGGGAGTGGGAGCAGATTACCAATTTTCCCTTCTTACCCAGACTCCTATCATGAAATGCCACACACCAGAAGGTACCTCTAAAGCAGGCATAGGCAAACTCGGCCCTCCAGATGTTTTGGGACTACAACTCCCATCATCCCTAACCACTGGTCCTGTTAGCTAGGCATGATGGGAGTTGTAGTCTCAAAACATCTGGAGGGCTGAGCTTGCCTATGCCTGCTCTATAATTGTGGGGCAGCTGAGACTGGAAGTGAGAGCTTGGGGGTGAAATCCACCCAAGGTAGATCACATCCAGAAACTTATATTGTTATCTGAAGATCTTCTGCCACATGCACACAGTATTATTATTATTATTTTTAAATCAAAATACAATGACCTCTACAACAGAATGAAGTGTGCAGGGTTTAAGTAATTTACCTATGCCTTTTAGTTCTAACAATCTCTTAATTACTGTGCCTTTTTTTAAGCCAAATAGCAATTTAACTTTACAAGTCAGTCTTTGTTCAGGGCAGTCCCTGTATTATAAAACGCTTTTGCAATCAAAGCAGCATGCACATTTAAAAAATTTACAATATAGATGTTTTCATGGTTAATTGATACACATTATTCCACACTTATTTGTTGGCTCTGTTTTCTTTTCTTCGCCTCTAATTTTGTATTCCGGGGAGGAGGGGGGGGCATGCATCTTTTCAGCTGATCTAATGAAAACTCTGCAATGGCAAATGAGTAACCAACCTGTGTGCAGTGGAGTACAGCTGGAAAGAATGCTAATTCTCTGCCTCAATGCTGCCTTCAAAGAGATTATTCAAGCCTTCCTCTGACACGGAACAGAGTGATCAGCCAGCAACGACTGCACATGAAAATAACCTTTATCCGCTTTAAACAAAAAGGTAAACTAAAAAAGCAGTCAGTCATGCCCTAATTATTTACTTTTAGCTGAAGCAAAGGGAAGGAGGAATGCAAATCTATTTCAATTATGGCTTTGTAATTGGAATGATTAAAAGTAGCCTAGGTTTGCAAATGTGGATAAAAAAAACTCCAAGAATTTAAAGAGTAACTACAAACTAGGAATTGAATTTTTTCGTGGCAAAATGGCTGTGGTGAAGATATGGAGGAGTGATGATGCCTAAATACAGTTAAACCAGAAATGTTGATCCAAAATACCAAAACAAATATTAATATTGTTGTACACCACCTCAGTCCCTGAGCAGGGCTGGATTTAGGTTTGATGAGGCCCTAAGCTACTGAAGGTAATGGGACCCTTTATATGTCTAGCTGTCCTTTGTCAACAACAAATTGTCACTGGTTTTTGTGTTGAATTTATGCTATATGGTAATTTATGGACCTAATAGGTACCTTTAGGTATGAAGCAAGAATCCTTGGAAAAGACCCTGATGTTGGGAAAGATTGAGGGCAGTAGGAGAAGGGGACAACAGAGGATGAGATGGTTGGACAGTGTTCTCGAAGCTACAAACATGAGTTTGACCAAACTTCGGGAGGCAGTGCAAGACAGGAGTGCCTGGCGTGCTATGGTCCATGGGGTCACGAAGAGTCGGACACGACTAAACGACTAAACAACAACAGGTACCTAAAGCCATTTGCACATAATAAAACATGTATTTTATCAAAGTAATTGTTGAACTGCAATACAATTGGAAATGTACATCCAGGTTTTTTCCTTTAAATTTTTTGGGGGCCCCCAGGAGAGTGGGGCCCAAAGATACAGCTTGTTTAGTTTATACGTAAATCCAGCACTGCCTGAGCAGTAAGAGATGCCAGACATTTCACCCAGCTCATTACACACAACTCTGGCTTTTGTCTTCCTCACTACCAGCCTGAGCAAACTACTTTGTTATATCAATACTTAGGTGGTAATAAAGACCGTTGCTTGGCTAATTCAATAATGGATTCCTCGATTAGATTGTAACCCTTGCAACCTTGCATAGAAGACACTTCCCAAAATTCACTTGAATGATCAATCCCACATGGTGTTGTGGGTCTTTAGGCTGAATCAGTAGAAACCAAGCCAACTGCCTCCCTTACAATAAAGCAGACTTGTGCCATCTTGAAGACTGATAAAGTTGTCATGTCATGAAGCATAATCCCACATTGGCAGTCTATATATTTACAGGAATTCGGAGGCACCTGTAGGAGCTTAATATTCTATGCAGGCTGGGAAAGGGTAGTTTGACACCATCACTGGAACAGCGAGGACTGTTATGGTATAGCTGTTACTTATTTTGTTATGTTAATATTTTGTGCTGATGCCCTGCTTTTGCACCTGCACATTAGCACTTATCAGACCAGACTAGCAATGCCATAGGCTGTTATTAGATTCATGCTCAGAACTTGGTTGTTTTAACAACTTACTTGGTCTGAGAAACTACCCATCCTTCCTGATAGTTTGAAATTAACTCACTTTCTTAAAAATGGCACTATAATTTATTGAGCATTGGCCCAGCCCCACCCTCAATCCAGCAATCTAATCAATTCTCATGGGGCCCTGGCAAAGTCATGTAGGGTAGGGCAAGCTTCGTGCAAAGGCGGAGAGTGATATTTACAAAAATCAAATGTTTTAGTGGCTTTGTATGACCAAATTGGGTGAGTGGGTGGATAAAACATTTCCTTCTAAACAAGCCAACCAACAAGTTTTAAAGTCTGGCCAAACACAAAAATGTTTTTAAAGAAACTTGCATCCCTTTCAATCCAACAATAAATACTGCATGACAGATTTTGAAAAATTAAAGTAGTCTGTTTGCCTTCACAGTACAGTTCTAAAAGCAGCATTCTAAGAATGTGCATTGCCAAAGCATTATGAGTCAACTTAGAATTATCAATAAAACAAATGTTTATCTTTCATGGATGAGGTTTACAATTAGTACAGATACAATAGGAGTGGAAGGAAGTTCATTCATCTCTATTTAATTTGTTCTCTCCAACCCCCATCAGCTTATCTCCATATAGAATCCTGCCATTACCATTTCAAGACATACATTTTTTAATGGGGGATTATAATCACTTATAATCAAAACACATTGTATTCAATGGTGGGTGGAAAGTCATTTTTTCTAGACACCCGCCCCCTTTCCACCCTGTTTTTAATTTTTAATTTTTTTAAAAAAAATAAAAAAAATTTTTGCCAAGTGTGTTAAGCTGAATGTGCACATGTTAGGTAAAGGTAAAGGGACTCCTGACCCGTTAGGTCCAGTCGCGGACGACTCTGGGGTTTGCTGCGCTCATCTTGCTTTACTGGCCGAGGGAGCCGGCGTACAGCTTCCGGGTCATGTGGCTTCTGGCGAAGCAGAGCACGGAAACGCCGTTCACCTTCCCGCCGGAACAGTACCTATTTATCTCCTTGCACTTGATGTGCTTTCGAACTGCTAGGTGGGCAGGAGCAGGGACTGAGCAACGGGAGCTCACCCCATCGCGGGGATTCGAACCGCCTACCTTTCGATTGGCAAGCCCAAGAGGCTCAGTGGTTTAGACCACAGCACCCACCCACTTTGCTCCTCTCCTGGAGAAAATGGAAACAACAAACCAGGAAACCACATCTAAGTTTCGCTTGTCATGACATCCAAACTTGGGATCCTGGCTTGTTTCTCCCCAACAAGCCTGAGTTACTACAACTCCCATGATCCCTAGCTAACAGGGGCAGTGGTCAGGGATCATGGGAGTTGTAGTTCCAAAACATCTGGAGAGCCAAGGGTGCCTATGCCTGGTTAAGATCATTACTTATTCAAAGTAAATGGCAATAAGATGGAAACACTGGCTTATTGTGAGATGTACATCTGGCCTGTAAGAAAAAAAACTGGGTAAAAAAGAAAAAGTGAACTCCTAAAGTGTTTGTCTTCCCATTCTCATAGGAAATCCTACAAAGTTTGCTGGTGCTACAATTGCCCTTCCTTCCAAAGAACCTTGTCGTTTACTTGTAATTGCTGTATGAAGCAGTCATTTGACAAGTTATTGAAGGGAAGCAAATTTAAAACAAGGTCTAATGTGTTCCAAAAGTGAATTCAAAAAACTAAAGACTGTTGCTTCTGTGACAACCCTGCCAGAGGATCTCAAAAAGTACTTAAAATCTTGAAGTACCTGACAGGAAAATAATAGGTTGTCAATAAAGCATGATAAATATTTCAAGGACACAACAAAAACCACATTTGTCGACTATACAAACATAGTTTTCAGTCCTGACTTCCTAATGTTAACCCTTTGTTATTCATATGTTAACTATTATCTGGCATTTTTAAATGTTAGAATAGCATGGGTTAGATGAGGAGTGAGCAACAAAACACAGCACATATCTAGCCCACATTGCTCCTAAAAACCCACTGCACTATTTAGCCCACAGAAAAGTCATTCCTACACAAGCAAAGGAAAAGTTAGCAGACCCAATAGGTTCATAGGTCTTATACTGCCTATTCCTAGTCCAACCTCCTATATTTGAACTGTCCGAGTTGGTCATTATAAAAACCAGTGACCGAGTTTTATTTTTTCTTCTCTCCCACTGCCTCTTTCCCCTTAGTGCCATGTCTTTTCATTTCTGTCTTGGCTTAATTGATTTTATGTAAGCCACTCTGGAAGCCTTTTTTGCTGAACAATGGAGGAACAAATGTTCTAAATGTGTCCAAACTTGTGTATCCAGCTGTTTTTGGACTACAACTCCCATCATCCCTAGCTAGCAGGACCAGTGGTCAGGGATGATGGGAACTGTAGTCCAAAAACAGCTGGAGACACAAGTTTGGGAAACACTGCTCTAAACAAACAAATAAAACTAACTTTCAAAAAAAGAGACTGATTTTTATAGTATTACTGTAAGGTTATTTGTCATGAAATCATGTTTTTTAAGAGGTAAAGATTTTATTTTGAAATGTTTAAAGGGTTTTATATATAACTGAATATAGTGCCTCTAAAGGGCTATGAGTATCTGCTGAGAGCTGTGGAGATGGTTTATCAGTGATGTGCCAGCAACAGACCTGAGTGACAGCTAAACTGTTATGCTTTCAATCTGCCAAACCAGCAACAAAAGCTGGTAAACTCAAATTACTCAATCAGTAGATAATCTTGCTTCATCCTATTGGACCATAGCACAAACTAATGTGGTGTACTGCTCAACTGTCCCGATTTAAGTGGAACATCCTAGATTTACAGAAGCCATCCTAGCTTCTGATTGGATCCCAGAGTGTCCCTTTTTTTGGTCCAGTACTCTGGCTCAAGTCAGCTGGCGTGTGCCAGAGTGCTGAACCAAAAAAACACTCATTTTTTTGGTCTCATGCAAGAGCTCGGAACCAAAAAATGATAGTCCTGATTTTGATCGGAGGGATGTGGCGGCAGAAATCCATCCATACTGAAATGGTTGGGGTGTTTTGTGTGTGCTGAGTAGAGAGAATATAAATGCTAAGCACTGGTCAAAAAAAGAGAGTTACTGGGAATTGCTGGGAGAGGCTATGGGTCAGCTAAAGGAAGAGCTGGATGTTGGACTCAGGCACTGGACATCAAATAACTTAAGAATTCTCTGCGGCTTTGATTGAGCAGGGAGACAGAAGACTGTTGTAAGTGTTCTAATGGATTAGACCAAGATCCTTCATATAGTACAGAAACATTTACAGTTGCTAAATCAAGAAAACCTGAAATTTATTGTTTCAAGGGGAACCAATAACATGGCACTGTAGCCAGATGCTTAGTATTCCTTGGATTCATCAAGTTTTATTTGGACAAGACAACTTTCTCAGCAGTTGTTTCAATGCCCAGTTTTGGCCTTGTACTGCATCATATCAGTTATAATATCTAGACTGCAATCTTAGTCACCTTTATCTGAAAGCCTCACTGAACAATACTATCAATTTTTGAAACAATTAGAAAATGTCCTAGTTTTAAAATCCTAGCACTGCATTTTTGCTAAGGTGAATGTCAGAACAAGAATATTATAGTAAACAAGAATTCCAGCCTCCTCTCAACCTGCTGCCACAAAAGAAGTGGCTTCAGCACCTGCATATCATACAAAACTTGTTGGATCTTTCCCCATCACTGCACCTCCATGACTGGAAAGACATTAATAGAACACATACCGGTAATTGCACTCTGGTTGTATAGGGTATGAAGAATGAATGATTGAAAAGCAAAGACGAAACAGGTATAGTCATCAGGAGGAAGAGATAGTGTGTTCATTTGCCCCATGTGTAGTGATGTTACCACCACTATGAATTCAGTTGTTCAAATAATATATATATTTTAGTCTGAATCCAGTCTACCAATCTCAAATTTACACACTGCCCATTGTATTACTATTTGAAATACCTAACGTGGATTGGGTCAGAATATAAAAAATCTTCTACGTGGTATATACGGTACCTTTGTTTTCAAAAAGTATTTGCAAACCAACCTTAAAATATCATTTTTGTTCAGATCATGAACAAGCAAGCAAATGAAACAGGAGCCTTGGAGATGAAACATGGTTGTAATAACCCCCCTTCTCTCTGGTTGAAGTCAAACCCTGCCCCCATGATTAAATGTCATTTATTCTTTCAATTTCCTTAGTATTTTTACTGGGGGGGGGAGGGGGACAAGGACTGTTGGAGCATTATTTCCTATTACTGTTATCATTGTACCAAGAGAGTACAAGACACTATACAGATCACTCCAGGAGATGTCTGTAACAAACTCCCAAATCAATCTCCCTGGAGTGTGTACAGGAACATACAGGACTGAAAATTCAATGTAAAGTGTGCCAGCTGGAAGGACATCACATCACATACTCACTCCTCTGCCAACAGTGTAAAATAAATCAATATCAGACAACATTAATAGTTGAAATGCTTTAAATATTGACTGGATGGGGACTTAAAAGTTTTCAGCCCAGCTCCAAGCTCATCTCCGTTCTACTTCGGACTAATATCTTTCTTTAAAATGCAAGTTTCCACCAATCACATACAAAACAAAGGGTGCAGTTCAAAGAACAGGCACAAATGAAAGGTACTACAAAGAGCCAAGTGGTGGGCATAGGCAGAATTGTGCACTCCTTCAAATTGTACACCTACCCCAGGCTTTTGGCATGTGATGCGGGTAGACCAGCACAACATCTAGTTTGCCCTAAAAGCCAAGAACTTCTTGACCACCCCTAAAGCATATTCAAGAGCGGGGGCCTCCATTGTGGTGCCTCTGGGTGTTGTGCACCCTTGAGGACTTCTCCTGGTGCCCACAAAGCCTCAGCCCCACTCCCCCCACTAAAAGATCCTTTTGTCTTGAGGTGGCAAAGGTGGTTCCTTTTTCCTCCACTGAAAGGCACACAGAGGTAAAGAGAAAATAGGAACAACAATGATCTCTCCCAGTCCCTCTTTGGGCTTCATGTGCTTCACAAGGCCCACTTTGGCATCAGAGTTGCTAAAAGAAAGCAAATCAACTGGTAAGAAAAATGAGGAAAATGGGAGACTGGGAGGAGGAAACTAGAATGACTCGGAGGGAGCAGAGAGGAAGTGTGATGCCAGAGATATCAGAAGAGTGAGGCAATGGAGTGTCTGAGAGAGGAGATACATGTCCCTGATATCAGATTCTTGGGTGGTGGTGGTTCTGTGCTTTTGTAGAATTATGGCATGATTAACCCTGTGGGTCACTGAAAGAGATGCTGTGATCCAACTGGTATATATCAATAATGGATCTAAGACGTGCTTATATTTTGTTATGGATTTATGAATCAGCTAGTAATGGACAACATATTATAAAAAATACTGAAATACTGCAAACTAAGCCTCTATTACAGACAACTCACAACATAGACACACGTGTCAACACTGACACGCGTAGCCATTTCAGTGACATGCAGCGGGATCGTCGACCTTACTTCCGGTCGGTGGCAGAAAACTTCTGCCGCCGCCACTTCCAGTTTCCTGCAGATTGCTGCTGGTCGCTCGTCTCAGGAGACCGGAGGTGAGGACACCCGGCCATCAGCTGAGCAGAGCTCCAAAGCCCCGAGGCCTGGGTCAGCCCACCCCGCAGAGCGTCGGTGCTCTGGAGGGGAAGGAGCGGTCAGCCAAGGATGAACACCTGAGACAGGTGAAAAACCTGGAACCAGGCTACGTTCACTCCCCAGATGCTCCCCTGGATTCAGGCACGGGCACAACCCCCTTTCGGAGGTTGACCAAAGCAAGTTGAGACCCTGGATTTCTTTAACGGAATACCCTTCACATAGGGATGGTGAGACCGTTCTCCCATCTCTATCACATGAACCAGTGCCTATCCGCAACCTTACAAGTTGTGACGTATTGCTATGCAGCAAGCAAAAACCAAATGGCTACAGCCAATTAGCCAAGTGGGGAAAATCCCTGCCATGCCCCTGTCCCATTGACAAGACAGCACACAACGGCATAGCAAGGTCAATCGCAAAATGCCCTAAAATTAGGGAGAGGTGGGTGGGTGTTCTGATGCACGAGCCAAAAGAGGAAGCTCTGGGAAACATGCATGGGTTTATATAGGTCCCTTGATCCATTTAGACTGCACCCCATTGGCCAGATTAAACCCAGCAATGAGGGACCTACCAATCGGGTGTTGTGGCTATCCAATAGACCCACCCACAACCAGGAGGTCAGTCTCCAGGTTTCACCACAACACGTGCCCTCTTTTAGGGAGGGCATGATTTGTACTAGAGCAGTTCCAATGGGTTGTTTTGACCCCTAGGTGCATTTGTATTAACAAAGGCCTAATTTTTCTCTTTAAGCCTGTGTCTATTGGTATTCCCTTGGGGAACTCCAGGCAGGATGAACCCTTTACAAATTTCTCCAGCATGTCTGCGTCTAAGGAATTCTCAGCAACTACATACAGTATTTATTTTCTGTGTCAAGTAGCCACTTGACATGAACATTGCTGTCTCACATTGCAGCTGAACATAGCCTGGCAGTATATTCACATGCTTATGGCAGACCTATCTGTGGCTGGGATAACCTACAAGTGTGAGTTAACACTTACTTTTAAAAAGTCTACTTAGATACATTTTTTAAAGGCTCCTGTTGCTATTCATGAAGAAATACACATGTGTCCAATAATTATAGTTATTATGACTAATTTGATTTAGATATTCAATGTGGCATTCAAAGCTATAGAAAAGCTAAGATGAAGATAAGAATTTGTACACTGTAATTTTCTATGAAATAAGGTTATACTTTCCAGGAAAATTAATTTTGTTAACATATTATTTCTCAATATTCATTTAAAAAAAAGGCCCTGTGTATTACCAGTATATACAGAATCTTTTCAAAAGAAAGTTGGAATAATATAATAAAAATCACACAAATGGAACTTACTGTAAGTGAATGGATAGGACTTCAGCTGCTCAAAATTAAAAATGAAGAAGTGCAATTTCTCTGTTTGGTCTTGGTGCTCTCCAATCCTTGTGCTGATCACTTCTTCCTAAATAACAGTGAGGAACGCTGTTGAAAATGAAAGCAATTATTATCCCTAGCAAATGACTGCATTTCTTCTCACATACAGAAGCCCCTGTAGTACTATAATTATGCATTGTCTGTCTATTTATAAGCACCAGAACTTTGTAAGACAGTAAAAATGAACTCATGCCAAGCCACCACTTAACCAAATATGCTTGTATAAATACAGCAGCACTATTGGAAGCAGGCTCAACATTTTCATTGGATCATCATGTCCCAAAACTATCAGATGAGGTTTAATCTTTAATAAGAGCTTACCTAAAAACCAATACCTAAAGTGGTTTGCTTTAAGAGGGAGATAAAGTAAGATCTCCAAAATGACTTTGGAGTCTCCTTCTTTGGCGGTCTTTAAGCAGAGGCCTGACAGCCATATGTCAAGAATGCTTTGATGGTGTTTCCTGCTCAGCAGGGGGTTGGACTGGATGGCCCTTGTGGTCTCTTCCAACTCTATGATTCTATGATTCTATGACTTGCACACCAGGTTTAAAATACACAACTGGAGTAGAGAAGATATACAGTGTAGGGAACATATAGAGCGTTCACAACTTAAACAAATCATTGTATATAAATGAAGTAAATGTCAATTAGTGAGTGAAATGCACGTATCACTATGCACAAAGGTCAGATCAACTTGTGGGCCACCAGGCTGAATGCAGATTGTCAGCCACAGGGTTCTGCTGTCAAGTGGCAGAGCATGATTTCTCAATCAACTGGCAGACCATAAAACTGAGGAACCTAACTCCCAGTTCATCAGCCTGAACATTTTTCTGACCTATCCAGACCCCACCAATTTTAGCACCAATAGCAAACACACAGACACAGCACTGGAGTAGCTGAAGTCCAGTGTGCTGATAGGGGTGCAAATAACACCCTAACCCCCAGTAATCAAATTGACTATATGATGTGTGGAGATGTTGCAATAACCCCCTCCTCTACTGATCTGTATGTGCATGTATGTGGTGACCATACCCATCACTGTAATGTAGCCCACAGGCAGATGGGCCAAGTATGAATGCGGCCCTCAGACATAGGGATGTTGGGCAAATCTGATGGAAACAGAAACGGAAATTGCCTGTGGTTGCTTATTCGTCCCATGTCTGGAATGAAAATCAATATGACCAATTATGATTGGTATTCACAGTTGTTTTCAGTCCTCAAACCATGCATAATTTATGATGGTTTCCCTGCACCGCCATAAGTGTTGTGTTTCCTTTGCATAGAAAGGAAAGGTGTGTGATGATGACATAATTAATAAATCTAGAAAAATTCCACTTCAGTGGACAGCAAAATGAACAACATTGTCTTTTTCAGAAGCCTAATGGCAGCAGAACAGAAACAGCATAGCATGCGGAAAACACCGGTCAGAAGATGAATCAATGCCTTCTTGCACCCTACTGAGCAGGCCTTGCCATAAAATGTAGCTACGAAGCTACATTTGTTTTGATGGGTCACAAGTTGTACGTGCCTGTTCCAAGATCATGGCCAACACGTCTATAAGTCAGTGTGTTTGCTATGCTACGGGGTGGGGACTTCTGGAAAAGTGGGAGGTAAGGTAACAGCTTACATTT
The DNA here is from genome assembly GCF_965207765.1 of Zootoca vivipara. Classification (NCBI taxonomy): domain Eukaryota; kingdom Metazoa; phylum Chordata; class Lepidosauria; order Squamata; family Lacertidae; genus Zootoca; species Zootoca vivipara. The sequence continues at coordinate 22,083,073 of NC_142592.1, read as the reverse complement.
AGTCAACCTGTTGCCTCAATACACATACACCTTCCCACTTAGGAATTGCATGGAAAATCAACTTCTTTATGGAGAATCAAGTTTCTTTCTGAAGCCAGCAGATGCAATTCCTATCTCCACACATATCTTAGACCTGCCAATACATCTCCCACTGAAGAAAGGCAAATAGTTGTATTCTTAAAAGTCTTAGAAGCAGTTGTTCAAAGGCTGGATATGGACACCAGAAGGGCTCAACAACCAACAAAGCTTCTTTCTGGAAATATAACTACAGTGGTACATCTGGTTAAGAACTTAATTCGTTCCGTAGGTCTGTTCTTAACCTGAAACTGTTCTTAACCTGAAGCACCACTTTAGCTAATGGGGCGCCCTGCTGCCACCGTGCCACCAGAGCACGATTTTTGTTCTCATCCTGAAGCAAAGCTCTTAACCTGAGGTACTATTTCTGGGTTAGGGGAGTTTGTAACCTGAAGCATTAGTATGTAACCTGAAGTGTTTGTAACCCAAGGTACCACTGTAAGTGAAAGGGAAGGACAAGATGGAAGGAGAGAGAAGTAATAGAATACAGAAAGAGAAAATCAAGAGCTAAGGGAAAGGAAGTTGGGGCAGAGAGCCAAATGGGGAATTTTAACTGGCACTCACTCACCTACAACTTATCTTTCTGATCATGTTTTCTTACACATGACCATCATTTGGAAGACACCTTGGTAAAATGAAAACAAAAATCTAGCAATGTAGATTGAGCTCAAGGTCAAAGGGTGATGCTGTGTACTATTGCATAATAGCTGTAGTAACAACCCAGCATCATTATTGGAATAATACAAGACAATGAACACCATGAATGCTTAAATATTTAAAGTTCTTTTGAAAACAAGAAAAGTACACATTCCTTTGAAGATCCTCCTGTTTTTAAACTACTGAAAATGGTCAAGGTAGAGAACAAACTATCAATTAGTTGAGTACCTCTCAATTAGTTGAGTAAATTCAGGACAAGCTAAAGCATACTAGTGCATGGATGAACGAACACAAAAACAAGACAGTCATTGGCACCAGAAGCTCATCATTTACAGACACATGACTAAATTGGATATAGTGGCTTCTTTGTTTTCAGCTGTGCAAACAGAGTTATCAATGAAAGTTGAATATGACCATTTAAATTGTAAAGCACATGTATAAAATTTCATCATCATATTTAGTTGAGTAAGAAGAATAAGATATGCTGGATCCTTTCCAACAAGTTGTATCATGGAAGCTATATAATCAGTGAAAAGTAATTTTGTGCACAAAACACAAGATACTACTCTCCTGTAGCACTATTTAGAATACAAGGTATTTACAGAGCATCCCCTATGCTTAAAATTAAGTTCTGTGTTAAATGGAGCTTATTTTCTAGTAGCTACTGTACTGTATGTTTAGAATTGCAGTCTTAGGTGCAATCCATACCAACATAGGTGAGCCTAATTGACATTGAAATCAACAACCAGACTTCATATTTAGATGCTTCAGCCACATTGCTGTCAATAGGACTTAGGTCCTATTTTCTCAGGAATGGCCATAATTACTAGATAAGACACAGGTGAAATGTTTTAGATATCCCTGTTTCTGACTCTATATTAGCATTATTTAGTATTCAATCATTTTAATGGGGTTGCCACACTGGAAACAAATCAGCATCTGTTAAGTAAATAATTTGCTTTACAAAAATAAAAAATCAGCCACAATGCAAGTGTTCATGCTTATTTCACTATGTGTCTTCAGGCTTACAATTTAGGAGCACGCTACAAATTGCTTTGTAGCCAAAAGTACTGTGGAAATAACTGGTGCCCCAGCCAATAACTATTTAGAATGGAGTGTCTCTACATAGACAGTCTGACTCCTGTACCAGCACAAGGTCACTGTAGTCTCACATTACAATGATGCTGGGATCAGCTTTATGACACTGTTATAAGCACATACGCCAGATGTAGAACTATAGGCTGGGCTGAATTTAAATATACTAAGCCTGTATATTTAAGTCCCAGCAGGAAAGAGACATTTCTGTAATTTAAATTTCCATTCAGACTCTTATCTTGAAGGTTTTTCCAGTGTGAGAGCTGTTACTTTCTCCATGTCAACCTGCTGCTTTGAGATTCAAGGATAAACTGATACAAAACCAAAAAGGGGTTTTGTATTTTTTTTTTAAAAAAAAAATTACACTGACTGCACAATATGTTTAGCCAATTCAAGAAGTCAGTCAGTCTAGAGGTCAAACTACTTCAATATCTTCATTCATTAACATTTTGGAATTAATTCGACAGCCATTTACAATAGTTTTACCATATATTAAATTTTTAAAATATAAATTCTGACAACTGTATATTCCCAGGCTTAGCGAACAGGCATAACAATGAATAACCCACCTACCCCACCTGACACTATAATGTTTTCTTTTTATTTGGAATGATACATGCATTTGAAAACTAATAGACGGATACACAGTTACTGTGAGAAAGAACAGATCGAAAAGAGCAACCAGCAGAAGAAATCTTTTTAAATGACTTTTCCGATTAATTCTCAGTACCAAAATTAAATGAGTCGATGCAGTCGTGGTTTTTTTAAAAAGACAAATAAAAAATGTGTTTTTGACCTCTCTTGCTTCAATTCTCATTGAAGCCCTCTAGTGGACATCACTTACAACACCATCCTATGCATGGTCTACTCAGAAGTGGGTCCTGTTGAATATGCTCCCAAGTGAGTATAAGACTGCAGCTCAAGCACTGCAGAGCATCAAATCATTCTGAGCAGAGATGCTAAAGAACTATCTTCTATACGGAATCCATATCATTCTACACACCCTGACAACTTAAATAACCCTTAAATATATATTTTCCCAGCTCCATCTGTAAAAAATTATGCTCAAATATTTGCTCCAATCAAACCATCCATTTACAAATACAAAAACACATCAATATGCAATTCTTGATCATTTTTATAGGACCAAATAATGCCACTGGGACTCACTTACACTGCCTGCCAAACAGATTGATATTCAATTCGTCGTCCTGACCTATAAAGCTCTTTCAAATTTTGATCAATATCATCTCTGGTTGCTGCCTCTATATGCACAAGATGACATAAGTCATCAGATATCTTGCTAGTCTCAGTTGCCAGCTTTGCCAAAGCAGCCAAGCTATGTGCAATTATAGAAGGAAACCATAACAGAAATATACTAGTGCTGCTTTTCAACACACCTTATCTTTAACTATGGCCCACAATCTGAAGATTTAATTTAATCTCATTTAATTCAGATGTTCCTCTACTGTGACCTTAATTTGTCCCTCCCTACTTTAAAAAAGAGGGCGCCGGTGGTGCTGTGGGTTAAACCACAGAGCCTAAGGCTTGCCGATCAGAAGGTCTGCGGTTCGAATCCCCTCGATGGTGTGAGCTCCTGTTGCTCAGTCCCAGCTCCTGCCAACCTAGGAGTTCAAAAGCACATAAAAATGCAAGTAGATAAATAGGTACCACTACAGCGGGAAGGTAAACGGCATTTCTGTGTGCTGCTCTGGTTCGCCAGAAGCGGCTTTGTCATGACCTGGAAGCTGTACGCTGGCTCCCTCGGCCAATAAAGCGAGATGAGCGCCGCAACCTCAGAGAAAATTTGGTGGTCATTTTACCAAAAATCATGCCATCCTACCAAGGTAAGGTCATGTTGCCCCATACAAACAGCCGTCAGTCAACCAGAAGATGTTCATGCAAAAAAGAATGCACATTCATGCTTCTGCTACTTGTTGCTAATATGTGGAAAGAGCACTTGTACATGAATAAGCTACACATGCATCTGGAGCTAACATGGAGGAAGATGTGCCAAAAGGATTCCCCCCCCCATCAATTACACTGTGCATTCACTTCCCCCCCGCTATGCACTCAAGTGATTTAGATCATAGCTTTGGCCCTACATATGTTGTTGGAGTCCTGGAAGGCCAATGCTTCCTCAGCCCTGCTTTAGACCATATAGACGGGATTACATTTATGAAATGTTGAAGCACTATGAGCTATTTATTTTACCTGGAGAAGTGACAACTAAAATTATGAAAATACAATCACTGTCATAGTATGGTGAAAGAGCTAAATTTTAACTATGTTTTCCATTTCAAAGCAGAAGAACAAGGCTGATAATTACTTTCTCGATCTATATTCAGGTATGTATATAAAGAGCACTATGCCATTCATGGTCAGAATAAGTGTCACAGGTACATGTAGAAACCACAACTCTATTTGTAGTGATCTCATTTCACTTTCAAGGCGATAGGCATTCTTATTTTCTTTTCAATATCTGAGATTATTTCTCTTGCAGTCTTCAGTAGTTGTGATCTCAAGTAAAATTACTTTTCTCTTTTTCCTGTTTGTCATAAGTACTGTTGCAACACATGGTACATTAGAATTCAACAGTAGCTTCAGCATTGTGCTAAAAAAAAAAAGAGTATAAATATGTCAGTCTCCAATTTCCTTAGACACAATTACAAATGCAGAAAGCAGAGGGAATATGACAAAGTTTAATGCAGCATGTTTATTTAGTGTTCATATGTATTTCATAGGTCACATATTCCCATGTTTCATATCTCCTCACAAGCACTACGATGTCATGTCATGAAATTTCAATGTTCATTAGCAGAAGTATGACCTCCACGAAGGGGCTCATTTTCTGTTGCTTTCAGACCATGTCATCAAGTTGTTGTTTTTAGAACTCATTGGCATTTCTATCCAAGCCATCCCCAGCTCCTGTGTGTCTCATTAGGGGCATCTGATGAAGTACTGCCTACACTCTTTATAGGAATCATGATCTACACCCAATTAAAATGTTCCTGCCAGTCCACTTAGGTCAGAAAAATGTGAGCTAGAGGGAGCAGTAAAGTGGAAATGTCAAAACATAGCAGTTATGTTCAGGGCTTTAACTTTCAGACCAAAGGGTTATTGCTGAATGTAACATGGCCAGATAGAATCCTCATCCTTTGTAAATCTAACAAAAACAAAACCAATACAAGTCTGTACTCAACAGCCAGGCTTTAGGGCTTTATATGAAAAGTAAAGAAACCCTAACTAGACTTTCATTGCTCCCCCCCCCAGTACCCCAAAGCCTGAAGGGACTTGAAACAACGAGTGCCAATGAACTCAGCATCTCTGATATTGGTAGTGAAAATCACAAAGAACAAAGGCACTATGTTGATTAATCCCATCTGGTATTCCTAAACCTAAGAACAAATTCCCTATAGCAAGTCTAGGTAACAGGGGGTGGCCAATTTAGAGGGAGGAGGGAAAGAAAACCTCCTGATAACAATCATCATCAATGAGCTCAAATTGCCCAGGGAGGGCAAGTATGCTTTCCAATTATTTTCCAGCATTGAGAAAGAACCATTTGAAAACTATTCCTTATTTCAAAATAGATGCATATTTTATATGACAAGATTTCCTGTATGCTAACAAGTATTCACATCTGCTATTATTGCCTCATAGCCACTGGCTTTAAATACAGCATTTAAAAATTAAATTAAATCACCATCATATTAAATATGCCTACAGTCATCGGGTTTTGTTGATCTTTACAGCAAAGTTACATTCTTTCGATTACAAAAAAATATGTAATGTTTATTCTTTATTATCCTGGTACTACTTACTGGGGGACACTAACATTATTTGCCCAACAGCTCAAGCACCAATGACAAAACAACAACACAAACCACTCCTATATAAATCATTCCTTTCTGTATTATGTTATCCAGTGTTAATGGTTAGAGAGAATAGGGTTAATGGGAGAGAATAGGGTTCAAATCTTCACTCACCCATGAAGCTCATTGGGTGACCTTAGGCAAGGCACAGTTCTTCAGCCCAACCCAATTTACTGGGTTGTTGTGAGGATAAAATGGAGAGGTGGGAGAACCATGTATATATACCACCGTAAGCTCCTTGAGAGGAAAAGTGGACTATAAAGGTAATACTAACTAAATAAATAAATAATTTCATTTTCCACTCCCAAAATTATATTTCTATTTTATAATTATACACATCAGAAACCTGCAATGGTCAAAACTAACAAAAAACAACAACATTTGATTAGATCCAGAATACCTTTTTCTAGAAGCAGAAGAGTTCCTAACATTCATGAAAGGGACTGAGATCTGATGGAAGTTTCCACCGGTGGGAGGAGATAGTTGTTTACCAAGCAGGAGAGAGTATAAATAGTTTACAAAAATTATCCTAAGATAACAAATCCTTTCTTTGTTTCAGTGTGATAAGTATGATAAGGTTGTTTCAGAGGGAGGGCTCATTAATGCAACAATTGTAACTAAAAAGTGAAGAAAAGCAGCGGCCAGGATTAAAGACTCCTTACTCACCGGTTTCACACAAATTGGTGACAGCTAATTTCTTTAGCTGGTGAAGCTAGATTCGTCCAGGCTAAGCTACTCACAGACTGGAGCACCCCTACAGAAGGACCTCATTGCTAGGCACCGAGTACACCAAGGCTAAAATGTATTGCCGTTCTCTCCAGCTTCCACAAGGGGTAAGTTATTTCATCTCTTCTACTAGCCTGACCCAGTTCTTATTTGCAGCCAGAGTAGAAAATGACAAGCAGGTTGAAGAAAAAGCTGAGGACAAGTCTAACCTCACTCAGGCTGATTGGAAAAGGTAGTAAAGCACTTCTATCCTTACGTTGTTCTCCTCTGTGTATCACACCTCACAATGAGATGGTATCTAAATCAACTGGGCCAAGTTTTGGGGGCTGAATAGAATCATGCTGCAAACCACCTGATTTTCACCCTGACATAAAGATCCCCTGGTGTAAACAAGAGCACAGACATAGGTCATTATTTCAGGCATGCAAGAGAAAAGGGTAGATAAGAATTCAGTGCTAACAGAGTAACATGAGATAAGCAATTCGAAAGGTGTGACATACACACACTAAGATCCAAATCACTGTTGAGTTTTACCTTAACTTCTTAGGCTAAACAGAACTACTCAAAATTAACCTCATGGAGATTTATGCTCAGAATGCCCAAAAGGTGTTTCTGCAAATAAACATACTTTAACTATCCGATTGCTAGAAATTATGGGAATCAATTCCAAAGAGTGTGAAAACAACCACAGGGCAAAATTTTTAAGATGCTATACGATTCATTGGACAAATAGCAATTATGTGGCTTGAAGCAATTCTGTGAAAAGGAAAGGTTTGTTTCCCTAAGTATTCACATTTTTGAATTGGGTTTTCTTAAAGGACCTCTCAGCTTTTAACAATTTATATACTGTAATTGCTTTTTTAAAATTCCATATTTTACTGTGTGTGTCCCCAAAACTTTGGGAGTGATGAGTTATTTATGTTCACTTAAGTATAAAACAGCTTTTAAATAAGGCTTCTTACTGCTAGGCAACGATGCCTGCTTGTAAAGTAGTGAGATTATGCAGCAGTCTTGCCACTTTCCTCAATTTATAAACAGATAGCTATTTAATTTATGAAATTGAAATAAGATACCCACATTTTCACAATTGAAAAACCTAACAGATAAAGTCCATTTAGGATTTACATAAATTTAAATAATTTTGTAGCCCTTATGAATTCCATCTTTGTAAAAATATCAATTTGCTTTATTTTCCTAACATTATTATTCAAATATCTATCTCACAGCTAAAACAATCCACAGGCCAATCCCATCTTGTATACAATTTAGCTGGATGATAGATCTCAAATAAACTCACAAAACAAGTAAATATAATGAATTTATAAATATATTTGATAAAATTAAGGAAATTTATTCACTGCCATATCCAGCACTACTTTAAATGATTTTTGCTTAGGGGTGCCATTGTATAAAATTGGCTTGTTCCTCTTATAGACTGCAAATGTAAAGGACTATGAACATTTGTTTTGTAAGAATTCTATGGAAATTATAAAAAACCCACATTATTATCAGCTTCTCTCTCATAAAATTCAATCATGCAAATATTTAATCAGGGACATGTGAGATTCACCATTTGACAGTATCAGCAACAGCCAATAATGCCCTCAGGTTCTGATACATATTGACTTTTCTATTACTTTAGTGGCAGATATATGCAAAGCAGGACATTAGAAAAAATGACCTACTTTTCAGATCTTATAGTCTCCACTTATTCCTTCCAGTGATAACCTTTGATTTCTCTCTAGGGATAGATCATTGCCCAAAGCGCAGAAAAAGAAAACAAACACAATCCTCTCACTTTCAACGCGATAAACTCAATTATATCCCTGTGAAAAGAACATCCATGGGCACACCACGGAGGACACCATCTGTCAAATACAGTACTGACATTTAGATAGCATCTCAAAGAGAAATTAAATGAAAGATTGCAGTATCCAATTATGCAGACCTTCATAACAAAGCAGAATCAACATTATAGAATGTTGATACTACGGATTATACTACAGATACAAATTACAGCTACAGTCGTACTTTGGAAGTCAAACGGAATCCGTTCTGGAAGTCGAAACGTTCGGAAGCCAAAGCGTGGCTTCTGATTGGCTGCAGGAAGCTCCTGCAACCAATTAGAAGCCACAGAAGCCCTGTCGGACGTTCAGCTTCCAAAAGTAGTTCGCAAACCAGAACACTCACTTCTGGGTTTGCGGCGTTCGGGAGCCAAAACGTTCAAGAACTAAGCGGTTCGAAAACCAGACTGCAAAACTGAAGTAAGCCATCTGGGGGAGGGACCACTGGTAAACCAAATATTAGCTTACTGGGACAGTGTGAATGTGTAGGGTACTATACAGGAGCTTACACATTTGTGCAGTCCTATTAGCCATTGTTTTGCTTACTATGTCATGAGAACCAGGCCATTGAATTTGTTTTCACTAAAACATCAGTCTGCTTCTTAACTCTGTTCCTGTGGGGAATCCCATCATTTCAGGCTTTTAAGTAGGTTGCTGAAAACTTCCTTCCTTCTTCTTGATGCTCTCTCATGATTTACAGATTTTAATTGAGCTGCTGAATTTTTCATGCTTTTATTTATTTATTTTTTTAATGTTATGGTTTTACTGGTCATTCACTTTAGAAAGTTCTATGTGTATGGGAATCAAACACTTCCTTCTCCTGAAAGGCTTTTTGCATAGCCCCCATGATGAGACATTGCTCTTGCCATTTTCATACTAGAGATAATATAATTGTATCATCCAAATGACATACTCTGTAATTCAAGTTAGTAGAACCAAATGCAGCTTGTAAACAGATATAGATACCGAAGTTAAGGGAATTTAATCTCAGCTTTTCGAACTGGATAAGCAAGTCCCCAGTTACGCATCCTCTGCAGCATAACAGCCCCTTATAAACTTATAGGCAATATCAAATAGAGAATAGTTTGAATAGAAAAAAAACCGCAGTGTTGAACTTGATACAGTAGTCTAGTCACAAAAGCAGAAAGGTGTAAATATGTTTATTGCATTTAATGTTGTCTAGATCAGGCATCTTCAGCCTTTTCAAATTCAGGGCCCACTTTTAACCCAAACATGCATTTGGGAACCCATTTTGTAATCCTTTACCATATATTTCCATGGTAGTAGTTCTCCTGTTGTGAACTACAAGATCAGGCTGTGACCCATCAACTGAAGACCAGTGGTCTAGATCAGGCATCCCCAAACTGCGGCCCTCCAGATGTTTTGGCCTACAACTACCATGATCCCTAGCTAACAGGACCAGTGGTCAGGGATGAAGGGAATTGTAGTCCAAAACATCTGGAGGGCCGAAGTTTGGGGATGCCTGGTCTAGATGATTAACCACTATGCTCTTAGTATTGTGCTGCCTCCTCTTCCAACCTGCAGAAACAACTTTCTGGGTGGGGCAGATCTGCTGTGCTAGCTTCCAGCAGATGGGTTCACTGTTGCTTATTGGGATAGGCAGCAGGGAGGTTGATGTGGTGCAATACAACAGCAGGAGCACCAGACCTCCCCATCATCTTACCCCTCCCAGTAAGCAACAGCAACCCACCTGGCCAGTACGCTTCCTCCCACCTGGAAAGCCTCTTCTGCCAACCTGACAACTTCTCCCACCTTTCAGTCTTTCCCACAAGGGGATTTGTGTAGTAGCAACTCTCAAGCTGTATGATATATTTTGCCATTCATTCTTTATTTGCTGCTGCATATCAAGGCAAGGGCACTGGCAGCTCCAGGTTTTATGGCACCCTTAGGAAGGACTCAGTGGATGCACTTTCCAGAGTGAGCTTCTTCCTCTGAACTCATTCAGTTGTCCTCATCCTCTCAGCCCAGTCTGCACCACTGCCCAGAAAAAGCGGGCAAGATGAGCACAGGATGCTCTATTTCCATGATCTAAAAAAAAAGTGTGATCAGCCAGAGAGCAATGGGGGGAGAGGAGGAGAGGAAGAGGTGGCCTACTAGACTGGGGACCTGGGCAAGTGCCTAACAATGACAATCCCTGCAACCCTGAACAAGAGAAAGTATTTTCAATCCTTTCTTCTTTCAAAAACTACTTCTGAAAAGCTGCAGAGGCAACCACCCACTCCTCAGCTGGTGTGGATGAGCACATAAAGTTCTATGGCCTTATGGCTGTTTATATCTTCCCTTCACCCTTTGGGGGGGGGAGGACAAATTGATGCTTTTCCCAAAGAGGAAACACAACAAGAACTTGTCTCTCAAAGACAATATTGTAGTATGAGGCAAGGGAGTAATTTCCTTACCCGAATCCTCTGCCAATTCCCAAGTAGCATTACTTACAAGTCTTACTTCTTTGGGCATTTGAAAAGGAAGCACCTGCCAATTTCTACTGGGTAAATAAAAACAGCACAGAAATGCAGCTTTGTATAGGAAACTCAGATTATGGGAAACAGTTTTTAAGAACAGAAAAAGACCCCCCAAAACCAACCCTCTAAAAAAAACACGTGGGCATATATAGGATGTTTACTGCAGAACATTGCCCTAATAGCTACAAAGAAACAATGATCTAAAAAAAGGACCCAAAATTAAATTTGTCTTTACCATTGGTAGTTAATAACTCATTCACACTGAAAATCCATATTTAGCTATGACTACTGTATATGTTCGCAGAAATTAATCTGTGTGGGGTTTTGTTTTGTTTTGTAAACCAACATTTATTTGCACTTCTCGGCAAATTTATAGTTGTCCCCAGCTTAGACAGTTGCTGCTTTGCTTAGATAGCTTCAACCACTCTGATTAATATAAGAATTAACGGCAGATCATGTCCTCTATCACAGTTAGGCTGAGGCATTTAAGGCAAAATATTCCTCCTGCTCTCCTCTGCTGTATACTGTACTATACTATACTATACTATACTATACTATACTATACTATACTATACTATACTATACTAGTGGGAAACTTGTGGCCCTCCAGATGTCATTGGACCACAACTCCCATTTGTCCCTGATTGTGAGCTTCCCACAAACACCTGGTCACTTTGAGGATGTTCAATTAGTTGTGCCTTTAGCATCTTCTTCCAGCAAGGATGTTCTTATTTTCTGTGGGAATGTTGTGGATAGTAGGAGAGGATATATTGCAGGAAGCTAGTTAATAGATTCGTTTGAATCTACTTAAGCAATCCAATCTGGCTTGTTCAGATTGGGTTTTGTTCCTGCTAAATCCCCTTTGTTCCCTTCTTAAAAAGAATAAAGACACAACAGTCTTCTTTAAAAGTAATTAAAAGTTTACTTACATTCAGTTCACAGTAGGTTCCCTGAAGGCAGACTTTAGCTTGTAGTTACAGAATAGAGTTTGAGTTCATCCCATATGGGGATTGAGCCCATGTGCTGCTGGCTGAGAGCCAGCAGACAGCAAAAGCACCGAGATCAAGAGTCGGAGGGAGATGGCTGTGTGACTGGCCCTTTTACAGGGTCTCACAGGGTCACACCCCATCTACCTGATCACATGCAGGGGGGGATGCTCCAGATCAGGTGTGGCAGGAAGTCCTCCTGGCTGGAGTAACACCCCCCCCCCTTTGTGTCCACTCTGGGCAAACAGGAAGTGTTGTACTTGACTGCTTATGTTATATCTCACATTTTCCAGCCAGCAGGGCCAATGAAATTGTTTTCATAGGCAACCTATGGAAATGTTACCATGAACATTGAAGTTGTTACTTAAATCCTTCACTTAAATCCTCTCCTGGTGGGGCAAACAGCAATCTGAAGAGCTGTTGCCTGAACATGTGTTCAGCAATTTGTTCTAGCATATTATATTTTATTTGTTATTCTTATCATTATTTTGGATGACACTTGTGGTATACAATCCTAAGTATAATTACAATGATGCACGTCCCTCTGGTGGTCTATGTAAACATGTTCATGACTGGGCAATTAATGTCTAAAGGAATGACCAGATACTAATATTCTCTAAATGCTACCAATGAGAAATTTGAAAACCAACATTCCTAAGAGCTTTGGAAGCTAAATTTCCAAGGTTTAAGTGCAAGAAAATGGCCACGTGTCCAGCCTTCACTAACCTTGTACATACATGCTGCTTGTGGCTGATAAGAGTTGCATTCAAAAACCTCTGGAGGTTACCAGGTTGGGGAAGTCTACACTATTGACTATGGACCTAATGTTAACTCTCAATCTCTCATCTCTATGTTGCAACTGCCTGCCTAATTTACTTTCAGATGGATTTGAGGTGATAAAAGCAAGGTTGTAGAAGCTTCCAAGTTCCTCCAATCTGCTCCTAGACTCTAAAACCTAAAACAACCATCATGTGCAAAACTCTTTACAAACACACACAAACTGTTCACAAACCCTGTTCTTATCCTGACTTACCATTCTGTTTGAAGGGGTGTGAAAAAGGGAATAATTATCCAGCTGTGCACACTTAATGCTGATGTAATTCTAAATGGTAAATTGCAGCAACTCAGGACAGCAAACTACACTGACATTAGAGGCTTCTGTAGCAAGATTCATCAAGAGAAAACCTGTCAAGGAATAGAGCTCATCACTTCCTTTGAATTCTTCAATATAATATGCCAACACAGTACAGGTTTGTATAGATCAACCACACTTAAGGAACAGGGTCAGCTGCTTGCAAAATTCCCAAGAACATTTGACAATGCGAGAGTATGAATGGAATTGAAACAGCTGTGCTGGATCACAAACCCCAGGCTGTTTCAGTTACAAACCTTTCTTTATGCTTTTAAACGTGTGCAGTATTCAGATAAATGTGTAATATGTCCTCATTTCAAGTAGTATGCTTCAATCACATTCAGTTTGCCTTTTACTCCACCCCATTCTTATAATGAAGTACAGATCAAGCTCTCCATTTCTGTTGCTTTGCTTATCACAATAATAAGGTTTTGAAAAGGAAAACATATACAGTATATTATAAAGCAGAAACATTATAATAAGTTCGGTTCAGACTTCTGCAGGAGAAAAAATACCCTTAAAATCACCTCATCCTTAAAAATGCAGACATGTATAAGTACATATTTACCCCTCATCATTAAAAATGCAGAGCTCTAGACCAGGGGTCAGCAATTGAGAAGGCGGATTGAGAAGGCGATTGGGCCACATCCGGCCCCCGGGCCTTAGGTTGCTTTCCCCTGATCTAGACACACTGCTGAGTTCAGTGGCATTTACTCCCTAGTAAGTGGGTTTAGGATTGCAACCTTAATGACCAGTTTCCCCTAAAGGCTATTCATTATGCAAATTCAACAAAACTCCCCTGACGTATGCTGCAATTTACAAGTCTAACCCCAGTGTGTCCTTTATACAATTAGGAGCAGCTCACTACTGTAGTTGCAAACATTTCTAATCTCTTATGGAATGTCATAATCTAGGGTTGCCATATTTCAAAAAGTGAAAATCTGGACACAAAAAGACATTTTTGAGCTATTTTTTAAAGAAAATTCACCAAAACCTAAATTTCCAACATGGGTTGCCATATGTCCAGATATTCCCAGACATTCCAACGATTTCCGCCAAGACACTGTTTTCGACGGCCACATCCCGGCTATGTCCAGGAAATTCCGGGTGTATGGCAACCCTACATAATCTTCTACAGGAAGTTCATTGAAGGGAAGGGAAGATTGCAAAATTGCTAGATGGTCAACTGGCCTACCCGTTTCTAGATTGGTAACTGTATTATTCAGTTGCAACAATATACTGTATTGTGATACCTTATACTTTTAAGTTCACAGGAAGCCCCTTAAAGGCAGTGGCACTCACTGGTGCTGACAGGAAGCACTACTTGCAAAGAGACAATTGGGAGTTCACTTTGAGCTCTGGGATGTGGCTGCCTCCTCCATACCTGTTGCAATGCACAGGCTAAGCTTTCACGCCTTGCAGATAAATATTATATAATTTACTACTGTACCAGATCAAACAGCAGCTACAGACACACCTATAGTTTCTGTTCATTAATTGGCTGTCCTACAGACATCCTACTTAGTTACTGTGAAGTTTTAAATTGCCACGCGGCCAGACAAAAGCAATTGTATCTTCCCGCGCCTTAAAAAAAAAAAAAGATATGCAGAAATTTGCAGATAAACCTCTTTACAGAGGCGATAAACATGGCCAGCCCAAGTCATTTTGGCACCTGAGACAAACCACAGAAAGGTGCCACAGAAAGGAGGAGTCAGTGAAGATCTACATCAGGAACAAGGTGAAAGGGGGGTCAAATCAACCTTACCTGATGGTTAGAGTGGGAATAGAAGACCATAAAGAGAGATTTGCCCTAATAGCTATCTTAGGAAGCAGACAAATATGCTTTTATTTTCCCAAGCATTCATTTATTAAAATTATATGCTGATTTTATGATGTTTAATATTGCCATGGTCTTACTATATTTGTTTTATTTTTATTTATTTTTGAAGGGCAGCATATAAACTTTAAAAATAAAATCAGCCAAGGTTAAATAAAAATAAAGATGGAATGAAAGAGATTTGGCAACAGGGCTTATACTATGACATGATACAACTGTATCACACAAACAAAATGTATCTGATATTGTTCTTAATTAAATGCAGACAATAATGATAGTTTCAGAAGTAACCAGGACTGGAATACATAGAAACAAGTATTAACTGTATTTACAGGAAAGAGGGTGGAGTTATACGTCAAGATCACAATTTGTGGTGAAGAAATAAAATATGTTACAGCAAGCAGCGATTATTTATTTAAGAGAAAAATGGCTCTAGTATCAGCCGCTCATTCAAAGTAAGTGCAAGAAGTAATGGCTCTGAGATGTCTATTTATAACTATTAAAAATGGAAAACCCAAGGAACTCCCTTGAAAGCTGTGGCAACAAAGCATTACATTAATGGAACTGTATACACTAAATTAAAGCCATAAAATCTTCTACTCCTGTCTCAGTTGGGAATATGAAAGAAGAATATTCTTGAAAAATACCCGAATCCATTTGGTTTGGGGTCTGGGAAGCCTAGTGGATCCCACAGGATCCCACCATCTCTACAAAACAAGTTTAAGTCATCCTAGTAGCATAGTATTTGTATGGTGCTTTGTTATTTAGTCGTTTCTGACTCTTCGTGACCCCATGGACCATAGCACGCCAGGCACTCCTGTCTTCCACTGCCTCTCGCAGTTTGGTCAAACTCATGTTCGTAGCTTCGAGAACACTGTCCAACCATCTCATCCTCTGTCGTCCCCTTCTCCTCCATCTTTCCCAACATCAGGGTCTTTTCCAGGGAGTCTTCTCTTCTCAGGAGATGGCCAAAGTATTGGAGCCTCAGCTTCATGATCTGTCCTTCCAGTGAGCACTCAGGGCTGATTTCCTTCAGAATGGATAGGTTTGATCTTCTTGCAGTCCATGGGACTCTCAAGAGTCTCCTCCAGCACCATAATTCAGAATATTTAGAATATTCCAAACACACAGTATTACTTTGTGTGATTGGTGACTGTTATTATCCCCAAACTGAGATTGAAAAAGGTCAAGGCTGGCCTTCCAAGACCACCAAGTGAAATGATGCTAAATGTGATATCCAATTTAGGGGTTTATGGCTCATGCCCTATGCTTCGCTAGCTCTCTGTACTTATTGTTGCATCAAGATTTCAACTTTTCTAAACCTCAATAATATCCCTATAGGCTTCAGCAATGAGCTCCCTTAAATCTTGGAACCTTCCAAAATATCTAAGAGTCATTGGCTGTATGACTGACTGAACACTTAAAACCCAAACTAGGTGGATCTCTTCGTTATCTGTTAATATCACGGGACTTTACAAAGGCAAATCCTTTTCATGCTTCTCTTCTTCCTGCCTCCAGTTCATCTGGGCATCATAGCAAAACTAAGAACTTGTTCTCCAAGTAGGTGACCTCTTAAGAATGATGTTCAGGGCAGCTAGCTAGCTATAAGATATTCAATGCTGACAACCCCTGAAGAATGAGTATGATAAAGAGTGTTAGACCTGGGAAAAGAGTGGTTTAGGTTTGAATCTTACCAGGTGTCCTTTTGGCATCTCCCATGCTATGCTATCTCACAAAGCAGCTATAAGCGTAAGAACTCAGAGAAACTAAAGTATGTCGTTCTGAGGGGAAGATACAAATGCAAAAAACAGAATGAGTTTTGTGGGAAGTTCCCTCTGAAACCATCTATCCCAGATAGGCTGTCATATGAGCAGAGAAGACACAGCATTAGATGCCACTCCTTCTGAAATGCACAGAAGTATCACCCAAGCAGTTATAGTAGTGTGCTCAGGAGAACCAACTCTCCCT
The DNA here is from genome assembly GCF_965207765.1 of Zootoca vivipara. Classification (NCBI taxonomy): domain Eukaryota; kingdom Metazoa; phylum Chordata; class Lepidosauria; order Squamata; family Lacertidae; genus Zootoca; species Zootoca vivipara. The sequence continues at coordinate 22,066,401 of NC_142592.1, read as the reverse complement.
CTAATCTTATTACATTGGTGCTGTGTGGGGGTAGACTTGTGCTAGTGGGCCAAAAGTTACATGCAAAAACCACACTCTTGTATTCAGTGTTAACACAATCAGAAATCAGTACACCACCTTAATTCCACATTCAAATCAGTAATGGTTAGACTCCCATCCCCAGTTTGCGTATCTGCATGCATTGGAAGTGTGGAAGAAAACTGCCATTCAGCTTCCATACCAAGATGACTAAAAAAAAGATTTAACTTTCATTAAGCTATTGTAGGTATGGTTCCTTGGAATGCTGGGTAAAGTATGCAGGCTTTTCTTTATGCTCAGGGTCTTTTTGCCATTTCATCCCTTTCTGTCCACTCAGATAGCTGACTAGTAAGGCCACCTTCTTTTCAACCAGTAGTTACAGTATTATTGACTTGTGCATAACCTTGCTTGTCCCTGTTCTGTACCTGGAGAACACTACAGTTTTGATTATACAGATCGATTGGGGGGGGGGGTTAAAGGAAGGGGTCCATTCATTCATTCATTCATTCATTCATTTTCTATCCCATCTTTCCTCCAAGGAGCTCAAGGTGGCACACATGGTTACCCCTCACCCATTTTATCTTCACAACAACCTTATGAGGTAGGTTGGGCTAATAGAAAGTGACTTGCTGACGACTACCCAATGAGCTTCATGGCCGAGTGGGGCTTTGAACCCTGGTCTTTCAGGTCTGAGTCAAACACTCTAACCACTACACCTCACTGGCTGTCCTCATGAATGATCCTTCCTTATGGCTCTATGAGCTCATCCAATATAATAAATCCAAGGTGATCACTCTTACCCAACCTATTGACAATTGCATAAATGGTCAAGATATGTAGGATTACATTTTCAATGTTTGCTCATTTATAGGATTCATGTGTGTGCATTTTTTTCTAGCTTGGATCTGAACATGTTCTGTTTACAGGACTTCCAAGTTGCAGGGCAGATTATGCATAAAATCAGAGAATTTCAAATAGACACCCAAAGTGTGGTTTCCTTTTTTTTAAGAAATTGAACCACCACCACCCCCCCAAAAAAATTACTTGCATAATCCTGCTAATAAAGGAATCCCTTCATTTTTTTTAATGGCATTATATTTAACTATTTACTGCATTTATATACCAGATTCCTGTCAAAGCAGTTTACAATTTTAAAACACCCAAACAAATGAATGGTATAAAATGCAGACGAGGTCCTCACCGGTGGACTGATTGTGAGAGAGAATCCCTAACCCAGGATTCCTTGCTTCTGCCTTCTCTCAGGGCACACGAAAACCTTAAACAGCCCTAGAGAAGATTGGGTTTTTTGAGGCCAGAACTGTATGTTGAAGACAGAACTTAGGGGTTTCAGAGGAGAAAGGCAAGGAAAAACACATTGGCAACCAGCAGAAGAAGGCCCAAGTAAAGGACCCTGGATGTCCTAGTGCCTTCATATGAAAACAGCAAGCTCTTGTGTGGCATAGTGTTTACCCCCCTGTCATTATAGCTCTAAGGTCATCATTTACTGCTTCCAACCCTTAACAGCCCATGGTCTTGACTGGAGATGAAAACAGTAATTTGGAAAGGTTTTATACCGAAGCCATTCAAGCTTATTTCTACGTATTGCACTTATTTAGTATGAGTGTGGTGCAGCTGAAATTCAGCAGTAGCCAATTCTGGAAGCAATGTCTCTGTTCTCTCCAGCAGGTGTTACTATAACATATACACTGCAACGTTTGCACTAACGGGCAATTTTTAACAGAGTAACAGTAATAATTGGGGGGGGGGATGCATTTCATCCAAATGCAAATTGCAAATTATGTAAGACATATAAACCGTTGGACAAAAAAAAAGTGAGATAGAGACCAAACCTGCCTTCTGGAATGCGAACAGCCTTTACACAAGATGCCTGCAGAACTACCACAGCAGTACCAAAATGGATGTGTGAATTACATTAATGCTGCATTATTCATTTATATACCAGAGGATATCATAGACATTAAAGAGAACGGCACTCCTTATATTAGGCTCCTGTAACTCAACTATTTCTGTGCCAGCCCAGGCCAATTTTATGTAACAGGATTTTAAAAATGAAGTTTATGTTGAATTATATGATCCAGTTCCTGCTTTGTATATGCAACTCCTTTAGGGTTGAAATGTTAACAGCAACAATGAGGATGTGTTGAAGATTATCTTCAGGGATAGTAGCAATAACAATTTGAACAGCCCATTTCATCTGCCTTGTCACTGATTTTACCAATTTCTGTAATGTACCTTTCATTGTATCATTGGCTAACGAACCCTTTCATACCAACCTGCCTCCTATCAAACAAATATTGTCCCAATGGATCATTTCCTTACAGGGGTGAAAATCCTAAACGAGTTTCCTGCAGGGTCTCCCCAGTGAACACTCCCCTGAGTTCAGTCCTAGTAAATTAACAACTGATTAGGAATGCTTGTGTGAACATCACACACCCCCATACACTGAAAATGTCACCCCTGGGCGACATGGATCTTTTACGAAACCCAGCTTAAAGGATCTCCTCTCTCTTTTCTCCTTGGTGTTTCCCTGTCTGCAGCAGCAGATCTCCACAAGGTGCTCCTAAAAGCTGTGGCGCAATTGAGAAAACGGGAAAGCTCAGAAAGGAAGAAATAAAATCCATTCCTGCCACCTACATCGGCAACATGGATTTGTTTTCCCCATCATCACAGCCCTTGCAAAATAGGGAGAAAAAGCAGCAGCAGTCAAATACGTTATGTAGTGGCTGGAACTGGGCGGGTTGAATTGAAAGGTGAGAATCAATCGCCTCTCTTTAACTTCTGATATTCCAAGACTGAAAGGTGGGAAGGGCGGGGGGTGGGGGTGGGAGATGCATTGGGAAAAGCAAGATAAATATTGGCCAACTACATTGGATGAGGCAGCGTATAATCTCAGAGCAGCTACGTCTTTCTCCCACCCCGAACCGGCTGCGTCCTTTTAGCCGAGCTAATTGCTCTGGATATTGCAGTACTGCTGCTAAATCAAGCGGGCTGCTTGGGCTGCGGAGCTTCCCAGAGGAAACTTGCTTCATCCTTCTGTTGCGCGCGCGGCGGCAACTCGGCCAGGTTCTGCCTCCCCACAAGCCAGTATCTACGAGGGCGACTGAAAACGACCCATAAACCTGCGGACGCTTTTGGAGGCGCGCACATCTCCTGCTGCCTCAGTCAGAGCGACACTCCCTCAGAAAAGCTCGCGGAAGCAGCCCCCCCCCATCTATCCACCCACCCCTCACTCCACTCGCCTCCCCAGAGGTGGATAAATACCCAACCCAGCTCTTCGAAATCTCCCTCGGTGCGGATAACAATAAGAAGCCAAGTCCTACCTGTGCAGTGGCCGCGCTGCTGAGGGAAAAACGCGCGCGAGGTGCGGCGGGCGGGAGGGGGCTGCGCAGCTGGAGGTTTCCCGCGTTCAGCCGCAAACACCTGGGAGCGCCCTGCCCGGCTTGGCTTGGCTTGGCTAGGCTTGGCTGCCTTGCTCCCCTGCGCACGCGCCCACCTCCCTCCCTTCTCCTCAGCGAAGTCCACCCCCCAAAACGCCTTGACAGTTGCCCGCCTTTGCCTGAGGGGGCTGTGGGCGAACCGAGCTGATTGGGGCAAGAGCGGGAGGGGGGCCGGGGGGCGGTTGCGGAGCGCGAGAGCGCCGGGCAGCGATTGGACGCGGGTGATGTCACTCGCGAGCCTGGCAACGAGGGAAACGTTGCTGGGTCAAGGAAGGGCTTCGTCGGGTTGGGAAAGCAGAGGCAGCCTCACAGCTGCAAAGGAGCCGCGGGCGCGGAAGGAGGCGTGTGGCGGGGGCGGCAGGAGAGGGGAGGGGGGGGGGCTTTCCGCAGCGACACCCCGGAGAATGACGAGGCGAGGCAACCGGCGCGCTCGGCAGCGCCCACCCGCCCATCTATTCGCGGTGACACATTACTGCAGGTGCAAAGGCGGCGCGCGGCAGCCTTCGCTCCGCCTCCCTAGCGCGGGCACAGACCCCTCGCACATGCCCAGTGCCAAACTGAAGCCCGACTGAAGCTCCTGCCCTACCCGGAGTTCCCTTGGCTCTCTTGCCTGCGCCAGTAGCTTCTCTTTCCCCGCAAAGGATAAGGGCGAAAGGTTGCTGCTGTCTGTGTAGGTGCTGCTCAGCGGAACAGCAGATTTCGGAGCGGGATGACGAAGGAGGGTTGGTTATGTTGGGGGTGGGGAGGCTTCAGGAGGTGAGAGTGAGGGTGCTCAGAGGAGAAAAGAAGGCAAGTGTGGGTGAGTGGGAGTTAACCTGGGATATCATTATGCAACCACTCGGGAAAATTCCACAGTCTGCAGGAAAGTCCGGTTCCGCCCCATTCCCAACACACCCTGCCCCTTCTAAGGACAGGATTCTATGAGCCTGGGCAAAAATATATCATACCATCATCAAGGCATTCCAGATTCTCTTCTCTTCCAGGGAAATGTATGCCCCTAGTGGCACACACACACACACACACACACACACACACAGTCATAATACGGTACTAAATGCACATTTAGCATACAGGGGCGATTAAAAATAAATGCAAACCCGCATTTAATGTGTGCTTTGCCCCACATTTGCGATCTGTAAGCTCCACTGACACCCAAGCCACTTAATCTTCTCTCAACCTTAGAGGGATTCAGAACCAGAACTCTTTTAATCGTATCTAATCTGTACATTTTCACACTGTGGATATTGAATGTGGTTTTCTTTCACTATTTAGAAGTGGTTGATTTCAATAGAAAGACAACACTGCAGCAACAACAGCAACATATAGGTTCAGATTCCATAGCTACCCTGTGGCAAGAGGGCTCTCTTCCCACATCCTAGAGCAGGGATGGAGAACTCTGTGGCCCTCCAGATGTTGTTGGGACTCCAGCTCCCACAATTCCAGACTCTGACCATTGGCAATGCTGGTTGGGGCTGATGGGAGATGGAGTTCAGCAAAATCTGGTAGACTAACCACTCCATCCTAGAGAAACAGAGGTAGTAGCACTGCATGCTTATTCTTTTGGAAATTTAGGTCTCACGTGTACTGTCTGACCCATTAAATTATTTATCTATATCAAATATGGTTGTGCCAAGGTATAAAATAAACACAGTTAGCTCATTCCTTGTATACAAGTTCTACACCCAGCCTCCAGTTACCACAAAGAAATGTCACAGATTCACTGACTTCGATTCCAGTCCAAACCTTTTAGATATCAGAATGAGCCAGACATGCAAGGTCCACTTTTTGAATTCACTCCCTGATTCCAATCATTGCACTGCCATAGAAGTATATCTGGTGCTTGGGAGTGGTGACAAAAATATATCCAGGGATCTGGCTTATTATTTAAGATTTGAGAATAGTACATAGCCATGACCTTTCCCCCCCTCTTCTTCTTCAAACTTAAGCATACTTCTAGCTTGCACATCCAAAAAATTTGTCCTCCAGATTTTGGCTGTCTCTTGCAAGTCTATTGATTTGGAATGTACAGACTTCACACATATTCACATTCACTGTACATTTACTTATTTTGTGTTCTCTCTCAAGAAGGAACTTTTTGGGGAGGGATGAGGCTGTTCTTCGCTCTTGGTATCCCTTCCTGATATTTCTTTTATTTGTAACTTTTTCCTGCAGTCTTAAGAACACAAGAACCACCTTCTAGTCTAGCATCCTGGTCTCACAGTGGCTAACCAGATGCCTATAGGAAGCCCCTAAGCAGGGCCTGAGCAAAAGAGCACTAGCCCCACTTGCGATTCCCAGCAATTGGCATGTTGCCTCCGACAGTGGAGACAGCACAGCCATTGTGGCCAGTCTTCCTTTCCTAACCTATTCCGCACCATCCAATTCCATTACTGAGTCATTACATCGACTTTACCCGACTCCAAACACTCCTAAATTTCCCACCATATGAATGGATGATATGGATTTCACACAGTGCAATAATCTAAATGTGACCTTAATCCCTTTCATTGACTAGGTTCTTGAATCTACATTATAAGATATGTGCCACTTGCATAGGCAAAACCAAATTTGATTCCAAAAACCCCAAAGAAAATGTAACTGAACTGTTTACAAAAAATGAATCCATATTTTTTCCATATCCACAGAATCTGATTGTGCCACAAACCCCCAACTTCAATTAACCTACCAAATCATGAAGCAAGCAACAAGCAAACCCCAGACTGAAATGGGGCCAAGAAATGACCAAACTGCCTTTCACAAATGTGCTTGAAGTAGAATCTTTTGTCCTATTTTATTGCTTTGTAAATGGGAAAGCTATCACTGAATTTTTGCCAAACCATTTGCCCTTTCTGATTTGTAGTAAGAGGAGTTTTTTTTAATAGCCAATTCCTTCCTTTAGCCTTGTGCACATATATAAAAATTTATCTGTGGAAGTGCAGCCCTGAAGCACAGCTGTAACTTCTTGATTATGAATGTGCCAACTAATGTGTGGAGATATGCAAGTGTGGAAGTTTATTCTGCAGCAAAATGTTCATTGTGGGCATGTATGTTATAGGCAAAGAGAAGGTGGAAAATAATGGGTGTGTATTTTCACAGAAGAAGCACAGCACACACAAAAATGCTCCCTCCACTGGTTTTTAGATGAAAACTTTAAGGGTACTGGTAGGTGTTTTCTGAAAGGGTGTCTCCTGTTTTCCCCTTCAAATATTCCAGGAAAGTGGTCACTTTCTGTAGACTGTGTCATACCTAAGCCAACTTATTAATAATTAATATAATATAATACAGAATGTGGAACATTTTCTGTGAATGTTCTGCAGTCGGAAGATTTCATTGCCAGGACTTAAGATGGCTGACACAAATATTATAAGGCTGGTATCTCCCCCCTCCTTTTTTGCTACCACTTGTGTGACAGTGACTTTCTCTGCACTGCGTACTATCATGCCTCCCTCCCAATCTGTCAGCATAACCCAAACAGTTTCTCCGTCTCTTCAGAATGAGGACTAGTTCGAGAAGCAGAAAAGGCACACAAGCAGGAAACACACAGTGCATTGTGTGCTCAGAATAATGATCTGCCATTTACAATATACGTCATGCCCACACTGCACTCTAGCTATTTCTGCAGAGATCGCTGTAGTTCTATAGACAATTATGGACAGAGACCACATACCACCCTCATGCATATTTTAGAGTGCACTTACTTGTCTGCTAGGAAGGATCCTGAAAGGGGTAGAGATAGTCCACTGAGAGGCGAGTCCTGCATAGGAAACATGCGGATCTGTCTATCCAGCACTAGCTGGAGGACAGCAGCTCAAAGCAGTAACCTTTTTACACATCCTATAGCAAATCTGTTCACATGCTCCACTCCACATGAGACGGGAAAAGGGGGTCATATGCTTCTTCTCCCTTTTTTACTGCACAAAAACAGAGACACAAGCCAGCAGTTGCTTTATTCATGCCACACAATCACTGCAATCTTCCAGAGGATTAATAAGATTAGAAGCCCCTATTGTTTCGCTAATGGTTGTTTATTTGAAAGGGGGACTTTGCTTGTAAACAGGGAGACAGAACCATGTGTTATTCTTCCTCCTTGGGTTACCTCAAAGCAATAGCTAAAGGAAAAATAGCAGGCAGTCATTCCTTATCTTATCTTAAGTGTAGATAATACATGCTGAAACAATTAATATGCTTTGTGACTTAGCTTTGAAGGTCAGATCTGATTTAAAAACACTGAATATATCTTGCCTTTTTGGGGTGGTGGTGGCATGGTATACTGTTACAAGAGAGGGGTAACGGCAGGTTGCACTGGAAAAATAAGAACGTAGGACAAAGCTTGCTGGATCAGGCCAATGGCCCATCCCCCCCCCCAGCATTATTCTGACAGTGGCCAACCAGGTGCCTGTGGGAAGCTTGCAAGGTTGACATAAGCACAAGAGATAAACAGTGCAACCAAATTGTTATGAGTTGTATGCCTGCGCCCCTTTTTAATTCCTGGATCCAGCACCGATTCAATTCCTGGAACAGCCAGGCTATCTTCCTGGTGAGGTAATGGGCCATTATGGTAAGAAAGGAAGTGGCTCTGTGTCCTCACAGCAAATGGGTTCCACCCCTCCCCTCCTTCAACTCAACTGGTATTTAGGAAGACAAAGGCCAGAGTTGGGAGCTCGAAGGTAGAAGCAAGGCTGCAGGCTAGGCAGTTGCAAAACAAAACCATGCCTGATTTCTGCTGGATTCCAAGGCTATGGGAGAAGCAAGGCTCTCTTGGGATGCTGATGCTATGAGCCCCTCCATCACAGGCTTAGGTTGTGTGTGTGTGTGTGTGTGTGTGTGTGTGTGTGTGTGTGTGTGTGTGTGTAATAAGCCATATATCCTAAAGACACCACAGTCTCCGTTGTCCCTCATTCTGAGGAAACCAAACCCTGGGTAAGTGCCTGGAACCCCTGGAATCGTACACCCCTCAGAGAGTGGGGTGGCATGCAACAAAATGCATGTTTACTCAGAATTATGCCCTACCAAGTTCAGTGAGTATTAGATTCCAGCCTTATTGCCTTTTCAAATCAGTAGAAGAGATGCAAAATGCAAATGCAAATACTAAAAGGCTTAAATCTGGAAACACTGACCAGTCTCTTTCCTTATTAGCATAAGTCAAGACAACTTTGATTCTGCCCTTGCTATCTTTTTATTTTATTTTAATGCAGGCTTTTCATCTACTGAAACATACATCGGATAGTAAGTTAAATAACTGGGACACATCCAAAACAGTTAGCCAATCAGAAGTTTGCCTAAATGAGTCTGCTATTTTAGCGGCTGCCCTTGCCAGTAAACTTTGCAAGCAAACATTTCATTATTTGAAAACTGCTTGGTTTCCTTAAAAGTACTATCATGTCATGTTCTTACCTAGGCAGATTACAACATCTAAAGTGCCCTCTTCTGTTGCAACATTATGCACATATTTGTAAAATTCATATTTTGTTATTTATTCAAAAACTTCATGGACTATGACATACAGGCAGACTAAGATAAAAGAGCATTGTATGCATAAAGCATTTCCACCCACTTTCTGTTCTGGATGAAACTGCTTTTGCTATAAGGGGAACATATGAAGATAGTTTATACTGCACCAGACCATTGGCTCATCTTCCACTGATTTTTTTTTTAAAAAAATTATTTTTATTAAAGGTTTTCTCAGTTTACAAAGACATGGGCAGTGTCTCTCATAGCATTTTTACAGATCAGTTTCAATTGTTGAGACATTGGGGAGGAAAAGGGGGAGAGCGGTAGATAAGGGGAGGGGGTGGGGGTAGTGTGACAATGTTTCTAGTTTACTTAAAGTGTGTTGGGGGGGGGGTTGTCAGCATCGGTTGTGCAGGTTCTTTGTTGTGCATTTGTTTTCCTTTGATGGTGAGAGTTGTTGGGGTTGGCCTAGGATATAGTTTTCTTTTGTGGTTGGCTGTGGTGGTCTGTTTTATGTGAGTAGGGTGGGCGGGTCAGGTTAGCCATATTGATTTGTATGCTGTTGGTGGATTTCTGTCGTTGTCTTGTTGCGCTGTGTATGTGATAAAGGGGAACCATACTGGGGTGAAGCCGTCTTCTTCTATTTGACCCCGTGTCAATTTCAACTTATTGGTTAATTTTTCTAATAGGGCTGTTTCCCATACCGTCTGGTACCATTGGTCCATGTTTACTCCTGCCAGGTCTTTCCAGTGTCTGGTTATGGTGACCAGTACTGTCGCTGTAACTCACAGGAGCTCTCCAAGGTCTTAGAAAGAGGTATTTCCATCCTTGGCACCTGGAATCCTTCTCATTCGAAATGCTAGGGATTGAGTGGAAGAATGACCTTCCGTATTCAGGATAGTCTTTAGCACATACCCCTCAGGGCTTCCTTTGAGACAGCATGTAACTGATAAGAAAAGAAAAACCAAAACCATCCAAAAGGGGGGGGGAGTTTCCTCTAATTTTGTCTTTGGAGCCCTCAATGAGTTTAATCCTTATTGCTGACAGAATCCACTAAGGAGTTCCAATGAAGCCAATTCAATTGGATTCCAGGTTTGGTTTGAAATATATATATGGGAGAATCAAATTTATTAAAAAGATTGCTAGAAGGGATCATTGCTTGTTTGCATCATCTACCTGCACACAGCACTTTGGAAATGTGTGGTCTGCAGAGAGCTGGCTGGACACATAGTGTTGATGCTTCACATCCAACTGTTAAATTCCATTAAGGGGAAGTTAAAAATGTCCCCCAAACATACCCCACCCCCCAGCATCATTCTTTAGCATGTGAGCAATTAAAGTAATTGCCATGGAGATGCCGATTATCATGAAAGTCTGCAGAAGTGTTCCTCAGCGGATGCAGACCTCTCTGTTAAGATGTAGGTCACGCTCCCAAGTGTGATCTCCTGCCCTCTCTCCAATGTAACTAATTTCTTCCAATCAGCAGATAAAGACTTCTTTCATTCGGGATGCTTTGCTGGCAGAAGTTCATTGAAGCCTAATAGAATCTGCATTTAAAGTGTGATCGAAATGGAATTTGCCATGCTATATATAGAGCAGAGATGTGAACTTGTGACCTTTCAAATGATGCTAACTCAAATTCCCATCAGCTCCAACCAGCATGGTCAATGGTGGAAGGAATGGGGAACATCTGGGGGGCACCAGGTTGGTCTGATGCAGCAAGGATCTTTATCTTAGGTCCTTTCCCCCCCCCCCCAGGCACTACTACTTTCCCCAGCCCAAATATATTTCTCGTCTGCTGACCAAATGCATTCCATGCAATTAAAAAAGAACAGTGCATATGCACTCCATCATTGCTACAGGAATATGAGTGCTTGTTTACAGTAACACACACATTACAGTAAAGCACATGAGGTACACTTGTCAAATCTCTTAGACTATGGCACATTTTATTGGACTAATTTTACTTCTGTTATGCCCATCTGCTGAATGACTAGAACAGGCACACAACCTTTAAAAGATGAGTAGCATATCATTTTATGGTTCCTGGAAGGAATTTTGAAAGTGTGGTTTCACTTGCAGCATCATGTCTTATGCTTTAGCACATGATTATGTACATTGGCATTTCGAAACCTTTACATACGATCTTTCAGAATACTGCAAATGGGGTGGAAACCTTAAAAAGCCAAGACATCTGTACCACTGATACTGAGTTCTGCTGATTCACTACACAAGATGCTTGCTACTTAGTTATATCTCTGTATTTCCTCATACAGAGTCCAGAGTAGCTCACAACACTTAAAAAGCAACATTAAAAACAAAGTTGTAACAGTATTTGTTGCAAAATATCACAACTGCAACGTTTCACACAGATAAATAGGCCCACTGCTGATACACTCCAAAGGGCCTGCAGAAATTGGACTTCAGCTGTCTCCTGACTGAATATGAAGTGGGAAACAGCTGAACCTGAACTTGGAGGGAGTCCTAAGGTTTAAGGACTTTCTATACTAGTACCAACAACTTGAATTGGGTCCAGTAGTCTACTGTCAGCCTGTACAAGTTCCCTTAAAGGTAAAGGGACCCCTGACCATTAGGTCCAGTCATGGCCGACTCTGGGGTTGCGCGCTCATCTCTCATTATTGGCCGAGGGAGCCAGCGTATAGCTTCCAGGTCATGTGGCCAGCATGACAAAGCCGCTTCTGGCAAACCAGAGCAGCACATGGAAACGCCGTTTACCTTCCCGCTGTAGCGGTTCCTATTTATCTACTTGCATTTTGACGTGCTTTCAACGGGAGCTCACCCCGTCACAGGGATTCGAACCGCCGACCTTCTGATCAGCAAGCCCTAGGCTCAGTGGTTTAACCACAGCGCCACCTGGGTCCCCTACAAGTTCCCTTAGGATCCTTATAATATGGTATCACCTCACTGCTCCAAACAACAAATTCCATAGCTGCTGCAGATTCCATGATGCATTCATTTATATTATTAAATTTCTATCCCACCCCTCCTACAAAGGGAGCCCAGCATAGCCCCACGTAGAGCCCATTGCAATAGTCCAACTTGGAGGTTATCAGAGCATTGACTACTTGGATGCAGTGGCGGAGCTTCATGCTCCGGCACTGGGGGCGGAGGCAGGGCTGGTGCCAGTTCTGGGGGCGGGACATGCCTCCCAGAGGGGCGGGGCATGCGTTCAAGGGCTGTGGCGCACCTCCCGGAGGGCCGTGGCTCGCCTCCCAGGGATGGGGCGCGCCTCCTGGAGGGTCGGGGTGCACGTTCCGGGAGTGGGGCGTGCCTCCCGGAGGGGCGTGGCACACATTCTGGGGGCGGGGCGGGCACCCGCGATGGCGCCCCTTGGAGCCTGCCGCCCAGGGCAGCCCGCCCCCACTGCCCCTTTCTTCCTACGCCCCTGCTTGGATGGTTTTAAAGGGGCAAATTCATTTAGGATAGGACTGTATATGGATACTGGAAATGATGGCTGTATATTAACTCTAAGTTCAGAAGCAGTATCCCTTTGATTATTTGTTTCTGCAGAATACAGAGGGTGGAGAGGGTGCTGTTATACTCATATCCTAATCCCTGTGGGCATTAGGTGGTCCAGGATGCTGTACTGTGGACTGGGATAGCAAATAGAAACTCTACTCTAAGGCCAGAGTTCTGTTGTCCTGGCATCACAGTGCAGCATCAGAGCACATGCATAAAGCCCAAATTCCATCTTTTTTGTCTCTTATGGAAAGGACCAGGGCTGATAAAGATTGGCAGAGAAGCCACTGCCTGCTCAGACAGAGGTAGTCAACATCATGTCCTCCAGATGTTTTAGATAGCATCTCCCATCTGCTCCAACTGGCATTGCCAATGGTCAGGGGTGATAGAAGTTGCATTTCAAAACATCTGGAGGGCACCATGTTATTGCCCCTGGGCTAGAAATATATTGCTGCAGTGCACATTTGAATACAAGAGCATCTGTTACTGAAATGTGAATCATTTGTTAACTGGAATTTGGTGCTTTGGTTTTTTACTTCTGATTTTCCAGGAATTTCCAGGAATACTGTTTCCCAGAATACCCCCCCCCAAATGAACAACTCATGTTCTTTGTTGTTCATTTAGTTGTCAAAGAATATTGGTCCATTTTATTTATGTTATTTTGAACTTTATTAAGTAATCAAAATATTTTACAGCAAAACAAAACTCAGCTGGTGACTTGCTATAAAGATGCATAGTGCATGCTTGGAGATTCAATCTACAGTCAGAGAAGAAAATAAGTTTATTGTTGTCACAGGGAATGAGAGGGCAGGTAACCATGGATATCGGTACATAATAAACTTCTGAAATGTAGGACTTTGAAATAAAATGTGAAGCGAAAAGACTGTTGTTGTTTTTTTAAAAAAAATCAAAACTCTAAAGAACTATGAACAGCAAGTGCTAATTCTCAGCTGACTCGGGAAGTGCAAATATTACACAGATTGTGACTATCCTCTCGTTAAGATGTAAAGTTGTAAAAAACAACAACACAGTCACATATGCTGTGTTGCATGTGCATATGAGCAACTGAATATAGATTTATCAGAACTATAGGAATATCTGACTATTTGTATCCTTCCTGGGTGTGGGCAGAATGTGGAAAGAAGAGTGATGTACTTCAATTTTTATTTTTACTTTTTACTATTTTAATTTTGTAGGTAAAATAGTAAGGAGTCAAAAGTAAAAGAACAAAATTAAGTACTCTCTCTCTCTCTCTCTCTCTCTCTCTCTCTCTCTCTCTCTCTGTGTGTGTGTGTGTGTGTGTGTGTGTGTGTGTGTGTGTGTGTGTGTGTGTGTTAGGAGTTCGGGACCCAGGTGGTGCTGTGGGTTAAACCACAAAGCCTAGGGCTTGCTGATCAGAAGGTCGGCGGTTCGAATCCCTGTAACGGGGTGAGCTCCCGTTGCTTGGTCCCAGCTCCTGCCAACCTCGCAGTTCGAAAGCACGTCAAAAGTAGATAAATAGGAACCGCTACAGTGGGAAGGTAAACGGTGTTTCCATGTGCTGCTCTGGTTTGCCAGAAGCGGCTTTGTCATGCTGGCCACATGACCTGGAAGCTGTACGCCGGCTCCCTCGGCCAATAATGCGAGATGAACGCGCAACCCCAGAGTCGGTCACGACTGGACCTAATGGTCAGGGGTCCCTTTACCTTTACCTTTTATATTAGGAGAGAGAGAGAGAGAGAGAGGCTGAAAATTGTACTTCATAGAATCATAGAACTATAGAGTTGGAAGGGACCACAAGGAGGAATCTTTTGCCCAACATGGGGCTCAAACCCACAATCCTGGCACTAAAGTCATAATAATAAATGCAGATGACATCCTCAGGGTGGGGATGGAGCTGACAGTTATCAGTATTGAAACAGGAGGGAGAAGAAACTTAATGCTTTCCTCTTCTGTTGTGGTTCTGGGGGGATTGCCTTGGCATCAGAGATTCTGCACTGCACAAGGCACAGGAGGCACAGAGAGTTTGAGATGTTTGTGGTTAGTATAAAGCCTCTGTTTTGTTGGGAACAGATTACTTGAAGTTGTGATAATCCCTTCATATGCATGCTAATACACGAAGCAAGGTTAAATGACCTCCTCATGCAGCTGGATCTACAGGGGCAGCAGATCTTGATGCAGATCATAGAATCATAGAATTGTAGAACTGGAACAGACCATGAGGATCATCTAGTCCAACCCCCTGCCAGACAGGGACCTTGAACACATGACCCTGAGGTATGAGTCTCGTGCGCTACCAACTGAGATTTCCACCTTTATTTCCACCTGGTTCCTGAGGTAGATCTTCACCCAGCCCTTCTTCTCTGGTGAGGAGGGGGACACTATTTTGTGGTTCACCTCAGGTACCAAAATGTCTTGGGCTAACCCTGCCATTTCTGGAGATGCAATGAGACTGAGGGTACATTCTATCATATGGGAAATAATTCATAATGAATTGGGGAAAAATGCTTTAAAGTACTTTTCCAAACAAACAAACAAACCCAGAGTCCTTTTTGTTGGGGATAATTCAGACAGAAATTCCCAAGTGTCAAGAAAGGTTATTTATGTATGCCACTACTGCGGCCTGTGTTTTGTTAGCCCCAAAATGGAAAATGAGCGAAGCCCCAGTTAAAGAAGAATGGCAATTTAAACTGATAGAATATGTGTAGCTTGCGGACCTAACATATAGAATAAGAGAACAAGAAGAACATACGTTTAAAGAAGATTGGAAAATGTTTATTGAATATATGGGAAGAAATTGTGTACATTTGAAAACGTGGGCAGCATTAAGATAAATTCAACAGTGTAAATAAGATTTGATGGATGTAATAATGGAATACTGAATGGTTTAGTTCATGTAAAAATGCAGGGATTTATGTTATGCAAAATGAACCATGGAAAGAGAAGAAGGGAAGTCATGGACATTTTAAAGTTGTTTAAATGCATATTCTAAAACATAAAACAGAAAATTTTTAAAAAAAATTATAGGGGGGAAATGAGAGTTATTTAAACCACTTATTTATCTTGACAATTTTAACAATTTTAATCAAGAATTCAAGCTGCTGCAATTTAAATCAGTCCATTCTGACTGTAGTGGTGGAAGAACAGAACCATTATGGCTGGTACCCAATGATAGTCCAATGGTGATTTTGTCTAATCCTCTTTGGTGGCCATCAGGAAGAAAACTCTTTCCATTCAATAAACCTAAATTCCATGCAAGTATCTTTGGACCACTGCCTAGTTCTGCATAAATCCTGTAAGTCAGGGGTCCCCAAACTACGGCCCCCGGGCCGGATGCGGCCCAATCGGCCTTCCAATCCGGCCCGCGACGACCCCCGCCGCCCGCTGCCGCCGCCCGCTCTCACGGCGCGCGGCGCAGCGACGATCTAAAAAATCGGCAAAAAATCGCCGAAAATCCTTTGTGCGCATGCGTATGGGCCTCTCCCGACCCGGAAGAGGTCATTTCTGGTGCACTTCCGGGTCGGGGGAGGCCCATACGCATGCGCACAAGCGATTTTCTGCGATTTTTCCCCCGCCCGTGTGCGTGTGCGCATGCGCACGGGCGCGCACTC
The DNA here is from genome assembly GCF_965207765.1 of Zootoca vivipara. NCBI lineage: Eukaryota > Metazoa > Chordata > Lepidosauria > Squamata > Lacertidae > Zootoca > Zootoca vivipara. Next base: position 22,050,404 of record NC_142592.1, on the reverse strand, counting down.
CCCCGCCCTCCGGCCCGCTGCGCGCGCACTCCCCTGCCCTCCGGCCCACTGCGCGGTAAGTCTGGGGACCCCTGCTGTAAGTATTCCCACAGTGCAATCCTATCCATGCATCCTCAGAAGTATTACTTTCTATATTCAATGTGTTTAGGAGTAAAGCCTTAGTTGGCTTGACAGAGTGCCATTTTAGGAACCTGGGAACAACTAGGAAAGGCAATTACTAACTCTGGTGGGTAGTAGTAATAGTAAGGCATTTTTTAATGTTATTCATTGCAAATAGAAAAATATCATGGGACACAAACAAGCAGTTAGAAGGCTAATGTCTAATTTTATCTTTTTTCACTATCCTGCCATTTATAGTGATATAAATAATGACTGCTAAATTAATCACGATTGGCATTAAATTAATGTAATATTATTCGGCTCACAGCTGCTACACAACCAGCTGCAGATGTGATCTCTCTACAGTTGCATACCCCTACCATTTCCCCAGATGTCAGAAGATGAAATGACTGAACAGGCATTTCAGTGGGAAGTGGAGGTGTTCAAGGCTGAAATCCTATACCAACTTATCTAGGAGTAAGCTCATTGAACTTAATGGACTTCTGAATGCCAATGTATATAAGCTACTGACCTCTGACAAACAGTGGGAGACACACACAAAAAGGTGCTTTGTAGCCATGATCTCTCGTGCATAAGAGTGTGACCTTGTAAGTGCTTGGTCAAAATCTCTTCCCCGCACCAAACTTACTAGGATAACTTAGAGCCAAACTACGGGATATATTGTATTGTCATACATTACATTACATATTTATAGACTGCACTTTCATAAAAATGTAGCAAGATGGTATACAGCATAAAAATAACAACTTTACAATATAATCAATAGAAACATCAATAAATACTAGTTGGTAAAAATAAATTTACATTTCAGAGGCCTGTTTGAATAACCCTACAGTATTTTTCAGAAGATGTCTAAAAGTAGGCAGGAATTATTCCTGCTGAACCTCTACTGGCAAGGGGTATCACGAGACAGGACCTGCCACCTTAAAGGCTTAGTCCTTAGTATTTAAGACATTGATACGCCCCTTAATATGCAGAATTTCTAAGTGGAGTACATAAAAAGAAATCATACAAAGAATAAGAGGAATTCAAATCCATTATAAAAACAGAAAGCTACCTTAAAATTGTTGCTGAAGTAAAAAAGTCTTCACCAGGCACCTGAAGTTCAACAGGGAGGGGGTCTGTTTAATTCAGTCAAGAGGGAGTTCCAAAGGATTGCTGTTTTATTAACTGTACAACAATACGTTTTATTAAAAGCATCAAGTTGTATTCTACAAATGCTGCTAAATTCTAGTCCAAGGGGAATATCGCAGTGCATTTCCAGAAACAAAGTCGAGTGGAACTCAAATTTCAAAGCAGTCAACGAGGCTTTCTAATATCATAGACAACGTTGGTTTTGCAATTATGTCAAGGTGGTGTCTCAGGCTTTCATGAGTTTCTCTTTATAGTTACAGCTGCTGGAGCCCACCAGAAACTGCAGGAATCCGGGTTCACCAATAGACTTTTTGGATATCTAAAAACCGTTGTGCGCACCACACAAAATACTCATTGTACAGGAGGAGGAAAATAAAACACAGACCAAAAAAAAAGAAAAAAAGCAGGCAACACCCCCAACTAAACAACCAAAAAAGAGAGCCAACAAGCTTTTAAAAATGAATGAATGAATGGTCATTTAAAAAAATGGAAGGCACCAGGTGGGTGTCGGAGAACACTAGAGATCCTACAAGGGTTCCTAGCTGTAGACAAGTTCCATGAGTCTTCTCTAGTCTGCTTGGAAGACTTTAGAACTGAGCTTTCTAGCAGCTAAGGATATATGAAAATGTATTCTCAACTTATTTTCAAAGTAGCTGAGCTATCTATATATTACTTATCCAGACACTCACTGCTTCATTTTTCAGACCTGGAGATATAATGTGCGACAAGAACACAGTAAAATTACATCTATATCCGTTTCTGACACATCTGGATAGTAGTAATTACTTCTGTAACTTAAAAGTAGAATCCATAAAAAATGGATTATCTCTGCATGCCGCAAGACTAAAATCAGTCTTCCCCCTGTCTCCAAAGCTATCCTTTTAGCTGCACTGTTCTCTGCAGACTCTACATCACCCGTCAAGCATATATTCATCACAGTCTCTGCCTGAAGGGATGCTCACAGCAGAGCACCCTTTGGACTGAGCCTAAACATCACCATTAGACAATAGCACCATCTTCTGCCAATGCATTGCTTTTTCATTTTTGGTAGCATGTGAGCATGTTAGTTAACCAGGCTGCAATATACCCAGGGACAACAAGCCCAGTGTTTTTCTGGAGTGACTCTTTGGGATCAGAGTTGGAGGTGCTTGTTCTGGGTGGGGTTGCACTCCCTCTGTTGCAGTAATCCTTGCATACCGTGTTTCTCCGAAAATAAGACACCATCTTATATTTATTTTTCCTCCAAAAAACCCCCACTATGACTTATTTTCAGGGGATGTCTTATTTTTCCCTCCTCCTGCTGCTGCAGCTGGCATAGCTGCTGCGCCTATTACTTTGTCTTATTTTCGGGGCATGGGTTATATTCCTTGAATGCTTAAAAATCCTGCTACGGCTTATTTTATGGCTACGTCTTATTTTCGGAGAAACAGGGTAGTCTTTGGGTCCTCACCAAGGCCTTTGCGGGGGTTTCATTCCATGATGGATGTGCATTTTTACTGCCGAGTTGCAATTTATCTGCCTTCCTTTAATCTGATTGTGCAGTTTACATGGGTTTGTAGTTTATATTGTAACCTGTTTATATGTATTTGTATTTTATACCGTAGCCTGCTTTGGAATTGCATTTGCAATGAAGAAGAAAGGTTTTAAATGATGATACAAATGCCATCTTTGCTTTGTTCAGTACAGAGTTCAGGATAGCACGGCCAGCCAGCCCTAGCTTTAGGGAGAATGAGAAGGCTGCCTCAGGCAGCATATTTTGTGTGTCATGAGAGCAAAGCAGTTTGTTAATTATTGACTTGGTTATAATTATCATATTTTACTCCCAGGTAGAGCTGCTGGTGGGATTTTCTGCCCTCGATGCCAAAGTAACTTTGCCAAAATGGGTATTTTCAGGGGCTCCATATTACCGAGCATAATACTACAACTATAGGACAAGCACTCTAAATTACTTTAAAATGTCTTTAAATACCCCCCCGAAGACAGAAAATAGAACTGAACTCTGATCTGCAACAGTAGGCTGATAAACAGCCATTCTAATAGAGTTGCTGTATCAGTTTTACAGCAGGTCAGGGCACCATCATTTTATGGCGGAGCTAATATGAACACGCCACAGAGAAAATGATGTTTGCTGTCCTGAAACAACCTGAATCGACAGGGACAGAACGTGATTATTGTGCTCTCTAGGCTGGATTTAATTCATATAATCAATTCAGGGTTCAATTTCTTTTTCCAAAGCCATAGCTCTGCCTGGCCTTAAGCAATTTTTCTACTCATCTTATCAATCAGCCCTCAGTGTTCATATTCATAAAAGGTCTACATGTCCCCGGACCCTGGAATAGGAAGCTAATAATAGTAACCCTGATTTATCATCAAGAGGAGACTGCAATGTATTAAGAGTTGGTTATTAACTACACAGATCAATTGGCCAACATAGATGCCATCATTATCTCGCCGTATGATTTTCCTTTTGGTAAATTTGCAAAATGAGGCATTAATTTAGAAGTAAGCACTGTTTAATGCTCTCCATTCCAACCATGTTTAATTATACATTAGTCATAAATTACACAATGGTTCATAATATTTCCAATTTATATCTGAAGCACAATAGAGCCCAACGGTAGCTCAGAAAAGTCACGCTACATCATCAGAAACCTAATAATATCTTGGCAATTTCCCTGGACCTGTGAGAAGATCCATCAGCCTTCGAGAATGAAATTTTAGCATGGTACAGAGGCTGTCATTTCCCATTCTTAAGAGTCTTACACAGGAACCAAAATATATTTCAGAAGTTATATTCTGTCCCTGCTCCCAGGAGCTGTTCCCAGGATGATAACTTTGCATCATGTACACTGACCTACCAGTTGATAGCTACCCTTAGGTTGTCAGGGAACCACTCTGTGGTTATTCATAGCCGAATCTATACATTGGGCTTTAATTATCCACAAATGTTTGCAAACTCTCTTTGCACTCTGAGCAAATCCTTTGTTCCAAAGGTGAGTGTCCTGTGTGGATACTGTTGCCTTATGAGGTAATCGAAAGCTGTTAAAATATATTGTATTTGGGTTTGGGTTGGCAGGTGTGTGTGTGTGTGTGTGTGTGTGTGTGTGTGTGTGTGTGTGTGCAGTATAGACTACAATCCTATATCCCTGGATCTACATGTATAGGATTGCACTGTTCATGCTACGATTATCCAAGAGGGAGCCTTTAAAGCTGTGAATCTTGCCTCCCCTGACTGAAATATATTTGCTGTCTTTTCTCACTGAAATCTGAAATCTTATCCTTTGTTTTCCTATGCATTTATTTTTTACATAAGCTTACTTCATAGTATAGTAGTATACGGTAGTTCTTGTGTCTGGTTACCTCTCCTTGACAAGAGAGATAGGAAAACTACTGGAACTTCCTAACCTGTCAAGTTAGCTAAGGGATTACTCAGACCAAGTGAATTTGGGAACCCAGGAAGATGTCTTACGCCGAGTCAAATTGGTACATAGTCTAATGAGCTCAGGATTATTTACACTGACTGACTGCACCTCCCCAGAGTTTCAGGCAGGGACATTTTCAGTCAACTCTGGAGATTTCTTGGAAATAAACCTAGTATCTTTTACATGTAGATCATATGCTTTTCCACTTTGGTCTTGACAATCCTATTGTTCAGCTTCTACTGTTCTGTTGCCAAACACTAGCCAGAGTGGCCACCACAGTGAAGAACATCATCTGTTCCAGTCTACTTATGCTCAAAACAATATGTTTTATCAAATTGTGTTATTCTAATTTTAAATTTCTCTCCTGCTTCTAGAGATTTAACACATAATTACTTCAAATACTTCTGATTTCCATTAGAAATTTTCCATGAAACAACAGGGTGCTTCTAAATAATGAAGCAGCCCATGCTCTAGACCAGGCAACCCCAAACTTCGGCCCACCAGATGTTTTGGACTACGATTCCCTTCATCCCTGACCACTGGTCCTGTTAGCTAGGGATCATGGGAGTTGTAGGCCAAAACATCTGGAGGGCTGCAGTTTGGGGATGCCTACTCTAGACCAGTGTTTCTCAACCTTTTTCTGACCATGGCCTCCTTCTGACCTTGTTTCCTTCCTGTGGCCTCCTCTGTCCTGCCAATAGAAAGCTGGCTATTTAAATGTTATACTTTAAGTATTTCTCCATCAATGTGACCCTTGTGCTTGACGACCAGAAACAAGCTTTTTTATATATATCCGGTTCTATTGATGTGAGGGATCACGGACGTTCACCCTCTGTCCATTATGCTAAGGTGATTGACATGTTAGGATGAGTAAATAATTCACATGACTGAAACCTGATTCTACCAAATACAAAGTAGGAAATGGCCTGAAAAAGCATTTTGCTTTATTCCAAAGCTGTGGGAACTTTTTGATATTGTACTCTATCCAAAAATGGTGTTTTCTTGACTGAAAAATACTCTGGTTGCTCTGTAGCTCTATGGTGCTACTTGCAAAGAAACATGAACACCAGCAGCATTCACAGCAAACGGATCAACTACCCAGTCCAGATTATCACGGAAACGAACTTCCATATTGTTATAAGGCTGCTTCAAATGATTCACATACAAAATTATTTCATCATCTTTCAATTCATCACTAACTGCTGCAAATTCTCTGTGGCTCCCTAGTATTGTGCCCTGGCCCCCGATTTATGTGATTTTCACCTGTGGCCCCCAGTTGAGAAACACTGCTCTATCCATTTCACACATAGCAACGGCTCTCAATCAAAACTAACCATTTATGGATAAAAATGTTTCTACGTTTTGCCAAAATGTATGAAATTTAAATATTGACTTGTACCATCATACATGAGCTTCATGAACACTGCTAAATAACAGTGATTAGGTACTTATGTTCTGCTGTGATTTGATAAGTGGTAACTCTCTTCCCCAAAGCACACCATTAGGATAGAGAAAAAAGATTCATATTCTTATTGTTATTCCTGTCAGCAACCTATACTAAAATTGTATTTGAAGCCTCTTCTCTTTAGCAATCATTCCTGGAGCAAGGTTATACTAGGTGACTTTTGATGTATTCTTCTCTTCTGGAAATCCTTAAGCAGAAAGCTAGTTCATGATTGGAAGTGAAGAGGCAGAGGAGAGTACCTCCTTATGTAAAGTGAACATAGCTTCTACTATCCAAATTACAGCCAGGAAGATCATCCCACTCCCTCCCTCCCTCCCTTCCCCCCCTCTCTCTCACACACTGGGACTGCAACTACTGTTTATTGCCATTCACCCCCTATAGTGGAAAAAAATGTTGCCACATAAGAATGCATGATGATACAGAGAAATGGAGGAAAAGAGACAACTACAGTTGACATAGCAAACATGGGTGAAAATGGACAGCGCACAGAGCTAATAGGTATGAGAAAACTTTGTCACTCAAAAAGACCCTCCAGCTTTGCCACACATTAGAACATGTGATCAAAAGAAGAACGAAAATTACAATACTTCCCTTTGTTAATACAGATGTATAATCTGGCGAAATCGTGATAGAAGCCCTTTGCATTTGTTAAGCTGCTTGTCTGTACTGAGCCCGTGTTCAGTCTTCCTTTCTCTTTACATCGGCTCCCTCTTTCTTCTATTCTTTTCAAACCCATTCAATTCACTTTTAAACACCTCAGTTCTCTAGTTCCTGCTGCTCTATTATTCTACACTGTCTTCATTCCTCTGTCATGTTGTTGGAGCTTGCGGTGGCATCCCAGGTGGCAATGCGATCAGAGCTCGAGCATCGGGAGGGAAGTAGTCAAGGATGGGGAAATTGTGGTCCTTCAGATGTTATTGGACCTCATCTCTCATCAGCCACAGCCAACATGGCCAGTGGTCAGGGTTGATGGAATTTGGAGTCCAGCAACAAATTCCCCTTCCCCTTCCCCTATCTACCAAAGACCACTCATTCTGTTTACACTTGGAATTTGCTGACAGTTAAATTTGAGTTCTTTTTTGTTTACTTGTTTGCTCTAGCTGTTCCTGTTCCTGAAATTATGTGTTACGCTTTACGACTACCTGGATGTTTTAATCATGGTTATTTATTGATTTTAATCATGTTCATATTGTGAACTACTTTGAGATTTATAACGTATAAATAAAAAATGGCATATACATTTTTTAAAACAAAGCAGAGGAAACATTTGAATAGAGATACAGGAAACAAACCCATGCAAGACATGTGAACTTCAACAAAGGACACTGCTCAATATATTCGCTGTTCATCCTATTGCAAATGAAACCGTTGGAAGTTGTTGTGGTGAGAAGGTTGTGGATTAAGCAAGGGTGACACCCAGTGAAGACTTTATGGGGTAGTGAAGGGCATGGGCATTTAAAGCACTGTGGAGCCTTCACAGCAGTACAAAAAGAAATTGGTAGGAACAGTTGAAAAGGTGAGGAAAGATGCAGAAGAGCAAAGTGGGTTTTTGTGTTATGCAAAATAGCATAGAGTGGAATGTAACAGGGTCCTGACAGAGCAATAGGCCCCAAACAAAAGCATTGTGAAAGACCAAGATGTTTGTGTCAGGAATTTTGTATATATAACACAGTGCTGCTATGCAGCGTTAAGAATTTATGATAAAATTCATTTTTGCCCCAGGATACCTGCCATCTGTTCCCATGGTAAAGAGAGGCTGTAGCTTCCTTCTGGTGGCCTCTAATTTCCCTCTAGTTAAATACACTGAGGTAGATGCAAAATCTTCTACTACAGTACTTAGTAGCACCCCTCCTGAGGGGGAATAGTAGAGATGGTCAAGTCTGATGGCATGAAAGTGCCACAAAGTTGTTTAAAAAATAATAATAATACAGATCTTGTAACATTAGCTTTCAAACACCAGCAGCTTCTCTCAATTCCCTGAGGAACAGGTCGAGCCATCATAATTATATATTTAGGACTAACCCTACTCTTGTGCCCATAATTGGTTTTAACTTTTCTTAAAATATTGTACTTTTAAATTACAGTGGAACCTCGGTTTATGAACACCTCGGTTTATGAATTTTCGGTTTATGAACACCGTGGACCCATCTGGAACGGATTAATTCATTTTCCATTACTTTCAATGGGAAAGTTCGCTTCGGTTTATGAACGCTTCAGTTTATGAACAGACTTCCGGAACCAATTACACCCATGCTTCAGTTTATGAACGCTTCAGTTTAAGTACTCCGCGGACCCGTCTGGAACGGATTAATCCACTTTCCATTACTTTCAATGGGAAAGTTCGCTTCAGTTTATGAACGCTTCAGTTTAAGTACTCTGGAACGGATTAATCCACTTTCCATTACTTTCAATGGAAAAGTTCGCTTCAGTTTATGAACGCTTCAGTTTATGAACAGACTTCCGGAACCAATTGTGTTCATAAACCAAGGTACCACTGTACTGTATCCTGCCCTGGGGCCATATAGTGTGGGGCAGGTAAGAAATTGAAACCAATAGTTATTATATTAGAGGAAATTGCTTTGCAGAAGTGCGTACATTGGGAAAATTATACAACAAATGTGCATATTAGAAGAAATTTGCATTAAAATGCCTATGAATTTTCATGAGGAACACACACACACAGAGAGAGAGAGAGGAGAGGGAGAGGGAGGGAGAGAGGGAGAGAGGGAGAGAGGGAGAGAGGGAGAGAGGGAGAGAGAGAGAGAGAGAGAGAGAGAGAGAGAGAGAGAGAGATGCAGAAATGTGGAGAACTGGACTTGAATGGGAAAACTGAAAGAAAATGTGAAGGGGTGTGGTGAAAAGCCATTGTGGATGAGAGTAAAATTCCTTAGCAACTGTATTAACCAGGAGGCAATGAAAGCTCCAGTGGGGGCTTCTGAACTGGGGGTGGACTGGGAAAGTTCCCCCTTGGTGCTGAAGAGTCAAAGAAGGAGATCAGGAAGGTAGGATGTCCCTTGGTGAGATCCCACTAGGCTACATGAGATGCAGGGCTTGCTGAGATCTTGTAATGTCAGGGACCGTGCTGAAGAGGGCTGCAGTGAAGAAGAATACCGGCTGTGGGAGCCACCCCCTCCTCCTGATCCTGAATCTTCCCAGGAGCAGGAGGACAGTATAGATTTGAAACAGTGGTTTGCAGGGGGTCATAGTTCAGAAGGCAGAACCTGGGAAATACTGGATGGGGAACAGCTAGCAGAAGAAACACTGGAAGAGGGAGGGTTAACAGATTCAGTCTCAGGACAGCATTCACCTTCCTTCTCCAAAGTCACAGAGAGCTCAGAAACTGGCAGAACAGAAAGCACAGAGGGTACAAACTCAACTTACAAAACGTAGAAGTGACGTAGATGAATAGGGACAGAAGGGGGTGGGATCCTTAATTAGGAGCACCACCATTCTGTTTAGAGGCTATCTTTTGTCCTTTGCTGTGTTTATTAAAGAAACTAACTCATAAGAATTCCCTTTCATTTGATTTGCTCATTTATGGCCACGGGGAAGGAAGCCGATTCCCCGAAGCCTTACAAATAAGGGGTGATGCTCCTCTCCATACTCCTGCCATGGTAACCATCACACTCCAGCAGATGATGTCAACAAGCTCACTGGGCCACAGTTGCTGAGAAGAATAAATTGGGAGAATCCCTCACAGCAGACACTGTTAGTTTTTAAATTCAGATGATTTGAATTAATTTAGATTCTTTTAAATTAATGCTTTTAAAAAGCATTCACAACTGAAATAATGATGGAACTTTTTGCTTGTGTTTTAAACTGGTAAGCTAAGAATTTGACACAACAGCTGCACACTTCTGCTACTTTACTAGAAATGTTTTTTCTCTTTATCGTTCTTTCTTTTTAGTCAAAATGAAAGTTTTTGAAAGGAAAGGCTCCAGTCTATCTTTTATCAATCAGATCAGCTTGTTTGCCAGCCTGGTGTTCTATCATCTCAGGAACATCGCAGGGATTGTGATATTACCTTTCCCAGAGGGGAGCTGAATTGGTTTTATTACTTCCTGTCTAAGTTACTACTAATCTCTTTTTTGGAGTCCTTCCAACTGGAGCAATATGTTTCATTTGAGATTGACACATTGCACTACGTGGTTGTTTTTTTAACCCATGTACAAGTTTTTGAGATGTATTTTTGAAGTCATAACATAGATTCCCTGGATAAAAACAGAGATTTATTAAAATTCTTACATATGTTTGAAAAAATTGCATAGACCTGTCATCAGTTCCCAATATACAACTTTGAAACATGGGAAAGACATGAGAGTCACCTTACAACATATGTGTTTGCTCTTGACACCATTATTTTAGCATTATTACTGTGTGATCATTCACAAAGTGTAACACTTCAGTTGCATTTTCTGGGAACATCCCCACCCCCCAATCTTGCAAACTAAACCATCATATTCTGTTAATTTGAAGTGGTTTCTGCCTGCCTCTCATATCAGATGACAGTTGCTGTGATGTACTGCTGTGAATCTCCCTCTAGCAATGGACGGCCTTTGAACAGATTTTCTTTGGCAGAGCAGAAGGAAAGGGAAGGACATAAGGAAAATCAAAGGAGGAGAGATGAGGGAGACATGGAATTTAAATGAGAAGAATGTGCGTTTTTAGTTTTAAAAACACAGTTCCGATCTGAGGTTGCGAGAAGTGCTACAAATTAAGAAAATCTAAAGTCCTCCTTAGGTGAGTTCCCTCATCCAATTTGCAATCACACCATGCGGATAAATGAGCCGGACTACACTGGCTGCGTGATGGGGCCCATCCCCACTGACATGTCTAGTGCCAGCCCAATAATAATAATAATAATAATAATAATAATAATTTATTATTTATACCCCGCCCATCTGGCTGGGTTTCCCCAGCCACTCTCGGCGGCTTCCAACCGAATATTAAAAACATTACAGCATCAAACATTTAAAACTTCCCTAAACAGGGCCGCCTTCAGTTGTCTTCTAAAAGTAAAATAGTTGCTTATTGCCTTGACATCTGCTGGGAGGGCGTTCCACAGGACGGGTGCCACTACCGAGAAGGCCCTCTGTCTGGTTCCCTGTAACCTCACTTCTCGCACTGAGGGAACCGCCAGAAGGCCCTCGGTGCTGGATCTCAGTGTCCAGGCAGAACAATGGGGGTGGAGACGCTCCTTCAGGTATACAGGACCGAGGCCATTTAGGGCTTTAAAGGTCAGTACCAACACTTTGAATTGTGCTCAGAAACATACTGGGAGCCAGTACTCACTTCCATCCAGACAAAGAGAGACGTAGGGCCTCTCTGGGACTCTGATTGTGTAGGGTTCCAGATCATGAAGAGAGGTTCTCAATTGCAGATATCCCCCCAGTGTGTTGGTGTGCAGGGGGCAGGGCTGGCAAGGGGATGCAGTGGGGCAGAGGGGCCCACACGTTGCAGCACAGCACTCCTCACGTGTTTTGACTTGTATACAAAAAAAATGGCAAATCAGGAATTCAAGAACCATATTGTCACACCCACTCACTCAACAATCAGACTCACCTTGTACCCATCACATCAGTCCATCCACCCAATCCTCACTTCGGTACCTGGGGTAATACAAGTACCCTCTCCACATCCCTCCATCAAAACACTGACCCCGTGCACTGGTGTGTGTGTGTGTGTGTGTGTGTGTGTGTGTGTGTGTGTGTCAGGCACAGCTCTCAACAAACTTGACCCTCACAACCTCACAGGGAGCACAACTGTAAATCACCTGAAAAGTGTTTATGCATTCTTCATATTTGACAATAATAAGGGGATGTGTTTTGATCACAACAGGCTGAGCGTTGAGTATAGAGACTCGGGTGCAGCTGGCTTTTATTCCCAGGTGGTGGACCGGAGTGAAGACTTCTCGACTCTGGTTCACCACCTAGGCTCCACCCCCCTGCCTGCCCCTGATTGAGCAGTTCACACCTAATGTGAGATCCTATCCTTGCACATTAAGCTCCTTCCCAATTATTTCAGTAAAGTTAAGCATAAGGAATGAATGTTTCTTGGATAATTTCACTGATCAAATGAATATTTGTGGCAGGTCTAGTTTGTATGCCTTGATATGACTGTGTTAACATCATCTGGGAAGATAGCCAAGTATAAGGCACTGGCACAATATATGAGCTTTCCCAGAATTAACTATGTATGCATTTATGCATTTTTAATATATTTTTTTCCATTTCCCTTCACCAGAAGGTCACAAGGCGGGTTACTGCAATACAAAACAACAGTTATAGAAATGGATAAAATGGTTACAAAAATAAAATACAGGAAGCTGCTCCAAATGGAACAGATAAATATAATCAAAAGAGGTGGGCAAAACACCCTAGCTGCCAAAGGCCAATATAAATGGGTGCTTTTTTGCTTTAACAGAGGCCTGCATTTTGGCATCCAAGTGGAGGGGCCATCACGTCATCTTATTCAGTTATCCTAAACAGGAGATTCCAGCAAAATGCTACATAGCCACTAGGCTCCAGAATCTCCCTTATCTTCAATATATATAGTGCTTAGAAAGAGAAAATTAGAAATATGTTGCAACTGATTGTGGCTGCCTAGCATTGCTCTGTTTAGGTGGTTGCCACAGCAACAAAGGAGTCTCCCTTGGCAACATATCACCCCTCAGTGTGTGCAGATTTTCCTTGGTGGATCATGTATACCCAGAGGCCCAAAATAATTACTGGGAAGGATTGCTATTTTTAAGACTTTAATTACTCTTCCCACTTGAGAGTAATAATATTTCTCTCAATATATTATTGCCCTAAATGTTATTTTATTGGTTCAAAGTTGCAAAATGTTCGTGATGAACACATTATTTCTATGTAGGGGAGTGTGTGTGTGTGTGTGTGTGTGTGTGTTTGTGTTAAAGATGGGGAGGTCTTATTCCTTGGCAATGATGTGAGTCTCCTCCTGGGCAGGATATTGTCCTGAGCTGTTTAATGTGTCCTGTTCCCCTCTGTAGCACGTATACGCTGCATGATGTGGAATGAATTTTTCAGTGGTAATGGTAGAAAAATTCCCACTGGGTATATTCTGATGCAGCTAAGAGACCAGTTTTGTTTCTGGACATTTGATTTCTTACAAAGGAAATGCTTAAACGCTTTCCCCTTAATTCTGGATCAATTATAGACTCTGATAGAAAAGATTAAGTGCTCTTCTAACCAGCTTTTGTGGACACAGATGCGGGGAAAGGCTGTGCATAGAATAAAAATGGTAGGTATTTGGCGTGTGCAAAGTTGCCCTACAACTGTTGGTTTCTTGAGATATATTTTTAAAAATAGTTTTCTAGTACTACATTTGTACGAAAATGGCATGTTTGTTAATAGGATTGCTGCAATCGGCAAATGTATAAGTAAACCTTCAACAGCTTGAACACTGAGGGTATGGTCTTTTGAACTAAAAATTCAACCCATCATGTCCCAAGATCTATAGTCATACATTAGGGATGAGATGTGCAAATCAATGGCCACTGGCCATGATAGCTATGCTCTGCTTCTACTGCCAGAGACAGCATACCTATGGATACCATATGGGAGGAATCTCAAATGGGGAGAGTGATCTTATACTCAGGTTCTGCTTATGGGTTTCCCAGATGAGTCCAGTTAGCCAATGAGAGAACAGAATGCTGGACTAGATGGGCCTGGAGCTCATCCCATAGGACCTATATGTTCCTTATATATATTCCAACGGCATTTAAAACATCAGGGATAAGAGTGATCTTACCTCTCTCGTCCTGATCTGGCCACAGCGATCCATGCGACGATCACCTCCAGGCTTGACTATTGTAACTCGCTCTACGCGGGGCTGCCCTTAAAGCTGACCCAGAAACTCCAGCGGGTGCAGAATGCCGCGGCGAGGCTCCTTACAGGGAACCGGCCGGGGGATCACATTCATCCAGTGCTTTACCAGCTGCACTGGCTCCCGGTGGAGTACAGGATCAGGTTTAAGGTGCTGGTTTTGACCTTTAAAGCCCTATGCGGCTTGGGACCCTCGTACCTACGGGACCGCCTCTCCTGGTATGCCCCGCGGAGGACCTTAAGGTCCACAAACAACAATATTCTGAATCCCGAGCCATAAGATGGCTAGATTGGCCTCTACTAGAGCCAGGGCCTTTTCAGTACTGGCCCCAACTTGGTGGAACGCTCTTTCCCAGGAAACCAGGGCCCTGCGGGATTTGTCATCTTTCCGCAGGGCCTGCAAGACAGAGCTGTTCCGCCTGACCTTTGGGTTAGACTCAGCTTGACCCCTGTGTTTTTCCTCCCTCATGGCTTGGATTTATGGAATACTTGAATTGAGGCTGCACTTTAAATTTTAATACTGTATTTTAATCTGTATTTTAATTAATTGTTTTTATGTTTTATTGTAATTCTGTTGGTGTCAGCCGCCCTGAGCCCGGTTTTTGACTGGGGAGGGCAGGGCATAAATAAAAATTTATTATTTATTATTATTAATAAGGCAGATGAAATGCCTTGTAAGTATGAAAACTTTTAAGAACAGTGGCCAAGCTGGTGTTCTAGAAGCTGATCTTCTGAGATTTTGCATTTTCTAATCACTTTAAATTTATCATTTTGTAGCCAGCAAAGCATGGCACCATCAACCCCATTCACTCCTACAGTATTCATTGTGCGGAATATGGTTACATTATTTTTAGGAGCACTTATTGATTCCAGTGTCAGTGTGGAGCACCCGTGTTACAGTGCAATCCGAACTCCCTGATCTGTGCTGTTGGAGATGGTTAACATAAGGCGAAACTAGTTCTCTTGGTGACCTTACAGATTACCATGATCTGTAGCGCTTGCCCTCGGAATGAAATTTGCTGTGAGGAATGCCAGATTGCATTTGTGTGATCAATAGGAATAACTTGGGCCACCTATTGAATAATTAATTCTGTGTCGGTTTCAAAATCATTTGTAAATCATTCACACGCATAAGTAATTATTTAACATTTGCTTGAAACAGAAAACGTACACAGAAAATTAATGAACCCTTAGCTGTTGAGATCCCTCTCTAGGAAACACACCAGTTGGGCAGTTGAAGACCTTCATAACAAGCCAGTAGAATTTATTGTGTGCAAAAAATTATCTTCATTACCATAAAAATGTACACATTTTGCACAGGGAAATTCTTCTTTCCCACCCCCATTATAGTGAATAAGAACAAGAAGTAAATCTGACTAGTTTCAACTGCGTTCATGTAACAAACGTTTCTAGGAGTTTATGCTCTATTTCTCCTTTTCTGAAATATACCTATGTGTCTAGGAGACCTTTGGATTCCCCCTCCCAGCTTATTGATGTAAACTTCCAGAATGTATTTTATATAATTAAGTTTTTACCTCTATCTTCAGTACATTGTTGTTGTTTTTAAAATTGCTATGGCTAGTGGCCAATGCAAATAAAGATTCTCCTGATTCTGGATTCCCCTTCCCAGCTTCTTTTTGGCCCTACTGACATCAGAGCCCAACATTAGTTGGGTTAGGTGTTTTGAGCCCCAGGCCTCCCTGGTGGCAAGTCAGTAAGTCATGTGCCAAGTTCAAAGTCTGGGGGTCAATCCATGATAAGCAAATTTCTAAGCTCAAAGGTCAGGAAATGCAGTCGAAGGTCAATCCAAGTAAGCCAAGTCTGAAGTCCAGTCGTTAGAATACACTCCAGAGTTAAACCTAAAGCACAGTCCCATAAATGTCTAGTAGCATCCAAGCCAAGGTCCACCAACATGGGTAGCTGAGCAGACACAACACCTCAGCTCTGCTCCCCTTTTGTACTTTGCCACCTGGGCAGGTGACCCTCACCTGTTCTGAGTCTACTCCAGCTCAGGAATCACACACCTCCTCCCTGAGCTAGCAATCCCCACTTGGCCAGCTAGGGAGCTGGGGCGTGGGCCCTTGCCCACCTCAGCCTCCTATATCGCCACTCCAGCTTCTCCTTGTGACTCAGAGTCCACCATGTTCATGGGGACAGAGGTCCCTCCAGCTCTAATGTTGGGTCCTGCTGCTCTGGGTCTGGTGCATTGAACTCCACCCCCTCACCATCCTCTGTTATCCTGTGAGTACTTCCTTCTCCATCCCCTGCTTGCCCGGTGTGTCCCAGTCCCAGCTACACTCCTCGCCAGTACCCTCTTCCTCCTCCCCGTTGTGCTGCCAGTTCATGACACTAGGGCTTTGGAGGACCCATAATTGGAGGAAGAGGTGCCCACACTGGATCTCCCACTCCAGTGATGGAAGGGCAGGTCCAATCTAGCCTATGCCAAACAAGAGAATAAAAGCAGCACATAAAACTAAAGAACAAAAATAGACACCCTCAAATATATCTTGAAACTACCCAAAATTTAGATATTGCCCAGAACTTATGGAAAACCAAGGAGCCCTTCATATTTCCTGGAGCCAGAACCTTATGATCCACTTCATCTCAGCATTCCATTATGCAACTGTCTCTCTCAGCTGCCTGCCTGCATTACTGTATAGGGACAATAAGAACTGCTTTACAGGCATAGCTGCCAAGTATCCCGTATCCGCCGGGAAAACCCCTTTTTTCTTACCGTTTCCCGGCGGTCTCCCGTTTAGCGAAAAATCCCGGTATTCTCCCTTAAATTGGGATACTTGGCAGCTATGAGTGGAGGAGAATGCAATTGTTAGCAACCCTAATTACCCGGCCATTTTTCTGGTGCCGCTTTGCCCTTCTATGGGCATCAGAAAATGGCGGCGCCGGCGCGGGAAGTCGCTTTTACGTGTTTCCGGTCATGCGCGGAAGCGACTTCTGGCGCTGGCGCCGCCATTTTCTGATGCCCATAGAAGGGCAAAGCGCCACCGGAAGTCGCGTCACGCAACTTCCGGTCATGCGCGCGCTGCCGATCCCGGATATTTACGACCCGGACTTGGCAGGTATGTTTACAGGGTTATAGTAAGATCAAAATTACTTAATACTACAGTGGAACCCTGGTTCTCGAATGCCTTGGTACATGAACATTTCGACTCCCCAACACCGAAAACCCAGAAGTAAGTGTTCCAGTTTTTGAACGTTTTTCGGAAGCCAGACTTCCAATGTGGTTGTTGGCTATTGTTTCTGGGGAGCCTGCACCAATCAGAAGCCGCGCTTTGGTTTTCGAATGTTTCAGAAGTTGAACAGACTTCCGGAATGGATTGCGTTTGAGAACCAATGTACCACTGCATATGTGAAGCTACTTTAATGGTTTTAATGAATGGTATATTGTTTTAAATTGTGATGTTTTATGTAATTCACCCTGGAACCATTTAGTAATGAGCAGGTTATGTGCATATATGCAAGCATGTAGCTATGTGGAAATCTATCTATCTATCTATCATCTATCTATCTATTTGTCTGTCTGTCTGTCTATCATCTATCTGTCATCAATCAATCAATCAATCATAGTGTTTTCAATCCTGTAAATACTATTAAAAAGCCCTGTTTAATATAATCATTACATTATCATCCTACAGACATAGGATCAGGCTGTTAGTAGCACCAATTTGTATTTGGGTGTCCCTCTCAGTAACAGGTTTTCCGGTTTTCCTTACCCACATCATGAGAGTTGTGCCCCTGTGACACATTTTATCACCCAAAGCCAGTGGGGGTATTAATATCAAGAGACATATTCTCATTATGCAGAGAATAGCAGGGTTCTGATGCCCTTAGACAGGAAGGCATATAGGCAGATAGCCAGCGAAAGTAATGCAGGCTGACAAAGTGACATTCCAGAGCAAATTGATTTCATTGTTCTCAGCCAGATACAAATAAAGGGTGCTTCAGATACAAGAATATCAATAAACTAAACAAATACGACCTGAAAGGATGCGTTTGTGACTTCTGTTTCAAACTATATTTATAAGTAGGTAATGTGTCAAAGGGGTAGACTTAGTTCTGGAACCAAATCAGCCTTGTAACAACAACAAACAACAACAACAACAACAACAACAACATGACAACAATAACAACAATCATCATCAGTGCTTTTTTCTGGGGGGGGGACGCAGGGATACGCATACCCCTAAACATTTTGTGAATCTAAGTCTGGCCTCACTGAGGGGCCGTAGTTCAATATGAGTAGGAAAATGAGAGTACCTCTAAACATTTTTTAAGAAAAAAGCACTGGTGATGATGATGATATTTACAACCTGCCAATCTGGCTGGGTTGCCCCAGCCACCAACACATAAAAACATAATAAAAACATCAAACATAAAAACATCAAACATTAATTAATCCAATACAAAAGTCACAATAACGTGGTTATTGTGGTCACCCTAGCAGATGATCTTTGTCAGGAAAGGGACAAGGGGAACGTGAGCTTCTTTCTTATATTGACTCTTTTGGTGGCTTTTGATACCATTGGCCATGGGGATTTCCTCCTCCTGCTATGCGGGCTGGGTGCTGGAACACTATTTTATGGTGGTTCTGGCACTACTGTAGAGTTGTTTCCAGAAAGTAGCACTGGGAAGGATGCTTTTTGGTCTCCTGGCATTTGTGCTGGGCCCTATTTTGTCTCCAGTGCTGTTTATCATTGATATGAAACCATTAGGAGTGGTCATTAGCAGATCTGGAATGAAGTGTCACCTGCCTGAACCTGTAAGCAGGCGGGCAGAGAGCTGAATCTGGGTTAAAGTACATCTTTGACAGGTAGGTGGGGTCACTCACATGACACATCCATTGCCTGCCATCATAATGACATCAGGTGACAACTTGAACGTGGGACTTCAAAGACGTTGCCTTTCAGCATCCAGGGCTGCTGAGAGACATAATTTTGAAGTCTGGTGCTGAGAGGCACTGCCTTTGAAGTCCCTTTGCAAGAAGTTTGCATCAAAACAGCTTGAAAGTGGACTTTAATGTGATGTCTGTCAACATTTATCAGCTAAAAGGGGCTGAAAAACACCACCATTCAGTTTCAGTACCAACAGTTGCAAAAGAACATTGGAGTGTTGGTAGCCATGCCTTTACCTGCCTCACACCTGACATCACATATGGCATTAGGGGTGGGAGAACTCCTGACTTACCCTACGGACTAAATCTGAGGTTGCCAATGTGGTGTCTATGGGTGCAATGGCAACCTTGAGAACTTCCCCTGGCACCCAAGAAACCTCTGTGCCACCCCTCCGCACTTACAGCTTCTCAACAATGAGGTGGACGAAGACAGTTATTTTTTCCTTCCCACATCAAAATGTTAGGGAAAGAGTGGTGCCATTTCCCATTTCCTCTGCCAGCTGTTTATGCTTTCTAAGGTTCAAATGACACCTGGGCAGCCAAACAGAAAGTGGAGTGACAACAAGAGAAAAAGGAAAACAATCTTGAAGCCTGGAAGCAGAAAACCAAGCCAAGAGGAAGTGGGGTGCCACATGAAACCACACACACACACAGGTCCCCCCAAAACAGGTTCAATATAAATCACACAATTGAAGCTTTTATATGTCTCCTCCCACCCCCCCCCCCACAAACCATGAGATCATACCTGTCCGCAATGACTGAACCTTAAGAACCACGTGTCATGGGCGAGGAGTCAGCTTCGCTGCTGCACAGCAGCCTGAAGGGGGAGAAGGCGGAGTGACTCCACCTGCAACTGATTAGCCTTCAAGGACACAGAGAAGGCACTGATGAGAACCAGCTGGCTTCAGCCTTCTTAAACAGAGCTCTCAGCAGCAACCAGATGCTGGAAACCTGCTTGCTGTTGCCCTCTGAATAGCTGTGACAAATTTTGAAACAGATGAAGTGTGATTGCTGAACAGGATGGACTACTGACCTATAAATTACCTTGCTCCTTTGTGCTCTCTATCTAGACCAGGCATCCCCAAACTGCGGCCCTCCAGATGTTTTGGCCTAAAACTCCCATGATCCCTAGCTAGCAGGACCAGTGGTCGGGGATAATGGGAATTGCAGTCCAAAGCATCTGGAGGGCCGAAGATTGGGGATGCCTGATCTAGACCCTTCACTTAGTGACTACCCACTGGATTCCCTGACCACTGGATGGTCTATGTCAGGGGTCAGCAAACTTTTTCAGCTGTGGATCGGTCCACCGTCCCTCAGACCATGTGGTGGACCGGACTATATTTTGAAAAAAATAATGAACAAATTCCTATGCCCTACAAATAACCCAGAGATGCATTTTAAATAAAAGCACACATTCTACTCATGTAAAAACACCAGGCAGGCCCTACAAATAACCCAGATATGCATTTTAAATAAAAGGACACATTCTACTCACGTAAAAACATGCCGATTCCTGGACCATCCACGGGCCGGATTGAGAAGGCGATTGGGCTGCATCCGGCCCATGGGCCTTAGGTTGCCTACCCTTGGTCTACGTGGATTGCTGATTGTGTGACCCTCAAAATGGATTTGACCTCGTATGCTGACTCTGCTAAGCATATCCCAAAGACTCTACTGTTTGTTTGGCCTCATGATGCACCAAGCTCTACGTGCTTGACAATAGAACTACAACATCATTTTCCAACACTGACATGCACATAAATGGTGATGGCAGGTATGTTCCATGACTTGGTGGTAGCTGCTTCAGCATCCTGTGCAAATATCATGAGGATTCACGAGGATGTGAGCCTTGGATCAATGCCCTTCAATTCACATACTGTACATAGCTGCCAAGTTATCCCCTTTTTAAAGGGAAATTCCCTTATGCTGAATAGGCTTCCTCGTGAGAAAAATATGATACTGTATTCAGTTGAAACCAATCCTGATGGTTTTTAGAAATCTTGTAAAAACATTTCTATTGACTCAGGCAGTTGATTAGTTGATTTGAGGGAGGAGCTTTGCCATTCTGTGCTCATGTGTACTTTAAATTCATTACTGCTGCAGTTTGATGATTTAAAATATTGTTTTATTGTACATTATTAAGTTGTACCCTGCTCTGGGATTGATTTTAATGAAGAACAGGTTCTGAATCATCTAAAAATGAATAGCAATCATAAATAAAAAGGTTGGCAAGCCTAGAACCAGGTACAGCAGAGAATATTTTGACTTTTGTTTCTGCAACGATGGTGTCAGTAGTGACTTGACCTTCCATCTACTCCCTACAATGCTGCTTCACTCTCCATGCTTGCTGTTGCCCTCTGAATAGCTGTGACAAATTTTGAAACAGATGAAGTGTGATTGCTGAACAGGATGGACTACTGACCTATAAATTAGCTGGTGTAACTTTGGATTCGAGGCATGTCACAAGCTTAGCTGTGTCATTTTTACATATTCTGCTTGAAGCACCGTATCACCCAGTTACAAGGAAACATTATGAGGTTAGGGGTTTTCCAGTGAACCACAAAATATGAGCTAATTGGCCACAAACACACATTCTTTAATTACATACCAATTTCCCTGGATATTTGCAGTTTTTGGCTATCTCAGGCGCTCAAACATTTTGTTGTTGTTGTTGTTTAGTCGTTTAGTCGTGTCCGACTCTTCGTGACCCCATGGACCATAGCACGCCAGGCACTCCTGTCACGCCAGGCACTCAAACATTTTATGCAGGGGAAAAAACATATTGCACCCATATGTGTGAGTTGGGTGAACAGTGTATTTAGACTAGGAGAGGGGAATCTGCATTTAATTCAAATAAAACACAGTGTGAACATGCCACATTCACCCTAACTTACCTCACAGAGAATACAATGGGATAACTTCATATATGCCACCTTGAGCTCCTTGGAAAATGTGTGGGAAAGAAAAATAGAGGAGCAGGGTGGGAACTATATTTTCTACGTCTTTCCTGAAAGTTTAATTGTTTCAGCTATAGGCTAAAACAAAGCACAACACAGGAAAGCAAGAAGTTAGGCAACGAGCAAGGAAGAAATACATACAACGTAACAGAAACACGGAAAGAAACAATCCCACATCAAGCAAAGATCTAGGTCAAAATCAAGGTCACAAATCACAATATGAGAGCCAAAGCATTTTTGTCATAGGTTTACAATTGTCAGGGGAAATGTAGCATCAGAAAACTCCTTGTTGAACATGACATGGTACTTTCTTTAGAAACTTATTCCGAAATAAGAGTGAAACATAGTGAAGAATGATTTCACCACAGTGATGTAGACTGAAAGGCATTTTATATCACTCTTCTTTAACAGGGCCAATTGTTTTAACCCCAGTAAAGTCAAAGTCCTCCTTAAATTATACCTAGAGAAATATATATTTTCCATTCCATGCAGCAATGTTGCCATTGAATGCCAAGGTGCTATACTTTGACAATAAAAACAGTTTACTATTGAAATAACTCCTAGAAAAACGCTGTGATCTAAATGGGAAACATCTCTCAACTCTGATCTTAGCTGAAAGATTTGCTTTTAGCAATTATCAGGACAAGGTGTACATGGAGGGGGTCAATATATAAGAGTTATTTCCCAAAATGGTCAATAATGGCCCCACATGCCTGGCCCCACATAACTTCCACATGATTCCTTCATCTTCAGTCAAGTCTGCTCTGAACGATTCCCCCAGCATCCCATATAGGACAGCAACAGCCCCCTACTCACCACAATATTTTGATCTGTGTTTCTGTGATTTAAAGCCATATACAGGGTCCATTCAAAGCCCAATCCAATTTTGCTCATTCACAGGTGGTGAAGGAGGGTTGTAATAGGGTGCAGGAGGAAATGGCTTGCCATCATCTAGTATAATTCCTAAGGGAATTATGGGAAATTAAAATGGCAACTGAGAATGGGAGCTTTCCTCTTAGGGCTATTATTGGAGGGTGGGAAGATCGTCAGAATAATGGATGGGGAGGGAAAGGTTAAGTCTCTCCTCTCTGTGTACTGTGATCCCAAAGACTAATGCCTCCAACTTTTTATTGTTGTTGTTGTTGTTTAAAAAAAAAACCCTTACAGTGCCTCATAGTGATGAATTTAGCATGTATGACCAATAAAGTTTAGTGCCATAGCTGAACATTTTGCAAGCATACTGCTATCATCTTTTTTGTGAGTCAGAATTATAATATGCAGTTCCTGATGGACGAGCCTGGCAGAATAACTCAGGAAAACATCTGCAATGTGCAATAAATAGAAAACTATTTAACACCCCACCACCCCAAATCCCAGGAAAATATGAGAGTGGCACGGGGGTGGGCGGGCAGAAGTTTCACAAAATTTCATGCACTTTCATCTGTTGAGCCTATAATTAACCTATTTTTTTTTACCTTATGTGTGATCTTAAGAGTGTAAAAAGTAGAACATTTAAGGCTAGGATATGGATGATATATGGATGATGATAACAATCTGTTCGATATTATTGCATGAGACTGAACAGCAAGTGAAATTTTAAAACCACATTTATTTTAATACAAAATGTGTTGCACCATTACAGAAGTAATCTCCTCTGTGTATTTTCACATGCATGGATAAATTTAGCATCTACATTTAATTGTAAAATTATGCTGGTCTCCAATACTGTTGGTAAATCTTTGTAGGAATGTTTTTTCCTTTTTGTGCTTTTTCAATCAGTGCTGCAAAATTGCTTTTCCAGCTGTAAGTGTTGCCATGCTGAGTATTACAAATTGTGCTTAATTTATACTATAAGTTAACCTATACTATAGGTCCCATAGTATATGCATCAAAGCTGCAACAAGTGTGCTGTGATTAAGTAAAAAGCAATAACACAACCCATAGTAATATTGGGTACAATCTGTCAAGTAATGCTGCTGTGCCACCTCCATTCCTTAAGGACCTGCACAAAAATTGGATAGAAGTTACACAGTAGCATGTCATCTCAACTGTTATCTCAAATTTTGAATTGCAGGTAGATGCTTTAAAATACCATGCACTCTGTTGGTTAGAGTACTTCTTACACAGTACAACAAAAGCATTTTCAAACACCTAGAAGCATATAGCATCTACACTTTAAGTGTATTTACAAATTCAACAAAATATCTACATATAAAAAGCTTACTTAAAATTAAACTTGATGCAAGTTATGAAAAACCAATTTATTGGCAAATGAAACTGAGCATTCCGTCAACCATAGGTTGTTATATAAAATTTCATATTTGGAGGTAACCATTTCTGTGATATTGATTGTGTGTGTGTGTTTGCTGAAAACATTCTAACAGATGATAGTGGTAATTTATGACTAAACTTACTTAACATTTGTCAAATTTCACTTGAATGCTGTGACTCTTGAGTAGCAGCTTCATGCCAAGCATAATGGTAAAAGTGGTGTCAGAGGGTCTTGGACTTACTGGGAAAGGAAATGTGCTTTTGTGAGCATGGTATCTTAGAATATCATGAGATTTTTTTGTGTGTGTTTCCCCGTGTTAGCAAAATATACTAATTCAGCCATCTTTGTGTAAACTGCATAAGGCCATGAAAGTGTAAGTTGCATTAGCATCTCTATCGTTTATCTCCAGAAAAGAAAGAAACTTTAATGAGTTTTCTATCACTTAAAAACGAACTCTTCTGCACCAGTTGAACATATCTGGGGATTTAACAATAATTAAATTACTTTGGCAATGGTGTCAGTTCATTAGTCATACACTATTGTACCAGCTTACTGAGGTGCAACACAAACCGCAGGGAGCATTTCCTTCACAAGTTCCATCCAATTAATTGAATTGTGAATTTTGAATTTGCTACTTTTCATTTCAATGCTACCTTGAATAAGAAAAGTTCCCGATTGGTTATGACCAGCTACAGTACATTATAGAACGTACACTTATATAAAGGCACTGAATGTATTTTGCCCTGTACGGTTTCTGGAATATTTCTATATCATTTGAAAATTTCACTTCCATAACTGTATAAATTCCAAAATGCATTTCAATGCATGTTGTTGTATGTCCTAAAAAAGAAGAAGATACAATGTACATTGGATGTCAAAAAGAGAACACTGTGCTGCAGTAATACTTGGATTAGAAAGGCTACAAGAGGAGCAAAAGAGCAGGTATCAGGATCTCAGTAAGCATCAGCAAATGCAAGTATCATACTTAAAAGTCATTTATCAATCATATACTGTACATACTGTTCCTAACTGTCTTGCAAAAAGACATAATGATATCTAGACAATTAAGTCACCAATTTCACAACAATGTCCACAAAGACATTGAAGTTCTATATAATACTACTATAACACTCTGACAATGAAAATGGGCTTCATATCCAGGGATTCAGTTGAGGACTGCATAACGAAGTATCAAAACCATTTTCAGTGGCATAAACTGGCTTTGCCCGTGACGTATGCAGCGCTTTGCATGCATTATACTGTACTTTTCGTTATTCTCAGTTGATGTTGCTCTTTTTTTTAGTCTTGTAAAAAAGCAAGTATCTGTGCAAAATGTTTTGCATTCTGAGTCATACTAACATACCACTTACTGTTATATAGTTTAACAGTTTCACCTATATGTACTTATTACATAAACACTTTGCTGTGTAGAAGATTTGTTTCCTTCATGTCCATAAAGTGGGGAAGATGTACAAATGCTTGAAAATAATAATAATGGAAATGTAGTATGAATGGGGCAAGAGTTTTTTCCCCCCCATTAGACAAATGAATTCATTGCGTTAACGGGTGAAGGAGCCTCAGAGCTTTCGTTCCCTTCTGCGGGTTCTTTCTCTTTTTTACCACTGTATTGTCCAATAAAGGAGCCATCCTCATTGAACTGACCATTAACTCCTTCTCCATAGTCAACTAAACTATCATCGCTGTCCTCTTTTTTCACAGTCCTGTCTGAAGGTGTTCTGCTTCCCTTTTTTAGAGGCTTGTGGTCATCGGCATCACTGAAAAAATAAAGGGTTTTTAAGAAAAGAAATAATTAACATATAACTTGGACAAGGTGTAAAAACAAAAACAAATCATGCATGCTGGTTTTTGAAAAGTATGCGTAGTCCCGCAGTGCTTTAGTAAACTCAATCACAGGGTGGAGACAAATTAATACGATGTATGAATACGTGGTGCAGTAATGGCTTAAACGCAGGATTTCTCCAGCGGTGGAAGTGTGTTTTCCGCACCGTGCAAGGCTTCGCAGTGACAAATTCAGGTCCCATTTTTGAAGCAATGTAGAAAAAGTTGCAAGCATTAGAAAGGACCCCTTGTTCTTCAGATATGAAGCTTATGGTGTGCTGTGGAATTAGTCTGTTAAAACTTTTTATTCTCAATTCCTGAATATGAATGAGGAATGAATTTGATTAAATGAAAAAAACAAACAAACCAAGATTCTCCCCATTATTAGAAAAATACAATAAACAAAGTGTTGTATTTGGAGCAGTTTGTTACATTACACACACCAGGCTTGAAATTGTTAACCTTACCTTTCAAGAGACCTACATATTCCATTAAAAGGGTGCAGAAGAAACAAATGAAAACAGCCTAAGAAGAAAAGCAAAGTCCATATCCTGATAGTGATCAGTGTTTTGTCAAATGAAAACCAGATCTTAATTCACAACATATTTAAATCAAACTTGCTATTTCAAGAGTGAATGAATATTTTGGAAAGAATTGTTAGCAGCTGGAAGAAATGGTTTACACTCGGTCTTAGCTTTTGCTTGAGACAGGTATAGGTAACTGTGTACAAAGGTGGTTTTGCTGCCTGGTGCATTTCTCTCTAAAAGGAAACCTTGACAAATATCATCTGCATATACTGAAGGGACATGCAGCATGCCCGAATTTCAGCAACTGAACAAATATGCATACATGGCTAGCAATCTCCACAGTTTGGGCCACAGTGCCAGGCGGTAAGCAATGGTCCATATCAGCATCTTCCTAGTCCACATGCAAAGAGGACTGTTTTGCTAGAAGTTGCAGACAATGTAGCTTATTAGCAGCATAAGAACAGAACTATACTTCATCAGACTTGTGTATAACCCATTTCCACACAGCAGGATCTCATATCGTTTCATGCCACGTGTATTTTCCATTTCAGTATCACACCATTAGCATGGGAAGTAACATCATTTGTGGTGTCCTTGTGATTATTTCTGTACATTAGGGGTGGCCAACTCCCAAGAGACTGTGATCTACTCACAGAGTTAAAAACTGACAGCGATCTATCCCCTTTTGGGGGGTTCAGGTCAAAGTTGTTGAACTTTTTTAGGAAGGAAAGCCCTGGGTTTTTTTTGTTCAGCTCAAAGTTGTTGAGCTTTAAGCCCCATTTCTTTGGGGTGAAAGGTGCAGGACACAACCGTGTAGAAATGGCTTCTGTTAATGTTATCAATCAGTCCTGAGATTAACCTGGGTGAGATGTTTGTTGATGCTCTACATCAGCATTGTCTCTGCTTAAAATCTTATCATACCTCCCTAGCCACTTTGCCCACTTCCATCACTGTCTACATGACTAACAGGAACTACCGTAGACTGTGCAATCTGCAGGTGTACCGTATCATGTATCCAGCTGATTGCTTGTGCTCATCTACAAGCACAGGGATTTTTTTTCATACAGACTTATATGTGGACCACATTTTAAAAAAGCACACTTTGTATAATTTGTTGTTTGAAGCCTTTGGGATTAATTTAAATGCGGGTTTGTGATTTTTGTGTGCAGAGCCACAGGTGTGCAGGGTATGAGGATTTCACTTTCATTTGAAGTACCCATCCTGCATTGCTCCTTTGGCACAGCCCAGCATATCCACCGACAGCAAGGTTAGTTCCCTACTACCTCCAATCTCATCATTGCTTTGTCCTGCCACTATAACCTGGTACTCCTTCTCTTGTAACCTCCAATATATTTTATGCCCATCTGTTATGCAAGGTTCAACTGTCTGGTTTAAGAATACAGTAAGCCCGCAGCTTATGCACATTTAACTTTTGTGCATACAGCTTTCACTTGGCAAAAAAAAATTTTTTTTTGAAAGGGGACAGGCATCTGGTGAAAAATCCTACCTGCCACTGAACCCAATATGTTTTGACTATATGCGATTTTTGCTTTGAAGCGATCCCTGAAACATTACCCCATGTAAGTTGCAGGCTTACTATATTGGAGAGGTATTGGGAATAGAACAACAGATGTGTTGTCTCCCTTTATCTCTCTCTTTTTACAACAAAATGTTTAGACTACTCCAAACTTGCAGTGTTTGTGAAATCCTTTCTATCAAGATACAGTGGAACCTCGGTTTATGAACACCTCGGTTTATGAATTTTCGGTTTATGAACGCCGCGGACCCATCTGGAACAGATTAATTCACTTTCCATTACTTTTAATGGGAAAGTTCGCTTCAGTTTATGAACGCTTCAGTTTATGAACAGACTTCCGGAACCAATTACACCCATGTTTCAGTTTATGAACGCTTCAGTTTAAGTACTTCGCAGACCCATCTGGAACGGATTAATCCACTTTCCATTACTTTCAATGGAAAAGTTCGCTTCAGTTTATGAACGGTTACTCCGCGGACCGTCTGGAACGGATTAATCCACTTTCCATTACTTTCAATGGGAAAGTTCGCTTCAGTTTATGAACGCTTCAGTTTATGAACAGACTTCCGGAACCAATTGTGTTCATAAACCGAGGTACCACTGTACATTATCTCATGGGTGAATTCTGCTGTTTCTTTTCTCTTAGGGGATATATCCTTGACCTTAAGATCTCAGACTCAGATAATCTCTCTCTTGCCTTCTACAAAGAGAAACGTCAGAGCTCCCTTCTGAATTTCCAGGTAGCAAAAGAATTATGCGTTCACTCAAGAGTTGTCAGATTCTAAATGTAGATCAAAACAATCCTTTGAATCTCACAATAAGCTGTTTGTGATGTATCTAGAAAGGAAATTTGGCAGGTTAGACTTTTGTCCCACAAAACATAATTGTGTAGTAGAGGGAAGATAGGTTATGTGAATCCATCTTAAGACATTCTATTTTACAGTGGACCATAAGATAATTTCCAACCAGTAACATACCAGGAACAAAACTGCATGCCTCTTCATATGACGCTTTCCCCAGTCTGACCACGGCACTACTTAACTGTCAAAGCACTGTACGTATCTTACACATTCAATAGGAGCATTAACTGAAAAGCAGTAAACCCATTTAATTGGAAGAGTCCCCCAAAACACTAATGGAGGCATGGGAAGAGAAAGCAGCATAACCCCAATTTGTTTACTCAGTTCAATAAGACTTACCCCCTATTAAGCATGTTGAGGATTGCAGATTGAATTTGGTGCAGAACATCACATTATTATTATTATTATTATTATTATTATTATGGCTGTAAACTATTTGTTACAGCAACTTGAAATAAATTGAGGAATATGAGTTTGTTTTGAATTTCTGAGCACACATCACAGCAAATTCAGGGAAAATGTTGATTCAGGGAAGCACTATGGAGATTTCTTATTCAAGCTATGTGTTGCAAGCTCAGATATGTGTCTTTCCCTTCCATTTCTCCATTTATAACAACAACACTCTAATATATGCATTAGGCAATACTGTATGGTAAGATATAAGCTCCCATCATTACAAAATCATGAAACCAGCTTTTCACTGCAATTATATGCATTTTTTTCAAAATGATAATAGCCACAGTGGTTATTTTTAACACACTGGAAATGTGTTGCAAACAAAGATTGCTGTGTCCCTTGAATATTGACTTGTGTTTCCCCTCTGGCTTGGTTCTGCATTCCCTAGACTGGAGTGAACATGGCAGCCTCTTTCACTTATTGGAGTCCGGTGGATTTCCAACTCTGTCTTCCATTACTTCCACATTTATTCTTCATTCCTAAAGGCTTGTTTCACAATATGCATTGGCTATCTTTTTAACAAAATGGATGCAATCTATAAATATTACCCAAAGGAAACAATTATATTTTTTGAAATTTAAATGAAATACCCTGTTAAATTAGAATATATCATTCTCCCACCAAGTTATAAAAAAGACAAGTTACCTCTCATTGTATTGCACAAATAGAGTGAAATTACAATAGTTACACAGACAAATTGAAAACCAGCCATACCTTTAAATCTGTTTAAAATTAACTATTTCCTTTAACTTATTCGACTTGTCAAAAATGCATATTGCACGGAACAAGAAGACGGCACGTATATTTAAATAAAAAGTACACAATATTGAGTCTGTAGAGGGGGAAGATGGTATTTAAGTGATGCAAATGTAAATCAAGATACTCCATAGAAAATATCTAGAGTTAGTCCAAATTAAGCACTTTGAAATCTCATTTCATTTTAATAGGAAGTTGAGTAATGGTCATCTGTATTGCCTTGCTAAGTAATGAGGAGAATATTAACTATTCCTCTGGATTTCTGATCTGGTAAGACAGGCTGGACAAAAAGATGACAGGTTAGTTATGATAATGTGTTGGATCCAAAGTTTTAATTCATTGAAAGAAAGAACCATGTGTGGAATGACACAACCTAGTGAATGTAGAATTGGTGGATTTTATGGTGATTTTTGCAAAATGTGAAAGGAATTTAAAACGAAAATTAAATTTAAATATATTAAACTAAGGTTGGGGGCCACTTTTAGCCAGAAGGCTGGATGAGAGTGGTCAACTCTTCACAGAGTGACCGCCTGTCAATTCCCTGAGCTCATTTGACATTAGGCACAGGAGAGGTAAAGCTCCGACTGTAAAGAAACCATCGGGAGTTCACTCCCAATTGTTTCTTTGCAGTGGCTTAGCCTTCGGTGCCGTTTGAATTTGGTGTCTTTCCCCCCAATGTGGCTTCCTCATTGGTGGTTTACCCTTCCTGACTCCCTGCAAGGTGGGCAGGAGTCAGTTAGAGTTAATTGCCAGTGCCTAAGCCAATACCGCTCACATTTGCTGTAATCAATAACGTTGTGGCCTAAATTTTGCCCATTAACCTTAAACCAAAATCTGTGTCTGTGTGAATTGGGAGCCTTGACATGCAAATGTTAACCTGATAGATTTCCCCAGAAGTAGAATTAACATGTTCACTATCATTTCTACCACTGTGATACAGGTCTGCATCAATGAAGCAAAATTCCTAAACAGAATCACTCCTGTGATGAAAAGTCATGTGTATAGACCTATATTGTGACAAACTCACACTTGTAATTTATTCTCAGTAATAATTTAAAAAAGGAACCCAAGTGAATACAACAAATTAAAATTAAAGGGTGATGTGCATAGGTAATCATACTGTGAGAATAGCTAGTAACTACCACCCAAAGTTTTGTATTATGCATTATATACAAACATGCACCTGTACACACATTAACCACGAAAGAGAAATGCTACCTGCAAAATAATCATATGCTTTCACAGATCCAAATATTTCTGAGCTGTCCTTTTTTCTTTTTAATACTGTGAATATGTCTTTTGACTTGTGTTTCAACGAAATTCACAATCACCCACCAAAGACAGATCTCGTTGGGTGGTATACCATGAATAAAGCAGAAAGGGTTTGAAATACACAATACCTTTCATTGCATTGTTGTATCCTATGCTTTGGAGCACAAAATATTTGGATTTAGCTGAAAAAAACTATACATACTCTTTTTAAAAAGGTGATCATAAGCAGTTTTCAAATTGTTTCAATCTTGTATATACGCCACAACAAAATGTTTCAAAAGTAATGTGTAGTGGCACTAACTTCAGAAAGCAGTTGTTTTATTTATTACTGTAGAATACAGGACTTTTTTATTTCAAAGAAATAAGTTCTTTTCATCAGTTTCTCTTTCATTCTTATTTCTTTTAGGTTTATTTTACAGTTATAATCTAAATAATGAAAAAATACTTACACAGCTGGTTGCATTGTTTCTGTGATTTTTCTATATGCTAGTAATGATGCAGAGTCTAATGTCTGTATAATTAAAAAACAAACAAAAACAAAACTGCAGATTTACACGAGTGTGTGTACCTGCACGGAAGTGGACACTGGCGTGAGTGCACAGTTACAGCATATGCAAAAATCATATTTGGAAACTGTGTTCTCTAGGTCTTTTGCACACTAAAAAAAGGAAGTGAAAACAATGTTCCCACAGGGATTGCAGCAAATATATAGCTCAGGAACCAAGGGAGCCCCCTTTTCAGTGAGTAAGGAACATGTTCAAAGCAGCACAACATGTGTTTGTGTGGTTTTTTTGGGGGGGGGGTGTCAGATAAATAAATTCAAGATTACTAGATGCTGAGAAACAGGAATGGTGGCAGAGGTCCCAATTGAATAAGGCTGAGAAGTAAGTTCTATCAATCCAATTGAATGAAGAGAGAATAGTGGCCATCTTGAGAGCAGATACCAGGGAGTAAATAAGAGTTAATTACCCGCAGGCAAGCGATACGTTCCATAAACTGGATCCAATGGAATGAACTTTTATTACACCTGTCAAATATAATGTCCAGATGTAAAGAAGAACCGAAGATTATTCCTGTAACTATTGTGCAGAAGAGGAAATGTTGGCAGGTGAAGCTGCTTTCATACCTATATGCCAAAGCAACTCCTACTGAAATGCCTTATTCTGCATAACTAGTAGAAGGAGCAACCATCACATCTGTTTCTGGTCACCTGAGAAAAGTCAAATAGGCTGTGTGCACTGGACTGACTTCTTCTATGAACACTAGCTACTTTAAGCTGCAGAGCTAAGACAGGGTTCTCACGCATGCAGCTGTGGCAGGTCCACCCCCCCCCCTGTGATGTCGTCAGGGAAACATGCAAAGCTTGGCACAATGTAGGAGAATCCCCTTCACACATAGTCACGAGCATCTGACATTCCATGACAAAGCAGGAACAAGTACTGCTAGGGCAGCTTCCCAATACTGCTGAATTAATTCAGCAGCCATCCAGATATTGCCAGACTCCAGCTCCCACCAGCCTCAGCCAGCATGGCTCATAACCAGAGATGATGGGAGTTGTAGTCCAGCAACAATTTCAGGGGCTACAGATTCTCCATTCCTGCCCATACTAAGTCACTTGAAAGTAAGTTCCAATGAATGTTGACCACAAAAGAAAGGCATTCTGTATATGGTTAGGAGTCTTGATGATCTTTTAAAACACTGCTTGAGTTGAAACTCTGCACACACTCAGAGGCACTCTATTCAAGGCACCTAAATGTACTTAAATACCTAAATGTATTTAGATGTCCTAATCTGTATCATTCACAAAAGAGCTGTGAAACACCTTTTGCCATGGCACAGACAGAAATAAGAGAATCACATTACCAAGATGAATATTTATTAGTCGCTTTACGCATAGAAATGACTCAAAGCGACTTACAAACACAAAAGAAATACTAAAACCAATTGCAATTGGCACAATCAATAAAAACCTAAAGAACAAGCTTGTCTATACAAATAAAAGCAGGTCCTGCCACACCAAAAGAAGCATGAAAAGTAAATCCATTTTGCTCACGTGGTTAAGTAAAGCATGTCTTCAAAATATTCTACAGATAGGAATCTAGTGGCTGAATTCTAGATTTTGCCTTTAACTCAAAAGGGTTTCCTTCCAGGAAGAACACAATACCACTTACTCAACCATCAAGTATGATACATTGTACAAAAGGATGTTCTGCTCTTTACTTCAAGATGGCATATTCTTTGCCCTTCAAATTTGTTAATGTACATAATTGTTCATGTATATTGAAGATGCACAGAAAGAAAGATGTCTCCCAGATATATCCTGGGAAGAGAACCAAAGTCCAGATTCTTACTGGAAAATTAATGTTCATTTGTTGCTAAGGAATATACTTCAGAAGCAAGACTGATTGTGTTGTCGTGGACTTTAAAGAGCTCCACTTTAAGGGTTGGGGCTTTTGGGCATTTTTACAGTAGCAGCATTTCTAATGATGTTTTAATATAATACCAAGAATGTTCTCTTTTCCTGCTTAGATAGCCTTAAAAAACCTATACAATATGTTTTTTAAAAAAATAAAAATTAAGTGACTTCCTTTGCAGATGAATACTTACATACTGAAATCTTTGAAATTCAGATCAACAACTGAAAAATATCATTCAAAACTTAAAACAGAATGTTTTTCCCCCTCCTCCAAGTATATCAGTAAGTAGCATGAATACTGGAACAATTGCAAAGAAAATATGGATTGTAGGATATATGAATTTTATTGTCAGATGAGGCATTGCAATAGCAAGTTCGATCCAATACTTGCTATTTACAAGTAGAAAGTCAGTTTTAATAAACTAATAAGTTGAGCAACGTTTAAATGAAGTTTTATATTACATAAGAACATAATTCTAAAAGTTGTATTATAGAAGGTGATATCAAATGTTTACACATCAGAGTAGAACAATTGAAATCAATGGAATTATTTCAGGGGGTCTGTTCTGAATATATCACCTGTTAATCATGTTGTGATGTATCTAATTGTGGCCCTTCCCTGATGGAAGGTTCCTTGATTTAACAAAGGCTTCTGTGAATTAAAGAAGGTATTTTTTCTGCCAATTTCTCCTTTCTCTTGCATCCCCATCCCTCAGCAGGACCTCCCATGCTGCTCCAAAGGGAAAAAAATTAAAAAGTCCCCAGACCCTCTAGAATAGACTTGGTAACAGGGGACAGGAGGCAGAAGATCAAAAACCAGTTCCCTTGCTGTTCTGTTTATGGAAGCCTCCAGTGGATCAAAGTGCTTTCCTTCAGTGGAAGAACAGCTCTCTGGCCAAATTAGAACCTCCCTCTATTTACCTATGCATAACCCTTTACTGTTATGAGTTTTATGAAACAAATAGCAAACTTGAAGGTGATGGATGAGATACATAACAAAGTGAGAATATGGCTGTAAAGGGCATAAGTAAACAGAAGCCAAATAATATTTTTGGGGAAAACAGAGCAAAAGAAATGCATCAAAAAGTTTTACAAATTCTTAGTAAAATTTGTCACATCTTTCCAACGACATTGCATTCGTTACCTGTTAACAATCTTTTCACTTCAGGGGCAGGCAGATGCAATAACGAGTCAAAAATCAGAAGGCTGGTTTGTCTGTGCATGGACCCATTGTGCAGATCAACATGCAAAATAACTCAAAATGTGATTAGCACTATATTCAGCTAAAAAATCAGCGGAACAAGAAAGAATACAGTAACACACATTACAGTGGAAGGGGAAGGAACTTTGTAGGCTATATTGAGTTGACTGGCAGCTTTTCATGATGGCTCTGAGAGCACAAATGTCTTTCACTTCAGGGGGGAAATAGTGAGATACCCACAATTATTCAGTATGCACTACTTTTTCCTAAATGCCTTGAAGAGAAAATGATTAAACTGCTCTGATCCAATCCTGATTCTTAATATACAGAATTCGGGTATGTTGGTATCTTTCCAGTATCTACAAGATGCCTAAATCACTGGGACCAGAAGAGAAAGGAAATAAAGGACCAATTTTTTCACATCCCAGAAGTATAAATTTTATGCTATAAAACAATTTAAAAGGCCTTCAGAATAATCACAAATTTACCTTATCTCACTAGGGATTTTTTTTGACAAATTGGCTTCAGTAGGCCTACATTATTTCAGTTACAATCAAATCACTTCCTATGAAATAAATCTCTGCATTGCTTAGCTTTTAGTAATATCTAGAAAATGAAGTGTATTGCAAATTTTAATTTTAACTACAAGTAGCAGTAGGTCAACTTTTTTTAAAAAATAATAATAGACAAAATGTTTTAAAATGGCGTTTTTACAAATGATTTCCCCATTGTTAAAACAAGTAATTTTAAAGGATACCATTCAAGTTTTTCAAAGTTAAGGAAAAATACCCCTTCCTGGATACTGAGCACATACTAGGTTTTTGACTGTAAAGCTCAGGGTATCCTGGGGTATGTCATGCATAAAATTTGCATAATTTTAAAAATAAAGAAAGTTGTTTTGAGGTTCTACAACGAAACAAGGCCACTCATAACTATTTGGCTCTTGAGAATGAAACTCCTAAAGAGTGCTGGTCAAACTCTGAGATTACATATTACTTGAGTGGCAGGAGAAGGAGCCATGTTGCACTGGTAATGTTTGAAATGCTAATATAAGGATATGTTCAGGATTGCAGTGTTGGTTTTCCTGTAAAGGTAGGATATATTGAGTTGGCTGGCAGGTGTTATTGGTTTAATTTTTTAGTAGTGTGCCACTTTGTGAAGATACCAATATGAAATGCATTTTCAAATCAGTCTAAAGAAGCAAGCACATGTTAAAAATATTCTGTGGCAATGATGGAAGTCTGTCTGTATATGAAGCACTCTTAGATGCCGTGTATTCCGGCATATAAGACGACTGGGCGTATAAGACGACCCCCAACTTTTCCAGTTAAAATATAGAGTTTGGGATATACTCACTGTATTAATAAGACGACCCGGCGTATAAGACGATTCCCGACTTTTGAGAAGATTTTCCTGGGTTAAAAAGTAGTCTTATACACAGGAATATACAGTAATAAAATGGCCCAAGGGAAAACAAGTCCCTCTGAATCAGTTTTACAATGCTGTTGTATTATAGGAACATAGGCACTGCAGCCACTCCCACTGAGATGAAATAACTGGATTATCTGGACTAACAATATATGACCTGGGAACTTTTGTTTTATTAAATGATATAGGAATGGTTGGTTAATTTCAGCCAGAACTGCTGGAGCTAAGAAGTGCCGGGGCTACTATTTTGAACACAATTTTTAAAATAAGGGGCAGGGGACCCCTTTGTGAATTTTATGAAGCCAGAAGTCAAACTCTACAGAGAGACTTTAAATATTGTGTTGGCTGAGCAAAACAGAAAGTACTAATTAGATGTTTATGATATTGATGATTATGGTAAACATCCATCTTGTATACCTCAGTCTAGATCACTAACACGTACGTGTGTGTGTGTGTGTGTGTGTGTGTGTGAGTGAGAGAGAGAGAGACTCCTATATCCCCTTGCAAATCGGTGTGTGTGTGTGTGTGTGTGTGTGTGTGTGTGTGTATCCAATATGGATAACAAATGACACAGTTGGTTAAATAATCTACTTATTCCCCTAGTGAAAAGAAGGCAATCGACCAGAGACAGCAAGAGGGATACAGAGAGTTTAAAACTGATACTGCATTTAAAATTGATCAAGACAAGAAACCATGTGAAATAGCTTCTCATTCCCCTTGCGACATCTTTTTATTGACTGAAACTATTTTGCTTCCTGGAAGCCATTTATGTCAGAAGTCTCCTCTTGGCACATCTGTGACTTCTTTGAATGTTATACCCTTTCATATTCATGAGATGTAAGGACTGCAAACCTTTCCCTCTTTTTAACCTGGTGGGAAACTAATAGGCTGTGTGACACCTGTGAGGATAATAAAGAAAGGAAGTAGAACAGTGTATTTTCCTTTTCAGCTGTTGGGGGGATTTCTTCTGTTGGGCATAATCTTTGAAAACCTGTCCCAAGCAGTCTCCAAATAAAGTTCCACCACAGTATGGTAGGGATAACAGCTGGTATTCATACCTGCCAAGTTTTCCCTTTTCTCGCGAGGAAGCCTATTCAGCATAAGGGAAAATCCCTTTAAAAAAGGGATAACTTGGCAGCTATGCTGGTATTTCATGCCTAGGTCCAAGGGCCAATGACGCAACCAGCTAGCCCTCCATGCTACTGTGAGACATGCTATGTTTTTAACTGTGAGTTCGAGAGAATCCTGGGCAGCATCATGAATGAAATCAGCTGCAATTCTACACAGAATACGTGTTCTCCACTTGCTTGAAGTTGACTTCAGTGTGCCTCCCCTTATTGTGCTCCTTTTCCAGCCAGGCTAATAAAGCCCTAGACGCATAGGCAGAATAAAGGGATACTCTAAGATAGGCTGAAACTAAGCTGAATGATCTGTTGATCATAGCCTCAATCTTTTTATCAACTGGATCTTTAGGGACATAGCCTGCAACACCAGAGAACCATGTCTTAGCATTTCCACTAGCTGCTGCAATATCTATCTTGGGTATGGTCCTCCAAAAAGCAGCTTTGTCCACTGGAAGAGAATACAGTTCATATAGAATTGCTGGAGCCACATCATTTTACATTGGGATTATTCCAGATTTTATGGATTAGCTTTTGAACAGCTGAATGAACCGGAACAGATTTATCTATCATGCTACTTTCTGCAGACTGTTCAGTTTTGTGGTGTTTTAACTGTAGTTCTTTCTGAATATGCTTGAATAAGTAGTTCCAAGTTTCCATTTTGAACCTACGTAGGGGCTCACTATCCTTTTCTACTTCCAGTAAGGAAGCAAATGATATTTCTTCATTCTCAGGAGGCAACTCGTCCTCCAAGTCACTGTGAAATTTAGGCTTTTTCGTAGAAGCTGGATTTCCCCCCCACACTGTCCACAGCTTCAGGTAGCGATAACTGGCAGTGCTCTCTAGTTGCTTCATAGTAATCACTGTGTGTAATGCCTCGGGGTCCATTGTTGAAGAAGGTCCAGCCTCCATGGCAGAAGCTACAGCATTTTTGGCCACAGCATGGGTATCCTTCAAAATGGCAGTAGTTTTGGGTAATTCAACAGACCTCATTAGTGAACTATTGGCAGAGTTGGAACAACTACAAGCAATATTAGGAGCACCAGAAGGTCTTACCTTCTTGACTTGGCCCCTGTGGTTGTCTTCTGAATCTGAGTTGGAGCCTATTGTGTGGTTGAACCACTGTTGTGAAGAGGCCGGGCCCTTGGTGGACCTTTGCTGATATGGGGGACGCTGTCCTACCTGAGAATCTGACCCTTCATCCAGTTCTGTTATTTGCTGCCGCAGAGTGCAGTATCTAGAAACACCCTCAGGCTGCCATTCCGTTGGTTTATTTTCCCTCCGACAGAGTGAAGGGGACATGGAATTTACTTTTAAATGTGTTGGAGAGCTCCTGACTCTCCTGTGAGAGATCTCTGATCTGGTGATGAAGGATTGCAGTCCTGAACTTCTGGATAGGTTGGCTCTCTGAGACCACACAGACACTGCTTTGGTAAAGGCAGGGTCTGCTTGGGGAAAACGGGTGACATCGCTACATTCTCTCTTTCTTCCTTTGTCCATTTTCTTTACTGTCCATGGAGACATGGACCTGAAGTCCAAGACCCAAAAGTTCAAAATACTCGAATTCTTGGGGGGGGGGGGGAATAATAAAAAAAGGTTTCCCTCAAAGACACACTGAATCATATTTTAGAACTGCCTGAGGCAGCATGAACCAGGAAAGTGATTAATGTTAGCCATGGTGGGCTGCACAAAAGTTACAAACACATATTCCGTGATTTGAATATTTGCTTGCATCTGCTCTGTCTCTAAAGAGAAAAGGGGTGAAATCCTATTACCTGTGAATGCCGCAGGAACTTGTGTCTAAAAGGAGATTTTTTAGCAAAATGAATTAGATGAGCGACTTCTTAAAAAATATATAAAATCTGGTAGTAAAGGTTCATGCAATCATTTACTTAACTATACAACTAACTGACAATGGGATAGATGATTTCACACATTAACATGCTAGTTGCTTCAAGACATAGACTGAAATCCTGGCTTAGGTCCCACATGATAATAGATTTGATGATCACATCTAGAACTGAGTTGCCCAATGAAAACTCACCAGAGAATTGGCATAATTCTGAATGACTGTGAGGTAGTACGGGAACAGAAAGCTATCATAGGTACAAGTTAGCATTTGAATAATTTCCCTTTGTGAACAATTCTGACACTACTTAATTGCTTTAGGCCTATATTATTAGCCCAAATCTTTTATAATTATTGTTACCCAGCAACAATGAAATACAAAACCTAATCACCTCTAAAAGTTTCTGCATCGTAAGTGCCATAGAACAACACAGGACCTATTCTTTGGCATTCAGAATCATACAATAACAATTAAATGAAAGACTAATTTCCTATAGATAAAAAGTTACAAAAATAGACTGAACTCGTTAAAAATGACAATTAGAGCACTACAGTACGTGACATATGAGAAACAAAGAAAGTATTTAAAATGATACATAAACATATCTTAAAATATGATAGAACACACAAACAAAACACAAAAGGCTAACCTTTTAAATAAATCATACTTTCTTGTTTAAACCAACACACTGGATTAAAATGATAAAGCTTTCTTTGAATTGTATTGTATATTGTTATTACTAGTTTGAATAGCATGCCTTTGTGAGGCAAGAAATACAGCTAATTTATTATTCTTATTAGATAACAATGAACTGGCTTTGAACTTAACGAAGTTCAGTTAATTTGAAACTACCACCTACTTTTTATCCATTCAAGTTGATGATTGTTACCCTTCATATACCACTTAGCTATTTTTTCCCCTACTGTTGAACAAGATGCCTGGAATTCATCTATGTTTGATTATTACACTACCAAGGCCAAAAACGAAATCTGAGTACCACTAAAGTACTGAAAAAAGTACGGTATATTTTTTACTACTAAGCCTGGATTTAATACAGGACATTCATATATTTTGCTTTATTCCTGCTTTGAAAGGAATAAGGCAGAAAGATTAAATAATAAGTAAAAATAAAAATCACACATGCACAAAACTGCCCCAAAATCACAGTGAACGCTGGAAGCAAATATATGAGACATATGAATGAAGTAAAACCCTGGATCCAAATTTGTTTTAAGTATTCGGTTAGCAATACTGCAATTTGGATCTGTATTTTACATTTCTGGTTGATCATAATGTATGATCTTAAGATTTTCCACATAGGTTGCAATCCTTGCACTCTTACCTGGGGGTAAGCCCCAATGAATACAATGGTACTTACTTCTGAGTAAACATGCATAGGATTGCTCCGGTAGATTGTAATCCACAGAGGCTGTGTGGGAACAAGGCTACCAGAAGACGATGAGACACTGGGGGAACTCCACAACTTCTGTTCCTCTAGAAACATTCCTACAGCAGTGGAGATGCTGCCATGCCTTGCCATGCCTTATGTTATGCTTTGCCACAATTACTGCACCCGCAGAATTTCAAATTTCCCTTACAGTCAAGTGGATCATTAACTATCAGATATGTTGATATCTATGCCTGTGAATTGCATTGCAATTGTAATGGCAATGGGCCTATGGGCCTACATCAATATATTTGTGGGTGACACCACATGATATTCTTAATGTTGGTGAGACATCATTTTTGAGGGTGCTGAGCTGATGAAGCTACTAACACCTCCAGTATTAAATACTTCTGAACGGTGTGGAGCAAGTGTTAAAAATAAGTAGTTCTCTTCCAAATCAAGTAGACATGACCAGTATGAATTAACATAATTGCTTACCTGTATTCGCCAAGTGTTCCATCGTCTTCTTTCATAGGCTGTATTTCTGGGTCACCATGAGCATCCTCTTTTTCTTTCACTAAAACATACAAATGAAGGATAACAATTAGCAAGGACTGGAAGTGTGATGCATGCCAACCGCTTTCTGAAGGACCCTGTGTGCTGCAGCAGCTCTTTGCCAGTCACCTAACCCTTGCAATCTCCATCTCCTTCTGCAGTTATAAAAAAGGGAAGGGCTGCCTTGGTGTTATGCTGGAATCACCCTGGAATCCAGGAGTGCATTGCTGTTATTAAGGATAAACTGGGCTGCAACTATATCCATGGAACATAAATATATTAAATGTAAATAGAATTAAATATTTGAACTCACAGTGCGACATATCGTACCTGGATATTTTCCACCTTTATTTCTCCGTATGAAACAAACTATTAGCAAAATCAGGATGAGAAGAGCAACTGCGCACATAAGACCAATGAACCATCCTTGAGTAGCAATGTCAACCTGCCGGCTTGCCTTTGCTAGAAAATGGAAAAAAGATTAATTATTCTTCCCAAATATCCATTACATTAGAGTAATTTCACTCACAACCATTCTGTAAAAAACATTCTATGTATTAATTTTGCACCAGAAGAATGACACTGAATGTGGTATCTAAGAACATTTGACCTCAGAATGGATTTGCAGCATGGTTAATTAATGATGCTCAACGTTATACGTTTGATTTATTTAGCATGCTTCACATGTCATGGATCTGTAATATTTGCATCTTTGCTACTTATTTTGCTAACTGATACCTATATATGGAGGTGGCTATGGCTAATATTTTTATAATGCAAAATTTGAAGGAAAGTCATTGAGTCCATAGCTTTGTGCAGAAAGGATGCATAATTTTACCAGCAAGATTGTAGCACATTCCTAAAGCAGATCTTAAAGTCAATGATGACAGTCAAATTAGTTCAGTCAAGCAGGTTCCTACACTTGCTCATCAGTATATGAAATTTATTGATCTGTGGAATTAAGCAGCATGACCCACTTGAAGGCATTACTTATGCACAGTAGATCCACCTTTCTGTGAAAGGAAGTGCAACAAGATTTCTGTGTAGATATTTACAAGTTTCGCGGTTGTACTCCACAGGATTACTGCACCGTGGTTTTGAAAATGTGTTCTTTATAAAAATAAGAGGTGATTACGGTAAGGTCTGGGGTTCTTTTATAAAGGATCTGAAAAATAACCTTAAGCACCAACATAACTAGTGATTAAAATACATAAAACTTTGAATTTCAAATGAATATATTAACATTTTATTATTTTTAAAAGTCCATTTTCTTAATAGATTAGAGAAATTTTCCAAACATGCAGTTATGAGGAATTAAGTTTAGGGTCAAACATTAAAGGAAGTCATGCACATTTAACATTCAAATGTATTCTGAAATTTCATGCCTACGAAACGAAACATTCCATGCATAATGGACCAAATATGTAACAAGAAAAGACAGCAACTTACTTCTGCAGCTTCTGATATTCCTTGCATACCAGGATACTGTTTATCCTGCTAAGGAGTACACATTTCTAAAACCCAGTTGACGGAATCTAACTGGTACCCTTGTGCTTTTGATCCAGCAATGCCTCTGTTAATGGATGAGCTAGAGAGGAAATAGTAGCTGTTTCCTCCTTTCCTCTGCTCCTCTCACCCTGCTCTGGAGCCCATTTTTAGAGGTACTGGAGGCTACAGGGATAAAATAACCACTATCACTTTTCTTCCATTAGCAGATACATCACACTGGATCAAAAACACTTCTGTGAGCACAAGGATATCAACTGGATTCCTCCCAGGTTTTGTTTTGTTT
The DNA here is from genome assembly GCF_965207765.1 of Zootoca vivipara. NCBI lineage: Eukaryota > Metazoa > Chordata > Lepidosauria > Squamata > Lacertidae > Zootoca > Zootoca vivipara. The sequence goes on along the minus strand of NC_142592.1, from coordinate 22,007,285 downwards.
GTTTGTTTTACATAAACTTTTGTAGTTGTGTTGCACAAATTATTTTCTTTAAGCACACGGCTAATTTTCCCTGGTGAATACAGAAGCTGCAAGTACATAGGAACGGGCCGCACTGTGCTTACTTAATATGAAATAATGTCTTATCATGATGAACAAGAACTCTTTCAGAGACCACAAACATGTTATGTAGATTTGAGTCTAATCTGGGCTTTCAGACCACCACCACCCACCTTGCCCCATTTTACTTCCTCATGTTTATTGTCACTAAGCAAGAGGAATGAAAATTCACTGCTACATTATGGCAATGTAATTATCTTCCCATGCTTCTCTTCAGTTTGGCTTTCTCTGCATTTCCTGTAAATAAAATTCAGGAAAATGCAGAAGAATTGTACCAAGCTAATCCATGAGCATGGAGAAAAGTTGTCTCCACCATCTTCCTGCTACTTCTTTGCCCATATTTAACTGTCCCCGGCACTCTCCAAAACACATTTCCCCTTTTCCCTTCCCTTGGTGATGAAAGGAACTGGCAAGGCAGCTCCACACCTTCTCTCTGCTACTAATAGCATGAAAAGGTCCAAGGGACTATAGGAGATGTTCTTCTAAATAAGGACTTCCCCTTGCATGTTCACTAGCATTCAGGGCTCTCTATAGATTGCATGTCACGTGGTATGGGCTGTCTACATTGCATCAGAGCACCCTACACCTCTTCAGGAAGGTTCTGACATTTAGTGTTCTTTAGGACCATGAATTCTGGTAAAGCCACCTACTTGACCACCAAGGTCCTTTCCAATTATATGATTCAATGGTTTGCTATTTTTGTGTTTATCTGGTAGATAAGCTATTTTGTGGAAATCTGCCGTCTAGTTTTAGCTTTGCAGGTGTGAAATCCCCACCCCCACCCCAATGCTTTCAAAAGTCATAACCAGTTGGTTTCTGCAGTAAAAGTCACAAAAAAGTCTCATCCTATCCCCAGAGTTTCACCTAACTTCTACGTAAAAAAAAGCTGTGAACGCTGCTGTTTAAATTTCATCAGCTTTGCTATAAACAAAGAAGGGAGATGATAAAAGGTATCGTAGGGAATTGAATTAAGACCAGATCATATGATTTTACTATGACTATACTAAATACACTGACATAATAGCTTAAGATTTTCCCATAATGCCACAAATTTTTCTAACAGCCATACATTGCAAATATATAATGTAGAAGAACATTAAAGCCCCTTAACCAGACAGTACTGATTGCCTAAGGCAGTGGAGAAGAATGAAATGTGTGTCTAGAATTTAAGCTTATTGTCAGCTTGAGCTTGCAGAATAGGCAGTGCTGACCATACGTTATGAGTACAGGTGACTCCCTACTTACGAGGGGGTTACATTCCAGCACCCCATGTATATAAGTGAAAATTGGGAGCACCCTCTAAACACATTTAAATGCTCTTTCTGCCACTCTCTCTCCAATCCAGATCAAAAGTACTGTACCAAAAATATCCACAAGTGGAATTGAAGCTCTGGGGCATCAGAAATCAGGTTCTGAGGTCTCGCAAGGCCTCGAACAGCATCTCCAAGGTCTTGCAAGGACTCAGACTTTCAGTGCTTTCCAAGGCACTGTAAGATGTGTAGGGGCCCCTGCAATGTGGATGCTGAGCACCTCCAATATTTTTTGTGGGTGCTCGGGCCCCCAGGTCCCGCTAGAGTTGACACTCCTGGCAGTCACACGCGAGTTGATCATGCAGAAGTGGGGATTCGTCTATACTGGCATTTTCCCATACCAGAGTACCTTTGCATGTAGAAGAGTACTTTGCATTCCTCCCATATATAATCAGAGTACATGATTTTAACTTTTTAAACTGGCCCTTTTTTATCAGGTTCTTTGGTATCTTCCTAATTGTTCCACATCATAAAGTTAACATTTGTTCTTAGCATTGCTTTTGAAATATTGCAGTGTATATGCAATTTATGAAACACCTGTACTGACAGCACACCCCCTAAACACTTCCATAAAGAACATATGATAATCACCACCCAACATGACATCAATATTGGTAACAAAACCTATATTTTCCTCTTTAAATTATTGCTGTTTTATAAATATAAATAGAAAGAAGCTCTTTATCTCCATTCTTACATTTGATTCAGTACAAAACATGCCAAATACTATACTTATACTGGTTTTAATACATTTGGTCTAACAGAACAACAAAGTTAATACAGTTTTATTGATCCGTAAGCTAGAAGGAAGCAGTTTGGTAATCTGAGTCCGATATCCTTAGACTTAGTTATTCTCTAACACAAATGTACAATCCAGAAACAAAGCATTAAAAAGGGCCCCTCAAAAGGAGCCGTGAAAAATGTTTATTTCCTTACAACAAACGGCAAAGTGATAAAGACAACCAACAAATTCATGGAGCATACCAAAGACATGCTGGTGTGAGTATGAGACACACATTTTAGCTCTCCCTTGGGTAGAGTAGAAAAGGATAATTTTATATATAAATATACAAACATAACACTACTTCAGAATCCCAGCACTTAACACATCACAATTCTGAATGCAGAGCAGAATTGGTATGGTGTGCCTCACCTGGACCTGTCTCAAACACAGCATCTGAACTCCTAAAACCAGAAAGCCCCTCAGCACCAACCCGGACTTTATATGATGTTCCTGGTGTTAATCCTTTTAACATAAAGAAGTTCCGGGAACCATTAACATTTTCTTTTTTCAAATCTTCTTTGCCTACAAAATTTTTAGGAACACAACAATTGGAGTATTTAAATTCACTGTCTTGAATTCATGCTTATACTTCTTACTGCCATTTGGTAAATGTTTTGCTGTTATTTATTAACATACAATATCTAGGTAAACTGTAGGCTAAATGACAAAGCGTATCATGGCACCTTAAAGCCTAATATTTTTTTATGGTACGTGCTTTAATGAACTAGTACAGCCTTAGTCAATATGGTACCCTCCAGAGGTTGTAAAATTACAATCCTCCTTGAATTTTGGTCATGCTGGCTGGGGCTGATAGGGCTTGTAGTCGAACAACTTCTGGAGGACACTGTGTTGGTGTGCATGTACAAAGAGTAAGCAGTGAGACTGGAAGGGGACGAGTTGCAAAAAAAAGAAGAAGATTACAATAATTATATCCGACTTTAAATGGATGTAAAATAATTACAGGCTCTATTCACAAAGCAACATTAATAATTATGAATAGTATAGTCACAAATGATTTTATGTGCATTTAGTTTAAAGCATATTGGTTAAAGACATTTTGCTTCGTGACCTTTCAGGTTAAGTATCTCTGAAGCTGCATTGCATTAACGAGGTTTTAATAGTAGAATTCCAAGCACAACCAATATGTATGTGCTTAATAAGACTGAAGGTACTCCATAATGGGCAGCCTCATCAACTCTCACCAGAGTGAGGTTGGAAAAGAGGGGTAATTGCAGATGCAGAAGCAGCACGTCCTCACATATATATCCTGTTTGGTGGGGAACTATCAATACACACAGTTTCTGCATGACCTGTTCCCTCTGAGGCTGTGTGTGCTTTTCAAAACAATACTAAAAATTCTGCTGAATTGCTGTTTGGGGGTGCAGGAAAGGGTTTGATTCAGTCACCACCTACTAAACAGCTGATCAACAGGAATTTAATAGCTATGATACAAAACTCCATGCATGTCCATTCAGTTCGGGGCATTTTATTAAGTGTTGTTGGATCTAATTCCTAAAACAATACAATAAAATAACATTAATTCAAATGTGTGTGTGTACACACTTCTATGCACTTCATATTAAATAGTTTGCTGCGTTTTTTAAAAGCAAAACTAGTTTTTTTAAAAAATAAGTCGATATCGGGCCATTTTCTTATTATTAAAATATTTTGAAATATATTACAGCATTTGGAAGAATTCAATGAAATGTCTTCTTACTGCCTGCCACACCATATTCAACATAAATGTTCTCATGAACTGGACCCTCATACTCCCAACTGATATTGGCATAGGTCTCAGCAGCAGCTGCCGTAACATTTTTGATCCCTGGATACACTGGCGGCACTAAATACACAAGAAAAACAGAGCAAAATATGAAAGGCTGCATGCATCTCGTACAATCCAGCTTTAACTTCTTCCCTAACCTGAATCTTAAGAAATAGAATATTGATTTGTTTCCGTTTTTGGAAAAAATGAAAAATGTGGACTTACCATGGATTCCCATTAGCAGCAATTATTAGGTGGACCACTCTTCCGTTCGGTGAAAGCCCCTCCCCTTGGTTACCAGGCATGGTCCTCTTTAAAATGGAACCAAGGGGAGGAGCTTCCCCATAGCCCCCGGGCTGTGACAAGAGTTTGGATAAGCTTCTACCATGAACTTTAAGCTGACAGGAGGTCTACTAATAGTATTAGTAGATCTAATACAAGAAGCATGAAAACACTGGAGCCAATGTACTGCTATGATTAACAAAGAAAAAGAACTTCCTACTAGAGTCAAACTATCTAAACCCACTACAAATATGGGCTTCCAAGAATATAACTGTAGCTTTTCTCTATATCTATCTATTTACAAACTACCCCACCTTTGAACCACTGAGAATGGGAATAGACAATGTCAATATTTCCATCTCTGCAGTGGAGTTGCGGTGGGGTAGCCTTCAGTTCACATGTACGAGGTTTTCTTGTATTCCAACAAGCAGGGAGATTCAATTGTTTTATCCCAAAGCCTTCTTCTTCTATGAAACACGGCATTAGGATAATGCATTGTTAAAGTATGATCATTTGATAATGTCTAGCAAAGGACCCGGGTGGCGCTGTGGTTAAACCACTGAGCCTAGGGCTTGCTGATCAGAAGGTCAGTGGTTCGAATCCCTGTGACGGGGTGAGCTCCCGTTGCTTGGTCCCAGCTCCTGCCAACCTAGCAGTTCGAAAGCATGTAAAAATGCAAGTAGATAAATAGGAACCGCTACAGCGGGAAGGTAAACGGCATTTCCATGTGCTGCTCTGGTTTGCCAGAAGCAGCTTTGTCATGCTGGCCACATGACCTGGAAGCTATATGCCGGCTCCCTCGGCCAATAATGCGAGATGAGCGCACAACCCCAGAGTCGGTCACGACTGGACCTAATGGTCAGGGGTCCCTTTACCTTTACCTTTAGCAAAGGTGTGCAGGAATCTTGAGGGTGCAGCTTTGCGCATGGATGGGGAGCTTCTGTAGGCTGCGGAAATAGCAGTATTGCATTTATAGTGAGCTGGCATCTTACCCTTATAGACTGTAAATATCATCTTCTAACCAACAGGCCATTGTGAGGATGGACACATCTGTCCCCACTGAAGATTACTGCACAGGGTTGGACTTCCAACTCCCTCCCAACTCTACAATTCTATGATCGAATCTCTGTTCAGAAACAGTACATGAATGACCATGAAAGGATAGGAACATAGGAAACTGTCTTAGACTGACTTGGACCACTGGGTTCATCTAGCTCAGTACTGACTGGCAGCGGTTCTCCAGGATTTCAGGTGGACGTCCTTCCCAACCCTACCTTGAAATGCTGGAGATTGAACTGGGGGGGTTCACATGCTCTATCACTGAGCTATTGCTCTTCCATGAAATCTGACCTTCCAGTGAAAAGTGGAATGAAATACACTAGTTCTCCCAGCTTCCATTGTTTGGCAGAAACCCTCATGTGTAGGTCATCCTAATACACCAGGGAGGGTTGCAGTGAAGCCCAAACAGGAAAAGGTGGAAAATTAGAGCCATGAGAGTTATTCTTATCCCCATTTTCTTCTCCCCATTTTGCTGAGTGGCTATTGCTGCCTCTGTGTCCTTGTGTTGTTTTTTAAACAACTTTTCAATGGTGGGAGAAGCAGCAGTGGAGCTTCATGCTCCGGCACCGGGGGTGGAGAGTAGGCAGGGGCGGGGCTGGCGTGCGTTCTGGGGGCATGGTGCACTGCCCGCGGGGACGGAGCACCCAGCGCGGGCAGGGGGCAGCCACGATGGCACCTTCGGGATCGTGCTGCCCGGGACGGAGTGTCCCTATTGCCCCCCTCTCCCTACGCCCCTGGGGACAAGGAGGACTCAATACCTCTCAAAGCCACCTGAAAGGCTGGCACAATTAGAAAGACAGCAAATGTCTTGCACCTATTTGGACATAATGTATTTTACCAAAGTTATAAAAACTTGGAGTGCTTTGGTGGCCCTGAGTTTGGGAAACTGTAAAGTAAGCAGTCTTGATATTTCCCCAAACTATAAGAAACAATCTCCATAGGTAGAAGTGGACAACAGGTTCACGTATCATTTTTTCCTTCCCAAATTTGCTTTTTTTTGTCCTTCTACATATAATCTAAATTTCCAACTAGAAGAATTAGGGAGGGGACGGAGGAATCTATTTTCAAATTCAAATTTGTTACGAAAGTCTGTGATGCTCTGAACAACTGTCTTGCCTGAAGAGAAGCTGAAGAGAAGCCCTTCCTCATGGTGTATTACTATTATTATTATTATTATTATTATTATTGAGGATCCTGCCTGGTAACCCAGTGGAAAGGATTCCCCGAGTTCTGTTCCACTCTGGCACCATTGGAGAATTAGTGGCTACAGGATTAGTAGACATTGCATATGACATGGTAGTAAGCATGCTATGCTAGTCTATTATGAAGTAAAACTACTGTAACTATATAACAGTTTAATTCTATGCAACTCATTTAAGAGTATGCCCCATTGAATTCAGTGTGACATTTCCAGATACTGTAAGTAGGCATGTTTATGAATTCTACTTCTCAGTTAAAGCCACATCTAAAAGGCTAGCAAACATCTCATTCTACAGATTGATAGAAAACCATAAAGACACGCAGAAATATAACTTTCTATTTTTGTATTGTTTTGGTAATTCTTGAATGTCTTTCCTGCGGTTTCTTTCTGTGGAATGTTGCAGTTCAGCTATTTTGATAGCATTAAAATCCATAAGATAAACATCAATCCCCTTATATGTTGGGAGGTACAGTATGGGGTGGACCCCCGTAATATGGTGCCTTCTGCAAGGCCAAAGTTTGATGCCCTCCCGGCCCTTGCACCAGCTTCCCAAAGTGGCTATGTGAGGCACCGGGCTTTGGGAAGGAGGCACAAGTCTCTGGCAGGGTCCTGGAGCCCTCCTTCACAGAGTTGGGCAAGCACTAAGTAGGCTTTTGGAGGGACCCTGTCAAAGCCCTCATGCCTCCTTCCCGAAGCAAGCACTTACTTAGGCTTTGGGAAGGAAGTGGGAAGGGTGCCCCCCTCAGCTTGGCACCCTGTGCAGGGGAACCAGTCTCGCCACCCTAAATCTGTCTCTGGTACAGTATGCATAAGAGGGAAGGTTTCAAGAAGGGGTTTCAAACAGTTTCTCTGAATTTTCTTCATCAGAGAAAGCAGGAAAGAAGAAAACAAGCAGTGAAAATATTTTTACAGAGTAAAAATGTTTCAAACATCACAGCACTATCTTACCTGTTAAGTCAACACAACACATACATTAATGGACACCCATGCAGGTTCTTTTAAAGACATTTTACTCGATACAAATAGGAGAACAAGTTGCAAAAGGAAAACAAGCATATAAAATCAATATTAAAATGCAGTCTGCAAATTAATAATAATAATAATAGCTATCTTGAAAGGAAAATAATCATTCATTCACCACTCCAATGAACATAGGTTTTTATCACAAGGAGGCACCCTTCAAGAACTGCAATGGTACAACCTGTGCAATCCCAGAGATGATCAAGTGCATGGTAGGTTGCGTTCATTACTTTATTAATTGTTTGTATGATTTTTTTTACCCATCCTTCACCTGGGGCAGGTTACAGCAATGTAATAAACAATAATAAACACAGAGAAGCAGTAAAAATCATAAAACAGTTTCCGACATGAAAGAACAGCATAAATTCAGCAAAAGAGGTGGGTTTCATAAAATGAAAAACTTAGCTGTTAAAAGGTAAGTTAAAGTGATGCCTCTTCAGCACCTCTGTGGGTTCTATGTGGTTAATTCAGGTGTTCTCAAACATTATTCAGCATGCTAAACCATTTGAGGAATGAAATACCATGCATTTCTTTTCCCCTGGAAACAATGCTGAAAAACCCGTGAGGGAAAACATCAGAGGTTTTAATTTTTATTTTTAAGATTGTGCTAATCCACCCCCCACAATGGTCCATCACCCAGCTTCTGGAACTGAAATCAACTTCCTGCTTTCTGTGGCAGCACATATTTAATACTGCTTGATCCAGAAAAGAAGGAAGCTCCCAGTTTGCACCTGTAAAACAAAATGTAGAATCGCCCTACTTAAGAACTTTGAGCCTGTGTAAAGTTCTAGGTACTCAAAAATAGGAACCTTCTTTGACGAACTTGCAAAACAGATGCCTTTTAGTAATGCAACAGATATGCAAAATTAAAGGAAGTTGCAGCAAAACACAATTGGATATTATTCCTTCAGGAAAGAGGACTTAATGCTGACTGATTTCTTGAAAATGTCTGAAGACTAATCTTTGCTTCCCCCAAAATAACAGGCATCCCCAAACTTTGGCCCTCCAGATGTTTTGGACTACAATTCCCATCTTCCCTGACCACTGGTCCTGTTAGCTAGGGATCATGGGAGTTGTAGGTCAAAACATCTGGAGGGCCGAAGTTTGGGGATGCCTGGTTTACAATATGATGGTGCAATACATTGTTACCAGTCAGTTAGCACATTCGTGAACTGTGCTCCACTCTGCAGAGATGCATTCAGGGCAAAATCAAACATGAATCTGTTCATGTCTTGTTAGGCACATAGAGAAATTTATGGAGAATTGAGATTTTGAAAACGCTTGTCTTGGAGTAATCTAACAAAGCCGGTAAAGTCCAGCTCCAACAACCTTCTGCTGGTTCCCTCATTGCAAGAAGTAAAGTTACAGGGAACTATGCTGTCAAACTGCTACATAACATGTCAGCACAATATACCAAATAATTTGTGCATGAAACTGTTTTGATATTTGCAATCGTATTTCGTCGAAGTGTTTCAACAAAGCAAGTAAGGATGGGTGGGAATCTCATGTAGAGCACATCTTTAAGCAAGCTGACCTAATTAGGACCTCCTAGACCAATCCAAGAGCAGGAATATAATTACCCTTCAGTTTTCACGCTTTTCTGAATTTTGCAATACAGTTCTCACTTCAAGAAAGTATCCAGATTCATAAAACAATGCAAATTTTAGGCTAACATGTAGTTTATATGTATATTGTGTTTCATTATGTGTTTAAGTATAAACATAAATCATAATTTTTATATAGGATTTTTAAAAATAGAGAATAATGTAGTGGAATGAATTTATGAATATAGTATGTACATGAGGAAATCGACATGAGCCAGAAATAGGCTGTGTCCAGATTCTCTGAAATTTTGATTCGAAATTCTACAGGAAATAATCCAACATTACGATGTTGGGACATTATGATGATGGGACGCGGGTGGCGCTGTGGGTTAAACCACTGAGCCTAGGGCTTGCCGATCAGAAGGTCGGTGGTTCGAATCCCCGCGATGGGGTGAGCTCCTGTTGCTCGGTCCCAGCTCCTGCCAACCTAGCAGTTCGAAAGCACGTCAAAGTGCAAGTAGATAAATAGGTACCGCTACAGCGTGAAGGTAAACAGCGTTTCCATGTGCTGCTCTGGTTCACCAGAAGCGACTTTGTCATGCAAGCCACATGACCTGGAAGCTCCCTCGGCCAAGAACACGAGATGAGCGCCGCAACCCCAGAGTCAGTCACGACTGGACCTAATGGTCAGGGGTCCCTTTACCTTTATCTATGATATTTTAATTCATGATGCTTTAATCCAACACCACAGTGCTATACTACTCTTTAGATAATAATATTGATTACTATTTCTCCAATTATTGTTTATATTTCACTTTCTTATGCTAATAACAACAGCCATCTTAACTTACAGCTAATAAGTTCTATAACCTGTGAACCAAACAGTGCATTTAACAGGTCAGCCTATGCACAGAAAACATAAAGCAGTAGGTAATAGGAACCAAAACGGTCATGAAACTATCCTCGCTCTGTGTTTATTAAGGCCACACATATAAGGAGAAAGGTATACTGGAAACGAGTAAGCGAAAGATGGCATTCAATGAATTGACTGCACATGTCTGTGTGTCTGTGTATTTGAAAAGTGAACTTTATTTAATACCATCTTTGCTTCCACTTTATTTGCAATATACTAGCCCACTTTGCTTCTACAGGACACAGACATATGAAAGCTCAGTGTGACCAATAAACACATGACACTAGATCTCACCAATGCTTGAATTAATTGGGGAGGGGAGCCTTCACTTCCTCCCCCATTGCTAGCTGGCATTGTCAGAGGTTCTGGAGGAGGAGAAACCTGCAAGCTATCATTACTGCCACAAAGGAGCCTTAGCGATAGAAAAATGAGCTCCTCCCTGTAGCACAAACTTGCCTCGTCCTCCTCAGAGCCTGTCTAATGGATTGTCATGAAAGACAGTACATACATGTATGCTATTTGAAGCAATAAGACAGGTACTATGTTAAAGAAATTGATGGATTTCCAAGAAACATTCCCTCTATCAGCTCAACACTCTCGTTTAATGAATTGCATTGTTCCTTTCACTTTTACGGGGTGATTTCTTTTTTAAAGAAACTGAATTTAGAATTTGCAAAAATCCATACAATTCATGCTTATCTTTACCTGCACTTAGGTCAAGCGGAAGAATACCAGCATAAATGGAAGAAAATAAAAGGACACTACATAATTAGGTACAACGAAAGGAGCATATATATCTATATATATAGTATAAATCTACACATATATATTAAAGCACAAAGGCATGCAGTTAAAGTATTAGAAGAAGGGAATAAGACGTTGAACACTCACACTAAAGAGTGATTTTAAAAACAAAAGCTAATAATCATGCATTTGTTTCACTTGCTATCATTTTTTTAAAAAAAGAAATAACTTTCTTAACCATTTATCCTTTTGTCTTATAACTTATTAATGTGCAGTTAAGTTAAATCAGAGGTGTGCGTGCATGTGCACACACACTATAGCAGTTTTCCAGAATAAAGACACTTCCTTGTTCTGCCAAACGTAGGACAATTGTAGGTTGCATGTTCCAAATAAAGGACTTGCCTGACAGCTTTTTCTTTTCTTTTAAGTGACCAGCATTACTTTCCTCTTTTTGCCAGTTTTACGATGCTTTTAATCTGGCATCTTCAAAAACAGCAGTACTTGCTTTCTGAGGGAAGGTCACTTTCTAGTTTCTTTCATTTGTAACTTGCCACTGCTTAGCATCTTACGTGTTATGCTATGTTTGGTTTTGGCTTTAATTCCTGTTTTGGATACTATTAGATTTGGGGCAGTGATTCAGTGATTCAGAGCTAAGTATTACACCTGCAGAACAGGCTTTAATTAGGAATCCTGATGCAGCAGAGAACTGGTACAAAATACAATGCATTATATTTGGGGTATAATACATGATGGTAACGCATAGACAGCTGCAGTATACAGATGCTTTTACGTGGTTTTCTGATTATTGTCTTCATGCTAATGATCCTGTGGTGTGTGGAAGTATCTGATCAAATATGTCCCAATGATTAAGCTATGAAAGCAAATGGCAGTCCGAAATGGCAATTTTCTGAGCACTTGGTCAAGTATTATATATTTTAGGTAGAGATTTCTCCCCACAGGCTATATCTGTACCCGGAAAGAAAAACCACCCACGTGGAACTGCACAATCCACAGTGGTTTAATGTAAGGCCCCATCCGTACTGGTGGGGAGGCAGCTCTGACTGAATCACTCAGGACCATAGCTGTCAAGTTTTCCCTTTTCTCACGAGGAAGCCTATTCAGCCTAAGGGAATTTCAATTTAAAAAAGGGAGAACTTGACAGCTATGCTCAGGACTGCAGGAAGTATAAATGCTAAACGTACACATAAAATCTCTAAAATCAGTGCAATCCAGATATGACCTAAAGTCTTGCTTTCACTGGGCAGTTGGAAGCAAGGAAACCATTTCATAAAATACAGACAGCTGCAAGATGATCATATAGCTGTTTCAGAGTGAATTTCGTGTGACCATAGCCCAACTATGGTGCCTGGTAAGCTATGTGACAATTTAAAAAGCATAGTTTAGCATGACACAATATATATAAAAGTGGCTATATGCATATGCAAGTCCCTTGTAAAACAATTATGTGCAGCTTTTCTAGGGATAAACATTATAGCAGTTCTAAGAGCACCAAATTTTCTTTGAAAACCAAAACCATATAGACAGTTCTCCAACTACAGACAGCCAAATTCACTTATTTTTAGAGAGAGAGAAATAGCATGATTATTCAAATGTAAGTGGACGTTCTTTATACATACCCATCTTACCTTCATCCATAATTGTTACTGCCTCCTCTGTTATTTGACTTCCAGCTCCAACTGATGTCTGTGCATAGAAGTAAAACTTGTATCGAGTGCTGTAATTTAAGTTGCTTAATATCAGGCTGGTCTCATTGGCTGGTATACTGATCTCTTCCAAGCGGCCTAATTCATGTGTGTTATTAACTGTTGAAAGACAGCACAAATAATATAGTTAGTAGTTGTTTGGAAGCACATAACTGTTGCCTCAGAAAGCAATGCACCAGATTTTACTACATATATTGAATTAGTAAACTCCCTTAATCACATGACCATGGACGGCTCAGGTGGTTAGAGCATGGTGCTGATAACACTACGATTGCAGGCTAGATCCTTGTATGGGACAGCTGCATATTCCTGCATTGCAGGGGGTTGGACTAGATGATCCTCAGGGTACCTTTCAACTCTACAATTCTATGATTCTATGTAGCCATATGGCACACATGTTTTGGCACACAAAGCAGTGTGTTTTCCAGCAGCCCTAGGTAAAAATTGAATTATGCAGCATTGCTGTCTGGTACCATGGGAAGTCATGGATTCGTGTGTTATCTTCTTCATGCCTCTGAGGCTGTAGCCAAGGCAAACAGGGAGGAAAACAGAGGCTTAAAAAATATACATTGGAGGGAGTGTGACAGATGCTGGAAAAGCAGGGGTTGTTTGATGAGGCAAGCTGAAAGGGAATGGAGTGGGGAAGGAATTTATTATTATTTTTAAATGAAGAAGCACACCAACAGTTGTGGAGGTCTGGGCAAGGTTAACTCAGACAGACAGACAGACAGACAGACAGACAGACAGACAGACAGACAGACAGACCATACAAACATGGAAAACCTAAACTTGAAATAAGCATAGTGGAGTGCTCGGGGTGGGGTGGGGGTGGGGAATCAGCCATGACTGGTGAAGACAAAATCAAAACTGAAGGCTGATGGGAGGAGGGAGGCAGTGATTTTGAGCGGTGATTTTGCCTTCAACCATCAGGTGGCATTCCAAAACCACATGATGCCAGATTGCATGAGAGAGAGAGAGAAGTGCAATTACGCAACCTGCTTTCTATATGAACAGGACACCAAGAATGAAGAAGTAGAATACAATGGAAGTTTTAAAAGTCGACAGATTTGATTTGGCATTGCCCATTCCCATTTGAAGCATTTTAAAATAAACTGTTCCCTACAAAGATATATTATACTTATCAACTTAAGGATCTGCTACTGGTATTAACTATTCAGTAGGCATGTGTTTTGAGAAATGAAAAACAACTGTTTACTCACTTGGTTGAAACTTTAGTATATATCCTACAACAACACCATTTGGATGAGAAGGTGGCCCCCATTCCAAAGTGAGGGAATCCAGATTTGGATTGGTAATCTTCAAAAAGGAGGGTGCACTCGGAACTTTTAAGGTGATAAAATGACACATGTTAAAGGTAATAAGTAACAAACTTGCCACCACCACCACCACCACCATTATTAACTAAAATTAAATAAAATTCAAAGCCAGTGTAAATGAGCCCTACATTTACTTCCACCTTCTACACAATGAAATACTGATTAGGCAGTGGAACAATGTAAGACCCACATTCTAATCTGATTCATGTTTTACTCAAGAAATCCTAGTGATCTCTGCTAGGATTATGATTTTCAGAAATGTAAAATGCATTTGAAACATTAAATGCAAATAGAGTAGCTTTATTGTTTTCTAACTGCATACCTCCTTCGGGAGTTTTAAATGTTTCATCAGGGGTTGCTGGTCCTTCTCCTTTTCCATTAACCACCCTAACATTCAATTTGTAAGTGCTATATGGCTCCAATCCTGGCAACATTCCATGTGTCTTATTTCCAGGAAAAGACAGTGCCTTTTTTTCGACATGCTGGTTAATTCTTCCAGATAAACTTTCCACTTTCATATAGTAAATCTAAAAATTAAATATATTTAAAAAAATATTTATCTACTGCTTCTCTGATTTGCACCATACTATGATAAAGGTTTCTGACATGAAATTTAGGGTTCTCAGGCTCTTTTAATAAGGCATACAAAACCCTAAACTTATTTGGATATATGCAATCCTATGCATGTTTATTTGGACGTAAAGCCCATAAGCCCCAACAACAGATCCTTTTAATCAAGTGCTTTTAAGACTGTTCATGTCCATCTGTGGTTACAGGGTGTGATTTAATTTATTTAGCTCATGACAATTACACAGCATATAGAAGAGTAGAAGAGAAGAGTTTGGGTTTGATATCCTGCTTTATCACTACCCGATGGAGTCTCAAAGCGGCTAACAATTTCCTTTTCCCCTCCTCCCCCACAACAAACACTCTGTGAGGTGAGTGGAGCTGAGAGACTTCAAAGAAGTGTGACTAGCCCAAGGTCACCCAGCAGTTCCATGTGGAGGAGCGGAGACATGAACCCGGTTCCCCAGATTGTGAGTCTACCGCTCTTAACCACTACACCACACTGCTGCATTAACCTTTATTTTTATTACTTTAAAAGGTTTATCAGAAACAAATCTGAAGTGATTTAGATGATAGTACTGTATTTGATAACACAGTACCTGCCAGGTTTATGCAGAACATTATTTATAAAGTGAATTGTTTTAGATTTATCTAATATGCTGGTATGAGAAGGTAGAGTTCATAATTATTAGCAGTAGAAAAAAATAACTATTCAAGCCTGCTGTTTTTTTCCCTAATGCTAGTTGTACTAGAAAGAATAATCCCAGGTTGAGTCATACTACATTAATTTTTAGAACCATTCACGTCACACTTTTCTGGAAGCACTTAAGGGTAAAGGATATCAGCAGTCAGGCTAAAAATCGTTTTTGACAGAAATGAACTAATGGCCTTCTTTCTAGAAAGTGAAACACAATGGCTCAAGCAGTTATTTTAATCACATGGAAGCTGACAGAACAGCTATTTCAATCAAATACTGGCTGATGAAAGTGAAACAGACTACTATAAAAAGATATAAGCTTTAATATTTAGAGTTCAGAATTCATAGCTAGAAGTTCCCACCCCAAAAATATAAACGAAGAGTAAATATTATTTAAGAGGCTACAATAGTTAACTTACTTTGTATCCCTGAAGATGACCTCGGACATACTTTAACAGAACTGGATCCCATTGCACTTTTGCTAAGGTGCTGTTTACAACTTGTACCTGCAAATTGCCTGGAGCAACCATTGGTACTGGTGGAGAAAATTCAATGAATCTCAGGTTAGAACAATGTACACACATTCATGACACTTTAGAGACTTCAGAAGTCTAGAAATTTGGTTGTGAATCTATATATTGCACCATAATGTAATTACTACCCAAGCTTCAGTGCATTGTGATAAATGTATAGCCCTCACAAGGATTATTGCAAAACAAAAAAACCAACTTACAATCTTCCCCAGAATGTCCAATTGTTGTTGTTGGTTCTGGAGCAGGTCCCAAGTCATTTAACGCCTGCACTTTTATCTCGTAAGGAGCAAAGGTCGGTGTACCAGACACAATATATTTGGATACATTTGCAACTGTAACAGATGTCCAATCATCATCGCCATCCTTCTGCCGCCAACTGACTTTGTACTGGAGCCCTGGACCGTTGGACTGAAAATGCTTTAAGGGCTACAATGGAAAGCGAAAAATAAGAAGATATTTATAGTTAGCTACTGCATTTAAAGAAAATACAGAAAATAAGACAAGAAATATATAAAACCAATGACCTTGGTTTGAAGAATTCCACAATATGCCAATTTAATCAGGTGCTTCCAAACCCTTTCAGAAATCTTGTAGTTCATGGGCAGTTTCATTGTCCCCCTTTTTATTTAATTTAGTGAAATTTTATTCTTATACATGCAACTCCCCACTTGTGTGTAATCTACTTGCGTGCAGCTGCCCACATGTGCAGCACCAGTAAATTGGAACTGGGGAGCACCCTGGAGAGTCCTTGTGGCTCTTGAAGAGACCCTCCCAAGAGCCTGAAGAAAGCATCCTCTTTGGGCTCTGGGGAGGGTCTCCTTGCAAGCCAGAGGTGTAGTGGGGCTATGGTGAGTTGCTCAACTGGTGCATGGGGAAGATTTCCTGTGCAGCAGCTAAGCAGCCCAAGCAAACCTTCAGCACATGGGAAGGTCCTCCCTAGAGCTCAAAGAAGACACCCTCTTCAGGCAATGGGGAGGCTCTCCTCATGAGCCAGAGGGCAGTGGGGCTTTGTTGAGGCTGCTCAGCTGACATGTGGGTAAGCAACTGCTGCTATGCTACCCTACATGTCAGATGTTAGGTGGGGAGGCTGGGCAGCCTCAACAAAGTCCCACTGCCCTCCAGCTTGTGATGAGACCCTCCCTGGAGCCCAAAGAGGAAGCCTTCTTTGGGTTCAAATTCTGAAAGGGTTCAAACTCTTAAAAAATGTATATATCCTTACCTCCCACATGATCACCAAATTATCAGGTTCTGATCCAATCCCTTGAACCCCAGTAGGATTGTCATCCGGCTCTAGAAGTTAAATATTTATATTTGAGTAAACTCTTTACCCATCCCAAATAATTCAGTACTATCTCTGGTCTAAGCTGATAATTGTAAGTGATAGCGTTTATTTACTTGCAGCTTTTGTAAAGTATTGCTCAGAGGCTTCACTTGGTTGGCTATTTCCAATGTCATTGACAGCTATTACACGAAATGAATAGTTAACATATGGTGACAGCTTTAACTGTACAGTTGTCAGGATCCCAGAGATTTCTGTCAGGTAGTTCCATATCCCTGGTTCACGCATGGCATCTTCATATTCAATGACAAACTCTGCATATAAAATGAAAGAGCATTGCTTCAGAAACCAGAGAACTTTCTGTCATGCAACAAGCAAAAAGGAAATGTTTCAGAATATAGTGAGCTGAGGACAATACCTATGTCAATATAATTTTATAAGAAATTGTCCTCTTTTAGTGTAGGAATGGCATGATATCAACATTATTATTATTATTATTATTATTATTATTATTATTATTGGTTCCACTATGTAACAATGTTATCTCTGTATACTGAAAGATGGTTAAGCTGCAATGTAAACATTTTTTCTTAGAATTAAATATATTTTTAAAAAATATGATAATTGTATAAAAAGAGGTTTTCATGTGCTTGAAAACAGGAATTCTATAGCCTTAAAAATTGGCAGATTGTCCTAGAAATAGACTTATCTAACCCAGCTTGTAGCATTTGTTTATGGCAGCAGCAGCAGCAGCAGCAGCAGCAGCAGCAGCAGCAGCAGCAGCAGCAGCTGCACACCAATAGGGCTGGTGCTGGTTAAATGGAAGAGGAACAGAAAAGCCAGACCACAGAGAGACAAATGGGATGAGAAGAAGACAACCAGAAAAGAAGCATTTGACTTCCAGATCCTCTAAGATGAGCCATACCATGGCCACATTTCAAGGCATTCTGTTCCCAAGAAAGAGAAGAACTTGATATCTGTGCTGGCAAAGCAAACAAAGGGGTGGGTGGCTGAGAAAAAAAAGTGGATGGTTGAAAGAGAGAGAGCACATACACAGAAGTCACAGAAAAGGCCCTGCCTCATGGTCTCTTAATGAAATGAAAGGTTCCCATCCCTGCCTTAAAGGATTGTGCCTTTTTATTTTATTTAGTGTCCAATAATGGTACAATAAGAAAGTTTCAAATGAAAGCTAATAAGAAAGTTGCAAATGAAAAATACATTATAATTACTTAGAATCTGGGAACAAAACACACTCCCTTTTAAATGTAACACATTGTTCCCCTTTTTATTTAATGTAGTGAAAACAGTCAAATAAATGTAGCAAACCATACTCATAATAGGGCTATTATTGTCATTGCCCGGTATCCATGTGAGCTGAACAGTTCTCTCTTGATGATCGGTTAATTCCAAGTCAAAAGGTGGATCAGGACGATCTGCAAGCCAAATAAGCGCAAAGGAAGATAAACACAAATTAGTTGCTATCCAGGAAAACAAAATCTAAACATAACTCCTTTCAACATGTACAAATGATTTAGTGGTCACTAGCATGCAACTGCAATGAAAATGAATGACCGATTTTGCTGGGAAACAATGCGAAAAGAAGAAAAAGCAAGAGTTGTTACAAGAACTCCAGTGCCAGATTGCCTTGTGTTTTAAGAAATAATGGTAACTGGAAAGTTGAGGAGTAGTATGGTTCGCCAGCAGTTTCAGTTTATGATTAATGATGATGAGTAGAAAACTACTGTACAGTATATGAAAGCAAGTCTCCTCATACACAAAAAGGAAAATAAAAAGCATACATATTCACAACAACAACAAAAAACTGTTTCAGAATTACAGTGATCAGAAGCACTCCGATGTTCTTTTTCTAGGAAGGTTCCTTTATATTCACGTGGCAAAGCCAATTCAAAGCAATTTAAAAGTAGCAGATGGCAGAGTGGGGCTGTCCCACTTACCTGACCATCCTTCAACTGAGTTCCTACTGTATACTGGGACAGAGAGGGGTGGTGCAATCCAATGTTCCTGCCAGCACGTTTGCACTGCACCAAACTCTTCCTCCCCCCCCTTCCTGTCTTAGTATGCAGCAACAACGCAGCTATTGACCATGCCCATAGTTTATCATCACTGCTGATTCATTCTTTTATTCATCTGCAGCTATTCACTCTGGACAATGTACGTTTCGAATGGGCTTATCTGTGATGGCATCACATCTTCCCCTCAAAACTGGTATGGGGTGGGTGGGGAAGGAGAGTAGGGATCTTAGAACAGCATTTCTAATTCATCCAAAACCACAATTGCCACTAATCCTTGGAGGAAGCCATGATGATATATATTGAATTGTGATATGTAAATTATTTGAAATGTGGTTTCAGCGGTCTCTACGTGAATAACCTGCTCCCCAGAGAGGTTCACCTGATGCTGATTTGTTCTCCTTCTGACATTTTTAATTTTCCTGAACTTTTAAGATGATTTTAGGGGTGTTTTAACCTTTCGGTGCTAGATTTATATGGTTTAAATAACTCACTCTGTTTTGATGTACCACTATTTTATATATTTTTAATTATTTGAGGACCAAACTAGAAGATAAAGGCACAGGTATGGAGCTGATATAAGTGCAGAGTTGTTGTTGTTGCTTCTGCTGCTGTTTTTAGACAAATTGACACCATGTGAGGCTCAATTTGAATCAGCTTGGATAGTAGGGGAGTACTAACCCTTTGCTACTTCTCTGGTCCATATGCAATCCCTACCCACCCCCAAATTAAACAGAGAGTTCTCTCCTTTGTGCAAAAACTGATGGCTGACACAGGGGTGGTTTGAATTGGGACAATAGTAGGGGCAAAGGTTTTAAACCCCCTAAAGACTACATACCATAGCTGCCAAGTTATCCCTTTTTTAAAGGGATTTTCCCTTATGCTGAATAGGCTTCCTCGCGAGAAAAGGGAAAACTTGGCAGCTATGCCACATACCATTCCCAGTTTTGACCTTGAATTACTAGCCCTGCCGAGGATCCTTTGGGTGGAAGGGCAAAACATAAATGTATTAAACTTAGGTTGTTTTTTTAAAGTTTGCATATGTGGTGTTTCTGGTGATTTGTGGAAACACTCGTAAGTAGAAAGATATGTAATTTCTTCATAAACCAATCTTTTTTCTTCATTCCATGAGAATGAAAAATACTCTGGAACAGTGTTCATGCGATTATGTAGTCACAGTGTTTGATGAACTAATTGGCTGATGAAGAATTCAACGAAACGGTAGTTGCTATCCGGAAACACTGTTCAGCAGAGTTCAGAGTTGGACATCAGAATTGGACATTGCCGATTACAAAGCTTCACATCTTGTTCTCCGCCGGGTAAAGTCTGGCACCGTGATTCATTCAGTACTTTCAGAGACTTTAGTTTGCTAATCTTTATGTTTTGAATTATTCCATAAAGTTTCACATTGTAATTGTTTTTGGCCACCGTGTTGCTTTTGATATTGCTGCCCCCAGATACAGTACCACTTCCATGGGATTGAGGAGCACCACTGTCAAAACCTTGTGGTGGTGAAAATAGGTGAAAATCGTCCCCCTAAATTTTGAGCTGAAAGGTCTTGGAAGAGAACATTCAGACCACGTTTAGACATAACTGCTGAAACTTTGTCAAGCTCAGGAAAGGTGCACCTGTGAAACTCATTGAAGATGCAGCAGCAAAGCATCTTTAAAGTAAACATGGAGTGGGAGGAGGAGGAGTGGCAGTGAAGGGAGAAAAAAGAAGATGAGGGCAGAGTCTCCCCAAGACTTGTGCTAGCCCTGGCCAAGGATGAAAACAAGTAGTTAATTCTCAGCACAGCTTCATGTTTAATTTTCATCAGTCTAAGGCAGGCATCCCCAAACTCAGCCCTCCAGATGTTTTGGGACTACAACTCCCATCATCCCTAACCCCTGGTCCTGTTAGCTAGGGATGATGGGAGTTATAGTCCCAAAACATCTGGAAGGTCGAGTTTGGGGGTGCCTGGTCCAAGGCCTTGAACTTAGCTGTTGACTTAACTTCAGACTTGTATCCATTTTGCTGTTCTTCTTATAACAGCGCAGGAATAAGCCAAACATATCCAAAAGCCCATAGAAAAGGTCAAAAGGAATATTAAACATTATTTGGTGGAGAAAATGTAAGTGATTTGTGGGGATAGAGAAGTTTTAAGGCAAATTTTAATGGTAAAATATGTATATTTAAACAGGTATGTTGAACACAATTTTGGATAAAATGTTTAATCACTTGTTAGAAATATTGGTCTTGATCACAGGCTGTATTAAATCATAATAATGAAACAGTTCAAGCATTTAGCTCAAAAGAATGGTAACACAATACTAAATTATCATCAGATCCAAAGTAAGTTTGTAAGATGTAATGAAACGGGGGCGGGGGAGAGAGAGAGAAAGAAAATCTCAGCTTGAAATAGGCAGAAAGGTTAGGAACATTTGGTGCACGATACAAACAAGACTTTTTTTTATTAGTTTACCGTAAACAACAGGTGGGGCTGTTGGAGGAGCTGAAAAAGGATATTAATATAAAGTATATAGTCAGTGTTAGTAGCCGGAAAAGAAACTGAACTGTACAATTAAGTTACTATTAAAATGGCTGAATATTATAAAAATAAAGTTACTTCTATATGGATAAGTATTAATTTCTAATCATGCGCTGATTAGGGGTCAAGCTGAAAGTTACAGCAAGTAAAACTGACGACATCCTTTATTCTGAGACATAAGCAACTTCTTGCAAACAGGTGATAAACTAAAACAAAGCCTGGATACTGTAGGCGAAACAAAAAATAAAAAATA
This sequence comes from Zootoca vivipara, assembly GCF_965207765.1. Classification (NCBI taxonomy): domain Eukaryota; kingdom Metazoa; phylum Chordata; class Lepidosauria; order Squamata; family Lacertidae; genus Zootoca; species Zootoca vivipara. Next base: position 21,985,596 of record NC_142592.1, on the reverse strand, counting down.
AATCCTTCCAGTAGCACCTTAAAGACCAACTAAGTTTGTCATAGGTATGAGCTTTCGTGTGCATGCACACTTCTTCAGCTATACTGAAACAGAAGTCACCAGACCCTTATGTACAGTCGTACCTCGGGTTACGGTCTCCGCAAACCCAGAAGTATTTTCACCCCGCGCGCGCGTTCTGCACATGCGCAGAAGCGGCACACACGGTGTGCGCATGCGCAAAGCGCAAGAATCACGGAAATTGCGCATGCACAAAATGGCGCTTTGGGTTACGGCCATTTCGGGTTACAAACTGCGTCTCGAAACGGATTGTGTTCGTAACCCGAGGTACCACTATATAGTCAGAGGGTGGGGAGGGATATTACTCAGAAGGGTGGTGGGAATGGGTCATTGGCTGATAGGAGTGGTAAACCTTTTGACGACTGTTAACTACTGTTAACGACTGCAATTGGTCTTGCAGGAAAAAGCAAGGGGTGAGATGGCTAAAGAAATCTGGATACTGTAGGGTTATTCGTGAATAAGCCTATGACCAATGAAAAGGTCTTGCTTAACTTATATTGAACCATAAGGTAACTTTTTTTTGCTAGCTCATTGTAACTTCCTTCTTTCCTTTCTAGTTCATTTCACAATCCAGGAAATCACAACCATAACAGTAGCACACATGTGTTATGTGTTTGTACACAGTACACCTTCTCTGCTTTGCTTGTAGCTTTGCAGAACAAGACTGCTTAGCAGGTGGATCTGTGTGTATTGCCCTATTGCTTGTATCAGTTTTATTTTCCTATGCAACAGGCAATTTAGCCCACAGCCAGGTACACAGATAGGAATAAGTGTTTCTGTGCAACTTGCTGGTCCTTGATAGCTATCTAAAAATAATATAAGCAGTCTGGAAAGTAAATATACAATGGATTAAGGCAAAATTGGTTTCTACAGCCTCAACCCCAGTCCCTGAGATGGATTAAGGAAAGTTTCCCCCCCCTCGCTTTAACAGGCATAGGAAGACTTTTTTTTCTAATTCAACAAGCAGAAAAAGCTGGTATGTGAATGAGGTTATAGACAAAAGACTAATATTGCTAGGGCAATCCATAGCAGAATCAGGCATAGAGGATCCATGTATGAAAAGAGAGCTTGCACAGAAAACCCACACATCAAACATTCAGAGCTGTGTGTTTATCTGCGCTGGTTCATGTCTCTGTGGCTGATACAGTCAGTTTTAAAACACCTTTTCAATCATGTGGGAACTAAATTTTGGGCCCTTCTTCCTTTCTCAAATATATGCGCAGTACTGCCAAAGCATCTGTAAAGTGTGCATGCTTATTACCTATATAAACAATAAAAGGCATTAAAAATAAAGTTAATCTATAAATAAAATAGGTTGGATCCAGGTATGTCTCAGCATAAGGAGACTTACATCACAAAGCTTTCCTACCCCTTTCCCCCACTGTAGCTCCACTGTGCCCACTTGTGGCATGAGGACCCTCAAGAACAACTTATTATGGGTTGCAAGGAGCTCCAGTAGAGAGTTATGGAAACTGAGCAGGATTGCCTTGTGCAAGCAGAGTTTCTCTCCACATAAACCGAGTCTGTCTGATTTCCACTCATTTCCTCCTCCCACTGAAGCTCCTTGCATTCCATCCCTCACCATTCTCAAGGGTCCCATGACCTTCAGGCATGGCTTTTCAGGAGTATATGTGGCAACATAAATTCATGCTCATGCTTCTCTGGATAGAGCTGTATAGGACTAGGCTAAAAGTTATCAAGAATGTAATGTACATGTGGATATATATATATATATATATATATATATATATATATATAGCCCCACAAATTTAGTTGGATTTCATATTTAGTGGACGCTCGAGTTGCGAACATGATCCGTGCAGGAGGCACGTTCGCAACTCGCAGCGTTCACAACTCGCAGTGCTGCGTCAAGATTTGGCACCTCTGCGCATGCACAAAGCACAATTTAGTGTTTTTGCACATGCATGAGTGCCGAAACCCGGAAGTAACCTGTTTGGGTTCTCTACATTTCCCAGAACAAACTATAGTACCCCATAAGCTACGCCTCCCATATTCCCAAAAGTGAAAACCAAAAGGTTTTTTTTGCCTTTTTAAATTTTAAAATGATTTCTTTAAAATTATTAATCCCCCTTGCCATACATCCGGGTATACCCGGACATTTCACCGATTTGATAAAAATCTGCCCAGATGACGCTTTCTGGCCTGATTCCCGGATGTGTCCGGGAAAACCCGGACGTATGGCAACCTACCATTAGCTGAAACCCAATAATTTATACAGTAGATAATAGTTTTATCATAGCCCTAATCATAAGTTAAAAGAAATCTTACCAACAACAGTGAGCACAGCACTTGCGGAAACACTGTCCAGAGTAGTATTAGCTATGCAAGTATATGCTCCGCCATCTTTATCAGTGACATTCATAATGGTCAAGTTGTGTTTACCAACAATAAACCTACAATTACAATACATTCAGTCAGTCACTCCATTGGTGTATAGAACTATAAATATATATTGCAACAAAATACAGTTAAATAATAATATCAGTACTGAAAAATATTTTGAGATTATCTAGTCGGGCTGCTAATATTGAGAAAGTATCCTTCATGCAGGAAATAAACCACATTTAGGTCACATATCAGTGTAATTAGTATATAATTACTGTAGTTGAAAAATGTATTACCTAATCCAGCTATGCTAAATTTAAAATAATTGGTTATGATTCAGTAGCTTCAAAAAAATTACAGAACAGCCTCTAATGCAGGCATCCCTAAACTGCGGCCCTCCAGATGTTTTGGCCTACAACTCCCATGATCCCTAGCTAACAGGACCAGTGGTCAGGGAAGATGGGAATTGTAGTCCAAAACATCTGGCGGGCCGAAGTTTGGGGATGCCTGGTCTAATGCATGTCTAAGTCCTTAGTGCCACTAAATGTTAGGCCAAATCAAACTCCTTTCCTTCAGGACAGGAGATAGCAGCCACTTTGTTCCTGCCCAAACATTTTGCAACTGCACTGAGCTAAGTCACAATTTGGCTTCCATAGTGTACATAGCTTCCCTGAGCACCGGGAAGACCACAATACATGACTGGCAGCTTGTAAGTCACACGGGTCTGAAATAAACCCTATGGGAAACCCCTCCACAAAATGTGTGCACTTTGTGCACTACCTTGTAAATATAGTAACCAAGTAATGCTAGAATGACCAAACCCCCTTAAGTCCTATAAGGGTGCATTAAAGTATGTTGAACCATTAGAAATATCATGTAAGGGAAATGGTACTTCTTCTATGAAATGCACAAATAACTGAGTTTTAATGCCTTGCAAAGAAACTGTGAAAGAGAAAAGGGTGTACATACCTTTCATCATTTGGCAATTCAGCGCTGTCCTTCAACCACGTAACTGTTGGTACTAAGGTTGCATCGTGTTTAATTGTACATCCAAAGGAAACCTGCCCAGTCCTTTGTACAACTTTGTATTCAGGCTGCTTAATAATCATGGTTGGTTCTGAAACATAAAATTACTATTAAGATATTTAACAGCTGGAAATTCTTTAGGGAATTGTGATTAGAAGAGTGGTATGAGGCATGATTTCTTACCCTTGATTTCTAATTGAACTTCGTTTTGTACCTTCCCCAGTTTATTTCTTGCAACACAGGTATACATGCCAGCGCTATCCTTCTGGGCTACAGGAATTTCCAAGGTTCCATTTTTATGGAAAACATACTGATTTCCTTGAAGAACGCTACCTTTCACTCCTTTAAACCTAAGTGTTGAAAACACAATCATGTTATGCACTTATTCAGACGTCATTGGGTAAATGAGTTCCTTTTATTAAATACATCTTTATACCTCAGATCAACAGAGCTGTACCAGTAAGTTAATGGCTTGTAAATACTAGGGTTAGAATCTACTAATATTCAATGAGGTGATTCTAACAGCCAAAGTAGACAATGTGTGATCGATGTGACATAGCCTAGTTTTTACTTTTGAAAAGCTGCTCCCATCAATAAGAAACAAGCCCATGTCTGCAGAGTGACGTAAGACAGCTCAGCTGGTAAAGAAAAAGACTCTTAATCTTAGGGTTGTGGGTTTCAGACCCACATTGGGCAAAAGATTCCTGCATTGCAGGGGGGGAACGGAGTATTTTTTTGGGGTGGGAATGAGAACAGAAGGGTCCCAAACCTGATCCCCTTTCTGAAATGGATATTTAGAAGGGAGATCACATTAAAAAACATGTTAAATACAATAATGCATTTAACAGATCATTTAATTTTGTCCTGACCAGTGAAAGAAAGGATGCATTATGTTGAAAATGGGAAAATAAGCAAATACACTAATGTTGCTTCCATAAGTAAGAAAAATGGTTTGCAAACGAAAATGAGAAAAAACAGCTTTCTATTTTGCTAATTTCCAAAATTATTTGCTTAAATGACTGTTGTGAATGGAACAGAACATCTTTTAAGCTTTTTACATCATGATTAACTTACCATTCAATTTCAGGCACAGGTGATCCAAAAAAAGCACAGTCTAGAAGGGCAGGTTTGTTTGCAATGACTTGATAGAGTTCATTATGAGGAGTAAGTATTCTTGGTGGCTCAGCTAAAAGAAAAGCATTATTGAAATCACTGTGAATTCCTTTGGATACATTTATTTAGAAAAAAAGTATTTTAAATAAAATATGTAATAAAAAACAATAAAAGCATTTTTCTCAATTTCTTCCCTCTCTTATTATGTAGCAGTTTTGAACTAAATAAGTTTCAAGACGTCAGCTAATAAATCTACATCCTGATTACCGGTAACATTCTAGACCTGACATTTATTATAAAAAAAACCAACTGCTGCCTTCCCAGCACTTCTAATATTTGATAGCTTTAGCATGCTCAAGAATCAAAAGTTTTGCATCTCTTTGTAGGAAATGCATACATTTTGTGCATTCTGCAAGCTCCATTTTAAACAAACAAGATAAGATGACAACTTTTTTTGTAAATCGGATGTTATTTCATACTTACAGCTTCTCTCCTACTATACCTTTTCTTTTTATTTGTAACTGCTTGTTAGAAAAAATATAAAACCTAAACTAAACAATTTTGTGTTTGTTTTTCAAACAAAAGAGAGAACCGAGAACAAAAACAGTATACCAAGAAAAGGTCCTAAATGAATGTGATTTGGAGACCTTCTGAGACAACCTTGTTAATTAATTATCTCATTAGCTTAAGTGAGATGATTAGAGCAGACATTTGCAGCTTTTATGAAACATATAATTATCTTACAGTTTTAAAATTTGTATGACAGAAAAAGCGAAGCACATATTGTACTGATTCTCCAGTGGATATATTTCTATGCAACCCGCACCTGTTATTCAGAGGGATACTGTCCCCAACAGTGGTTGGCCATCATGACTAGGAGCCAATGATAACCCAGTCCCCCAGTATTATATCTAATCCTCTTTTAAATCATTTGGTGTCCCTCACTATATATACTGGGAGGAAATACTGTAGTTTAACTGTGCACTGTGTACAGGTAGGTAGCCGTGTTGGTCTGGATCGAAGTAAAATAAAAAAATTCCTTCAGTAGCACCTTAAAGACCAACTAAGTTTTTATTTTGGTATGAGCTTTCGTGTGCATGCACACTTCTTCAGATAAGTGTGCATGCACACGAAAGCTCATACCAAAATAAAAACTTAGTTGGTCTTTAAGGTGCTACTGAAGGAATTTTTTTATTGTGCACTGTGTGAATAAGTACTACATTTTGTCCTGAATCTTCCAACATTCAGCTTCATTGGTTGAGCCCGAATTCTAGTATTACGAGAGGGGGTGACAATGTTTCCCTATCTACTTTGTGGTATGAGTCTATCCTTACTGTAGCCACTGAACACACCGAGACACATCTCTAAAGTAAACCTACATAGTATTGTGCTACAAGACATTCTTATTTGGGCTTGTATTTGGTGTCAAGTTCAATCTGGTAGAAGATGGAAGTTGGTTTTTAACTGATTTTTAATACAGTGGTACCTTGGTTTACGAACTTAATCCGTTCCGGAAGTCTGTTCTTAAACCAAAGCATTCTTAAACCAAGGCGTGCTTTCCCATAGCAGCATGTTCTTATTCCAAGGCAAAGTTCACAAACCAAAACACTTACTTCCGGGTTTGCAGCGTTCTTAATCCAAGTAGTTCATAAACTAAGCTGTTCTTAAACCAAGGTACCACTGTATACTAATTTATGTATGCTAAAATATTACAGTACTTCCGAGTAAACACATATAGGATTGCACAAATGGGAAATCACACAACTATACAGCATTATTACTAGGGGGTTTCCCCCCCAAAAGACAATGTGGTCTTACCTAAAACATTCACAAATGCATTTGCCAGTAAATATCCATATTCATTAGAGGCGTTACATTGATAAACAGCACTTGACCTTTCTTGTACGTCAGTGAAAATAACTGTATCACCATCAACATTTCTGCTAGGATCTTCAGGAGCAACTATCAAAAACAGGGAGGAGATAGAAAAAAGTGTTCAGAGATGCCAAAACATTCCTTTTTATTCAGTTGATATTATTAACAAAAGGTAATATCCAAAGTAGACTGTAGATCTAACTGGAATTACTTACTTTCTTTTCTTCCACAATGAAAAATTGAGGTTAAATTATACATTAATGCTACCGATATAGCCCCTCCCCTGGAATATTTAAGAGGGAAAATATAGAAGAATGTAATAAAAATTCATATAATTTTACTCAAACATCCAAATGAACACCTCCCCCCTCCAAGAAAAGCATTATAAACTACAAATCAACTATACTGAAACAACATGGTGACTAAGAATGCAATGCAAGCCAGCAGATCTCCTGGAGAAATGAGGATAAGGAGGAGATAGCCCTCTGCTGATGCTCAGGAACTTTACAGGGGATGGCATCTCCGTCATTGAAAGATCTGTGGGTATAGATCAGCGGTGTTTTCCCCAGCAACTGCTAATGCTAGGCCTCGAAATAGGATGTGAGAGGATCAGGGCAGATGGGCCTTGGGTGCACCAGGTTCAAATCCCCTGCATTATTTCAGGAAGCCACAGGATCGAGACCCTCAAGAGCATCAGCTTGGAGCTAATTCCCTGGTTCCAGTCCTGAATGGCAGAAACTGACAGGATGCTGTAACAGTTAGATGATCAGCAACCTCACTCCCACCCATCATAATTCATCACTGTTCTGTATGTCTAGTTTCCAACTATATTTGGAAAAGAGTACAAGGTCATTCAATTCACATTCAATTCACAAGGTCATTCAATTCACAAAAGTCCTGAACATTTCTGGTCTGCATTTTTTAAAACTATAAAATAAAAACAGATCATTGCTAGCAATGCCTACAGGGAGTAAACAGCTTTGAAATTCAAATCTTGCTATTTTATTTGAAATGATTCCTTTGGTCTACATCTTCCTCCATTGAAGAAAAAAAGCCACAAAAGTCAAAAAAATACTTTAATGTGTGTAAAATCAAAGGTAGCTGATCCCTATGCACGTCGCTTCAAAGAACTTTGCCCTCATTGGAAGATAACGAACATCATTCTAGCTATAGAATACAAATAATAAAACTCATGTGCTTTAACTAAATCAGGCATCCCCAAACTGCGGCCCTCCAGATGTTTTGGCCTACAACTCCCATGATCCCTAGCTAACAGGACCAGTGGTCAGGGATGATGGGAATTGTAGTCCAAAACATCTGGAGGGCCAAAGTTTGGGGATGCCTGATCTAAATTGTATTTTAGCAAATTGTTGTTCCAGCACACCATACATCTTTCCAGAACTCCTGGCAAGGCCAAAATATGACACAGCACTTCTATACAGAAATATAAGATTACAAATCCTCTTGTAGATGCTCTGCCTGTTCTGTAGGTTGTTAGGTTGGCTATGTGAAAAAGAGTGCAGAACAGGGCTTCTGCATGGACCTTTAATTGCTGGGTAGGAGAGATATTTTCTGCAAGCAGAGCTTGTTAAGTGCCCCCCCCCCAACCTGGCCAGCCTATTTCTTGTCCACTTTCTCTAATGAACTGTTTCACTTGAGGACTTTGGCTCTCTTCTTGCCTGGCACAAGCTAAAGCCACCTCGTCCAGAGTTCCTGAATGATGTTGTTGCTTAGAAACTTGAAAGGGGAAGGAATGGAATCTTCAGAAGGGTATTAATGGCAGCCTAGTTCAGTAGAGCGAAGGAACCTGTGCCACTTGGGGAAGGGAAATTCAGCCACAGCTGAAAGCAGCCCTCTGGCTGGCCACCCGTTCTCAACTTTACAAGTTGCTGCCACCAGATAATGAGGAATTATTTCTACAAGACTGCCAGTTATCAATCAGCCTAAAAATTTCCCTGGGGTTTTTCCCGCAAAGGTAGGGTAGTTTATCACTCCTAGGCGTGGGAGTGTTAAAAACAAGGCTGCAACAGGTTTATGAAATGAAATCTAAAGTTTACCAAGACAAAAAAGAGGAGTTCTTCTAGGGAAAGGCATTGCATGAGAAAGTTACTGAAAGACAACATATTCCCAGTGAAGCAAAAGAACAAACAAGTGGTTAAATGCAACCCTCCTTTGCAGTCTCTAAATACATTCCCTAAGGTTACAAACTTTCATTTTTCTATTGTACTCCATAGAATTCCAGTATGTTAATTTGCTAATTTGATGTCTCCAGAATCACACGTTGAAGTGCTTGCCCTCTGTCTACCTTCCCCCTCCACAACATGGGCTCTGCCCAGCAGATTGCAGGTGATAGGAAATTTTGTTTTTTTGTTTTATTTCAGACAAGCCTTCTCTCACATACTCAGATAACTACCGGTAGCTCAAAAGCGAAGGCGGGAGAGTTAACTCTACCGGTAGAGTTAGAGAGTTAACTGTATAATCTCCAAACAAGCAAGCAAGTACTGGTAAGTAAGATTTGTATTCTCATATAATACACAACTGTCTATAAAAGCAGACCCCATGCAAACAACCCATATAAACAAAGTTCAAGTCCTTGTTTATTTCTCTCTCTCCTTCCTTTCCCCTAAATGGAAGCCGAATCGTGCAAAGCCTCATGGCTTTCAGCTCTCCTGGAATAGAGACACCAGTTAAAAACTTTGCATCACATGGTTCTGAATAGAGTAAAAACATATCTTACTTGCAATAGGAACTCCATTTGCTAACCAGCTTATACTGGGTTTGGGTTTGCCATTAGCTCTGCAGATCAAGGAACCACTTTCTCCAGGAGACAATACAAGGTTTGTGGGCTCTCTTATCCAGTAAGGTGCAGCTGAATTTAAAAAGAACAAAACAAACCATCTGTATCTCTTTTATTATTATTATTTGTGTGTGTGTGTGTGTGTGTGTGTGTGATGCTGTACAACAGGCATCCCCAAACTGCGGCCCTCCAGATGTTTTGGCCTACAACTCCCATGATCCCTAGCTAACAGGACCAGTGGTTAGGGAAGATGGGAATTGTAGTCCAAAACATCTGGAGGGCCGAAGTTTGGGGATGCCTGCTGTACAATATTACACAGTTTGACTCAATTAGTTATGGTGGCAAAATTCTGTCTGTCTAGGGAACAAGGTTGATAGGATGTTTGCAGTGCACATCCTAAGAGAGAAGGGAACATTGTCTCTTTGGTTGGGATAATTAAAACTTGCAGAGAACCTGTAGACAAAAGTTTTGGGGGTGTTTTTTTTAAAGAGTACTGTAGCCCACAAAGAAACCAGAAGTCGTAGAAAAGCCAAGAGTCGAGGAGCCCAGAGCAAAGGTAGCTGGTGGAATTTAGGGACAGCAACATGAGGAAAGGGTAGATGAAGCCAATACATTAAGATCAGGAAGAAGATCTGAATGTCACATTGATTTAAGCTAATCAGTAAAATCTTCACTTGCAGACTTCTTGTAACAAGTCTATTGGGCTGTATATTGCATATAATATATTTATTCCACTTTATATATTAACAAAGTATTTGCTTGTATCCAGGGAAGTTCTTGTGAAATGGGGAATGGGTTGGCAGAAGGTAAATTTCTCACCATCTGCCGCCTCCAGAAAGCCCCTTCTGAGGATCGAGGTACCCTCTCTGAAAGGGGTAGGCTATGGCTAGGGGTGCTTAGGGGAATAATAATTTTAAAAATCGGCAGATGACTCTTCTGCTAATCCCCTCCCAACCATGAATATCTGCATCTAAGTCATTATGTTATGCATTTACTTAAATAGATGTGTTAGTTGTTGTTTTTCAAGGGCAGCATACAGTATACAATAAAATCAGTTAAAATATATTATACAATACTGGAACAATAATAATGAGGTAGGAAAACAAGGGTCTCCATAGAACTCTGAGAGAAAAATCCCCCAGAAAATTTAAGAAAGATTCTGGATCTATTAGCCTCTGAGAGGATTGTCATCTACCCACGCTGGGGTTACAAGTTGTCCAATGATCAATCTGAATCAGGTAAAATATGCTCCACTATCCATTTGTCCTCATTGTGCTGATTTTGGCACACTTGAAATTCTGCTGAAGGATAATATTTGGTGATTAGACCTGAGACTAATATGCAAGACTTTTTCTGTGTGCTGGGAGGGCTTTACCATACTGTGTGAGGTCAATGGCATTACAGTATTGGCCACCATGAAGTGCTGTAAACATACATAGCAAGGTATAGTTAATATACCATGGTACAGTTCTCATTTTGACATATGGATGGGTTCCAGTGTGGAAATCCAGTTCAGACAAACCCTTCATGTAGTAAAACCTATTTGATGCCACCCCTCTGAAAAAAAAAATTGACATGCTATGTTAAGAAAAGTTTTACCTTTGACAGTGACTGTTATAACATGGTGAGCAGAACCCAAAAGATTTGATGCAATGCATTTATATTTTCCAGAGTCAGCTTCAGAAATGTCTATTATTTTGAGGGTTTTATGAAAATTATCCAAAAAAGTTCTGTTGGCAGGAAGCTCGCCACCTTCTTTAATCCAGCGAATAAGTGGTGTAGGTCTGATGACAAAACAACAACAACACACAAAGGAACAGCAGTTGAGATTAAAGTGATTGGAGGAAGGGGCACAATATTCCAACTCTCATGATCAAGAGATTGGAAGCAAGCTATAAGCTTCAGGTCCCCCTCTTCTGTCAGTGCTAACAGAATTCCCTTCCGATTTCCACAGTGGGCTTTAGGGTGCTATGGACAGATAGGCAATCAGCAATTTTTACAGATACAGTGGTACCTCGGTTTATGAACACAATTGGTTCCGGAAGTCTGTTCATAAACTGAAGCGTTCATAAACTGAAGCGAACTTTCCCATTGAAAGTAATGGAAAGTGAATTAATCTGTTCCAGACGGTCCGCGGAGTACTTAAACTGAAGCGTTCATAAACTGAAGTGAACTTTCCCATTGAAAGTAATGGAAAGTGGATTAATCTGTTCCAGACAGGTCCACGGAGTACTCAACCTGAAGCGTACTTAACCTGAAGCATGGGTGTAATTGGTTTCGGAAGTCTGTTCATAAACTGAAGCGTTCATAAACTGAAGTGAACTTTCCCATTGAAAGTAATGGAAAGTGAATTAATCCGTTCCAGATGGGTCCGCGGCGTTCGCAAACCGAAAATTCGTAAACCGAGGTGTTCATAAACCGAGGTTCCACTGCAGCCAAAAATAATACGTAACTTAGAAAAAGAAAAAGACTAACCCATTCTTGGTAGATGGACAATGGGAAAAAAAGAGGTAGAGATGAGCAGAATATGTACATTTAGAATATCTCTTTTAAAAAAGGCTGACATTTAGGTTTCTTGCACTACAATTCACTACATGTCACTGGTACAAAAGGAAAACAAATTTGCTAAATATTTGCTGAGCACAGCCCATGCTGACAGGGCTGGAAAGGAATGACAGAAAGAGTGAACACTACTAGCGAATGACAGTTGTAGGAGGTATAGAAGCAACCAGTGAGCTATAAAAGCAAGCAAGTTATGGAATTATCTCCTGCGCTTGCCAGAGTGTTGTTTGCCAGGTGTTGGACCTTTGAACTTATGGGTTTTACCCCAGAGTCTCTACTATGACCCTTGTGTTGTGGGGAAGAGGAAGAATAAAAACCTTACTATTGCTTAAATGTTTGATTTATGAAGGCACACTCAAGACAACTTGGTAAATTAAAGCAAAGAGGTACAGTATTCCCTTATACAGTCTCTGGAAATTCTGGGGAAAGTCTGTCTTCTATTGGTTGGACAGGGAAACAACAAATGGTGAAATAGCTGTGAGAAAGAGAAGGGAAAGAGCAAGCATCTCAGCTGTCTCCCTTTCTCTGTCTGTGCACACTGCCAAACTAATCAACAATCGAACATTTAAACATAATAATACTGCAAAAGGAAAAGAGTGTAAAGATATAGAAGTGAGATGTGCTTAGCATTTCTGCATTTACGTTACATGTAAACTCACAATCCTTCTGCAATGCACTCCAGCAAAAGGGTGTTTCCTCTTAGCTCTGTTTTGCTACTTGTACTTCCAGTGGGCAGCAAAAGGGTTGGGCGTCTTTCTGGAGATAACCTGTCTAAAAGAAAAGAAAAATGCATTTAGAAGTATTTATAATTTGAATGTAATTTCAAGGCTACAGTAAAACTAAGCCTTTCCATAAATGCATGCTGTATCTAATACTGACCGTCAATACTGTAATTCATACAAACTGGGAGTTTTTAATCCATCTTGCTCTGCCTCGTTTAACTACAACTACTTCTCAAAACTCTGCCTTAAAATCTGGAAAATTCCTGTAAGGGGTAAGCATTCCACTTAGTAACTAAAATCTTTTGAAAGAAATCCACCCACCAAATAAATTAGTGCTTTATTTTTTTGACACTAAAGAATAATGTAAGTTTCCCTGGGAACATTATTGTTGGTGAAATAGCAGATTTTTAAATAAATAATAGTGCTGTGAAGAGCTACTGTAAGTGATCAGAGTTTTTCACTTGAAATGATGGAAGTGAATGATAAATGTTTTCTACTGAAATCTTTATTGTGGGCTTAGAAGCTTATCTTGTGAATTCTATCCTTTTTATTACCATTTCTATTTGAAATTCTTCTGGAAAATTAGTTAACATTCATCTGTGTAGATATGAGCAATATCTGGCTTACATTCAGTGGGACTCCAAAAGGTTATAAGTAAACAGGAGTGGAATCGGGGTATATCGTCATTACAAATTAAAATGTTTTAGGCAACTTTAACTGCTTTTGCTTTCCCAAAAGATCTTGGTCAAATTGCGGTTTGGTTCAGGGTTGAAAATTCTCTTAGAGATCCCCAGCACACCATTTCTCCTCCCCAACCTTTTCACACACACCTGCACCTACCTATATCACAGAACTATGACTCTTACCATTCCCTGGGAACAGGAAATGACTATAAACTGGTTTAAGTTTGTAGTGTAGAAAGGTCCAGGGAGACAGCGAGATCATAGAATAAGAAGTAAGCCACTAACTTTAAACACATAGCTTTCAGTCCAGATTACCAAGTTCTCCCATGTGACACCAACTATTCCCTATTCTCTTCAATGGAACTCTGTGTGCTTAAAAGAGGTGCATGCATTGAATTTCCACTCTTGTAATGGGGAAATCCTCAAGTGCACAAGGAGCCACTTCTGTCTCCATATGCTTTCACATAACTTGCAAATAGGATACGAAATAAAAATATTTGAATTAATTCTTATTTTATGAAAAAATGAAAGACAAAGTCCATCAGCAGTTACCTACTAGCACAGGCATCCCCAAACCTCGGCCCTCCAGATATTTAGGACTACAATTCCCATCTTCCCTGACCACTGGTCCTGTTAGCTAGGGATCATGGGAGTTGTAGGCCAAAACATCTGGAGGGCTGCAGTTTGGAGATGCATGTACTAGCATGTACCAATTACATCTTCCTGACCTTTAAATACATCACAGTATGACTGGGCTGCTGTGCAGCTCTCTCTCTCTAGGACTAAATTGTCCTTGAAGGGTAGCACGCTCAAGCATGCAGCTCTTTTGCCATCCCCTTCCTTTGCGCTCCACAGAAGCAAGATGCAACAGTGGTGCACTCCTCAGCTCATCTTGGATCTGGGAGGTTCTCACATCCAAGACCAACAAGCAATACAGATGACCGTGTCACTGCATAGATGCAGGCACTTATTTTGCTAATGCTTACTTTGGTTTGGCTATAACACCAATTGAATTGCTCTCGGCTTCTACTGGGGTGGGTGGGGAGGTTGTAGCACTTAGGGGGGAAAGGGCTGCTGCTGCCTGCCTTGAATCTGAGTGATGGTAGGAGATGGTGGCACTTCACTTGCTTAAGTGAGAATAAAAAAGGGAAATACATCAGCCACCAGAATTATATTATGCTGATGGACCGAGTCCCTGTAATATATGCCTTTAGCCCTTGGAAAGTTTGTGTGAAGTGGATTGTATATGCATCCTTGAGAAATTCAACATTGTGGTCAAATCCATAACCATAAAGCCATGTTTATAGTTGATAAGATTGCAACCTCTGATTTAAAATAAAAAGAAAATAGCAAATGCACATTAGGGCACGGATGCTCCAAACATGCTAGACATGTACAGTATTCTTTATAACACAGATGTATTAAGTGGTTAGCACTTAAACTGCATATTCAGTGAGATATTAAGCAGGATGAGCAACAGTTAATTGTTTATGGCTTTTTCCTTAGTATACGGTGTGTGCTATTGACTAGTCGCAGTGATAACGAATTATCAACTAACATAAGGGGGAAAGTTATAGAGTGCATGAACATTAACAAGCCTGCTATATTGATTCATTTGCCAAAAGGAAAAAAAAATGTTTGCATGCAAATGTTCTGCCATTACTTCTAAATAATTTATAATCAATTAGAGCACTCATCCTGTGCAATTTACTTTTATGGTCACCAGTAGTATAGATATTAGAATTGTAAGGGCAGTAAAGTTAAGCAGCCATGGAGTGGTTAGTTAACTAAATTCTACAATGAAAGGAGTAATGCAGGAGTGGATCTCTAAAACTCACCACCATAAAAATCAGAGTCACTCATATTAGCAGTTATAGTTTCATTCAATGAATCCACTGAAATAAATAGAATATCATGAAGAATGCAACCAGGAAGCAGTAAATATGGGCTTTAGAAGTTAATCTATCTATCTATCTACTGAAGCTGATCAATTCGAACAGAAATAAACATTTATTTCATTGTAATATCCAGGTCTGCAATTGCTTTTGGATAAGATAGAAAATATTTGGTAATTGTCACACAGAAGCATCTGAGTGTACAACATACAGAAAATCTTGCTACCAGGCTTTTTCAAACTTAGGTTGTATTCCAGCAAACAGATTGTCTAAACTATTATTGACTTCAATGCAATTTAGGCACCCTAGGTACTTTGCAGTACATATTTTTATTGCACCACATAATTTTACAAAGCTCTAGTAAAAATATACTGGAAGTCATTTTTAATGTTCTGAAGGTGTATTAATTTAAACCACGCGTTCTAAGAAAGGTACATTTCAGGAAGAAAAGTTTGTTATACACTTACGTAACATATACTTCTGTCGAATGTAATGTAGCTATAAAATAGCTTACAAAATTCACACCTACCTCGTTCAACTTTTAAAGAAATGGGTTGCTTCTGTTGTATAGTTTGAGTGTGGTTAAACCTCGCATAGCATATATAATCATCACGGCTATCTTCCGGCTTTACATTAGAAAAATAAAGGTCTCCATTTAGACTCTGGGAAACTCTATTATTTTGAGGCAGCTTTTGAAAAGCTGTGGGGAAGGAAAGAAAAGAAATTGTGTCATTAAACAATGAAGGGCTACTTCAGGTACGTGAAGTAGACATTCTCCTATTGCTGCCTGGCTCAGTGCCTCTGACAAAGATTCTAGTGGTTAGACAGGACCATATGAATCTGCCTTTCTAATGCCTGGGTCCCAATTCATAGAGGGCTTTAAAGATTAAAATCAGCACTCCAAATTGCACGAAGAAACAAATTTAGAAGCCCTTGGAAATGGTTTAAAACTGGTGGGTGTGCCCCCTTTGGGAGAAAAATCAGTCAATTTCCAATGTGTGAGCTAACTAATAAAGGAATGCCATTCTCCTACGCCCCTGAGAAAGATGTGAGAACCAGCATAGTGGTGGAACAATTATATTTATTGTAATATAAGAAGATCTTCAAATCAAGAGTGAATTAATAAGTGAGGGCAGGTGAGTTTATTCATTACATAGAGGGGAGAGCCCCTCTTATCCCCTGTGCAAATCAGCCGCTGTACTCAGTGGCTTCCAAGCCAACAACTGGGTATATTTCTGCTCCTCACACTAGATGAGCCTTAGGGTATAAGGGCTGGGCATGTACACTATGGCCCCATGATTGTGTACTTATTTAAAACAAGCCACTGCCCGATAGACCAGGCATCCCCAAACTTCGGCCCTCCAGATGTTTTGGACTACAATTCCCATCATCCCTGACCACTGGTCATGTTAGCTAGGGATCATGGGAGTTGTAGCCCAAAACATCTGGAGGGCCGCAGTTTGGGGATGCCTGCGATAGACTAACCAAATAAGAGAACTCATGCCAATCACATCTGATTCCTCCAGTTATGCAAGCAAATAACAATGAGACCCGATTCATCAAACAGGGAAATGGAAATAATGCCAATCAGCTGAGTAATAAAATATATGAGCAAGCAAACATTATGTAGTGTGAAGTAGGCCAAAAAAAGAGAAGGCATCACCCATGACTGATCACCTTGCCCATCTACTTTTGGGAAATCGCTTTCAGAGTCTCCTTTGGGTAAGGAGGTGGAGGAAATTCACCCCAACTAATATCCACTCCACAGTGGATATTAAGTCTCCAAACAAGGTCATGAAACCAGATAAATCAATGTGAAATGGCTTTTTCCTGTGTTAAAAGTAGGTCTGCCATGTTCTTTCCCCCCATTCCAGATCACAACAGTAGGTATAATCCCAGCCATAGTTCAAGAGACTATAGTCATTTCTTCCTACTGCTTTGCAAAGTCCATCTTTGTATCAGCCCAGCCCTCCCCCGGTTTTGGCCTCTCATTACTTGTAGAAAAAGCATGTCTCAGAGATATTGAGGATGATTATCAAAATGTGGGTCATCTAGATAGGCTGTTCACAATGGTTGTGCAACTTTACTCACTGTCCCATCAAAGTAATGGGGGAAATGGCATACAATGACCATGCATGAACACTATGTAATAATTTGCAACAGTATTACAGGCCAAACTATATGTCATGCTGATTCAAACCAGCTACCTTGCTTTAAAAAGACAGTGGGCCTGGCATATAACATCACACATAGAAAACTGCAGCTTGAGTAGCATTTTGATGTAATACAAAAATGTAGTGAACACACACCCATGTCCCATCATAAAGAGCTAACTTACAAACCTAACATGAAACACTTCTCTGTTAACATGGGATTGCAACAGTCATGTAGACAGTATGATGAATTTGCCCCCCTTGCCACATGAAGGTGTTCTAATTGCAGCACAGATGGAATTACTGAAATAATTTAGTGTGAGAGATATTTATGTATTTTAAAATAAACTTACAGTTATCCATCCAAAATATTATAGGTGGTGGTAATCCAGCAGGTGGCCTGCAGGGGAGTATTGCATATTGACCTTCAATTACTGTTTTGGGAACTAGTTTTTCTTTGGTCCATAAAGGAGATCCTGCAGAAAAGGGAGGAAATCAATATCACATGGCCTGGGCAGTGAAAACAACATAGGAATTTCAAGAACCAAGAGAAAACAAAGCTGCATAAGACATGGACCCAATATCACATGGAATTTACAAATTTTGCATGAACATCTTTTTTACAGTATTCTTAGGGGGGAAGTTGTAAGGAACTTTATGATGTGATTTAGCTATTTCAAGGGAAAAATAAATCTTCAAGTGTTCAGAACAGGAAGAGAAACTTGCAGTTTCCTGAAATGTGCATAGGAAGTTATCAGACTATGTAATGCTGGGTATCGTAAGAAAGCAAAGCAATTAAACATTAGGATAATGGAATCCTAATTACACATTACAGGAGTATTGTAGTTACAAAAATATAGATGAATGGGAGAGCAAATTAAGTATGCCATCTTCAGCACAGTTATACATCCTTAAGTTTTATTGATTTCAATACTACTTCAGTACATGTAAAGTGAATCATATGTGGTTATGCAGCATTTTGAGGTATTTGCCTGCCATGCTAGAGTGAAATGATTTAGGATCATCCGTTTACCACCTCATCCTAAACTCTTAAGAAAACATATCTGAGGCGAAGACATGACTGCTTAAGGAAACAAAAATTCTAATGAGACTACTTCACTGATCTATATTTCAACCTCTTTGGTCTCATTTTTTACAACGTACATTTCAGCAATATGTAATTGTTAAATACATATAATACTCAAATATAAAATATTTTGATCCAATTGTGATGCTTTATACAATACCCAGTTCTAAACATACTGGAAAAGAAGGGAAATCTTGCGTGCTTAACTTACTAAGAAAAACTTCGGAGAAGATGGGTAGTTTTTCATGCAGTACAGTGCTAAACTAAAATATCAAATATCATTACCTTCTAATAAGATTGCTTTGATGATTAAAAAGATGTCTTTTTTAAGAAAAGAAGAAAGAAAATAATGTAATATTTATTATAAGGGTTCCTGAGAAAGAAAATTAAGTAAATAAATATGCTGACAACAAGTAATAAGAGCTTCAAGTTTAAGAAATTTCTAATATTCAACTTACTAGATGGCCGTATAACAATATTATTGGAAATTGCTGCTCCAAGTTCATTTCTTGCTGTGCACTGATAAACTCCTTCATACGTTTCTGCCTTTCCTCCATTTTCGTCATTAATAATATTTATTATAAGGGTTCCTGAGTGAGGCTTCATTCTTACCCGTACATCTTTATCGATGTCAAAATGAGTTCCATTGCGTGTCCATGAGAAGCTATCAATTGGGGGGTGGGGGAAGTTGAAGAAGTTAGTTATTGGGGGGGGGCAAGATTAATGTATAATCTTTAGTGTATAATGTGTACCTTCGGTGAAACAAAATGTTGACAATGTTAATAAATATCCAACTAGAAAATGTGAAAAACAAATAAACAAGTGAGACACCTGCCTCCAGCAGGAGGCTGGAATGCATATACCGTACATCCAATGCCTGAGCCAGAGTTCTACCTACACTTGTAATCAATAAAGTTGTGACCAATTTTTATCCAGATCATTGTCTGCTTGCATTTGTTCTGTCACACTTCACATAGTATTAGGCCAGGGAAGGGAGGCACTGGGACTGGGACGACAACTGGAAGTGCTTCACATACAAGAACAATAGCATAATTAGCACTTTGGCACCTCACAAATGCTCTTTGCATTTTTTAATCACAAGAGCTTTGTGTATATGATAGGTTATTTTGCAAAGTCATATAATAATAATAATAATAATAATAATAATAATAATAATAATAATAATAACAGGCATAGCATTATTTATGCTGCTGAGACATTAAGTCTGTTTTTTTTAAAAATGATGTATACAAAGTTAAGAAAACAAAACCAGTACTTACCTAGGGGGTGGCTTTCCTTTTGCTTCACACTGTATTACAATATTCTCCCTTGGATCAACAATATAGTCTTTTGGAGACTGTTGTGTTATTGTCGGAGGCTGTGGTACTTTTTATGAAATATAATTAAAAAGTAAAAGGATATATTCAATTATGTCATCTAAAAGAAGCACAAAACCACTTTTGTAAAAAAAAAAAAGTTTAAAAAGAAGCAAATCACAGAAATGGTGCTGTTAATCCCAAGCATCTAGCGTGCTGCTATCCTGTACAAATCTGCAGGAGACTAAATTCACATGAGATTAATGGTGAATGTTACCGTTGCATGCCTATAAGACAACAGTTTGAGTTTATAAAGCAAAATCTCTGACATTTCTTGTTACTGGCAGTTGCATGTGATCATCATTTTGACAGTGTACCATGGCACCCTGGGGTGCCTTGAATGATGGTCAGGGGTGCCGCGAACAACACTGGCCTCCATCCCTCTTTCCCCCCTCCCTCCTCTGCGCTCTTGAGTCTCTGCCTCCCAAAGGCTTTGCACAGCTGTTTGTTGCAGCAGCCCTGGCTACAAGCTCCCCAGGCGAATGGTGCCTCTGGAGCTGGCCAGGGGGTGCTTCCCAGGCCCCTTTGGGGCAGTGTGAGAAGACAGCTCTCTTTGGGGTGGAGGGGGGAAAGCTCAGAGACCAGGGGCAGCTGCTGCTGCCCAGAGAACTCCCAAGGAGAGAGAAGAGAAGAGGCTGAGGGAACACTCCACAAAGGAGGGTGTTTGAAAAAGGGTGAGAGGCTGCCAGCTCTGCAGCCATGGGGTGACAAAACTGGGCTCCTGAGCCCCACAGGGGCGTCACAGAAAGAATGTAGTTGGTCAAGGGAGCCATGGACACAGAAAGGTTGAAAACCTCTGCCTTACCAGACCATCACTAAATGCCTCTCTGTATGTTCTACAACCATATAATTAATTCATGTAGGGAAGATCCAGATTGTATCCACTGGTCTCATTCGCAATACTTTTTGGAGAGAGAAAAAGTATGTAAAAGTTGTCACTGTATTCTAGCTGGCCAGATGAGCTTTCACCAGTGTGCGAATGCAAGAACACACTGTATTGCCAAGTGCTAGATTGGGTTCCCTCTACCATTTGACCTTCTCAGCAACACGTATTTGGCTTTTGATATGCGTTTTAATATGTATTTATAACACACATTTCAAATCTGCTGGTTTTGTATTTTAATTAGGCGAATCTAACATCTGGTTTTCTGCATATTTCAATGTATATTTTATATTTTATGTAAATTGCTTAGGGGTTTTGATGATTAACCGGTACTATATAAATCCTGTTAAATAACTAACAGAACTCGATGCCAAGGAATTTGTTCTTAAATCACAAGCGGCTATTTCTGTTTGATTAGACTGGCGTGCAAATTAAAGAGAGTGAAAATAGTTTCATGTAACACCAAGAAGACTAGCATTTTTAATGGTCTGAGAACTCTTAGATGACAACTGGCTTTCTCATTACCAAAGGAAAGCCCCGCTGTGTACATAAGCATCTGCACCTGCTTACAGAGATTATCAAGTAGCTGTTTTTGATACTGTTACCATGAAATGATTGCCAAGATACCAGATTTTACATGTGCATGAGTGAGTGTGCTAATGTGACAATTTCTGTAGAGATCTTTTCTATCTATCTCTCTCTCTTATTGCAGAAAGAAATTAGGTTGATAACTTATTTCTAGTAAGTGAACTCTTCCTAAGCGTCTGTAGGTGGCTGTCCTAGTCTTTCGTTTCTACATCCTTAGCAGTACTGTAAACACAATATATGGCACATTACAAAAGTGTGTGATAAGATATACAGTACTAGACATCTCATTTCTGAAGATAATACTAAAAGTACTATGAACACATCTAGGTCAAACAAACCTGCCCCGCCAGTTTTGTGCATGCAGTGGGGATCTGATCTTTGCTTAAAATACACCTGCACTGCAATTCATTTCCAAAGTAAAAATGGAATGTTTTGTCCCACCACCTGGCTTAGCCCTTCTAAATTTGCAGCCGAGTAAGAATGGAGAAGGGGGGGTTAGTCATATAGGCCCTGAATTTCTCAGCAGTCACTCCCACACTGTGGGATGCCCATCAGATGTCAAGGAGATAAACAACTATTGGACTTTTAGAAGACATTTAAAGGCAGCCCTGCTCAGGGAAGTTTTTAATGCTTGATATCATATTGTGTTTCAATTTGCTGGAAGCCACCCAGAGTGGCTGGGGTAACCAAGTCAGAAGGGTGGCATATATAATAATAGTAATAAATAATAATAATAATAATAATAATAATAATAATAATAATAATGATAATAAAGTATTAATATTACTGAGCCATTAAGGGTCCAGTCATGCATCACATTGAACCACAGCTTAAATTAAATTATTGTTTAATGTGGCTGAGCATCAAAAGTCTCTGTGGTTCTCCCCCCTCCCTCTTTTAGGGAAATTAGGTTGGAATATTAGGAAATTTTGTCAGAAACGGAAGTGGAAACTGCCACAATTTGCATATTCTACTGAAGTCAGGAATAGAAATCGTGCAAGGAAATACAAGAGGCATTTAGTATCTTTTTTTTAGTCTGTATGTTACATAAATAATTAGGCAAATTTTGTTCAGTTTTTTCATGTTTGATTTTCACTGGAACGCACTGAAGTTAATTACATACTTAATTACATAATTAACGTTTGTTTCAGCCAACACCAGAAAGTGAGATGAATAATGTAGATTTTAGCAGAAGCCGAACTGTAGTGAAATGGAAACAGCATCAATTGTGATGAAAATGGGGTGAAACCCTGCCTCTTTACATTCTGAGTTGTGGGGGAAACGAACCAGAAGCTAGCCTGTCATTGATATGTGAAGTGGCACTCCTGGGTTTGACGCTGTCCTAACAAACAACAACAATCCAAGCTTTCTCCTTGACTTATCTTCGTGGTATATTAGGAGACAAACAAATCAGAAACAATGGTTTGCACATAATGGCAAGCTATTCTCTGGTTTGTTTCATTTATGATAGGCTGAACAGGGGTGCACCACAGGCTGTTGAAACAATAGTTTCAAGTGATGGGTGACCCACATTAAAAAAGGAATTGTGGTGTAATGCATGCTTGTGGGAAACCATGTCTATGGAGTTTGAGAGGAACCAAATTCTAGTTGTGCATGCTTGTAAATCTAACAAGAGAAAACATGAGCAAACACACAGGCTGTGTATAGATGATTTACCCAGAACTATAGGAATAGCTTTATGCTTAATGCTGACTCAATTTAATAGCCATAAAATGCAGAAGAAGTGCAATGCAAACAGGAACATTTCTCTTGGTTCCATTTTTCTAACTGCAGTCACTTCTCCTGGTCCTAACCAAATGGTGAAACTGACTATGTCAGATTACAAGCAGAAGCTGACACAATCAATGTAACTCCTGAAACATGGGACACCATTGAAAGGGAATGGTGGCCTTGCATCTTTTTGAAAACAAAAACACATATCCTTTGGGGCATCAAAGATAAATATTTGAACATATTTTAAAAACCCATTCCAAAGCTGCTACCAGCTATAATTTCCACAATGCTGCTTTCCATCAATCATCTATACACGACAACATTAATAACAGCAAACAACACCACGTACAAAAATCATGTCACTTGGATTCCACACTCATTAAAAAAATGTTAAGACACACACACACAGTGTAAATTTTATTGTCTAGGTTAGTGGGCAGAAAACTTACATTCTTCAAGAAGTTTTGCTTTTTTTTTTCCGCATCAGATTCAGCAGGTGAATTGTAATCATGAATTAAAGAAAATTATTTGTTAGTAAGAAGGAAATGTTAAACCTTAGAAAGAGAAGGTATTGAGGAAAATATACAGATCACTGACACTAAAGGCATTTTCAACAATTGTTACTCAAACAGTAAATGTTTCAAGATTCAGCGTGGAATCTCACACAATCCAATGTGTGAGGCCCTTGTCAAATGTTGACTTTTCGAGTACAAACACTGCTTGTTACTCTGACCTATAAAGAACATGCCCTATTGATACTAAGGTTCTGAGGAGGTAGGGAAATGGAATTAATGGAATGCATTGCATTCATGCTGCGGGCAAAAATCAATTTGTGCATAGGTCCAGATGGAAGAGCAGCTAAGCACTTAAGACTGCATTTTAAAAATATAAACAGCATCTATTCCACTAGTCTTCAGATCAGGGATCAGGACCCACTTGCAGCCTGATCCAAGGTGAGTTGCAACTGGAGCACTACCACCATCCAAATATATACTAAAAAAAGAAAAAAAATGGGTCCCAAATCCACATTTGAGTTAAAAAAAAATTGTCCTGGGTCTGAAATGGCCGAAGATACCTGCTATTCCATCGACAACATGGACATGTTATTAGCTATGTTATTTCCATTACCAAATATATTAATTTAAATGTGAGAGCCTTCCTCAATATTGCAGGACTAAACCAATACTACTCAACTTTATTGTAAATGTACTCATGCTATAGGGGGGGGGAAATGTAACTTTATGTTTGTAGTTTTAGAGTTTTATGACATAACAAATAAAACATTTACATCAAAGATAAAAAGTGAGGCTGCTGTCCAAAATGCAAATGCCCTGGCTTTTGACCAGTCTGTTACCTTAATGCCTAGTTTGCTTCTAAGCATCTAGTACTCAATTCTCACAAAGAAATGACACTGTGCCTTGGAACTTTCCACAGCTAAAGGAAGTGAGGAGTGTGAAATATACATACAAATGTGTTTTTTCATAAGGTAATAGCATTCTGCTTGTTTATGAGCTGAATTTAGGTTATCAGTTTGTTTCCCTGTAAAAGAGCTGGCAAATGTAATGCCTTCCATAAGCTGTTGAGCCTCCAATTGTTATTTGCTGCAGACATGGCCACAGTCAGGGGTGATGCTGTATTCCAACAACATCTGGAAGGTGCCATGTTGGAAAGCCCTGCTCTATAACAATATAAAGGCACGAAACACCATTCATTGGACTAAAAAGGTATTAATACTTACGATCAAGAGGTACATCCAATGCTGTAATAATTTGGCAAAAAAAGAGAACCAGGGAAAGTCTGCTTTCAGAGATGCTACTGCTCCACTCCATTCCAATGTGTAGTAGGAAATGCTCAATAGAATTAAAACAAGCTCAAATTTCCTTTCTTATTAGCAGGAGATTTCTGGAAATGTGGTTTGTGAAGTCGTATAATCTGGAAACGAAGTAATACCAAACAACTGTTAGCAATGGTCTGGAACACATAATCAGACTACTACAAAGCTTGCTTTATGGCTGACTTATACATTAAATTTAAGTGCATCAGAAATCAGGATGTGAACCATAATGTGTACCAATTGTACCACCTGGGTTATATGTGCGGGAACTTATTTTCATTCCATGTACAAGTGCGTGGAAGCAACAGCCAATGCTGCCATTGCTATTGGGAGGGGGGACCCTGTTTCAGTTGCAGACCACATATTTTGCAGGAAGGAGGTCACATGTTCAAAAGGCACTCAGATCAAGCAGTGAGTCACCCACCTTGTGAGCTAGAGATAACAATGGACTGACTTAGTAGGTCTTTTCAGATGTGGCAAGGAAGGTGGGAAGTTAAAAGAGGATAGTGAGTGCCTGACCTGTGTGTGTTCATTAGAAAGTTTGAAAGATCCCAAAAGGTTCATTCCATGTGACTGAGGTGCCTGTTTTTTTTTAGGGTTGTGTGCATGGGCTCATATCTTATGTATAGACTTTTGCATACAGTACTGATATAATGTCCAAACAGAACTCATAAGGACTTTTTCTTATGTGCCTTTCCAGTGAAGTGGGGGGAGAGGTGGAGAAAGAAAGAAAAGTGTCCTTAGACAAGGTCCCACTCCAAAATCAAATCTGCATTAATTTTCCAGGTCATGCAGATGGCCACCTGAAATGGAACCACATGAAGGGCTTGCAAGTGCACGGAAAAATTGCTATGACAACAGCAGCAGTTGCTTCATGTCTACAGTTTACAAAATGATGTAGCCTCTATTTCAAGCAACCACCTACATATATATAGCTGCATCTTTGGAACTAAGCCTTTGAAACTTTTGTAAAGTATCAAGATCATGGATGGCATTCAATGAAATTTTACTGAGAGTAGACACACTGAAAGATGGTGCCAAGGTAAGACATGCATATGTAAGGTAAGGCAGCCCTGTTTAGGGAAGCTTTTAATCTTTAAGAAATTACTGTATTTTAATATTTCTGTTGGAAGCCACCCAGAGTGGCTGGGGAAACCCAGCCAGATGGGCTCAATTACAGTACATGATGGGGGTTTGCTCTGCTGGTTTCTCCCCCACGCCCTTTATTCTTTTTACAATTCTTCTTATCAAAGGCAAGGTTGTTTTATGTGTTCCGGCAGCCCCAGGAATTTGCACTACTGTATATAATTTGTGAAGCCAGCATCATAAATTAGTTTTAACGAAGTCTAACAGCCTTGCAGCCACCGCCCTGGTTTCCTGTTGGCTATATCTCCACATTAAAAAAAACTTATTTAAAGAACTTTTAACCTTAAAAACATTTTAATCTTTTAAAATCCATTTTAATTCCTTTGACTCCCTATATTTTAAACAAACTGAATGAGAGGGGAAATTGCTGTTGGCCGAAGAGGCTACGTTGAAAGAATGCCCTGTTTGCTTTTTGCTTTTATCTTTCTAGCCTCCTCTCTATTGCCTTGCTGACCACAAGGTAGCTGTAGATCAACCTGGACTGGATGAGACTGTAGATTGAGAACTCAACCAACTGACCCAAGAAGTACGGCTTGGCTGATACACATAGAATTCCAGAAATGAGAAGAGCAAAAACTCCCACTTGTCCAGATATGGATAGTGATTCACGGTATTTAATTCTCAAGCAGAGTAACTTGGACAATTTTTTTATGCCTCTTAAAGAGTCTGTTTGTTCACCAAAAATCCGTTTAACTCTCTGCACACAGAAACAGCAGAGGAGACATTCCCTGGATTTAACAAGAAGGATACTGAAATTAATACTATAGCCCTAATTTAGCCATTTTCATTCATTCCAATGGGTCTTCTCTGAGATAAACTCATCCCATGATACATAATACCCTAATTACAATGTAGTGTGCTCAGCGTTGGACATACTTTGCATACATTTGCCTTGTTTGCACATCACTTTAAACAATAGTTAAACTAAAGTATGGTTTAAATGCAAATGTGAAGTATGCTGTTGTAAAGGTAAAGGTAAAGGTAAAGGTAAAGGTAAAGGGACCCCTGACCGTTAGGTCCAGTCGTGACCGACTCTGGGGATGCGGCGCTTATCTCGCTTTATTGGCCAAGAGAGCCGGCAGACAGCTTTCGGGTCATGTGGCCAGCATGACTAAGCCGCTTCTGGCGAACCAGAGCAGCGCACGGAAACGCCGTTTACCTTCCCGCCAAAGCGCCACCTATTTATCTACTTGCACTGGTGCGCTCTTGAACTCTTAGGTTGGCAGGAGCAGGGACCGAACAACGGGAGCTCACTCCGTCATGGGGATTCGACCCGCCGACCGCAATAGCATGCACTTCATTCCTCTCTGTACCTGCCATGGTGCCAGAAGCTAAGCTGTCAGTCTGGCTTAAGTGTTGTGTCCAAACCTGAGCTCCTGGTTTGTTTGGAAAGAAATAGACTATAGTCCCAGGTACAGATGTAACAAAACAACAGACCATGGTTTAGCTCCTGGTTTAGCACTGTAGCAGCTGTCAACAATTTCAGCAGTGCGCATTTAGAATAAAGCACTCATTGTTTTTGAATGAACAACCCACAATTTGAACTCTAAGCACCAGCATGTTACATGTTCACATTTAAACCATCATTTAGCTTAACTATAGATTAAAGTGACATGTGACCCATAGGCATATCATTATCTCAGTATTCCTTACAACACCCCCAAAAGGTTGATTTGTGTTATTATTCCATTATCACGCATAAGCAACTGAGACTGACTTATAGCAGCTTGCAGAAGTTTGGACATAAATAACCCAGAATGCTTGCAAGCTTTGAATGTTGCCTTGGTAACATTCAACAACCAACCAACCAACCTAACATTCACTGACTTGTCTCTAGTCACATAATCCATTTTTTCAAGACAGGTAGTGCAGGAACCTGAATAGAAATTTTGTGTAATCTGAAGCATACACCAGGGCATTTTGTCATGTGATTTTAATATTAGACCCAAAGGGAATGCAAGTGCTGAACCTGCAGTACGTAGCTATTAAGTGTCATCTGTTATAAATATGAAATACCTCAGTGGTTCATGATAGAACATATTTAACTAAAACACATCTGTAGATTTGTCAGCACAATTTTTGTTCTGGTTCATCATATTCAGGATGTATGGTGACATAAATGGGAAAAGACTGCAGTTCCAGCTGAACTGAGCATATTCTTGGCCACAAGAATAAAGTCACCACACCTTTGACACATGTTATTATACAACGAATAAATAGCTCCATTATAAAGTTACATATTCTACACATTATCAGAGCCATCTCCTATTCATGATATGCCAGTTGGGATGGGGCTATAGAATTTTGTGGAAACCCTGCTATGCAGATGGAACGCCAGATACTTTGCTGCCATATCAGATACCTAGTACTGGGGCATGGAACCTTTTTGGTTTCATGGGTCCAGATCCTTATCAGAATGAGACTCATGGGGCAAATCTGACATGTGGGTAGGACCACCCACCTAGCAATCACATGACATCACAATGATGTCAGGCACTCCTAGCCACCATCCCTGGGTGGTCAGAGATCATGTTGCCAGCAGGCTATCTGGGAAAACCCCTGGCCGGCCAGTCTGCTGGGCTTCATGGCCTTCCAAAACCTTACATTCAAGTGGGCCAATCTGAGGATTTTCTTGGCTACGATGAAAGCACAGTTATTCAGTGTGCTGCCCTCCCCAAAGGAAAGTACTTGACTAAAAGCAGTACTTGACTGAAATAGACATACTTTATCCATGATGCTACTAAAAAGAAGAGTGAAAACAGCATTCCTCAGATGAAAATAGGGACATTTCTCAACCCCCCCCCCCACACACAACTGACCCTCCTGGGCCCCTATTTTTGAGGGGGCCCTCCAGCATTTCCTATCTGAAGAAGGATGAGCACACATGCCCTTCACTATCATAAGAAAACCCCTAAATCCCAATTTTCAAATGACTCTGGGGTCGCAGCGCTCATCTCGGTTTACTGGCTAAGGGAGCCAATGTTTGTCCTCAGACAGTTTTTCCGGGTCATGTGGCCAGCATGACTAAGCTGCTTCTGGCGAAACCAGAGCAGTGCACAGAAATGCTGTTTACCTTCCTGCCAGAGCGGTACCTATTTATCTACTTGCACTTTGACGTGCTTTCGAACTGCTAGGTTGGCAGGAGCAGGGACCGAGCAACGGGAGCTCACCCCGTCACGGGGATTCGAACCGCTGACCTTCCGATCAGCAAGCCCTAGGCTCTGTGGTTTGGACCACAGAGCCACCCGCGTCCCTAGATAAAGAAGAGCACCCACCAATAAATACTTTTTAGAAAGGGGCAGAATTAGACATGCACACACAAAGCATAAAAAAATAATAATCAATCAAGACTCCTTGCATTCTGCTCTACTCCCTCTTTCCTACTGCCCAGGGAGGCTCTGCCCTCTGCCTGCCCCTCAGAGCCAGGTGCTTCACACAGGGCTAGACCTCAGTGGCCACAGACTCTCCTCTCCTTGCCCACTCTCCAGCAACTGCTCAAGGGAGAAGGCCAGCAGTGGCAGCCATGGAGAAGCAATGGGATGTTCCCCCGCTGCCACCACAACCACCATTGTCATCACTTGGGACAAGCACAGGCAAGCACCCTGAGTTCAGTGATAATAGCACTATTGGAGGAAATAGGGACATTCTGGGACCAAATCAGAAGCCGGGATAGCTTTTGTAATTCCGGACTGTCCCTGGGAAATTGGGACACTTGTGAGAGTATGAAACGGTTTCCAGGCCAAAGTAAATGTTTCCTTTTAAGTTATTCTTTCCCACTGGTTAAACTGAATAATAAAACCTTTTATCCAGCCAGAGCCATTGAAGCCTTCGAGCTGATTAACTATTTAGCAAAAGGTTTCATTTCTTAACTAGGTCCCATGCACAATTCAATAGCAACTCTTACGAGATGGAACTTTTCTTGCATTTCAATATCAATATTTTTATTGAGGTATGTAGATGACAAAATTGAAGTATTTAGCTGGCAAACAACTTTCATTTTTAAAATAGCTTTTATTAAATCCTGCCAATTAAATGGATCTCTTAATAGACCTAGTTCATTATGCGTTTGCATATTTTCGAACCTTTAAAGTCACATTTATTTTCAATAGATGTTTTGACACCAGAAAGCCTATCATCTTTCAAAACATTTGTACTAGTTCAACTCCTTTTAATAATATTTCGCAATCTATTGAATGCACTGACAGGTGAATGGATGTGAGCATTTCATAATTTCAATGCTGGAATGTGTTTCCTGTATCACACCTCTTACAAAGTTGAACAGCAAATAATTCATTCCAAAGTTGTAAGAGCCAGGAAAACCACATGAATTGCCATCATTTTGGAAGCTACGCACCATTTCTATTTGAGTATCCATTCTTTTGTCATTCAAGCACTGACGTTACACTATCCATTCATTAAGCAGGCTTTGGAAACTGCTACTAGTCATCAACATTCTAGTGAAGCAACAAAGCCTTGCAATATTACTAGACCATGTAAAATACAAAACAAAACACCGAGCTATTGAAAAGTGGTGTTAATGCCAGACAAATGACATTACTGAGTAAAGTTAATATATGAATCTGCTTACTCTTGGAAATTCTGCAAGGGTATATGAAGTCACAAGCATATGTACTTTGACAGTCGGTGTATCACTTTGATTTTATTCAAAGCTATGACTAAACTGGGGTCTGTTTGGCACCACTATATAATCAGTAAGAGCTTGATCAGCAGCCAACAAATTTGGATGAGATTGCAAAGTAAGTGTTTCACAACAAATCAGAAAGCTCTGAAGCAGCGAGGTTGCTTAACTGTGCCAAATTGATCCTTTATGAGCTTTGCCCTTGTGTTAGGATCTGCTGCTGGCGGCACAATCACCAGCAGCAAATCACTGTGTGCAAAAAGGGCTGAATAGCTCTTGCCAACTCATGGGATTTACCAGAGATAGGAGTATTTCAAAGGAGTAGACCTGTTTCATGTGTAATCATGTACACGTTAACAGTTGTCGTAGCTCCCCAAAAGAACAAAAAGATCCCAAAGTGAGTGAAAAATAAAGGTTATAGGACTTTTAAATGAGAGAATCAATGATGAGCTATTGTACTGGGAGATGACATGGTAGGTTTTTGTGTTAAGGCACTGAGACCTAAATGAAAGGCCTCTCTTATTTTTGGACCAGGCTAGCAAGCAAAGTTCTCACCTAGCAATGAAAGCATTTCTTATTTAAATAAGATGCAGCATACCACACTTCATTACCCTGGCGCAAAGTGCAATCATGTTCATTATCCTCTAAACATAATGTGCTCCCCCCCTTTACTCAGACGACACATTAATAAAACACACGTCCCGTAGTATCTGCTTTAAATTTAAGTGCATGGCAGTATCTTCAAATGAGATTTGCTGTAGAACTCTGTTATCCGCAATTATTTCAGACATTTATGGGAAGTAATGATTTACAGTGCTGTTCTCTCAAACTGAGGCAAAACAGGAAGGTGTTGCGCCTCCATCTGCCCCTTGGTCAAAGCCTTGCTTACTGGGGTCATGAGGTTTCTGGGTTCCAGCAACATATTGCAAGAGGTCTGTGAGATCTTGCTAGAACCTGGAAGATGCAGGTGCTTCTCCTTGCATCCTTCCATCTTTGGAGCCAGGCAAGGTGCTCCCCACACCACAGGAGAAGTGAAGAAAAGCAGTGGCAGCAGCAAGATCTCAAAACAGTTACACAAGATCTTGCCAGAAGGCTGCCGCTTCTCCTCGCTTCTTTGGTGGCAGGGGCACGGGTGGGTGGGTTGCTTGTAGGGCACCACCACCAGAGAATTCTGCTGCAGTCTGCCTCATTGAATGGCAGCTCTAGCCAATCTAGGGAATAGAGATCCCTTAGGCTGTTGGTGAGGAACCATGGAGGAAAAGAACTATAGAAGTCAATGAACATTACTAACTTGAGTCCATTGATTTCAGTGCATCTAACTCTGAGTACGACACTTGGATTCAATGCTTAATCTCTAGTCCATTGT
This sequence comes from Zootoca vivipara, assembly GCF_965207765.1. Taxonomy (NCBI): domain Eukaryota; kingdom Metazoa; phylum Chordata; class Lepidosauria; order Squamata; family Lacertidae; genus Zootoca; species Zootoca vivipara. Next base: position 21,953,714 of record NC_142592.1, on the reverse strand, counting down.
TTGAAGAATAGATATTACATATACTGGACAACTTCTACAAACACACAGCAACTGCTCAGATTATTGAAGTATACATTTTGTTCTTTTATAAAGGAACTAACAATTAAAGAGTAGTATGGTGAATAGCAAAAGGTGTTCATGCCTTCTTTGCTCATTAAAATAAAATGAAAAACATTTGCCAAAATTAAGCTTTTGAAGACATATTTCTTTTTCCAAGCGATAACCTGAAATTTTAAAATAAGCCAATTAATCTCCCTGTTTCTGTAGGCATGCAGTAACATAACATAACAGATTGATTGCTAAAATTAACTTGCTGCCAAAAAAACCTGACAATAGCACAGTGCTAGGTGGAATTTGAATTGGATTTTTGCAAGCATGTAGCATGAATCCAATTTAAGCAGGTCCTGACTTACAAGGTGAATAAAAATGACAGGCCATGTGCCCTCTCCTTAATACCAATAAACTTCTCATGCATCATCTCCCTATTAGGCACCCTAAGGGTGGAACAGAACATGTTACAAAAAACATCCCAAGGTCTGTATATATCCATTTTTAATCTTTACCAACATAGCTCTGTTTAATTTACTATGAGAGCCCTAGAAACAATCTAGGGCAGCCTTCCACAACATGCTACCCTCCAGATGTTGACTACAACTCCCGTCAGCCCTAGCACAAAATAGTACCAAATATCTGGAGGACACCAGACTGGCACAAGCTCATACACGATATTGATTCAGCACTTTTTGTATTAGCCTTCGGCAGTTATCAAGATCTGCTACAAACGGATCTTTCTGTACGTCTGAGGAAGACAACTTCCATCAACCCTGGTGAATCATTCCTGTTGGAGCTGGTAGACTGGTTTTATAGGGTATATGAACCTCTTTTGACATATAAACTTACTATAGTGGAAGTAAATAAGTTCACTGATGAGCCCATGCAAGATCTGCAGTGCCATGTCATGCTATGGGCCACAAACAATCTGCCCACTCCAATGACTTGTTTCACTGACCTCCATGTAGATATACGGCCAACACAGTATGTTTACAGCATGACAACCAGTAGGCGACATTCACCCTTAGTTTTGCTCTAATTGAGTTGGTTATTTCTCATATGAAGGCACACAAAGAAATGGTTAAAAGCTACACTATGAAACCATATACAGATAACAATATGATAATAGCATGTAGTTTAGATTTGTGTCCTTTAACAACCTGTGCTTTAAGTGAGGTGTGCTGGATAAACAAGAACATATTATGGTTTCTGGATTGGATTGTTGAAGATTTGTCATCCTTTGCGTATTTTTTTAACAAGAGCTGATAGACATGGCACAACTATAAATCTTTTCAGATAATATTGTGGTGTGGCACATGTTGATTTATACTTGCTATTATCTTAGCCACTTCAAATATATCAGTAGAACTCTTGAAAAATTGCATTAATTTCAGGCACTTTATAAACCCAGTAGTCGAAAACAGTGATGCTTAAGGAAAACCATTTTTCTCCCTCCAACTTCAACCAATATCCTATATCCTTTGCATTCTGTTATAATCCATCCTACTAGTCTTTTTTGCTTATGTAAGCTGATCAGAAAGATAGTGCATTATCAAAAGCTTTTTCTAAAATCCGGATTAATTATGTTCACTGTTTCTCATTTCTTTGGCACTTAAGTTCTGTACAAACTAAAAATGGGGGGGGGGGAAGCAAGATGTCTTCAGTTGGTAACTTTTCAGCTACTCACCCATAGAGGTATGGGCTTTCATTCAGAGGGCCTTCTTGGTGGTGGCACCCACCCTGTGGAATGCCCTCCCACCAGATGTCAAGGAAATAAACAACTATTTGACTTTTAGAAGGCAGCTGAAGTTTTTAATGTTTGAAGTTTTATTCTGTTTAATATTCTGTTGGAAACTGCCCAGAGTGGCTGAGGAAACCTAGCCAGATGGGTGGGGTATAAATACTATATTATTATTATTATTATTATTATTATTATTATTATTATTATTCAATAGCTAACCCAATTATTCCCTTTACTTGGCATGGAGAGTAGATCCGTAGCCTATCTTTGTATGACATGCCTTTGCCTGCCATAATTAAGGCATGTTTTTGTTAGCTAACTACTTTTGCCTGCTACAGCTGATCCTAGGGGGTGGGATCAAGACCAAACCCAAACATTGCTTGCTGTTTGGGAGGAGATAGGCTGCACTGAGCAGAGAGCTAATAAGCCATGGGGAAGAGAAGACAGAGTTGAGGTTCAAAGTGTATAAGCTGGGCCTTGAACAGTTAGCTTCTAAGTCTTCTGCCATTTTATAATATTTATGAACTTCATCTTGGTGCAGCTGGGATCATAACTGAACTTTCTCCCCACATTAAAATATTTCTGGGATACACAGAAGATGGAAAAGAGAAGAGGGACTTCCCATTGCAAATGATCATTGCTATCTATCAATATCCCACACCAACCTTACAATGTCCTTCTCATTTTCATGATTTTCTTCCTAAGGGATATTCTTCTATAGCCTTTCAGATCTATGAATTAATTTAAACAAGGCTTGTAAAAAACAAAGCACTTGGAGACCTGAGCATCTCACGCCAAAGTGCCACTTTAAAATACCATTTATCTAATGTGATTGCATACTAAACCAAAGCCCTATATGGATTGGCTCAGAACAATCACAACACTAAGTCATTTCCCATTTGTGTGAAATATGATGTAGCCCTGCTGCAAATAAATAGATTCCTTATTTCTCAGTGGATTTCTTAGTTGATATGCTCTAGCCAGTGCCGGATTTACGTATAAGCTAAACAAGCTATAGCTTAGGGCCCCACTCTCTTGGCCTCCCCCCCCCAATGAATTCCCCCCAAAAAATATGATAAAAAAACCTACATACAGCAACAGTGTTTTATGTTGTGTAGGCTCCTATGATGTAAGTAATGGGCCCCGCCTGCTATATAAAGGGCCCCATTACCTTCAGTAGCTTAGGGCCTCATCAAACCTAAATCTGGCACTGGCTCTAGCACTGGAGGACCAGAAAACACAGATAAAGCTGGTGGACTATTCCATAGAACAATACCAAGCCAGACATTGGTTAAAACAACCCAGATGGTTTATCGTCCCCTCAATTTTTAAACCATCTCAATTTCCCCCACAAATCTTTTCTTGGGTGAAATTCCTTCCAAGCCCCCAAACTGAATGATCAATTAAATATGATCAACATATTATTCTCCTGGTGCTGGTGCTGGTGCTGGTGCTGGTGCTGGTGCTGGTGCTGGTAAGGATTTTAAACTATGACCAGTTTCTTCTATTGTTTCCTAAGCCTCAGAGATGGAAAAGCATGCAAGGGAGCTAAAGTCTTCAGTATAAATAAAAGGTAAAGGTAAAGGGACCCCTGACCATTAGGTCCAGTCGTGACCGACTCTGGGGTTGCGCGCTCATCTCGCATTATTGGCTGAGGGAGCCGGCGTATAGCTTCCAGGTCATGTGGCCAGCATGACAAAGCCACTTCTGGCAAACCAGAGCAGCACATGGAAACGCCGTCAGTATAAATATTTTATTTAAATAAAAACCACATAAAACATTTTTAAACGAGTTTCTTTCCAAGAAACAGTTTCTTTCCAAGGGCAGTGCCTAGTACATATAGAGGCACAAGGGAAAGGGGGAAAACACCAGATAAATTTGAATTATTTGTCAATTCAACATGTTGCTATGAGTTCTCATTAACTTGCAAGATATGCCTAGTAATGTTGTAGTTAATGGACAGAGCCTTGCATAAAATTAGCATCTTTATCCAGCCTGTAAAGTAAGTTGGCTGATTTTCTTGTCAAAGGAGTACTGAAAACAGAGAGCAGTTTATGAAAACTTGCAAAAACCATATCACAATTTCCCTACACATCCTGTTTTTGTGCAAAAATGATACATCAGAAATAGCCTTTTTGCATCTTCATCACCCAACAAATGCAAAACTTTCCAATGAAGACGGAGCTCACACAGTTCCTGGATGAAAGAAAATATGAAAAACTTTGGATACAAAACTGTTGTATCGAGAAAGGTTTTATTACAATCAAGCAGTTCTTTGAAATAAGAGGATGCCTTCAAACAGAAGGCTGCCCTGAAGTAAGACACATAGCCACCCCAATTTGCCAGGCAACATCTATCATTTCCCCTACTATCAATTTCTAGCTGGGAAAAGTTAACACCAGCTCCCACAGATCTTAAACAACAGAGATTCCATTGATGTTATGCTAGGAGCAGAAGAACCTTTCTGCGTCAAAAACATATGTTGAAAGAGCATTCTTCTTTCTTAATCAATTCAGGAGTCACATTTCACAATCTCCTAAGACAGACAGTTAGATTATAATGGGAAGACACAGATGGTGGTCAGGTAAGTCTTGGTCTTTCCACACGTTTTCCTATCTAATACCCTGCTAACTGGCAGGCACAAATTGCTCTGAAACATCCAAACCAACCATAGTACTCTGTGCTATTCCAACCTGGCTGAATCGATGCCCAAATTCCTTCAAATAGGCCTAATTCGACGTCAGGACTCAGGCAAAACCAGTCACAGCCTCGTAAAAACACCTGCTGCATCAGTGGCAGAGCCCACTGCCAGTAGCAACAATCATAGGACCACTAACCACGACACAAAGTTCTGAACAAAAAATGTCTTATGCCTCCAAATCTTAAATGAAAAGGCAGAAAAGGGCCATTCAATTTCTACTACAAGATGTCCAAGAATTTCTTAATAACCTACATCCTAGAATTCAGACAAAATAAGAATGATATTACCTTTGTTTAATGCTTGGTTTTGATGAGTCAGTCTGAGCTTGATCACCTCTTTTTTTAACCCTTGGTCTTCAAGAAATGATTGGAACTGAAATAGAAGGAGAGTATGAATTTTTATATTGTTCATTGCATAGTTTAAATCGTACATACTATTTTGCTGGGAGTTGCTGTACTGAGGCAATAGCTCCCAGCATCTGCTATGAAGGCTCTAATGTTTGCAGTAAATGTTTGTTTTTTCCTCTTCTAGTGCTACTGTTATCTGGTGAGCCAAAGGGAATGTGGCCCTCAAGCTGAAAAAAGTTCTCAGCTCCAATTAAATTTTTGTATCCCTTTGCTGTTGGCAGAATCCTGGTGACAGGTTGTGATTTAGCATTCAGTTATATCACTATGACTTCACACGCTACAGGTACAGTGCTCTTATTCAAGTAGGTAATACACATTTTTAGACTGAGGATTGTGCTAATTAAACAGTACCTAATACAGTTGTACTTTGGTTTTCGAACAGCTTAGTTATCGAACGTTTTGGCTCCCGAACATCACAAACCCAGAAGTGACTGTTCCAGTTTGCAAACTATTTTTGGAAGCCGATCCTCCGCCGGGGCTTCCATGGGTTCCAGTTGGCTGCAGGAGCTTCCAGCAGCCAATCAGAAGCCATGGTTTGGTTTTCGAACATTCTGGAAGTCGAATGGACTTCTGGAACGGATTCCGTTCGACTTCCAAGGTATGGCTGTATTGCAAAGTGAAACTATGTGGACTCAGAACCACATTTGGCGTTGCCAGTTCAAACTATGCAATCTATGTCAGTTCAAACTCCCACGCTGCCCCCCAAAAGGGACTGCAGCATCATTTTCTTAGGTGGGCATTGAGAGTAGAAAGCTTGAGAACCCCTGCCTTAAAAAGTTGATGATGATACAGTTACAAACCATAATAGGAGGAAAGGTGCCAACAGAAAGCAAAGTATTTTTATCCTTTCCTGAATTTAGCACTCAAGTTAACTGAGGGTTAAATGGATATCAACCATTATAGGTTAGTACTCTATCATTAGTCATAGTTAAATACAAAAAAAAAAACTTTTTAAAACAGGCACACACAGACAACAGCAACTCTGCATAAATTTACTGTCAATAGTGTAAAAAGGAATGCTTAAATTGCTGAATTGTTCAGATTTTAACTGCTTGGTTATATCTATCGATACAAAATATATAATGCTGTTGTGAGATAGATAAAAATATCAAAATCCACATTACATTGTGGTTCTTGATGTATGAATATTTATTAATCCCAAATATATACTGAACTAAATCATACAGAGTAGACCCACTTAAATCAATGGACTTTACAAACTTTGCTAGATATAAAGTTAACCAGCAATCCTAACTCCACTTACCTAGGTGTAAGCCCCATTGAATTAAATGGTACTCACACTGGAATACATGTGGTTAGATATGAAGCCTTAGCAAACTAGTATGAACTACTGACTTTAATGAATCTACTGTTTGTATGACTTGAATACAACACATTTATTACAAACAGATTTCTCAGTGATTTCACTTTTGTTTAATAGCAGGCATGGTCATTTTCCGCCTTGGGGTTCTATAGTATAAGAAGGGCTCCTAATGTAACTATGTCCCATCAATCTTGCACAAAAAACAGTCTGCACAAAACCTGATTATCTACTCCAAGTACATCAACTTAACATAAAATTAAAAATTCTGATAGGTTTTTCAAATAATACTATAATTCAAAACATGAGCAGTTGTAAATAAGTTACAAGTCAACAGTGCAACAACAGTAAACAGAAAATGTTGACATACTTGCTTCTGGTTTAATGAAGCTGTAACAACAAAACCATGAGTGAATTATGTGCTTTCTAGTGCATGAAAATATTATATTAATTAAAATATGTTATGAAGATTTGCAGTAGGTATAAAAGTCAATGAAATTTCAGATATGGTAAATGTTGGTAAATGTGTAACTGGAAGGAAAATAATTGCCTCTGTAAAATATATTTAGAAAGTCAAGTGAATGAGATATGAACAAAAATCCGAAAAACAATATTGAAAGAAACATTTCCTTTTCTCATCAGTCAATATTAGAACTTAATATTCCAACATACAAGGTAAGTTTCTTTCTGCATGGAAGAGAACAGGAACTTTGCTAATGAACTTTGGTGGTCCAGGATTGTTTTTCATTTGCTTTTGGAATGTATAAAGACAGCATGCCCACACCTTTATATGAACTTCATGTAATATAAAGGTGCCAATTTCAACCCCCAGTAAAGCATTGAATTAATTAGATCCAATTTAGCTTCATCTTCACATTTTAAAAACATCTATTTCAACACAGTTAGCCAAACTGATGAACTGGTGCAAAACAAAATTTTGTTAACTACTTAGTATTAACTAGCTGTACCAGTAATACCTTCAAAATAATTCTATATGGTACCTTATGAATGCACTTTTGTTCTGCTTTTCATCTCCAGGATATAGAAGTTAAAACTTGGATTAAGAAGTCTTCCTCTCATAGCAATCCTGCTAATAAATCCCTGTGCTGTTGAATTCTGCTGCTGCTGCTGCTGCTGCTAAAGAGGTACCAAAAAAAGAGAGCTGCCTTTAAAGAGCCAATCACATCCTTTTGGACCTCCCAAGCTCCACTGTGCAATCAGCAAGGGCTTTGTAGCTATACAATAGGGGTTAAATACTTCCCTGTATTTATTTAAAAGCAAGAAAATCTGCTTAGTTACTTGAACCTCTTACTTATTCAGAATAGGGTTCTATTATATTTAAAAGCAGATATTTGTTGCAGAAAGTGGCATTACTATAACTCTTAATTCTCAGAGTTATAAGAGTTAAGTACCAGGATTCCCTTAAGGTCTTGCCCTACCCTGCATTTGCCTTTATATTTACTGTTCTTTGACTTTTTATTTCAATGCTCTGATATGATTTTGACCTAGCTATCTGCCGCAGCATTTGATAATCAGACTACGTAGTAGTACTCAGTTCTGATCAGATAAACATGGTAACTCCACAAAAACAATCTCTTTATGGTGACAAAGAAGTCTTTCAAGTCAGGAAAAGAAAAACGTTCTGAAAGTCAGGATTGGTTAGAATAGATTACCACATTATGCACAAGGCTGAAACACCAGATTTATCACTTTATCCTCATTTACTTTTCAAGCAATTGCCTTGACACAATTAGTCAAGAACAATGATGCCTTTCAAACTTCCCCCTGTGGAAAAATATGACATCTATAAATACAATATATCTCTTTGCTGACAAGCACACAATGTGGTTCTAGGAAAATTCAGCTAAAAATGTTTCCCTTGCCATTTTGCATGCTCAAAACAATAAGAAATGCTCCTTTGATGCCCACTTAGTTTCCCTAAAGACCTGTTCAAAAACTTCACAAAAGTACAATCACCATGTAACATAATCTACTTCAAAGCATATTGTCAAAGAAGCCCAGCACTAAGTGCAGTCTCATGACCTCTCACACTTAACAAAGCTGAGAGTGAGAGTGTCTTAACCATAGCTATTCTAGATGTGTGTTATCACTAGTCCTAGGGCTTGGTAGGTAACATTATATATTTTAAACACAAAGTTACTTTTTGCAATAATTATACTTACGCTTTCATTTCGTTTTATTTTTGTTATGACTTCTATTACCTATTTCAATAGGCATATATGTGTCAATACCTTTTAACAGCACCTGCCTGTTCAATAGCTAAATGATTTGTATACTATAAATTAAGCATGCCATGAAGTTAATATTAGTAGAACACCTGCAAAATTTCTAAGGTGATAATCTAGCCCAAAATAAACATGCATAGATTTAACTAGTTTGAATGGAAATTATTAAGTACTGTAAATACTTAATACTCCCACTGAAATATACATTAGTCTTTAGAGTTTTGCTCTGGCTGGTGTTATCATGACTTGTTGTAGTCTAATTGTCACTCTGTTTTCTTCTCTCTACATCCTCTCGCAACCTGCTTCATACATAAATGAATTGAAAACTGTATTTTGAAGAAAAGTTCTAAGATTTTATTCTGAACAATGACAGTTTTCCGTTCTTTAGACTTGAATAGGAGAAGGACAGGTCTGATTCTGTAGCTTGATTGACCAAGTCTAATCAGAATTATTTCTGCACACTGCTTCACTACAGCAGTAGCCCCATTAAACACTAAATGCTTCTGGAACCCGTCCCCCTTTCACCTCCTACTGTGACCCATTACTTTCCAAACAGTAGCTACCCAGTGGGCTACTCAAAACATTCAAGGGAGGAAGGCAATACACTAAACAATAATCTCAAAACCCACACCAAAATCTGTCATTTGGGTTTTGGGGATGGCAACTATCCAGAGCCAAACAAATGATTTGTGATAGAATTCTTCATTTTTTTAAAAAAAAAAGCCTTCAAACTACTTTTACTTTGCAAACTGATACTCTTAGTCAAGTCTAAGCACTCACCTGTACAACGGGATTTATATCTGTTTTCAGATGTCAGGGTAGCTCAGATAAAACAAAAGTTCGAAAACTTTTTGCACTCTACACCAATCTATCAAGGATTGTGCATGTATCAACTATGCTTACAAAACTAATTCTACATGTTTCATTATTACCCAAGCCCTGCCAACACAAGATAATGTTGGCACCAGACATGCGGCTCCAACAGACTCACAGCCCATGAGATGTGCCACTGTGGCAGTGGTGGTCAATCTGATCTGATGCTACACACTAGTACTGTATGCAGTAACGCAGGTCCCGATTTTACTATTGAAGATTTTCAGTGCATATGGCCATTTCTCCCATGGCTGTATCACCCATTAAGTACCTGGTTGTTGGAGGCCCAGGACATTCTTTGCATGGCAGCATAAATCTGGCAGGCCCCTAGTGAGACCTATTGGCTGGCCTAGCCCTCCAAGGCGCAGGGCAAGTGTACCTGGCTGCCCATCCCGCTGCACGAGCCTGGGTGTGGGCAGGTACAAATGGAAAGAGATGATCATTTAGATACAGAGGACTTAACCATGCAGGGTTTTGTAGGTCAAATCAGAACTTAGAATTGGGCCTGGAAATGGATCAGGAGCCAATGAATGTGAAGAAGAACCAAATCCCAGTGTTTGGATGTCTTATTCTGTGCTGTCACTGAAGTCTCCATACCTTCTTCAAAATGCAGTCACACATGTACAATGGATCAGACTTATCATACTGGGAGAGAAGAACAGGGGTTACTGAAGGCAGGTTGTCTACATGCAGATAAGGAACTCTTCTACCCAGTTTTCTGTGGACTTGTTGCTGCTCCAGCAAGCAAGTTTTTTTGCAGTTTCCACACACTATGGTCTTCAATCAAATGTTATTCCATAGTTCTGCCTCGACATCCAGATTTACGTTTTTGTTTTACTTAACTGTAAATCTGGGTTAAATGGGAAAATAATATGGACATCATTTTAAAGAGTAGATGCTATATGTAACTTGTGAGCGTAAACAGCAGACTCTACAAAAACTATTAGGTGAAAGTCCCCAGGGACATACTTGAGATACCACCTTAAGCTCTGTGCCACAAAGATTATTTACATTTCTAAGGATGGGGATGGACCCTGGGACACCCACCAGCTACAAACCTGATCCTCTAGAGTAGGGTTTCCCAAACCTGTGTCTCCAGCTGTTGTTGAACTACAGCTCCCATCATCCCTAGCTAGCAGGACCAGTGGTCAGAGATGATGAGAATTGTAGTCCAACAATAGCTCGAGACCCAAGTTTGGGAAACCCTATCAAAAAAGTATCACTCATCTGAGCAAACGAACGATCTCCTAACAGTGTCTCTGCCTTTCTGGACTGAACGTCTATTTTTTATTCATCCTGCCCATTGTCACTGCTAAGCATCAATTTACCATTCCTATAATCTTATCTTGGTTAGATGAAAAGGAGAGTAGAGCGACATGCCAGCAGCATATTCATGAAATGCACCCCAAATCCCCAGATTATCTGACTCAGCAGTTTCACACAGATGTTAAGCAGCATGGGGATAAGACAGGACCCTCATAGCACAATTGCCACAGCAACTGCAGAAATTCCCCAATACCACCGTCTCAAGACAATCATCCCAGAATGAATGGAACCACTGCAATGCAGTATCACCCACAAGGGAAATAACCCTCTCCCACTGTTGTTTCCCGGCATTTGGAGGCATACCATTATCATACAAATCAGGATGACAAGATTTTTCTACAGTTAGTCACAAGACAATGCAAACTCTTAGTCCTTCTCATTCTGAAGAAAACTCCTCCTCGTACCGGAACACTGTTCTAGCAAAGCCTCAAACTTCACAAGTGTTCCTGAAATGGGAGCCTTATAGTGCTTTGCGGGGAATCACAGAGGATATAATTATAACTCCTACACTCCCTGAAGACTTCAGTGGTTGTGGTATACAGAGCCAAAGCAGGGGTAGCAAACATGGTGCCCTTCAGATATTGCTGAACTCAATCAGCCCAAGCCACCATGGTCAATGGTCAGTGATAGAATCATAGAACTGTAGCTTTGGAAGGGACCCTGAGCATCATCTAGTCAAATCCCCTGCAATGCAGAAATCTCAACTAAAGCATCCATGACAGACGACCATCCAAACTCCGCTTTAAAAGCTCCAAGAAATGACTGCCCACCACCTTCCAAGCAAGTTCATTCCACTGTTGAACAGTGTTTACTGTTAAAAAGTTACTGGTATTCCTGATGTT